>NC_081790.1:4973753-6173753 GCF_963082965.1 Carassius carassius | reverse complement strand
AAATAGACACCCTTGTGCAAGCCTAATCTCAATGCTTTACCAATTTGAGCATCCTGTTAATGTCTGTGTGTACATAATCACATCTTACCAAAGCATTATTATGAAAGTAGGCTACATCTTTTAATGGAAATACTTGCTTAAATTACAACACAGGCATTGTATTGTTTAATCTTTTTACAGCGTTTAAAAGAGTGCTGTATTACAACAATGAAGCATTAAAAATTGGGACTGTCTCTTTTGCCTTAATAGTAATAATTCCTGATATGTTTGGAACCACAGTGTCATTCCCAACCACAGAGGTGAGGGACTGAGCTTGAATCAATCAGACAAACATAAAGCTGTCCAGACAAGATTTTCCATTGCCAAGTGCTATTGCTGTTGACCTTCTGATGAAGTGAGACTAAAGTGGATTCAGTTCAGCTATTCAGAATGGTCTGAGGGAGGTGATAGTCTGAACACCTGACTGCGACAACTAAAACTTACTTCCAGTCTGATCACATTTCAGACAGAGGCCATCAACACATAGCGGGACACCAAGATTTCAATGCACAACTACAAAGCTGAGCTTTGAGGCTTTTGTTGAATACGAGTGCAAAATGTCTCCTGAACACTGTATAAACATTAAAGGTTTTGAGAAACTTAATAATTATTTTATTAAACCTAAAATAATCATTCATTTTAGCCTAAGTAACCGTCAGTACTCTTCTGGAGAAACCTGATGGTAAAGTTCTGTCATCAGTTACTCACCTTTATATCATTCCAAACCTTTAACTTTTTGCTTTCTTCAGTGAAATGCAAACTAATATTTTGCAGAAGCCAATATAATGAATGTCAATGAGGACTCAAGCGGTCAAGGTAAAAAAAAATGACAAAGAAGGGAGCATAAACTACTTCATATGACTTGTGAATTATATTCCAAATCTACCATGTGATTGTTTTGTTTGGAAACAGGACATTTACACTGATGTAGGGTAACCATACGTCCTCTTTTTCATGGACATGTCCTACCCGGGATTTTTTAAATAAAATAAATGCATAATAAAATATGCATTGGTATGACTGTTCTCTGTAGGTATCACCTTCTCGCATGCAGCGATTAGTCGATTATGTATAAGGCCTGCTTTCTATTGGTCAAACTTCTTTTCAGTCATGACTTTAAGCAAGTATGAAAACAACAACAAGAAAAAAAAAAAAAGACAAAACCTGGACAATTTAGGCAGTTTAGAAAACCCGCCCAGAACAAGTGGAAGTATGGTCACCCATAGCTTACAAACATTCAAAAAATTATAGCATGTTTAATTTCCACAAATTCTACAAGACATGCAAGAACCAATGATGTTTGACTTCACTGGCATCATACTTGAGGCAGAATATTTTGATATATTTAAGTTTGTAAATGTGTATTGTTGCAGGTTTGCAGCGATATTAGTTTGAGTGAATAATAACAGCATTATAATTTGGGGTGAGCTGTCCCTTTAAAATGCCTTGCTCGAAGAAACAATGGTGATGGTTCATGGGTCACCTGTTCTCTGCGGAAAAGACCATCCTAGACCAGCATGAATTTCCATAGTTTGTTGCTTGTCTATCTGCTTAACTACAGCAGAAAGCATTTTTTAACCAGCATGGTCCTTCCAATGAAGTTGGTTGACCAACGGAGGCTTTGTTAGGGGTAAAAACAGTACAGACATCCATCCCAGCAAATAAAACTACACGTCCTGGTCTTTTCAACAGGGTTGAAGGGTTTGAACACACCATCTATAACCAATACAACACATCACCCCCAAAAAACTGCTATTTGTTCAGCGTGATGGACCAGAAAACATCAGATATGATCTGTCAAACAACCCACCATGCATCTAAACCCCGCTCTATGATAAATACAGCATTATGCAAAATGTAACCACAATAAGATGAGCTACCAGAGCAACATGCATGAACTGTCACTTAAGAACGACTTACATTGTTGCATCAGCTGGGACTCAGCAACAGTGATAGATACAAAAATAGCTGACATATGATGACGAGCTCAACTGTTTAACGAACTATTAAACCACATCAGTTGCGACAGATACGACAATTCATCAGATGTCAAAGACAGTTTATATAATGCTTACCAAACGATCCGATCTCCCGTCTTCCTTCTGTCATTCACGCCCAGCAGATCAACTGCCCCCTGCAAGGCTCTTTAAACCTGCTGCCTAACGTTACCAGAAAGGACGTCAATCCTGCGCTTTATTGTGAACCATATCCTGTATTTACCTTCACAAGCACACAATTTTGAATGAAATATAACTAAACGGCACCTGGTAAAGAGGAGTTACGCAATGCGAGTACGCTTAATCTCGCGCTGAGGGTGTTTATAGTAGGGTAGGTTGCCGCTCTGCGAGCTGGTGCCATGAAAGATAGCGTTTCTATCTATCTAAGATTCGTTTTCGGGAATGCGCGTGCAGCGGTGGACTTTACGCATACGGCGTAGTGTCATGACGTCATGACGTTTATATCATAAGCGCCCGTTATGTCTAGCTTTTGTTTATGACACGTTATTTACCATTACTGTATTTAATATGTAAATATTTATATAATTATTATTCATTATAATTCTTATTTTAAATATTCATGTCGTTTTTAAAGGCTTTTGCATGTCTTTCAGATTTTTGTTTTGTCTAATGCGACCCGAATTATCCACACACACACACACACACACACACACACACACACACACACACACACACAAAATACAAACAATAAATAAATAAATATACTGAGGCCTTTTTAAAGTATATAATAGTGACATGAAATGTGACAATTCACTCTCCTGCCGTTGTTTAATGGCAACAGCGCCATCTAGTGCTGGATAATCTGCATTGCAGCCCCCGGACGTATGACGCTTGTGTTCTTTTCCAATATAGCTTATTTTATGGAGACTCTTTTTCCGGAAAGGGTATTTAAAGAGTTTGACTTTCAAGATATATATTATACAGATGTGTCATTAATATTTAGTTGAATGTTTATTTGTATACTTAATAAAATGTCATAAAATTAGACTATTTCATGACGACATTTTCAACCAGGTCAATGTTTTAATAACATTTACATTTCTGAAATCATCATAAATGGTATCTTGATGTCAAATTAAGAAAAAATATTGCAGAGAGCCAGATTATTTTATAAAGTTCAGTTTTTCAACCCCATCAGCTAAAATGGGCCACGTTATGACTTTGAAGAAATATTTCAATGTTTTCTTTTTTTTTTAATGTTCAGGTAACATTAAAATAATTAAAATGGAAGCTTGGACATATTGTATTTACATTGTATGAATCCATTAATGTAAGACACTCATCCTGTTATTACAATATATCAAATTAGAAATAAATAAATTGTATAATGATAGCTTTTGATAGCTTTGCTGTTTGTTGTGCATATATATATATATATATATATATGTATATATATATATATATATATATATATATATATATATATATATACAGTATATATATACAGTAGGCTATATATATATATATATATATATATATATATATACGCGTGTGTGTGTGAGAGAGAGAGAGTATATTTGACATTTGATTAAATCAGTCAAAATTTTTGATCAGTAAGATTTTTTATGTTTTTTTAGAGAATGTTCTTCTTAAGCTATTATTTGATCCGAAATGCAGCAAAAGCAGTAATATTGTGAAAAAAATGTTTTACTATTTAAAATAACTGCTTTCTATTTGAATATATTTTAAAATGTAATTTATTCCTGTGTTCAAAGTGATTTTTTTTGCATCATTACTCCAGTTTTCAGAGTCACTATCCTTCAGAAATCATTCTAATATGCAAATGTGCTGTTCAAGAAACATTTTATTATTATTATTATTATTTTATTAGCTTGGGGAGTCAAATTATTTTTTTATTTTTTTTTTTTTATTTTTTTTTTATTTTATTTTTTTTTTTGGGGGGGGGGGGTTAATATAAGTTAGTTTTGCTATACTTTGGATCAAATAAATGCAGGCCTGGTGAGCTGAAGAGACATTTTAAAATCATTAAAAGTATACTGTTCAAAAACTTTTGACACACACACACACACAAATCACACACACACACACACACACATATGCCTTGTCCTCATAAATGAAACAGATTATTGAAGAAGTGTTACCTGCCTTTTCTTTGTAATTATTTGTGAAATTTGTGACATTTCTGTGTGCAAACTGTTTCACCAAACTGTTTACTGTAAATCAAGTCACAGAAGAAGAATCTTTTTTTGCTACCAAAAACATCTCGTCATGCACGTTCACGTCAGGAACAAGGAGCCCTGGGGGTCACGAGGGTCATCTTGAAAAACCTTCAAACAAACAAACAACTCCAGACTTCAGTGATGACATCAATTCCTGGATGGCAGCACGGCTCTAATTCCACTTCCACGCCGGATTTCTAAAACAGGGAAGGGGGAGGCTGGCAAATAGACAACAACACCGGATTGAGGAAACTGACGAGGGCATACTATGTGCAAAACAAACTTGTTTAAAGCTGACAGTCATGCAGCCCGAGCCATTTGACTCACTGTAGAGGACAGCTCCTCCTCAGCGCACTAGACCCGAGGACAGCATCCAGCGTGGTGTTCGCTAGCACTTCAAGACATGCGTTTGTACGCGATCCCGGTGTTGTTGCTGATGGTGCTCGGAGACGCTGACGCGTGGGGTCCCTCTGGTAAATACGCCGTCAGCTGCCCGGATAAATGCAACCCCGCGCGGTGCGGCTCGACGCAGCGCTGCAGGCGCACGGTGCTGGATGACTGCGGATGCTGCCAGCTCTGCGCCGCGGGACGGGGAGAGCACTGCTACCGCACCGTGTCCGGGATGCACGGCGTCAAGTGCGGACCGGGACTCTTCTGCGACTTCTACAAGGATGAAGATGATTATGGAGATGAATATGGCATCTGCAAAGGTACGGGCTGATGGGTGCACCTGCTCGGGCAGATGGGATTGTGGGGGGATTGTCATTCAACGGATTCATTGATTTTGCAACCAGTTATTTCTTAATTATAAACTGCAACTTTCAGAGCAAAATATCATTTAAAATACTTAAATCAATTAAAAATATTTACATAGATTTTTTTTTGTGTAGGCCTATTACTTACTTTCTTTACTTTCGTTACCAAAAAGACGAATTGCTTTATTTCTTTATCTTTATATTCGCACTATTTATTAATTAATTATATCCTAATTATGGGCATATATTATATATGTGAGGATTTAAAAATGTAAAAAAACGTATTAATGGATTTCTAATTTAATCTTGACATAAAAATAATATCTTTTAAAAAATGTATAATATTTAATACATAAAATAAGAAATTAAAAGTATTGCTTTCCACCAAAATTTTAGACCTGTAACGTTATGTATCTTGAAAATCACACAATGCAGCCTTCATAAATTATAAAAACCATAAATATAGAATTCAAAGCGAGTTGTGTACAAGAGAATGTGTATGCAAAATAAATAAATAAATAAATGAAGATTTTATATTTATGATGCCCTTATACAAATTAAATATCCTATAGATTTCAAATTAGATTTAAAAAAAAAAAAGTAAAACAAAGTGACAATCAACAAAAGTGACAGTCAAAAGAGATGTGAAAAGAAAAAAAAACATTATATATAGAAATGAGGGCCCCTAAATTATTACTTAAAGTATTATGTAAGAACAATGTGAGTTGATGAAAGAACACTCATTGCTTTGTATTGGTAAAACACACTCCTTCCACATTGAGTCTTACCCCAAGTAGCCATAAGTGAGCCTTCTGATCCTTTTACACAAACACTGGATCAGCAATAGAAGTAAATATATTCAAAAAGAGTCTTTGTTAATGACAAGTGGTACAGATCCTGTAATGGTTAAATCAGCTCTAACATGTTTGTGTTTTCTCTTATCAGACTGCATGTACGGAACATATGGCATGGAATGTCGGAAAACATGCAACTGTAAAGCAGGTGGATTGTGTGACAGGGAAACAGGCGCTTGTCTCTCCTTTAAATTCTTGGCTAAAATGGCCATGCTGAAATCTCATTCAAGTGAAGGTGAGTTTACAGTTTATTAAAGCACATAAAATAATTTATTTTTGAATTAAAAAAAATAAAAATAAAAATATTTAAAACTCTTCCTTTGATATAAAGTGACATTATTTAGGATATTAATTTTATTTATTTTTTTATTCTTATTGTATGACAGGTAATGGTGTGGGCTCAGGCGACGGAAACACTGAAACCAGCAGCAATCGTTCTTCTGCTCGCAATTTTCTCACCCCTCGCTGACAGCAACTCTCTTTCTTCAGTTTAGTCAGTGTACATGTAGCATTATAAATTAAAGGACCAAATGGATATATTTTAATATGTTTAAAAGGGTCAAAGACCTTTTTACAGATGTGTATGCCAGTTATGTCTTTATTCCAAAGCATGTCTACATGAATCACATGCACACAAATAAACATGCAAATATCCAGTAGAGTTTGAAATCCAAATAATAGTGTTCCCGCAGGGGCTCATTATGCTGAAACTGAGATGTCAACACTGAATGAACACACACAAACACTTTTACATTATGAATGCATTACAATCAAATCGTATTTAATGAGATGCATATTCTTAGATTATATACCAGACTCAATTCCAATTCTGATCAGCATTAGCGTCGAAGTTCAGTGATAGGACATCTGTAATGCTAAACAGTGATGTTTTTCATGTGTGTGGTATATTAAGGCCAAGGAGATTATTATAAATTATGTACTGTATATCCTTCTAATCTGTGTGTAAATTATTATCTGTATCTTTGCTTTCAAACCCTCTTGAAAGAGATAATATGAATTCTTACTGCTTTATGTATGAGATTTAAATTAAAACTATGTAATTATGAGGACAAAATCCAGTCTCTTGTTGTTTTGCCTTTTTAAGTCAAGTTTTTGAGTTTTTAATTACAAGTTCTGTTTTAAACATTTTAAAAGTGTGGAAAAACATGCAAAATTATATAAAAAATGTTCTCTTTTTAATATTCAAGTTAACTGAGATCTGTTTTTAACCTCAAGATATAGGAGAAACAACGAGGCAAAATGAGAGAATATTTATTTGAAAGACAGTATCTTTATATATTTTTAATTTTAGTATTTGAGTATAATGGAGCATAATTACGCATAATTCTTGAGATTAATAATATTGTTTCATATTTTTAAAAAAATGCATTTAAAAATATCTTTCTATTTTAAAAGTTCTTCGCTTCCCCGTGTGACCACTAGCCCCAAATTTGAATAAGCAGGCCTTATGCTTAATACAATTAGACATATTTGAACTAATACAAAACCAAACGTTTGGTTAAATTATTATACAATCTTAAAAATAAACACAAAAAACTTTGAAAATGTATATTACATGTTTATCCAGATCTAACCTTCTTTCCAGAGGTTTCTGAATGAAAACACCCCGTCCTTCAACACAAGCTCTGAAAATAGCCACCGTGGACTATTAATAACCGTTAGATCCCTCACCTCGCCGAGGTCTCATATGAGGCTGTTTCCCAGCATCCCACTTGTTTATTTCCTGTGTTTCCTGACACCTGTGAAAAGGGTCTTACTTCCTGTTGTTGTTGTGTCTGCCTCTGGGACAGGATTCAAACATGGCTGGAATTTATCAACTGACACACGTCACCACGGGACAGGACGGGAAAAGAGGAATGTCTCGCTTCCGTCTCCGCAACAGGTTAACAAAATACCTTTCCTGTGGTCAACTTCACTTCACTGAAACATAAACACGTTCATTAACACATTTCTGTATGAACCGAACTGCAGTTTTGTGGCTGTTCGATTACAAACATGACAAAGTGTACACAGAGTTCAAAAATACTTATTCCACAATTAAGCCGACTGTTTTCAAAATTGATATTAATAAGAAATGTTTCTTGCACGTCAGATCAGCATATATGAATGATTTCTGAAGGATCATGTGTCACTGAAGACTGGAGGAATGATGCTGGAAATTCAGCTTCGAATCACAAGAATAAATGTAATTTTAAAATATATTAAAATAGAAAACAGTAATGTTAAACTGTAGTAATTTTTTTAAATATCCCACTGTTTTTACAGTATTTTTAATCAAATAAATGCAGCCTTGATGAGCATACAAATCTTAGACTCTAAACCCAAATTCTCTGACATAGTTTAAATGTGTACGTTTGGTCATATCCATCTATTTCCAAGTAATTTCCATCTAGGTTTTATGGTCAAAAAAGTTTTATTTTTAGAGAGCCATCCAGGAGCTTTTCTTTAGGGTTTTCCTTCTTATCATGCATTGTTTCCTCAACAGGCACAGCTATTCTTTCCTCTATAAGCCAATGAGCTTTAGACACCTTTGACTTTAAATCTTATTAAAACTCGCACACGCACACACACACACACAATATACAGTACAATTAATAAACAGTATTTGCTCTTTGCATCTTTAACTATAAAGATTTAAAGTAGATCTATCAAAGCTAAACCAAGATATTCAATAAAATATCAGACTGATTATATATCACTTTTAAACAATATTCTTATATAAAAACCATAGACTGTAAAAGATAAAAACATAATTTACTGAAGTATATTCAAATAAAAGTATCTGTCATAACATTAAATGCTGTAATGCTTTTGAAGGAAGTCTCTTATACTCTAAGAAATATATACTCATATATATACTCATAAATATATACTCAAATATATACTTATACTCTTATACTCTAATAAATACTATGTATCAGAAATGCAGTAAAATCTGTAATATTGTGAAATATTATTACAATTTAAAATAACCATTTTCTATTTGAATATGTTTTGAAATGTAATTTAAATCTGTGATGCAAAGTTGAATTATAAGCATCATTACTCCAGTCTTCAGTGTCACGTGATCCTTCAGAAATCATTCTAATATACTGATTTGCTGACTTGAAACATTTTATTATTATTATTATTATTATTATTATTATTATTATTATTATTATTATTATTATTATTATTATTATTATTAGGACCCGAGCACCGATGGTGTGAGGACCCTAATGTATCTGCTCTGTTTCTTATTATTATTCTTTCGCTTCTCCAAAATTAATCGCATTTTTGAGGGCTTAAACATGCTCAAAAAGTCATGAAACTTTGCACACGCGTCAAACCTGGTGAAAATTTTCGTCTGATATAGGATTCAGAAGAGGGTGTGGCAAAATGGCTGGACAGCGCCACCTATACTAAAAAAATCAACAGCCTTCCAGCTATGTTTCACGTACATGCACGAAAATTGGCACACATATGTAACACACCAATACCTACAAAAAAGACTCTTGGAGCAAAATTCTAAACCCAACAGGAAGTCGGTTATTTTTAATATTATGAGCAGATTTTGTGCAATTTTTGTCATTTCCATGCGTTGTATTTTAACGAACTCCTCCTAGAGATTTATTCAGATCAACACCAAAATTGGTACGCCTAATCTAAAGGCCTTTGCGATGTTAAATTTAGCAAATTGGTTTGATCAAGCCTTTGAACAGAATTGACTCAAAAGAATGAATCATTCGCGAATGGGCATCGCTCATTGTCCAGAGAAAAGTAGACGGCACATTTGGAATAAACTGAAGCATTTATAACATTTATTGCATTAAGATAAAGTAACGAGAGGAGCGTCGCCCACAGTAACGAAGTAAAAGTACAGATTTTCCCCCCAAAATTTACTCAAGTAAGAGTAAAAGTACCCATCTTTAAATATACTCCAAAAAGTATTAGTTACCCCAAAAAATTACTCAAGTAAATGTAACGAAGTAAATGTAACTCGTTACTACCCACCTCTGCAGCTAGAGAAGTTGTTGTAACTCAGGCATAAAATGTTCAATCTTCCCCAAACTTCACATGTTCGATAAGAGTCCTGGCCTGAACACATCTGAAGGCCAATATTCCATTATAATGATAGCGCCACCTGCTGGCAACAGGACGATTGACACATATATGGAATATACTTTGATATATTTCACTTATATTTATGACTTTAAATGCATATTTCTCACCGTTCACCTTTTTACTAATGCCACTCACTGCTGGGGAGCCCGGGTGCGAGGGCCCGTTCATCGCTGCTTGCAGCTTTAATTATTATTATTATCAGTGTTATAGCTGTGTTGCTTAATACGTTTTTGGAAATTGTGATATTTCTATCAGGTTTATTTGATGAATAGTAGGTTTAAAAATATCTATTTTTTGTAACATTATAAATGATTTTAATACAATGTTTTGCTCAATTTAATGTGTCCTGGCTGAATAAAAGTGTGCAAAAAAACATAGTTATCCCATTTTACATTCAGCAATCATTTTCTAATTATTGTTATTGTTAAAATAATATTGTTTCAATCAAAATAACAAATGCCTTTATTCATTTGTTTAACAACAAAAAAGTTGATTCGATCTCTTATGAGTTTGAAGTGTAATAGCAGAGATTATACAATTGCAAATCAAATAGCAGAAAAGTAAAAAATAAATAAATAAAGGCAACCTTGCTTGAAGTTGTAATTCGTTGCAGTTTATCTGTCGACTTTAACAAAAGATAGATAGATAGATAGATAGATAGATAGATAGATAGATAGATAGATAGATAGATAGATAGATCACATACAGTAAGCTACTTGCAAGTTCAAAGATAACTGAGTTCACTGACACTTAATAATAATTACTTCTCATTATACTCCTCCTAATATGAGTGGCCATGACCCGGCCAAGACCCAGAGCCTGCTGACAGAGAGACAGACAACAAGAGAGCGGGTTGAAGAGGTCTCTGATAACACAGATCTGCTCCATGCTTCTCTCAGGCACGAATGCAGCGGTTCATCATTCCCCTGAGAACTGAGGAGCAGGACTCCCGTGGCAAAACAAAGGCCTTGTTCGGAAAAACAGGAAGGAGTTGGTGAGAAATATTCTTTATCTGACTCCCCGAACACGTCAACATCGCCCTTCAGAAACAAAGGTGTACAGAGCACCTTGTAAATACGCCTGATTTACGGCAACTGACCGTGTTGATATTTGGACCGGCAACAGGTTGTTTATTAGCCTGCGTGAAGTGTATAACGGCAACCGCAACAAGTGTTAGGTCACGACCTTCACAGAAATGAATCGAGGTCTGGGTCGTCCACCTCTGCAACAATGAATCGGATATCTAAATTTAGGAATAAATACGTAGACAAGAAATTGATTAGATGTTTGGCATTCCACAGGTCTACAGAGTCGTGAAAACACCCTAATTATGTCTTGAAGTGGCTTTGAAGCTGACAGCCTGGTTAAGATTGAACACTTTGTGGAGACTTTTTGAAGATTTTGAAGGCGTTTAGAGTCACAATGTGGTCAGTTCACACTTGAATGACCTTTAAACCATTTCCCACAATCCTCTGGTGTCTCCTTATAACCTGTTAGGACTGATGGGTGAAGGTTTGGCTGGTTAGCATGGCTCTGTTAGCTGACTGCTGGTAGATTGTGTAACTACACCATCTGGATGCAAAAGATTTTCACGAAGCTGATTCCATTGTATTATGAAGACATAAAAGTTTAGTTATATAAATATTTAATAATATTATAATTGTTAATTTTCTCTAAAAGCATAAATACTGTTTAAAAGTTTGGGGTCTGTATTTTTTATTGTTTCTGGAAGGCGATTTTGTAATGTTTCTGACAGAAGTTTCTTATGCTCACTTAAAGGGTTCAGTGTTCATCTTCAGCTCTCGAACTAAATCTAAAATATCTTAAACTGTGTTCCGAAGATAAATGGAGGTCTTACTGGTTTGGAACAACATGAGGGTGAGTTATTAATTACATAATTATGATTATTGGGTGAACTAACCCTTTAAGGCTACATTTATTTAATCAAAAGTACAGTAAAAGCAGTAATGTTAATAGTAAATTAAAAAGGATTATATAAATAAATGACAGATTAAATTTCATTACCCATACTTAAAGTATTACAGTTTATCACAATTGATTTGACACTTTTCCCCAATGCAGAGTAACTGTTCTCAAAACAATTAGCACAGCCATCCAAACACAAAATTATCTTAAAGGGGTCATATGATGTGATTTACATTTTTCCTTTCTCTTCGGAGAGTTAAAGGCATTTGGTGCATAAAGATGATCTTTAAAGTTGCAAAGACTAAAGTCTCAAATCCAAAGAGATATTCTTATAAAATTCAGAGTCTACCACGCGCCCCTAAAATGCCTCGTTCTAACACGCCCCCACATGTCTACATCACGATGTGGGATGATTTGCATAATGCAGCCCAAATGTTCACGCAAAGAAAGAAGGCGTAACTTTTAATCTCGCGGTAGCCTCCGCCGACATGTTGTGGAGTTGCTGTGTTTTGTTTTGAAAGTGAAACTACTTTGTTTGGTCTTCCAAAAGAGGACACAACTAGAAATCAGTGGTTAGGTTATATTTAAAAACACTGTTCCAGAACAGTTCAACCCAAATATTCAGATGTGTGCAGCGCATTTTACGGAGGACGAGAATTGTTTCCTGTGAGAGCAGTCTACAATGCCGGTGTCTGTCTCTATAAAGTGGGGCAGTTCCAAATTTGCAAGGACAGTCTGGTGTTTCTGACTATATATTGAGTGCGGGTGTTTTTATAACACTGTATTTCTGAAGGAAACCGACTGTCTTCAGAAAAAATGGATGTCATTTTAATTTAATCCTGCATGTAATGTCTGATAGAGCAGTTTTTGAGCGAAGCGCTCCTGCTGTGTGTACAGCAATAACCTAAAAGATCAGTCTATATGATGCTCTTATATGATACATATGATACTTTTTCTTTCAAATTTCTGCCATCTGCCACATAAAAGCAGCAAATATTGATGTTTCCTATGCAAGGCTGTTCATCACATAGTTCTTGTTTTTATAAAAGACACACGCTTCTTATCACTGTTTAGGCAGAACTAGAACTACACATCCCATCACAGAGTAACGTAGATGTCAGTGTTGTTCTTGTTTTAGCATGGGGTGTGTGAGGGAGCGATAAATGAGCGTGTGAGCTGTTGTTCTCACCAGTGACTCTTATCTGTACGGAAAGAAAACAAAATCATTTCACAAACAAGATGAAACACACAAACAGCTCATTATGTCTGAGGAAACAGTTCACAATTATATCAGATGCATGCACTATATGCCATCTAAAACTACTTTAAACAGTGTTTTGCTAATTCTTTTATTATTTTAATCATAAAACAAGCAGCTTTTATGAGATTATATAAACATTTCTACTTAAAAAATAAATAAAAAATTATATCAGTGCAAAATGGGGATTAAAAACAATGGAAAACATAAGAAATGGAAGCCATTTGCAGGACCTAATATATACAGTTTCTTCTAAATATTAACCTAAAATCTTGATAAAATGGACTCCATTGGCCTTTATATTAACAGTGAGGTAGTACAGAAAAAGAGAAAAACTACAATTACACACTTCTAATTTATGCCCTGTATTTGTGTTTTAAAAGTGAAAATACCAGCTAGTCATTTTACAAACTAATGGCAAGTGAGCTGACATAAACACTGAGATAATTACATCTACAGTCTATCAAAGATGTTAGTTTATCTTCACTCTCACACAACTATGATATGAGGTGTAGGCCTATAAGAGGAACATACCATACAAAACGTTGGGCTCTTTGATGAAAATAACTCAATTTATTTGAAACTTTCATAATTTCATCATGTCTTTAATGTCATAATTGAAAGTATTTATGTTGAACAAACAATATTCATTAAAATAATAATAATAATAATCTGATAATAATAAAAATAACACTGTTGTAAATCATGTGGACAGATGTGCTTAGAAAGTGAATCGTTAAAAGAATCATTTCACTTCTCGTCACTGGGGGGCACTAATCTCCAAGAAATGTGTTCTATAATTTCATCCCTCACTTTGATAATAACCCTACAGAGTTCAGACAAACATTAAGCCTACGAAACCAACATGATTTATTTGTTTAATGTGCTAGAGGGAGAAGAAAATAAATGGGGTGAAGTTTATTTAATAAATGATTAGGAAGCCTGGCATAACTAATTATGAAAATGTTTTGGTAATGTACAATTTCATATTGCAGCCCTGTTTTTGTTTGTTGTAACTATGTAAAGTCATTGCACAGTCTATGAAACTGCTGAAGCAAGATGTTAAATGTATGTAAAAAAGTGTTTGTCTCTTTTATTTTGAAATTGTCTTGCTTTTCATGTTAACACCCGTCTGTTTGTTATGATGCCCAGGTGGAAGATGCAGACTTTTTTCTGTGCATTTTCTTCACAGATTTTAATTGGGGAGGAAATCTACTAAACAAAAACTGCTGCTAAATTGTTTTTAATTAACTATGCTTTTGAGACACTCAAAACAAGGGGATCCTAAAACCGACAGAGTGTGATGACCCGTGACAGCACCTGTCAGTACGAGCAAACCCCTTGACTTTGATACTTAAATCCCACGCTTGTCCCAACATGTCTGGCCTGTCAGTGGATCGCTATAAAATGACTCCAGATCCTTTCTTGAGACACCTTAAAACTCCCATAAATCCTGATTAGTTGAATTATTCATTAGAAATTAAACTTTGATGTTAGAGCCCCTTATGCCAACCCAGGCTCAATTCTTATACCTTTAGTCTGGAAATAAATGTCAGAAACTTATTTCAGCTGATTGCAGTCACATGGAGATTTCATATTGTTTGTGAAGCAGACCTCTGCTTATTCACTATGGTAAAATAAATGAATAATGAACAACTGCACATAACCACATAACCCACTTTACAGGGGGGGTTTAATAAATGACATTTTAGTAGAAAAATATTGGTAATTTTTACTTGTCCTTGACTAATCTCATAATTTTGATTAAATTATATCTATTGTTGCATAAACACATCCTAGTAATTAGTCTGGAAGTCGCATATGGCCTAATAATATTAAAAGTAAAAAAGAAAAAAAAAATTTGTTAAAATACTTCAACTCATCTAAAGCTCCAAATGAATCTGAAAAGTTCTCCATGCAGTACCTGTACTACTTGCCATTGGAAATGTCAGAGATAATAAAAGTCAACTAAAAGCCGCTTTACATTACAGAAGGGATTTGGTCCCTATTTAAGGACCAGAATATCATAGCATTGGGCTCTTTAACTTGGGTTAGTTACCAACCATCTAGAAAACATCCATAACGCCTTAGCAATTGCTTCTGCTGGATTTAATTCAGACCTAAATTCATATTGAGATCTAGATCCAAAACCGACTTGGAGCCAAAACTAGATCTAAATCAGAACAAGATTCATATCCAAATTCATCTAGTTATCCTTTGATATTGTTTTAGGATGAGAAACCCTCAAGGTTCTATGTTGGGACCTTTTATTTTATCTTTTAACCTTAAAAGCTATGTTAAATTAAAAAAACATCTTTTATGTTTTTTTATGAAACATTACCATTCAAAACCTATCTTCTATTATATGTGTCAGGGCATTAGAGAGCTCATGAACTGTGGAATGTGTCAACACTAAAACTATCACCACACAAGCAGATTCTTCTCTACTCCCAGCTTGGGTAAACATGGAGGTATATCTCGCAGGGACAAACATCTCTCAGGAGCTCTGTTCTCATCAGTCTTTTCTCTAGTGTTCCCCAGAACAATTTATAAGGGTCTGCTGTGACCCCTGACCTGACCTGACTTCAACTCTGTGTGAGTCTGTGACCATCCCATTGCAATGACAGTAAGGTTACTACCCTGGGGCTCAGAGTCTGTGAGAAATGAAGGACAAATCTTCAGACAGACACACACACAGAGGAAAACATTTGCGCATGAGAATAGCTCAATTGTGGTCTTTCCTACAAAAAAAAAAATAAATAAAATTCTGTGAAGAATTTTCGGGTTTCAGGCCCCATCATATCTTAGAAACTGCACTTGTCAAAGTTACAAATTACTTGCTTCTTGCGTCAGACCAAGGCTGCATCTCATTGCTAGTTTTACTTGATCTTAGTGCTGCTTTCGACACCATAGATCATGACATACTCATAGACTGATTACAAACTATACGGGTAATCAAGGGCAGGCTTTAAGATGGTTTAGATCCTACCTTTCCGATCACTATCACTTTGTCTTTTTAAACGTGGGAATCATCTCAATTACATTAAATCCATTAATCTATGTAGTGCCACAAGGACCTATCCTAGGTCCTCTGCTATTTTCAGTATACATGTTGCCCCTCGGTATTATTATTGGAAAATACGGGATTAGTTTCCATTGTTATGCTGATGATACTCAACTATATATTTCAACAAGACCAGATGAAACTTCTAACTAAACTAAACTACTTCCTAATTTGGGTGTTATATTAGACATAAACTTGTCTTTTGAAAGTGACATTTCTACGGATTGCAGAAAGGTTAGTTCGTGCATTCATTACCTTTAGACTAGACTATTGTAATGCACTGTTAGGTGGTTTTTCTGCAACTTCAATAAATGAGCTACAGGTAGTCCAAAATGCAGCTGCTAGAGCCCTTACCAGATCAAGAAAATATGATCATATCACCCCAATTTTGCATTCTCTGCACTGGCTACCTATTAAGTTCTGTATCAGTTATATAATATAATACTAGCTTTTAAGGCCCTAAATAGTTTAGCTCCTGCATACCTAACTAGTCTTCTAACATGCTACAATCCATCCCGCTCCCTATGGTCACAAAACTCTGGAAACCAAATTCTGGAATAGCCTTCCTGATAATGTTCGGGGTTCAGAAACACTATTTCTTTTTAAATCTAGATTAAAGACACATCTCTTTAGCCAAGCATTCACATAAGGTATCTCATAACCTTGTACTCAGTTACATCTGATTACATGCACATTTTCATTCTTTTGCTTGGGTTGAACACATAATTTTTTGCTTTGTTGGAACAGCAGCTACACAATTTTTTTCAATATTACCTTCTTTGTTTCTGCCACAGGATTGGCATCCCATGGTATCTAGGAATTACACAAGCTTCAGTATGGATCCAGCCTTACAAAGACCTGATATGACCAAACACCTGAGAAGAGATGATGTCAACCCCCCAGAGGACCTCAGATGATGCCAACTCTAAGACAACATACAAAATTACATAATTTTGCTATAATGGACATCAACATTATATAGCCACAACTGATAAGCTATTACTAATTATAATGTATAATCTTTAATTTTCTGTAAAGCTGCTTTGCAAAGTTTTGCATTGTGAAAAAGCTATACACAAATAAACTTGAATTGAATTGAAAACTAAATAGCGACATGATTTGAGGTGTTTACAGCTGGTGGAACATATGCTTATGTATGTACGTAAGAAAGTCAACAAGGTCTCATATTTGTCATTTTATTAGGAGCAACTTTTTCAAGATACATGGAAAAATCATACACTCAGATTTGGACATCATGGCCTCTGATCTGGAGCTTTTCACTGTAAAATGATGTGCTTAAAAGTCTGTGTATACAAAAGTTAAGAATTTAAGAAATAATTTCATAAATTATTAAATGTAGGATGTTAAATAACAGTTTTAATTGGAATAAAGGAATGAAAGATTTAATTATCTCAAAGAAATTCAACACAGTTATAACAGAGGGATTTTCATTACCCACATAAATGTTTGCTAACAAGTTTTGCAATAAAATCTATTGAACTATGCTTATTTATTTACTGGTATACAGAATACTGTTAAATACTGCCACAATATATTTTAATTTCTAATATATATATTTAAATTATTCTAAGTATTATATTTGTTATATATTTAGGCTACTTATTTGCTTCCTTAATTCAAAGTCAAATGAAATTCAGCAAATTAACAGGAATTTAAAGGCATTTTTTTTAATTCCAATTTGTCAACAACCCTGCTTACGTCAGCCCAGCTTTTGGTCTTTTATGCCTGACTAGTAGCAGGAAAGCGTCTATTATTTTAGCGTCCAATTACAAAGACACATGCCCTGAACAAACATGCCATGTGTTTGTCTGCCCTCCACCATCCATCCACAAACACAGAAAAGAGATTGAACCTCAGAAAAGAGATTGAACCTGACCAGCTGTTCTGGACACATTACCCACCTCAAATGAGCCTGGTGGAGTTCTTTGTCGGCAGGGCTGGTTCTTTTTATAGGGCCGGTGTGCTGGATAAATCTACAGCTCAGTTGGTAGAGGGATCCATGGGATATCTTTATGAGCACAAAGGGACAACAAACTTATTAATGGCTTGAAAGAATCTAAGTTCTTAGCTCACTTATTTTTTGTTAAGATGCTACATTTTGGGCTATTTTGCTTCCATAACTAGTGGAAAGAAAACATCCAAATTACACATCCAAGTGTTTATTTTATTACAATATATATATATATATAGTTTGCTTCTCAGCAGAACAGATTTGGGTGCCGTCAGAATAAGAGTTCAATCAGCTGATAAAAACATCACAATAATTCACATGGAATCCACATGACCATCAGTTAAGATCTTGTGTAGCGAAAAGTTGCATGTTTGTAATATATACATTTATCATTAAGATATTTTCAACTTCAAACCATTGCTTCCAGTTAAAGTGGAATATTATGGATAGAGTCCTCTATGCATAATATTGCTTTCTACAGTGAAAAAGTCTTGTCTGAATCAGGAGAGAAATATGCAAATAATCAAAAACTGTTTACAAGTGAATACAGTCTAAAACAGTTCTAAACAAAAATGTTGATGGGTTTTGGATTTTGATGTGAGAGGACAACAGGGGATGGACTTTTTCAGTGGAGAAAGAGTTATTATGGATTATGGGCACGTTTTTTTAAATATTTTAATTTTTTAGACAGAAGCAAGAGTTTACATTTAAAACGCTTTAATGAAAGACTTGTTTTTTTACAAACACATAACTTCTTCACAAGACATTAACTGATGATGGTGTGGATTATTGTGATGTTTTAGACTCTTATTCTGATGGCACTCATTCATTTCAGAGGATCAGAATAAATGGTCAAATATTTCCTTTGTTTCAATGAATGTTCAACAAACTATTCCTGTTCTCACACTTATAGAAGAATATTCTTCATAACACTAGAGGGCACCCCAGAGACTGAATGGCAAACTGAATGGATCTTAATATAGCCAAGAGTCTAATGAGTACAAATGGTGTTCAATAAATAATGAATCTTTGTGCTTTAAAAGTTTAAACATTCAAACCTTCCATCATGAGTCAGACTTTCCAATGGTCGGTCACCCAGCAACAGTTTGATGATCCCAGTAAGCGCTGTGACCTCTGTCTCTCCTTGTGCATTGTGGGAAATGGAATATCAGCAGCTGTTGCACAGTGGGTGACTTCTGCACTCCATCCAGCATGGCTGGCCAATGTAACCACAGTGATTAATTATGACACAGAGACCTGGAACGTCTTGAGTGGACGGCACACGGTGCCAATGAAATGGGGCAGATCTCCATCTGGATACAGAATAAGGTTAATATTTTTAATTGCTGCAATCATGATATGGATATTTATACTTTTTATTGTACATGAAGGTCAGTGTAGTGTAAATTGACTTGACCAGTAAGTTTTCACAGTATCACACTGCATTAGATTTGAGGCATCAGAACAGAATAAACATCCCCAAAATAATTTCAAGTTGGTTTTAAAAGGGTTAAAGTTAATGTTGTTAGATGTTCATACCCAATGGGCCATTAAGCAGGTCAGAGTGATAATTGCAACCAAATGTTTGAGGTAGAGTATTTGCAAAGTGAATGTTAAGTTATTTTTATGTTCTACTTTTTCCAGATGGCTAAATCTTTAATATGTTGTTTTTTTCTCTTAAAGAAGCACATAGATCTAGTCTTATGTAAACAACATTCATTAAAATTTTAAATTAATAGGAAGTTTGCATCACTACAGAAAGACTGTACCAGGTTTCATTTATTTTCAAATGCCTGGTATGAGTCTGATTTAATATAGATCCAGATCCCAGTTCAAATAAAAATCCACATTCAAATCTAGAGATCCCAGATCCAGACACAAAACCAGTTCCAAAACTGTGTTCAGATTCTAATCCACATTCAAATTTACACCAAGATCCAGATTAAAAAGACATATTTAAATCTATATCTAAATCTACATATTGATCCAGATCCAAAGTTATATTTAAATGCCTGGAATGAGTCAGATTTCATTCAGATCAAATGCATATTCACATTTAAATCTAGATCCAGTTCCATACTTAAAACATGATACAAATCTGAGTTTAGATCCAAATTCAGATTCAAATCCACATTTAAATATGCACCCAGATCCAGATTCAGATCCAAAGTCCGATTCAAATCCACATTTAAAGCTACACCTTGTTCCAGAACCAAAGCTACATTCAAAGCCCTGGCATGATTCAGATTTCATTCAGATCCAAATTCAAATACATATCCACATTTAAATCTACACCCAGATCCAGACCCTCAAATAGATCCAAATCTGTTTTCAGATCCAAATTCAGATTCAAATAAACTTCTAAATCTAACCCAGATCAAAGTAAAAAAAACTGATCCAAAATTACATTCAGATCCAGATTCAAACCCACATTTAAATCTAGACCCAGATCTATACCCCAAACTATATTCAGTTTCAAATTCAGATCCAGAATAAAATCCCAAATCAGATCTCATTAGATCCAAATTTAGACCTGGATCACATTCACCCATTATGTTCCATAAAAAGAACTGATCATCAGTGCTGTACATAAAGACATGTGATATACAAATGAAAGCATATTCAAAGGCCTGGCCTACAACACATGGAAATTTTTCAATGCCTATTCTTACAGTATGCAAGTCTGTGTATAGACGATGGGCTGAGTGACCGTTTTATACACTTATACAGTGGCAGCCATCAGTCTCAAACCTGTAAAAAAAATCAATAATTCACACCAGCAGTAATAAAGTCTACAACAGCCATTAAACCTTCCCTCTCTCTCCTCCTGCCTGACTATCCACTTGAAACTGTACAGCAATCTTGTCAAAAGGAACAAAGAGAAAACACTACAACCATCTCAAGCAATAGAAAAACATCCTGTCCTTATCAACAAAAGCCTTTCAAAGTGTTCCCTTTTACACTCTTTCAATGTACAGAAGATTAATCAAAAGAATCAGACAAGAGCATCCCCCAACATTCAATTTCCATATCATTTCACTGTCATGTTTACTCCAATCTTACAGTACATGCACACCCTCTGTCCACACTATATTTGGCCTCTGGGTTTAATTTAAAGATATTTTATATATATTTTATATACATATTTTTTAACACAACATTACATCTTTTCATTTTCAGCACGGACATTGTTTTCCCACTTTGGATTATAGCAGCACTTATTTTTGCATACATTTTGTTATCCCAAAGACATTTTAGACTTAAAGGATTGTGGAGCTCCACCCTGTTGCATTGATATGTTTGATGGTTTGATAAGGAAGTCATGAAAAGCGATGCTCAGGAATCCAGTTGGGTGTCTGATGTTAGACATGTGTTTGAAGTGCCAGTGCCACTATGACAGAAAGATCAAGCCTCAATTCAGCTGGAATACTAAAGATTCTCATTTTTAGTCATAACACTGTATAGGGATTTTTCTGGCAAATCTAGTGATGTGTCGTTCATGAACGAATCATTCTTTTTAAACGAATCTTTTAGGTGAACGAATCGTTCTCGTTCACGCAATCCACTGACTCATATTTCTCGTTCACTGAAGTTCCTCCCTCCACAGCAGTGCGGCGTTATTAGGTGTTTCTAGAACATGCAATCTGAATGATCCCCCTTACCCAACCCCACCCCTAAACCTAACGTCACTACGACGTCAACCAATCAGCTATCATGGTGTAAAAACACCCTCATCTGGTAACTCCCATTACTTTCCTGCAGAGACCTAAGCTGAGTCCCAATTCGCATACTATCCGTTCTAAATAGTATGCGAAACTAGAATTAGTACGTCCCAAATCGTAGTATGTTGAAAAGAGTATTCCAAAGATACCCGGATGGTCTACTATTTCCGGTGCCCACAACCCATTGCGTGCGGGAGGTTCTACGACGCCGCCGCCCTGCTTCTTCACTCCTCAACTTGGTAGAAGAACACATTGTAAAATGTATTGTGAAAAAAAACTATGAGAAAAAAAGATGGGAATAGTAAATAAAATTTTATTGGACATACAAGAATGAATGAAACGTTAACAGTTGTGGTGTGCGTAACTAGGCAACCACGTTGTCGTTCACGTTGCATGACGTCATCGAAGTTTGTCCCAGAACGTGCATACTCTTTTGCTACACACTCAAAAGAACTTTTTCCTCACAAAAAAAGTACATACTTTTAGGTCGTAGTATAAGTAGGCGAATTGGGACTCAGTCCTATACTTGTTATTAGCAGCGCATGCGCAGCTCGGTAAACCGGTTAACAACAATTTCATCCTGACAAAGAATTACTCAACCTCGAGCCAATAGCCTTCAAGTATGAGATGTGACAGAGCATGTGATTTGTTGAATGTAGTGATTGAATACGCCCTTCAATGAACAGTTTCAAATGAGTCTGAACGGGTCTGAAAAATATCTAGAGATCTTATCGTTCATGAACGAAATGACTGAACTGATAACCATGTCGTTCGTGAACGAGTTGAATGATTTAGTATACATCTCGTTCGTGAATGAAATGACTGAACTGACACACATGTCGTTCGTGAATGAGTTGAATGAACGGATACGTCGTTCGTGAATGAAATGAACTGGTAGTTTATCTCATTCGTGAACGAAATGAATGACAGTAAACCGGGTTAGTCTGCCATTTAGCATGTCAATCTCGCAAAATGCAAAGCACAGTTAAAGGTACTGTGCACATACGCTTGTTTTGATATTTAGCATACAGAATTCCACGTTTAATCCCCGATTTATGAATGTGAATATATAATATACAACCTATCTGACCAAACAATTAAAATGCTAATTGGGCAAGAAAACCTCGTGCTTTTCCCTTATGAAAATTAACCATGGTTTTACTACAAATAAAACCAAAAAACCATGGTTACTATAGTTAAACCATGGTAACCACAAATTAACCATGGTTTTGCTAAATTAACCATAGTTTAACCATGGTATTTGTAGTAAATCTGTGGTTATACAAATGGTAGTCAACACGCCAAAAAACCATGGGTTACTACAGTTTTACTATAATAAAACCATGGTTATTTTTCGTATATTGTTCATCTGAACAACTTAATTAGACTTTATATATTGAATGCGATTATGCACACATTTTAATAAAGCCAGATCAGTTTTTTCAACAAGTGAATACGTTCGTTGACGTAAGACATAACACATAATACACTCTTTTTTGCCACCTGCTGGCATATTTTGTGTAATACAAAGAAATGAAAACTGAACGAATCAATGAACGATTCTGAACGAATCATTTTGGTATTATTTTCATGATGCCAAAACACATTTTAGAAGCCAATTTTATTTAGTTACTTTTATATGCCATTATTATAGTGTTTCTCATTAGATTCCTGACATTATAGACATTACTATAATATAGTAGCTACTTTTATATACTTATAAAAGTATAATATCAATATTATATATATATATATATATATAAGTTGGGGGGGGGGGGGGGGGGGTGTAAAGAATAAAAAGTTGACTGGATTAATTGAATATTTACTTAGAATCCATTTAAAAAAGAAACCTGCAAATCATTTGCAAGCGATGGAGAAAGTCAATGAGGCTATGTTTAACCCCTGCGTGGGCTGCTTGTGAACGACTCTGTACTGCAGGTGCGGACATGTCTTGACCAAAAGCGTATGAAAAGACTAAAAATACAATAAAATAAAAAAAGACATTAACGTTTAGCGTTTGGGTGTCAAACGCGGCTGTGAGGGAGGATGTCTGTTACTGCGAGAATGTGCGCAATCTGAACCGATCAGGGAGTTTGTGTGTGAGGTGTTCGGATCTCTCCTCCTCTCACACTTCCTCAAACAGGCTCTCCCTCCCTCTGAGTTCACAGTGCTCCTGTCCGTGTGTGTATCAACAAGACTCATGTAGTGTGTGAGGACTGTCTCAAAAGTGTGCACGTTCAGGGGCTGAACTCAAAGCCCCCCGTGGCCGTCTTGAGAGCAAACGGAGCCAGTCGATTTCCCCAGAGACTCCAATGCAGATGGTGTGAGCAGTGAGGGGAAAAGTTTATGACAGCTCTGCTGTTTTCGGTTCACGGCTGCCCCATGGAGCTTTTTGATTTTTCGGTTGCAGCTATAGACTTTTGATCGGACTGTTTGACTCAGTAATGCACTTGTATTGGACAGAGTCACGTTCGGGATTGAATCTTGGATCACAGTGAATCCTGTACTGGTCTGAGTCACGCTCTGGATTTGTTTAGGGTTTTATTGCCATTTTTTGTACCCCCACTGCGTTTCTGTGGACGTTTTTTGGATAGCAGTTTTAAGGTAATAACAGTCCGTTTACAGACAATTGGGTGCTGCTAATGACAAGTTGCTGTGTGCATGTTGTTGTGAGTGTTTTGTTCGGCTGTAATGTACAGGTCACCCAGCTCCAGAAAATTTGTCTATGTGTGCATGCGTGTGTCATAACCACAGAAACTTATAATTAACTATAATCAGTGTGTATGTGTATGATTCTTGCCCCTTTATTTATGTCTGTCTGTATGTGTTTTTCATTAAATGTCATGCAGCTGTGTGACATAGGCTACTGGACATGTTAACTGTCAATTACCTATATAGGCTACCTTTAAATAAACCTTTCTAATTAGTTCCAAAGACCTCATCCCTGGACAAAGCTAGTTTCATATGTCTACAGCTGTTGTCTACTAGATTTGACAATTTGAAGGAGAAGTGTTAAAAATAGATCAGATGTTCTCCTTTACCATTCAGAAGTAGAGTGTTTTTAATTTTTGGCTTTGTTTGAAACACTTGTGTGGTGGACATCCAGAGGTTGGAGTTCTCAGTTTGAAGTACTTTGTCTCAGAGATTTCTTCTTATAAATAAAAATAGACTCAAATGGCAGTAAGAGCATAGAGTAATAAATAAATGTGGATAGCAGAGCGTGGACTATTTCAGCTTGGGAGATTTTGATAAAAAAAATAAAATAATAAATTGTTTGTAGAATTTTGGTAAATCTGAGCACAGTTTGAGATTGAGTTCTCCAATGGAACTCTAAAGGAGACACAAATGAGATTACCTTGGCCTTTTCTCTCTGGAGATAAACCAGGGCATTTAATCCTTCTTTTATTCCCATATTTACAACAATTGAGATATTAAAGAGCTCTTATTCTATGGGCAGAGAAGCATTTTGTGTACTAATAAACTGCTCACGGTGAATTAACTCAGCAGTTTTGAGGTTTATGTTGAGTTAGAGGTGAGAGGTAGATGGAGATGCAGATAGAAACTAATGAAAGGAAGAGGCAGCAATCTGTCAGCTCCCTGACACTGTAGGAAATGATATCTGGAAGAGAAGAGAACGTACTGTTTGGCGATAATTCACAAACAGAATGGGTTATGCTGTATTCCTCTGTGTTTTTAAATATTTAATTTGTTATCTAGGAGAAACAGTTGAGATTCTAAAGACGTCTAACAAAGGGTAACATCACATTCAAAACATTCTAGATGTCCTATCCCTCTTCCAAACTCCTAACCTTATTACCCCACGTTGTGGTGCTTTAACATTGATGAAGGAACATTATTTGCCAGTATGGAGAGAGCGACATCACTGTGGCTGTTTAGAGGAATGATCTCCTTTCATTTTTCCCCATCAAACCCTCTGTGACCCAACGCTGTGATTGTGTTTGTGATGCGGGCATGTCTGTCTCTGTCTCATTCAAGCATTGTGCAGACTGTAAACCACCTCATCTGTTGTTTGGGAGCAGCCAAAGTCAGAGCAAAACAGTTGCATCACTTTTGTAGCTACACTCTTAAAAAAAGGATATTTATTGGCATCAATTGTTCCATTAAGAACCTTTAACATGCATGGAACTTTTCCATCAGACAAAAGGTTCTTTACAGTGGATAACAGTTATTTATTTAGGTTATTCAGATGTTTCTCACACTTAGAAACCAAAATGGTTCTTCTATGGCATCACTTGTTTTTTTTTAACCTTTTATCCTGTAAACTCTGTAGCAGTCATGGCAGCATTAATTCATTCATTGATAAAGATATGATGGAGAAGAGCGTTGTAGTCAATCGAACATTCACCATTTTTAAGAGCCAAGGCTAGTTTAAAATGTCTGCTGCTGGCTACGTAATTAGACAATTTTAAGAAGGAAAAGTATTAAAATAGCTCAGACCTTCTCCTTTTCCATACAAGAGTGTTTTTGGGTTTTATCTTTTTTTCGAAACACTTGTTATGGGCAGAGTTCTCTGTTTTAAAGGGTTCATATGATGCAATACCTCTGTAAAGTTGCAAAGACTAAAGTGTCAAATCCAAAGAGATATTCTTTAGCCCCTAAAACGGCTCATACAAACACACCCCCACATGTCTACATCACTATGTGGAAATATTTGTGTAATGCCACCCAAATGTTCACGCAAAGAAAGGCGGCGTGGTTTCAGTAACACAGTTAGTGTTGAAGCAGTCATGTCAGGGAGATGCTGTGTGTATCTAGGCGAAAGCAAAAGCACTTTATTTGGCCTTGCAAAAAGTAATGCATTTAGGAATGTATAAGATTACTTACAACAGAACAGCAACGCATTTTATGGACGACCGTTTGGTGAACCTAGGAGAGGAGGTCATTCTGACTTTGCTACGACAATCTGGTGTTTGTTTGTTTTGAAACAAACAAAGTATGTTTGGAAGTATGTTTTGTTATTAGTTTAAGTATTTGTTTGTTAATGTTCCAATGCAGAGTTTTGCACGTCGCGTGCGTGTGTGTGTGTGCGCGCATGCACGTGTGTGTGTGAGAGAGAGAGAGAGAGAGACAGGGTCACACAGTGGAGTCAGCTATCTTTACCATCCATGGCTCGGGTACTACAAACACATACGAGCTGTGTCTGTCACTGTGTCAGTCACTGTGTCTGTCACGCCACTCTGTTCCCCTTTCGGGCTTGAACTGAAGGTAAAACTAAGGACATTATTAACTGTCTTTACATTTATTTTGAAAGATGAAGCTTGCGATTATGGATTATGGATACATTTCCAACGAGTGCTTTCATTGTTCGGCCAATCTCAATGCACTGGGTCTGTTGGCCAATCAGAGCAGACTTTGCTTGTCGGGAAGAGGGACTTTGTAGAAAATGATGCGTTTGAAAGAGGCGGGGCATAGAGAACCTAAAAAAATTTACGGTATTTGAAAAATAATGTTTTTTGAACATATAAATAAATGTAAGCATTTATACTAAAATAATTTTCTTTTGGTTGCCCATTCTTATTCATTTATAAAATTAATTTATAAAAATAGATGTGTAATTCATCAATTGATTATGCAGTGATGAGGAACAGCGTTGTTGTCAAGCCCATATTTAGCACTTTTAGGAACCAATGTGACATAATTTCTTCAAGAAGGCACTACAGCAGGCAACTATCTTGAATTGTTGTCTGCAAAGTTCTAGGTTTGGCAAAAGTTTCTCACCTAGTTGTGAAGGTCTGGAGATTAAGAATATAGTCTAAGTTGACTTAACAGAACAAACCTCAAACAAAGAGGAAGTTGGGCGGTTCATTGAACTGGAGTCAGTCATTCTGCCAAATTAAAGAAAGGACACAGCCAAAGCCATCCCAATCTGAAGGTGACTGCAGTATCATCATCATGATCCTTAAATTAACAATTGGCTTCCAGAGTTTCTGTTTTTAACAAGTCTGTTTCCCTTATTCATACAATGCCTGTTGACTTACCAACCACTTCTGCTAAAATTTCCCCAAATGAGTCAGACAGTCATATGCCTACATACGTGGATTTGCACAGATGTAAGAAGGATTCCTCAAGAGGAGTATTTTAATATAATATGTTGCATTACATTAGTTAGAACCTGACTTGTGACAAGCACACAGATATACAGTGTGACCTCCAAAACAGACAAAAAGTGCCACTAAGGGACTATTTCAAGTTTATTTGTTATACTATAAATCTTGTATATCAATACTTAGTGAATGAATTTTTTGCTGAATTACTCATATTGACTAATTTTATTGTCTGTTTTGGAGCTTGATGGTTGTAGTCCCCATCTATTTTCAATGTATATGAAACAGTATCTTGGACACGGTTTTAAATCATAAGGGGAAAATTAGGAAATGATGCCAAAATATTTATTTTGGGCTGAAATATTCCTTTTACTATTGATATATATTTCCTTGCAAAAAATCTGTAAGATTTTTTTTAAGTCTCTTATTCTCACTGAGAGTATGTTTAAATAAAAAGGATAAACTAAAAATGTAAAAGTGTTCTATTTGCTTTTTTTAAAACGTTTTGACAAAGTTGCTAAAACGATCCATTCCTACAAATCTGTGAATATGGCTAAAAATACTGTATTTTGCCTGCCAGGCCAGTAGATGGCATTCGACGAGGAATGAAAAAGTTTTTTAGGAGTCGCGGCAGTAGAGGTGGCACAACAATAATGACATGTGAATAATCCCGCCCACTCTAAAGCGATACTAAACTGCAGTGGAAACATAAACCGAGCCGAACAGTGCCATGCCGTGCCGTGCCGAGCCGAGCCGAGTCATACAGAGTCGAAAAATGTGCCATTTGAAACTAGGGATGTGCACGTATAGTCGAACATTCGAATATTCGTTCTGCTCTAATTATTCGATAAATAAAAATGATATTCGATTTTCGCAAAAAAAAAAAAAAAAAAAAAAAGTTCACAATAAACCTAATTTGGTCACTTTCTGTGATTCTCCACGGCATATTTGAAGGTGTATGAAAGCAAAAAATAATTAATGAATGATTAAGGGGCCATTCACATATCGCGCCTAATAAGGCGTGTAAAAGGCTATGCGAGCCGCTTTCTCCTTCTTTCCAAAGCGCTCGGGCAGAAGCGCTCCTGAGGCGACGCGTTCTCTCCATGAAGACGGAAATTTCAGCAAAGGATAAATGGATTTGCAGCACAAAAAAAAATCGCTTTCAGTAGCTCTGCTACTAAATTTATTTCAAAATGGCAATCCATATACAGCTATGATCAGCTGTTCCTTCATCTTGGCTGAGCTTTCAACGTTGTTACAGGAAAGGATGAAGCTGAATGTTTAGTTCTTGTCACATGACCTGCGGTGCGCTTGTAGCATTCTGAAAGTTGAGATGTTTGTAACTCGATGCTGTGCGGACGCGCCTGGAAAAAACGGGACCGCGTCGCACCGCGTGCGCATCGCGACCACGTCGCTTCCATTATGAGCGCGCATACCGTGCGCCTACATTGGAAATAACGAACTTGAGCATGCAAAAGACGCGATATGTGAACGCCCCCTAAAAGAACTGCGGTCTTCTACAGTACTTCAAATATGCCGTGGAGAATCACAGAAAGTGATCCAAGAACATTGTTGCAGCATCTCTCAAGCAACGAATAAACACCGCTAACTTGGAGAATGCATTGAAAACTCCTCTTCTCACGTCTGCCATAGACCCTTGGCACAAACATCTCAGGTTTCTCGATGAAAACATGAGAGAAGTAAGAAAAAAAAACTTTTTTGAACATTATCAGAACATTTTCCTTGATGCGAGTGGTGCGGATGCAGTCGCCACGATGAAGAATATGCAATGCCCACTTGTCGGAAAAGGCTGAGCCAGTTCTCCAGCGATGATCACAGAGAGTCCAGCCGAGACGAGTGGGAACAGTTCTTGCTGGAGCCATGTATTCCACCAGATGAGGATCCCATTCAGTGGTAAACGAAAACACGAAGCGCTTCACAAAACTGATTTGCTTAGCACACCGTTATTTGTGAGTCCCGACAACGTCTGTATCGTCAGAGCGCGTTTTCTCCACGGCCGGCCTTATTGTTAACAGACTAAGGAGCCGACTTTCCCCCGATCATGTTTACATGCCCGTATTTCTTAACAAGAACATTTGAAACAATAGAAAAAAAGAAAAAAAAATTTGCTGACAGTTTACAAGTTAAGTGTAAGCTACATTCTGTACAATAGCCTAATTGCTGCAGGCTGCTTTACGTTTTTTCTTTGTTCACTTTTTTTTTTTTTTTGCTTTTAATCTGTACTTTTGTTTGTTTGCACGCATTGTTAAAGGTTTTCAGCTACAAAACACGATGTGTAATGTTCAAGCTTATTGTAAGCTTGTTCAAAATGACGAAAACAAATGTTGCTGAAAAATAACGTCTGACTCATTAAACTTAATTTAAATAAACGAATATTCGAATATTCGCTTTTTTGTGAGCTCAAATATTCGAATGTGATATTTGTGGAAAACGCCCATCCCTATTTGAAACCTGGTATTGAAAGTTTGCAATTCCAGACTCTCAAAAATCTGTTGGTATGTAAATGAATGTATGCATTTATTTGAAAAATGTTAATATTGTAAATTTAGCCATTTCTTCAGTTTTCAGTGTCACATGATTTTTCAGAAATCATAATATTCTGATTTGCTGATCAAGAAACAACATTTATTTTTCTTATTTTTCCCCCAACTTTTGTAACATTACAAATGTCTATACTGTTACTGGCGATCAATTTAATGCATCCTTGATGAAAAAAGATACAAACAAAAAAAACAAAACTACAGAAACAAGAACAACCAAAACTTACTGACCTCAAACATTTAAACTACTGACACTTTGATTGATTTTTTTTTTTTTGATTGAAGTCTTTATTTCGAACATGAGAGAAGAATATGTAAAATAAAATACAAAAATGTTTAAAGCATTTTTTTTTTTTTTTTTTTTTTTTAATAAAAGAAAAAAAAAAGAGAAAAAATAACACCAGATAAGCCATAACAAATTACAATTTATTTTTCCCTGTGTAAACATACTTCTATCTCATGTGCGAAAAGGAGTAGGAAGAAGCTAAACTTATGTACTCCTACCCCTTTAATTCTTACATTCCTTTAAATAACAATTTTTTATGTTATTATTATTTTTTGTTATCTGATATCACATACACACTTATACACATACATATACACATACATATACATACATGTACACATACATATACATGCATGTATATACATATACCTATACATACATACCTACATATTTACATACCTACATACATGCATCAAAGTGACCACTAACAAGTATTTAAATCATAACAAAGGAGCACTCCTACTTTCACTACAGTGCTTCTTGATACTTCTTGAAAATCTTTTCTTTAAACATTTTTTTGAAGAGGCATATGTTAGGGCATTGCTTTGCTTTAAGTTTTCATCTAGTTTATTCCACAATTTCACTCCGCAAATTGATAAACATAATCTTTTCCTTGTTGTTCTAAATCTATTAATCTTAAAATTTCCCCTTCCCCTTAAGTTGTACCCTCCCTCCCTCTCTGAGAACATCTTTTGTATATTCCCTGGCAATAACCTATTTCTTACTTTAAACATGAATACTGCAATTTGATATTCAATTTGATCATGGTATTTTATTAATCTAGACTGCAAAAATAATGAATTTGTGTGTTCCCGAAATCCGACATTATGAATAATTCTCATTGCTCTTTTTTGCATTATAACTAGCGGCTGTAGTGAATGTTTGTAAGTGCTTCCCCAAACCTCTACACAGTAATTCAAATAAGGTAACAATAATGAGCAGTACAAGATGCGAAGAGATTTAAGATCCAATATATGCTTAGCTCTTGCTAGAACTGCAATGCTTCTGGACAGTTTGTTTTTGATGTATTTTATGTGAGGCTTCCAGCAGATCTTTTCATCTATGATCACTCCAAGAAATTTATTTTCATGTACTCTTTCTAAGTTAACACCCTCTATCTGTATCTGTGCTTGATGATTTGACTTACAATTTCCAAATACCATAAATGTAGTTTTACTCAAATTTAGTGATAACCTATTAATGTCCAACCATTGTTTTATTTTCTTAAATTCTGAAGTGATTAATTCCAAGAGTTGCTGTAAGCTGTCCCCAGAACCAAATATGTTTGTATCATCTGCAAATAATACAAAATTCAATACTTCAGATACTTTACAAATATCATTAATGTATAATAAAAATAACTTTGGTCCCAACACTGACCCCTGTGGAACACCACAAACCATGCTCAAACATTCAGATGAATACTCTCCTATCTTCACAAATTGCTGTCTGTCTCTTAGATAACTACTTACCCAGTTTAAAACTACCCCCCTAATCCCAATTCGTTCCAATTTACTGATTAATATTTCATGCTTTTTTTAGATCAATGAATACTCCAACTGCATAGTTATTTTTGTCTGTGGCATTTGTGATTTCTTCAATGAGTTCTGTTAGTGCTAATGATGTTGAGTTTTTTTTTCTAAATCCATATTGACTGTCAGAGAGTAGGTTATTTTTATCTATGAATTTTTCTAATCTGTTGTTAAATAGTTTTTCTAACATTTTTGAAAATTGTGATAATAGAGAGACAGGCCTGTAATTTGTGAAATGGTGTATATTTCCAGTTTTGTATAGAGGGGTGACTTTTGCTATTTTCATTTTTGTTGGAAATTTGCCGGTTAAAAATGATAAATTACAGATGTTCTTTAGTGGTTTGGCAATCCCCTCTATTACTTTTTGTATAATTTTTATGTCTATTCCATCATGATCAGTGGATGGTTTGTTGATGCTTTCAAGTTGAAGAGTTAAGATTAAAACTAGGAAGTGGAACCATTTCTACTTTTGCTAATTTTTCTGAAACATCTTACGTTCAAAGGAAACAGAAAGCCCTTATGGCATTTCCATATGAATTAAGTGAGTATGATGTCATAAGAGATTGTTGTTTGCCTTTTCCCTTTTGATCTTTGAAATGACTGTAATGAAACTGTGTAGATGAGTTGAGAACAGAAATAGGAACTGGAACCATTTCTACTTGCTAATTCTTCTAAATCATCTAAAGATGAGAGGAAACATAAAGCCCTAATGGAATCATACTCGCGCAGTTCACATGCCACATGTGTCAATCAAACAGCAGTGACAGTCGAACCCTGACCTTTACCTGACTGTGTATATGCACTCTGCCAGAAAGACGTCTCTCACACCCTACTGTGATTTTGGCAGGTTTTCTCCAGAACATCACGTTGATATATGCCTCAATGCCTCAATCCTCATTTTTAGAAGTTTTTTCGTTTAGAAGTTTAAAACATTTAAAGCTTTTATTTTTTAATCAAACTATAATATACAGCATCCTGATGAATTAAATGACATTTGTCTTCCATTGTAGAAGAAGTTTTTTTCTTACTAAGCTCGTTTACAATGTATTCTGGAATTGCTTAATTCATAAAAGATATGAATTTCCTTCCTTTCATTTTCTGTGCAAAAATCTTGGTACGTAACCTGACTCTCAAGGTCATAATATGACTAAAATACATAATTCTGTCTGTATGTCTTTTCATACATCAGTATCTCTAATGCTCTGGTCTGGTAAAGGGGCATTGTGTTTCATGGTCAGTTGGGCTGAAAGTGGCAATCAGCATTAGCAGACAGCATTAGCTGTCAGGAGCCGTAGACAGAAGTGACCAGCAGCTGTCAGACTGAAGCACAGACAGGCAGACAGCAAGATAGCCAGACAGATGGCTGGGGTAAAGCCTGCAATATGCCCGTTTTAGTTCACTCACTCAAAGACACACAAAGAACTGGCTGATATAAAGAATGCATGACCACACGAAGGATTTACTGCCCTTTGGGGCGACTGAAAATGCTAGATTAATGCAACTTCTCCATCTTTATGCTCGTTTAATAATCAATGTTTTGTGTATTTTCTTGATTTTGAAAATTCATATAAATATTTTATATAATATTTTGTAAAGGACTTTCAGCGTTCAATAGCAATGCAAGAATTATATTTATTTATTCATTAACATAAATAAATATTGGGTAGCTACAATTGATCTTTTATTAATAGTTTTTAGAACCTAATTAAATTTCCATTTTGCATCCATTCACCATCTTGGCTAAACATTCTCATTGATATCTTTGCAGTGCATTCTGGATTCTACAAAGATTCATGAGATGCTACCTTAGAAATGACAAAATTACATACAGTATCTCATTATTTATTTGGAACAGTGGTCCAGCATATAATGCTGGATATAAAACTTATAATGCCTAAAATTGTTGCCTAGGTGGCCAGAACTTTTTTCCCCCTCATAACACAGCTCTTGAGCTAGAAAAAGTTGTTGCCAGTAATAAAAGGGTCAAACAAAGCTGTGTCAAACACTAAGGCCAGCTCTGTGTGCTCAGCGCTGTCACATTCCCATGTGCAGAATAAACATGCTTAGCAAGCAAAGAGTGTTAGTTGTGAGCAGATGCTACACTCAGCTAACAGATACAGAAGAGAGATCTAAAATTACAGCTCTTTCTAGTTCATAAATATGTGTTGCATAGGATGAAGATCTTGTTAAGCAAGATATTTAAAGATAAAGTTGAAATATTTATACACAGGGAAAAAAATTATTTTCATCCAGAAATTGATTGATTTTTACAATTTCACAGTCAATCACAAAGAAATGACAAGCAGCATTGAATGAAGCATGACGTTTTGAAGATCCAATTATTATTTTACTCAGAAAGTTGGAAAAGATATCAATGAATGTGCACCAAATTGTAAGAGGACTAAAAAGAGGTCAAAATAAGGAGCAGCATGAAAATATCCTATCTGCAAATCACATATATTCTTGTCCTGGCAAGCTTAGATTTGTCATATAATGCCCAGGTTAGCCACAAAACATTAGGTAATCGGCTTCATCAGTTTTTCTTGTGTGGGAAAAACAGGTCATGTTCAACTTCTGATGATACTGAAATTACAAAGTACGCCTGCGAGACATAAATGCCCATTGGCATAGGGTTTGCAGGATTGTCAAGTAGTCCATTATATCTGATTGAGATGTCTGTTATGGAAGATTGCACAGGATGTTTTCTTCATCCGTGTGCCAGGGAACATAGCCAAGCATTGACAGAAATTTCTGTACATAATTGCTGGGACCTTTCAGTTTTTCATTGATAGATGAAGTGAAGTAATAAAAAAATAGAAGTGAAGTGACATTCGGCCAAGTATGGTGACCCATACTCAGAATTTGTGCTCTGCATTTAACCCATCCAAAGTGCGCACACACACAGAGCAGTGAACACACACACACACTGTGAACACACACCCGGAGCAGTGGGCAGCCATTTTTTATGCTGCGGCGCCCGGGGAGCAGTTGGGGGTTCGGTGCCTTGCTCAAGGGCACCTCAGTCGTGGTATTGAGGGTGGTGAGAGAACTGTACATGCACTCCCCCCACCCACAATTCCTGCCGGCCCGGGACTCAAACCCACAACCCTTCGATTGGGAGTCTGATTCTCTAACCACCAGGCCACGTCTTCCCTTATATGTTGGCAGACATATATTTCTCTGTCCATTGTAATGAAAGCAAGTGGTCTTCACTCTAAGCAAACCATCCATCAGAAGCGATTAATAAAGTGTGAGTCATTGGCTGAGGTTTCACTGCAGTGAATGACTGGATCTGCATGTTGATGTTAGAGAAACCTTCACATTCATGCTGCAGTTTCTGCAGAGAACAGTCCAGTCCGGAGCTTTTACTTGTTAACACAAACATAGATGCTCTGGTTATAAAACTTCATTGACCTGTGAATGTACAGTAAGATTTCATTGAACAGATGCTTTTATTTGAATTTATTGGCCGCACACCTCACTCATAATTGGTCAGTCAGTCTAAGATAAAAAAGGAGCTTCAGTAGTGTCTCTGAAAAAGCAAGCCAAGCTCAAATTGTTGATGGAAATGAGAAAAGACTTGTGGGATTGCAAAAGTATGGTCTTACAATTGTCTCAAAGTGTTTTGGAAGGAGTACATGGTAATCTTGAACCTTGCAGATGGTTCACAGATTTTTAGAAAAGCAAAGTGAGAAAAAAAAGACCTCTACAAGAATTTCTGAATATTTTTGCATTGCAATTTTTTGGTTGTTTTTGCAGTATTACATGCAAATAACTAACATTGTAATAAAATAGCACTAAAATATTTTGGTGGAAATATTGTAGGTTCCAGCTGATTAATCTTTCAGGAAACTGAAGGACTTTGAAGATTGTCAAAAAAGCTGTTTTTAAATATGTTCATTAAAAATACAATAATTTGTTGTGAAGTATCTATACATTTACAGTGATGTAATCATGGTGACGAGGAGCAAGTCATTTTAACCTATTGTTTGGTTACCCATACAGAGTTAAACAATTGAAGATTAATGGTGAATTTTCATTAGGTTGGAGATCAGTGGGTTCAGCTAAGCTGCAGTCCTGTGAGAGATTTTCTAACCATCCTCTCCCCATAAACATTGGGATTTTGTTCCCTCTGGAGATTTTCTCATATGCATGTTCCTGTTAATGGACATTGTTCTCATATTCCCATAGACAAACATCTACACAGTCCCAAGGTCAAAGAGAGTGAGATATTCAGCGTAGGATTCCAGAAATGTGTTATACTAAGATGTAAACAAATAAAGAACTGCAGACTGTTGTAGTAAAGAGAGGAAACTGAACACTCACATTTTTTCATAATTTGTTTACTGAACACACATGTACAGTATAAATTCAGCCAAAGAAGCAAAATCTTGATGTCATTGTCAGATTGTATTACTGATTTGAAAAGTATTGTTATTTAAAAAAAAGGGTGAGTTCTGGCAACATGACAAGCCGATAATGAACCGATTCTTTTTTGTCTAAAGCATTAAAATGTTTTTAAATGTTTTTAAAGAGTAACTTTTAAGTGAGCGCAAGATGATGTTAAATTATCATAAATAACTGCTCACTGCTCCGGGTGTGTGTTCACAGTGTGTGTGTTCACTACTCTGTGTGTGTGCACTTTGGATGGGTTAAATGCAGAGCACTAATTCTGAGTATGGGTCACCATACTTTGCTGAATGTAACGTCACTTTCATTTTCACTTTCACTTTGTTTTCACTTTCATTAGGTAAATAGGGAAATTAAGTATTCACAATTAAATGTCCACAGTACACACACACACACACACATACACACACACACTATATAAACAGTATATATATATTGGACACACCTTCTCATTCAAAGAGTTTTCTTTATTTTCATGACTATGAAAATTGTAGATTCACACTGAAGGCATCAAAACTATGAATTAACACATGTGGAATTATATATGGAATTATATACATAACAAAAAAGTGTGAAACAACTGAAAATATGTCATATTCTAGGTTCTTCAAAGTAGCCACCTTTTGCTTTGATTACTGCTTTGCACACTCTTGGCATCCTCTTGATGAGCTTCAAGAGGTAGTCACCTGAGATGGTCTTCCAACAGTCTTGAAGGAGTTCCCCGAGAGATGCTTAGCACTTGTTGGCACTTTTGCCTTCTGTCTGCGGTCCAGCTCACCCCTAAACCATCTCGATTGGGTTCAGGTCCGGTGACTGTGGAGGCCAGGTCATCTGGCGCAGCACCCCATCACTCTCCTTCTTGGTCAAATAGCCCTTGATGCCTTCAGTGTGACTCTACAATTTTCATAGTCATGAAAATAAAGAAAACTCTTTGAATGAGAAGGTGTGTCCAAACTTTTGGTCTGTACTGTATATATATATATATATATATATATATACACAATTTTTTAAATTAAAATGTAAAAATTAAATTAAATTTAAATTTATGCACTTAGTAGACGCTTTTATCCAAAGTGACTTACAGTGCATTCAAGCTATCAATTTTTACCTATCATGTGTCCCCAGGGAATCGAACCCCCAACCTTGCGCATGATAAGGTAATGCTCTACCAATTGAACTACAGGAACACTATTGCACAATATTATTATCAAATTTAAATAAATTATATTATACACACAAACACACACACACACACACTCACACATATCCACCCCTAATGAAATTATGTCTTGACCTGACCAAGATGGCCATTTAATCTTTGGACATATTTATACCTTCCCCTTATTCATTCATATGTTTTTTTTTACACCACAAAGAAAAAAAGAAAGATCTTATAAAAAATGAGTATTAATAATGCATTTCTATTCAGCAGACTGCAGGGGATATTTAATTCATGAACCTCATCAATAAACTCCTTTATGCCAGACAGAGAGGCTGTGCGAGAGGACAAGTCTGTCTCCGTCATCAGAAGACCAATCATCCGCCCACATAAGTACACACACACACACACACGCACACTCATTCAGACACAGAGACGCGCCCTTCTCAACGCCCAATTTCTCACCTCCGCTATTAGCTTATTAGCCCATTAGCCTCATCAGTTGTTTGACATGATAATAGAGGAAAAGAGCGAGGCTTTTCTAAATTGTACAAAAGGAAATTATGCAAATACCAAAACTGAGTGCAGCTCCAACAGCAGATACATTAGATTTCATTCACCTCTAATGTGTATGCTAACACTTTATTCGGTGTTATTATACACATGAGGTTGTTATGTAGCCTTTTAATCATGATTCTTTTATATAAAGCGATTTTTTTTTTTTTTTTACATTTTCTGATGAAAATGCGAGTAATGGTTTTATTTATATTACCCCTTGCACTCATTATTGTCATTGTTTTCAGCTGTGTGAAATTTAGGTTAATTAACTCCTGTGCGCGTATATATACAGTATATATATATATATATATATTTCCCCAAGTCATACTTTGACACATATATTTGAGCTATTTTCTGATGTTGTAAACTTGCTCAGTAGCGCACCTAGTACAGTGAAACATGAGTCACAATACAAGAGCTCAAAGATCTGTAAAAACAAGCTAAAAAGTAATGGGTTCTTGAGCAAATGTTTTTTTTTTTTAAAACTAATTTGCTTTGGTTAACATTATTTTTTAGGTTTAGGGTATATGGTTATGATATTTGCAACACTATTTTGAAATTGAGATTTAATATTTAATGTGTCGTGAAATGTCCAATGTAAAACCATTTTGCAGAAATGTTACCACAGGCACCTTTTTCCATAAAAAAAAGAAAAAGTGCACTCAAAGTAAAAAAGATACATTATGGAAATAAATTGGGTCACTTTTGAATTCATCAGATTAGATATGAAAAAAAAAAAAAAAAACAATTGAATGATATTACTTGGAGTTCATTTTTTTGGAAATTTGGAAAGTCAATTGTACATTCCACTCTAGGATATAGTATTCCAAGCAGTGTGTTAACAGCTACTGTATGTACTCTGGCAAATGCAGTATGTCACCTTGGCTTATGATTCAGTGCATAGAGAAAATTAGCATACTCCACACAGTTCAACATACTGAATGCTGCATGTATAATAAGAGTAGAGTGACAGTATACAATTCCAAACACAGCTTTAGTATGTGTGTGTGATGCCAGTACATCAGAGGTTTCAGCAGGGTCTTACTCCGCTCCACAGCCCTACACTTGCTAAGCAGATGACGGTAGTCGAGCAGACTGTTAAAGCAACACATCTGGAGTTCATCGTTACCCACACACTTACAGACAACACCACCTCCATGCTTATGACAACGTGGCAGTGCTGCTTTTCTCACTATGAAATTACTTTTACTGCATGCGACAACATGACATTATAACTTTATAGTCTAGCTACTTTTGCACAACATATATTTACACAAAATACAACTAAAAACCTAGAAGGCATAATTTATTGAAAACATAGTTATAAGCAGCACCATTTAACAAAAATACCCAAATGCTGCAGAGTGACTGGAATCACTGAATCATTCTTTGAAGTAGTTCATTTACATGATTTATTCAAGTGAACCGATACACTAGAATTAATTGCACTTTCCGATGCTACATATGAAAGAGAGATATTGGTGCAAACCATTGGTTCGACAAATCAATTGCATCAACCCAAATTCATATCAATGGTTTTGTTCAGATGCTCAAAAAATAAAGGTTGTGCATTGGCATCTATGGTTCCATGAAGAACCATTTCATTGTTCTAAGATCCATGCAAACTTTCTATTGTACAAAAGGTTTTTATAGTGGTACTTTAGATCCTTAAATTGTTCTTCACACTAAGAAAATGGTTCTTTTAATAACTGTTCACTGAAAGATTATTTGGGGAACCCAAAATGGTTCATCTTTGGCTTAAAAATAAAGGTTCTTTATGGGCATCAGTTGTTCCATGAAGAACCTTCAACATCCATGGAAACTTTTCTTTGCACAAAAGGTTGTTTGTGACCCTGGACCACAAAACCAGTCTTAAGTAGCACGGGTATATTTGTAGCAATAGCCAAAAATACCATGTATGAGTCAAAATTATCGATTTTTCATTTATGCCAAAAATCATTAGGAAATTAAATAAAGATCATGTTTTATGAAGATATTTTGTAAATTTCATATTTTTGATTAGTAATATGCATTGCTAAGAACTTAATTTGGACTACTTTAAAGGCGGTTTTCACCCTTAGATTTCAGGTTTTCTAATAATTGTAATAATCTCTGCCAAATATTGTCCTTAACCAAACCATACATCAATAGAACGCTTATTAATTCAGCTTTTTTTGGTGATGTATACATTAAAGTTATGACTGGTTTTGTGGTCCAGGGTCACATTTATGGGTTCTTCAGATTTTAATATGTTCTTCACAAATGCTTATTTATTTTACAACCCGAATTCCGGAAAAGTTGGGACGTTTTTTAAATTTGAATAAAATGAAAACTAAAAGACTTTCAAATCACACGAGCCAATATTTTATTCACAATAGAACATAGATAACATAGCAAATGTTTAAACTGAGAAAGTTTACAATTTTATGCACAAAATGAGCTCATTTCAATTTTGATTTCTGCTACAGGTGTCAAAATAGTTGGGACGGGGCATGTTTACCATGGTGTAGCATCTCCTTTTCTTTTCAAAACAGTTTGAAGACGTCTGGGCATTGAGGCTATGAGTTGCTGGAGTTTTGCTGTTGGAATTTGGTCCCATTCTTGCCTTATATAGATTTCCAGCTGCTGAAGAGTTCGTGGTCGTCTTTGACGTATTTTTCGTTTAATGATGCGCCAAATGTTCTCTATAGGTGAAAGATCTGGACTGCAGGCAGGCCAGGTTAGCACCCGGACTCTTCTACGACGAAGCCATGCTGTTGTTATAGCTGCAGTATGTGGTTTTGCATTGTCCTGCTGAAATAAACAAGGCCTTCCCTGAAATAGACGTTGTTTGGAGGGAAGCATATGTTGCTCTAAAACCTTTATATACCTTTCAGCATTCACAGAGCCTTCCAAAACATGCAAGCTGCCCATACCGTATGCACTTATGCACCCCCATACCATCAGAGATGCTGGCTTTTGAACTGAACGCTGATAACATGCTGGAAGGTCTCCCTCCTCTTTAGCCCGGAGGACACGGCGTCCGTGATTTCCAACAAGAATGTCAAATTTGGACTCGTCTGACCATAAAACACTATTCCACTTTGAAATAGTCCATTTTAAATGAGCCTTGGCCCACAGGACACGAAGGCGCTTCTGGACCATGTTCACATATGGCTTCCTTTTTGCATGATAGAGCTTTAGTTGGCATCTGCTGATGGCACGGCGGATTGTGTTTACCAACAGTGGTTTCTGAAAGTATTCCTGGGCCCATTTAGTAATGTAATTGACACAATCATGCCGATGAGTGATGCAGTGTCGTCTGAGAGCCCGAAGACGACGGGCATCCAATAAAGGTCTCCGGCCTTGTCCCTTACGCACAGAGATTTCTCCAGTTTCTCTGAATCTTTTGATGATGTTATGCACTGTAGATGATGAGATTTGCAAAGCCTTTGCAATTTGACGTTGAGGAACATTGTTTTTAAAGTTTTCCAAAAAAATTTTACGCAGTCTTTCACAGATTGGAGAGCCTCTGCCCATCTTTACTTCTGAGAGACTCTGCTTCTCTAAGACAAAGCTTTTATAGCTAATCATGTTACAGACCTGATATCAATTAACTTAATTAATCACTAGATGTTCTCCCAGCTGAATTTTTTAAAAACTGCTTGCTTTTTTAGCCATTTGTTGCCCCCGTGCCAACTTTTTTGAGACCTGTAGCAGGCATTAAATTTTAAATGAGCTAATTAAGTGGATAAAAGTGTAAAATTTCTCAGTTTAAACATTTGCTACGTTATCTATGTTCTATTGTGAATAAAATATTGGCTCATGTGATTTGAAATTCCTTTAGTTTTCATTTTATTAAAATTTAAAAAACGTCCCAACTTTTCCGGAATTCGGGTTGGAAGAACTGTTCACTGAAAATGGTTCCAAAATGGTTCTTCTGAGGCAGTGGCTCCCAATCCTGGTCCTGGAGAACCCCCAACACTATGGTATAAATAAAATATGAACATCTTACTTATAGTTGTTGATTCTGTGTATTAAATTGGGAAAAGATAAAGTATTGAAACCAACACCATCTCCAAAAATTGGAGAATAGAGTGTGCATGTTCCCGTTTGAACCATTTCTGGGTCTCCGATGCTGTCAGCATTGAGAAACACCATCATTTGAGTTTATTTCTGAAGCTGTTTGAGAAAATTAGATGCAGGGGTGGTATTTCAGAATCCTGTCTGGAGCTCAACATGTTCTGGCTCTGCCACTGTCTGAATCTTTAATGAGGCCGTCGTGAGACAGAGAGCAAGAGAAAATAAGCCCTGACCTCTAAATATGACAAGAACAAGAGGATTACTTCTGCTAGTAATCTGCTAGTATTCTGCTAACCGGCCGATTTTTTTGCGCTCTTCATGAGAGCCTAGCGATTCTTCAGCAGATACAACATGTTCACCTCAAAATCAGATAATAAACCCTGAAGTAATCTCCTCAGGGTTATGAAGGAGAATGGTGAGATTAGGCTTAGAAATTTGAGGCTTTATAGTGAGAATTATGATTCCAATAGTTAGCATCTTGATTGTAAGCCTGATGTTAGCCATGTTGCTGAACTAAAGTATGCTAATTCAAAAGTTTTGTTTTGAGTCCGTTTCCCCCCCCCAGAAATTAATACGTTTTTATTCAGTGAGGCATGTTTTGACTAAGGCAACAGTTTTGCTGTGTAATAATTTAAATAGTCAAGAGTGCATATACGATGCTGTCTAGATAGATAGGAACCTCCTGTCTGCTTTGAAAGAATGAGTTCACACTGAGAAAAAAGACCAATTGTTTAGAGTCCTTAAGTTTAAAGTCCTTAAGTCCAGCGCCACTCTTTGATTTTAATAAAAGAGTGAATGGAAGAAAAAAAAACCTACTCAAAGGAAATGGTATCACACATACTCAAATGGCACACATCACGCATATGTGCTGAGGCAGCGACTAACAAATCTCCACTGACAGGTGTGATATGATATTGATATCGCGATGGGCACAAATGTGAAGATTCTAGTCTGGCAGCTCGTTTGGCCCCTCCTTCTCTGAAAGATGTCATCTAAAATCATAAACACTCACATAAAACACCTTTTTGATTTCATCCCTGCATGTCTGGCTGTCAGACAGTCACTTAAATGCACGTCAGGTGTTTGGACGACTGCCACGTTTTGCAGATATGTGATTCCCCTTGGTAGCTGAGTCTTTACTCACTTTCAAGAAACATCTAAAGACTCATCTTTTTCACCTGCACTTAACCAACTAATACTAGCACTTTTCCTTTTCTTGTATTTTCATTTAATAAAAAAAAACTTGGCTATGCGTTCTATACTAGACTAACTGAGACTTGTCATGGTGCTTGTATACTGTTGTTGTTCTCTTGTTGACCTGATTGCTTCTATTGTTCTCATTTGTAAGTCGCTTTGGATAAAAGCGTCTGCTAAATGATTAAATGTAATGTAAATGTAATGTAATGATTCCCAGTCTTGTGGCGGACAGATACACATTTATAATTCCAGCTCCCAGCAACTGTTTAGAAGTATATTTTTTAAGACTTTGTTCCTGGACCGCATCCCCTGGCTCACAATTTGAATCTCTTGAGCAGAATCTTGTTGTGGGAAGGTCTGGTGAACTCATAGACTCACGAAAAGCAAACCTTGGGAAGGTGGGAGAAAATGGAAAGGAAGAGCGAGAGGGAGCGAGTTGTAGAGGAGATCGGTTTAAAGGGCACTTGAGGTCACTTCCTCTCTGATGACCAGATTTGATGAGGTTACATTTTTTAAATGCTACCTAAACTCATAAAGCTTTAGTCATTGTGAGAGTTAATGTCAGTAGGTCATAACATAAAACTGGCAGGGTCAGAGGTCAGACTGTGGCATGATGTGATGATTGACTTGACTAAAAAAATAAAAAAAGTAAAATAGGGGGTTGAGTCTATAGATAGCTCTATATAGGTATTCCAAGTCGGTGGGCGAGACCATTAAAATTCCTTATGCAATTTTTCAATTATTAAGTATTTTGAATAATTATATTTCAAAAGCTATATGTATGTTTGTATCAAGTCAAGTCAAGTCTGCTTTATTGCCAATTCTTCCACATGTACAGTACATACATACAGAGAATCGATATAGCGTTACTCTTAGACCATTTGGTTCATACAGATAACACTAACAGTAGAGCATAAAAATACAGATCCAGATATAGCTTATATGTGCTGTATATAATAATAACAATATAATAAAGACATTTATAATTTTTGTTTAAAAAAATGCTATTCTTTTGAACTTTCTATTCATAATAAAATCCTGAGAAAAATCACAATACTGGCTGCTTAAAATTCAGCTTTGCCTTCATATGAATAAATACTATTGTATATAATATAACATATAATATTAAAATGCATTAAAAAAACATTTATTTAAATTGTAATAATATTTCACAGGAATAGTGTTTTACAATATTTGCCATCAAATAAATGCAGCTGGGTTGAGCATAGTATTTATATCTTCTAATAATATTTACTATGTATAATGTTATAATATTAAGTAAATAAAGTGAATGTAAAAGTAAATATAATAAATCTCAATTATTAATTTTCTAGTATATATTAATACAGTATGATATATTATATAAATATTGTATAAAATAAACATTTAAAAATAAATAAATGTAATTGAAATATCGCGTAATAATACAACAACAACCAAAAATCTAAATATTATATTAATTTATAAATGTAAACCCATACTTTAGAATTAACAACACTGCTCTAGTAGTATTATTTTCGAGGGATGTATCATAATATTTACTTCTACATTTCTCATAATATTTTCTACAGGCTATAATTTTATGAAGAAAACATTAAAAAAACAAGTAACTATAAAGCAAACGTAATATTTACTTTTATTTGATAATAAATAGGCTACTACAAAACTCTGCAAGTAGAAAAGATAAGTGGATAATAGTGTCTTGTTTGTCAGACAGCCAGTCAGACAACCTTTTTTTCCCCACAATAAATGAGCCTTTCCCGCCTAGAAGCTAAACTAATGTTTCATAAGTATTTGCTTATCTTGACAAATGCAAATGCGGCATGGACGAAGTGAGCAGTCTTATGGCATAACAAGGCAATGGTAGTGTCCTTTGTATTATTACCAGAACACCTGCCTGAGGGATTAGTCACGTGACTCATATCACACTTTCAGTTATGTCATAAGCTTAAACTAACCCGTCTCCCTTTCTGTTTCGGGTACAGAAAGCTCTTTGGGTTCGGTCATGGACGAGCAGGCTGGCAGCGCGGGCAACAGCCCTCAGCACGGCCGTGGATCAGCCAGGCAGGACGTTCTCCGCTGCGGCTGGCTCCGGAAGCAAGGAGGCTTCGTGAAGACCTGGCACACGCGCTGGTTCGTCCTGCGAGGAGACCAGCTGTACTACTACAAAGATGAGGACGAGACCAAAGCTTTGGTGAGTGGCTGCTGATTTGGGATTTCGTCATTTACTCACTCATTTGGGAAACTGACAGTTCGGGTCTTTACACGCGAACATACACAGATGTGCACATTTCGTTGTTTAAAGTCTACCAGTTCATTCACACGCAACTATCATGACATTCCCCTAGTTCAAATCTCATGCCAAGATGCAAACAAGGGAGGCGAAGACAGAGTGACCTGCTTTTTACCTCACTGAATGATGACTTGTCACGGTTCTTAATCTAACAATGCAGATTTTTATCCCTGAGGTCATGCAGCTGCTCTCGAGTAGGTGGACAAAAGTGTTTACTATGGATTCAGGCTCCATAAATCTGCCTTAAAACCATCCCGTCTTGTGAGTCTACTGACGGGCTTTTGCCCACAGGAATATTAAAGATTTATACCTTCACGTCCAAGTTTTAAGATTCGTCCCCTGTTCAGCTCTAATTTTCATGTTTAATGCACTGTTTGAGGTTGTCGCAGGTTTCGTCCGCAGTCAGATATTGGATTTCAAGGGTAGGCAGCTTCTTCGTTCAGGGTTTTCGTTGACAAAGCTATCAAAGGACACTGAATACGACTTTTGAAGGAAACGAGAGGCTTTGAAGTTCTTCAGACGACTATATTTGAGGTTTTTAAAATACTTGGTGAAGGACAGATGGTGTGACGCTCTTCTAGAAGCCACTGGCAAATATTTACACAAATATGAGACAGTCTTCTATCATAATACTAACGTTTGCTCTACTTTGAGTAGTTCTGTTAAAATAACCCTTACAATGACTCTGCCCATTGTGACGAGTGGGGCGGGGCCGAGGGACATGGGAGCGAGGCCGGTGGAGTGATTGGAGATGAGCTACACCTGTTCGACCCGCCGGTCTCGAGGCCCACGGAGGAGATGGAAGGATATAAAACTGGAGCGACGACAGTGACGGACAAGAGAGGACCAGGCCTGGGCTTTTAGTTGTGTTTTGGTTTTTATTTGAGCGCACCAGTCGTCCGTGAGGGGCTGGTGCGCTGTTTTGTGTTTATTTTGTTATTAAAGTTTCATGTTGATTGTCCGCCGGTTCCCGCCTCCTTCTTGCCGAAGATTACAAAGGTTGTAATTGTTACAGTGGTGCCGAAGCCCGGGAGAAGGAGGGACGCGCTGCTGAAGATCCCTCGCCGCTGTGGGGAATCCGCGGTGCCATAGAGCTGGCGAGGAGGATGCCGCCATGGACGCTCGAGGCGGTGGGCTGGAGCGAGTTGCCGGGGACGGGCGAGCTCGCTGCCGACCGCCCACGATATGGAGGGGCGGCTGCCGTCCGTGAGGGAGCGGAGGAGTCGGCGCCGTTCGCCAGGGGGCCGGAGCCTGCTGCCTCCGTGAAGGTATCCGGAGGAGCAGGGAACGGGGGACTCCTGCCGGCTGCCTAAAACCGGAGGAGCCGTCGCCGTCCACCGGGCGGCGGAGGGGTGTCGTGCCGTCCGCCAAGGGCCGTCCAGTGCCACCGCCAGGCACCACGGAGGAGATCGCCCAGCCGGTGGAGGGCCGAGCAGCTGTGCGTCTGGGAACCGGATTTTTTTTTTTTTTTTTTCTCCTCTCTCCCTTCTCTCGTCTCTGTCGCTCCTCCTTCCATCTCCTTTTCCCTCGCCTCGTCTGTCCTACCCCCAGGTTCCCGCAGGTCCCCGTGAGCGGTCCCCCCCGGAGGGAGGGGGGGGGTAGAGCGCAGTCTCAGGAGTACCCCCCGGCCTGCGAGGGGCGATGGGGGTATGTGACGAGTGGGGCGGGGCCGAGGGACATGGGAGCGAGGCCGGTGGAGTGATTGGAGATGAGCAACACCTGTTCGACCCGCCGGTCTCAAGGCCCACGGAGGAGATGGAAGGATAAAAAACTGGAGCGACGACAGTGACGGACGAGAGAGGATCAGGCCTGGGATTTTAGTTGTGTTTTGGTTTTTATTTGAGCGCACCAGTCGTCCGTGAGGGGCTGGTGCGCTGTTTTGTGTTTATTTTTGAATTATTAAATGTCGTTTGATTGTCCGCCGGTTCCCGCCTCCTTCTTGCCGATGAGTAGGATGTTTTAATTTGTTACACCCATGTTTTCAGATAAATAATGCAATAACTCTGGAACTATTCAAAGCAAATATTATAATAAATAATATAAACAGATTTATTTTATTATTATTTTATAAATATTTTGTCTAATATTATTCACTATGTATAGCTTTAACATATGAAGTGTGTAAATAATTTATTATTATTATTATTATTATTATTATTATACATATGTATTATAGTGATCATATCTGCTATATAATATTTGCATAATATATACACACACATACACTTTAGTCTTAATTTATTGTAGATAGACTAAAGAGGGATTTATTATAATATTTACTTGATCATAACTGAATTTTGCACAGTAAACATTTATTATATTATTTTCTAGCAATATTGAGTGTATGTATAAAACTTAATAATATTATTGAGTATAATATATAAATAAATATCAATGATTTGTTATTGTGTTTCTTTGTTGAAATAACCATATCCACTTTATGGTTATAATATTTGCATTAGAATAATTACTTTTGTACACTTTAGTTTTAATAATACTTCAGCATAAATGATTTAAGAAGTAATTTTTTATCACATGTATCATTATAATAAGTATTTATACTCCATATTTACACACACACACGTATACATAAACACAATATAATATAACGCTATATAATTTTTTAGTAGTATATATACACTATAAAAAAGAAATCCCTCTATCTTTGTAGAACAAGCTGTGTGAAGTGTTTGGTTTATGTACGTTTAGAGTTTTTCGTGAATCATCTTGTTTGTCTGTATCCTATTGTACAATGTTCTATCGTGCATAAGCCGCCATTCAAAGTCTCTAAAGCAGTTTGTGGGTCAAGTGTAAAAACATTTCTGACAAAGTAGATGAATTATTGATTGATTCCCATTCATGTGTTGTCTGTGGGTTAATCCCTGACTGTGTCTGGGCTGGTGTTTTTCGAGAGAGTATTGTGTGTAAGTGTTTACATCTTTGCACATGTGGGTGTGGGTGTGGGTGTGGGTATGAGTGAGAAAGCAATGGAAGGTCAGGTGAACTCAGACATGCTTTGCCATGACAAAGCAAGTGCATGAAAGCAAAACACCACAGCCTAAATCAAGCCCATGTGCCTAAAGATGGACTAGACCAATTCATAAGATCTCTGAAGACATGCAAACATCAAAACGGAGGATATACTCTTGATTTTTGATCAGCTTTTTGTTCTAGAGGCACTGCTGAGTATTTGAATTGCGAATGGAAAGGCAGACACGACGCAGTGACTGTTATGACAGGCTGTTGTTGACACAATAACCAGACCTTCAGTCATAAAAGTGCTGCTTTTGCTTTTTCTTTTCATATTGTTCAATGGCATTAACTATTCCATATAAGCAGAACTAGTCAAAATAGTTCCATGGATGTGTGCTGGTCTCAGAGGTCTCTATGGCAATGGTTTGCAGTGTTACGGGGAAAACCTCTGACAGCATACCAGACAAAAGATTCAAATTATGTTCTCACTGTCTGTGCTTAGACAGAGAGACAGAGAGACAGAGGAAAGGATATCTGCTCTGTATTCTGCAACTGCCTAATGAGAAACAGACAATTGTTCGCTGCTTAACAATCAGGCTTTCTCAAAGTTCTGCAACCAGTCAGCCATTGCTTTCCAGCTGGAAACATAGATACAGCATCCATCCGTCCATCATCTGTCTAACTATCCATCCGTCCATCGTCCATTTGTCTAGTTAATATTATTACTTTTATTCATCAACGAATCACTCCATTTATCCTTTTATTGTGAATGTTATTTGGTTTGTTATAATGCATTTTCATATATTGCATTAAAATTATTTTGCTTCTTTACACATTGATTATAAACATTTATTATTGATTTATTTACACTACTGATCCACGTTTGGGGTCAGTAAGCTTTATACTATATATATGTATATATATATATATATATATATATATATATACACACACACACACACACACACACATTTATTAATACTTGTATTCAGCAAGGATGCTTCAAATATATCAAATCTGAATCTGATTTGAATATTATATTACTTTATATTTAATTATTTTATTATATTTAGCGTTTTATAATATATTATATAATTAACATTATTTTATTTTATTGTAAATTCATTATTAACTTTACTCTGTCTATTATAATATTTAAACATCTGAATATAAACAAAGATAATCAATACCTGCTTTTTATGAGTTATATTATGTTTTATTATGAAGTAAAGTAAGTTTGTACAATATTTCATTGTTTACTATTATTTATGAAAAGATGGATTACAATGTGTATAATATCACTTTAAAATACAGGACGAGGAAGTGTTATAGGCTGGATGTGTTTACCAAGAATGCATTTTTTACTTAAAAAAGAAACATACTTAAACACAACGGCCTGTACTGTTGAAATGCTGCTGTCATTCAACTTCTGCATTCAAATATAATTAAACGGTGATATTTAGTCTTTTGGCAGCTTTCACAAGATCCAGCATGACTTCAGTTCAGCATACTGACAGAATCAAACAGTAAGTAAAATGCTGCTGTTTGATAGCAACAGCTTCAAAGCCTTTGAACAATCTGCATATGTGCAAACTTTTAAAGTCAGAGCTGCTTTTGATCTTCTGAATGCAGTAGTTTTGTGAAAGTTGGCACAGGGTGTTTAAGTGAGAAGTTTGTAAAAACACCTTCGCCTTGTAAGACCTAGCTCTACGCTTTGCTTATCTGTGCATGTCTTTCTTAGGTAGAAAAATGTCACTAAAAGGTTGAAAGTTCCTATAATATCAGTCTGTCTTCCCATGCTGCACTTCTTTTTGACATGCACAAACAAAGCAAGAGTACTAAAGTATTTTGGCATATTTCAGCATATTTCTAGTCATCTAAAAAAAAAAAAAAACATGACACTGAACATCTGAAATTATGCGACACCCACATTTTGAATGGCATTTAAACACGCTTTAAATATGCATAAGCATCACAGCATGTAATTTTCATTGGCCAAGATTTAGCCCAGCCTTTCCAAACATATTCTGTCTCTGTCCATTTCTCCAGCCTACACACTGAAGGTTAAGAGCTGGAGGGCAAACGGAAAGTACAACCACTGGCCCACAATGCTTCTGTTGTTCTGCTCTGTTTTATGAATTAGATCCCTTAAGATGTGGAATATTACAGCCTGCCAGGGAAGACAATACAAGACCTGTCAGTGAAGTGAACACAGATGTATATTTTGCAGCGTTTGTGTCCACTTATAATGTGTGAGAAGTGTCTTTGTCTACTTATAATGACCCTTAAACAGGCTGTTTTTGATACTTTACTTTTAAGACTCCTGTATGTTGTAATTGTCAAGCCTTCACGTGCTAACACTGTCCTTCACCAGGCCTAGTAGTTGAATATTAAATAGGTATGATATGTAAACACAGGCAGTCATTTACTAATGTGCTTATATAAAGTCACAATTGTGACAATTTTGACCCATTTTTTGTTTGGGGACAATTTGTTTTTCAGAATATCAAATAGTATGCTTAAGCATTTCCCAATGTTAGTATCAAATTATACATGCAAGTATAGTTATTTTTTTATTTTATTGTAAATTTTAATATATTTATTTTTTATTATAATCAATTTGAGTGTTTATTGCATTTTTTATTTTAAGTAAAAATTTATAATAATTTATTATCTTTTATTATTGATTTTCATATATACTACCTTTCAAAAGTTTGGGGTCGGTAAGATTTTATTTTATTTTTTTACTCAATTAATTAATTAAATTCATCTAGTACACATTTAATTAATCAAAAGTGACAGTAAAGTTTTTTTTTTTTTTGACAAACATTTTACTGACTTTGTATTATAGCATATGCTATATATTTGTTATTACATAATTTTTTATTATAGTATACATTTATTATATTCAATATAATATAATATTATTTAAAATATAAAATATATTTTATTTTATTGTAAATGTATTATAAACTTTATTCTGTCATTATAATACATTGACCTCTAAACCTGTATTGTATTAAAACAGATTATCAACACATAAATTATTAATTAATATTTATTTTTTGCGTTTAATTTTTTTACAAACACTGACAAAATAAAAAAAAAACTTGAAATGTAGTGCAAGTTTTGTTATGTTTATTACATTATATGTAATTGTTATTATATTATTTTATTATACATTTTATTATATTTACTATAACAAAGTGTAATATAACATTTATTAATATAATAACTAAAATAAATATACATGATTTTATTGTATTGTTTATTATAAACTATATTTGCATACACCACATATATCACAAAAACTTTTTGTTTGTATGTTTACAATATAGATAGAAGCCTAAAAAGGATTTGCTACGCCTGAAGTTATATATAATTATAATAATTATCTAAATATAAATAGCTTGAAAAGAGGTTTACCTTCCCTGAAAGTCATAATTCAGATGGCAACTAGGGAGGGAGTGTTACAGTATAGCTGGATCATTTTATTTTTAAAAGAGCTTTTTTTCTAGATATGACCCTTTTAAAGAAAACAATACAGTATATTTAGATCCTGCTTCTCTCTTTTTTCTCAAATAAAGGCGAGCAGCGAACCCAAGACAGGTGCATTAATCCCAGCTTTCTCACCTATAGCATGTTCCTCGCTGGTTTTATTTCTCTACCACATAAAACAACCGGGTGAGTTTGTTTTAGAGATGGAAAACTTGTCTGTAAGTAGGGCACACAGAGAGTTTGCGTTATTTGCACAGGGCCCATAAACACCCCAAACTGTCACAGAGCGAACAGAAACATGCAATGCTGACCAATGCATTCCAACAGCAGAACTAAAAAAAAAAGATTGATACAAAGTAATAAGTTATATCACACATGCAAAGCAAAAAAACACTGTCAGAATAAATCAGACAATTCATCAGTTTGTAGTTGAGGAGGGTAGCGAAGTGTAATTAAGACGTCCCAGCATGCAACAGAGCCACGAGAGGTGATGAAGCACTATCATTAAAGTGGCTGTTAATTAGCATCTTCATTCAAAGCGATGCTCCATCAGTTACCTGCCTCATTAGCTTAATTGCTGTCTCTCATTCCAGTGCATGAACATCTGCCCGCTAATGTTCCCTAAGGAGACATGGCCTTGTGACTTCACACACACTCGGACAGGATCATATTCAAAGAGTATGTGCCTGCGTCTGGCCGTGTAGAGTTACTGAACTTGACATAGAGAGGGTTTTTGTGAACTTGCGTAAACGGCGTCAAGTTAGGCACGCGGGGTTCGTCATAACAGTGTGGTGTCTTGTGCGTCTGTCATGTTTGGAATGCACGGAGTGGCTGCTGACAGGGTCAGAGGTCACCTGCTGCCGAGCCGAGAGGGGCATTAGTGAGCAGTGGGTTCATTTTATGCACTTGAGTGTTCATAAAGGGGGTTTTGTTTAGCTGTATGATTGCATGATTATTGTTATTCAGCCAGAAGTATAGTAATTGGACGTGCCGGGATGACATGAGGTCGGAATGCCTGTTTTAGGATCAATGAACCTCACAAAATAAAGCTGGCAAATGGCATTTATATATATTTGGCAGATCTGACAAAATATAACAATATATATTTTATTAATGTAACTTTAAAAAAAATAGATTTAAGTTATCATTAATCATCACATTTAATTTATATTTATATTTAGTGGAAAATTCAGTTATCTTTATTACATTTAATTTGTATGTATATATACTTTTTGTATAAAAAATAGTTATGGACATTTTGTGGGAAATCTTACATAATATATATATATATATATATAATAAATTAAATACAATTATATTTATGCAATTAGCAGACTTACAGTACATTCAGGCTAGCAATTTTTACTTATCATGTGTTCCCGGGGAATCGAACCCCCAACCTTGGGCTTGATAGCGCAATGCTCTACCAATTGAGCTACAGGAACGAACACACACACACACACACACACACACACACACACACACACACACACACACACACACACACACACACACACACACACACACACACACACACACACACACACACACACACACACACACACACACACACACACACACACACACACACACACACACACACACACACACACACACACACACACACACACACACACACACACACACACACACACACACACACACACACACACACACACACACACACACACACACACACACACACACACACACACACACACACACACACACACACACAACACACACACACACACACACACACACACACACAATTTTGTTTTTTGACATCCCAAAAGGAATTCAAAATATAGAATTATTAAGGATTTATGTTAGATTCGGTTTGCACCCCATTGCAACAATAGTTGAATAATCCTACAGCGCTAAACTTGTCTTGAACACACAAGTATGCAATATGTAATCAAATCCCTGATTATATGCGCAGCGGCATCTGACTTCATGAGCTTATTCACTGATGTGTCCTAAATGACCTGCTGACTCACTGTTTCCTCTAGCACTTCCTGTTCCACTGTAGACATCAGAGGTCAAATGGGGAGCGGAGCCCCTTTTACTGCTCGCTAAATGAAGTCTGAGGTATTAGTTACAAAGCAGGATGAAAAACAATGCTGAAAATAATCTGTTCACAACGGAACAAGCAGTGTCAGCTAAAATTAATCACAGGTATGAAAAGAGGGTGTATAGACACCTGAAATGTTAATTTATACAGGATACAAGACATTAACTTCATAATCAGAAGGGAATTTGATTTCATAGACAAAATGTGCTGATCTACATGCAGTTTTTTGGGTAGGTTATGGCTGATTATTTTTGCTAATCAATATAATGGCTCAGACACGCTTTGTCTTTAAATAAAAACATTGATCAGGACTTTCACTCTGAAATGCTTTAATCTTGTTCTCTCTCTGTCCTTCAATGCGTGTCAGACCAGGACTTGGGCAAATTTAGGAGATATCTAGACAGATTGAAGGTTTATGTAAGTATCTCTCAGTCTCTCCTTCTGTTCTCCTCTGTGGATTTGTGACAGGTGATCTCTCATTATCCGCTGTAGCTAAGAACAGAGTCCAGTCTGAATATCTTCTCTCTCTGAGGCGTTAGATATGACAGTAATTAGTATTCTGAGCAGATTGAGTTTATGGATTTAACTTTTATGTCTTATTTCTATAATCTTCTTTATGTCCTCTATGCTCACACTCCTTAAATCTAGTCACCATCCATCCTTCGGTGAACAAAATGTGTGGCATTATAACTTTAGTGCGCAGTGTATAATCACCATAAAAACTCATTTTTAACGAGTCTCATCTGATTAGACTGTAAAACAACAGTAAACACAATAGGTCATTAAAAAGAGCAATATTTCAGGCTGCAGAACAGATTTGGACTCTTGCTCATGAATTGATCCTCTGCAGTGAATGGGTGCCGTCAGTGTGAGAATCCAAATAGCTGATAAAAACATCACGATAATCCATCACGTAATCAATACCACTCCATCAGTTAACGTATTGTCAAAATATGTCAAATCCAAAAGTTTTTATTATTATTTTAAATAAAATTGCTTTCTCAAGGGAAAAATTCCTCTTGTCTGAATCAGGAGAGGAATATGCACAGATCACAAAACAGTAAACACAGTTGAAAACTAAACAGATTTGTTGTTGGATTTTGATGTTTTTTGTTTGTTTCTTTGTTTGTTAGTTTGTTTGTTTGTTTGTTTCTTTGTTTTTTATTGGAGGAAGCATTATTATGGAATCATATTTTAGCCAGAAACAATGGTTTAAAGTTAAAACACATCGTAATGTTTCTTACAATCATGCATCTTTTCACTTCATGAGATGTTAATTGACTGGAGTTGTGTGCGTTACTTGTGGATTATTAGCTTTGTTTCCATCCACAGATTCAAATTAAACTTATGCGCAAAACTGGAATATTGCTTAAAACATTTGCAGATAAAGCACTGTTTCCATCCAACGAGTCAAAGAGAATAAATCGTCACTTCCTGGTAAACTGGCACTAAATATCACTTAGAAAACTAGGAGAAGCCAAAGAATATAATAATTATCCTGTCTCATAGCGCAAAGTCACATGACTTTTTCAATGTGCATTTATTCAGTAAATGTGTTTCCATAATAGTTTATGTGCATTATATCTTATTGGATAAAAAAAGTTTATCCTACTCAAATGTGCGCATAAGTTTTTTATGCTTTTTTTTTATTTATGCGCATCTTGGCATTTCTTGGCATAGGTGGATGGAAACATATATTGTGATATTTTTAATCAGCTGTTTGGACTCTCATTTTGATGGCACCCATTCACCATTGAGGATTTATTGATGTGCAAGTGATGTTATGCTAAATTTTTCCAAAGCTGTCCAGATGAAGAAACAAACTGATCTATATTTTGGATTTTCTGGAATTTGTTTTTTTATTTTTATTTTTATTTTTTGAATGGTTACTTGAACTGCCTTTGCGGTTCACTTTAACTTTGAGGGAGTTTACTTTCCTCCTTATCTAGGGTTCATAGATACTATTAGTGGTAGCAAACAATGGTGGAACACCAATTTTAGAAGCAATTAGCATCCAGTGCTCAGGCATAAAGCTCTGGCCAAAGGAATTAAATCCATTGCATTTGTCGTCCTTCTTAGATTATTTGCATTTTATCTTTGAGCCAAGCTGGCTAATTGGCCTTAAAAAGCACTTAGTGACTGAAACTACTCTACATTACAATCTAATGATCTTAAATGAGTTTGCTTTCACTGGACAAATCATTTCAGAATGTCAAGAGTGCAATCTCAGTATTCTGTATTATAGTAAAAAAAAAAAAAAGTTAATTGAACATAAGATCTAAAATAAAACTTATTTTGTTTAACATGTTTGCTAATTAAACATTTCTCATTTTCATAAAAAATGTACTTAAACTCTGTAATCATATTTTTTTAAAGGACAAAAACACAAAAACATTTTTTTTTTTTTTTTTTTTTTTTTTTTTGTAAATCAATTTATTCTAAATTTTAATAATACCTAAATGGTATTTCATTTATTCTAAAATAATATTGCAGGGTGAAAAAATTAAAGCAATATAGCACAAACATGTATACGTATTTTACTAATACAAAGTACACTATTTAAAAAGATAAGGCAACCTCAGTCTGCATTTCTCCGGAAAGATGGGATTTTATTCAGTAATGAACATTTTGTCCAGTATTTCTGTGTGTTTTGTATTTGTAGTTGTTGTTAAGAGTACTGCATCATTATAAGAACATGCTAACGTTAGCGGTGGCTGTGGTATGTATTAGTCAAGTTTCTTGTGCTTTTTTGTAAGGAGCACTGTTTTAGTTGGCATTGAAGCCGCACACTAAGCTTTTTTTAGAGGAAAGGAAAAGGTGAAGGTAGCCAATCTATTTAACCCTAAGGGATACTGTTGTACAAAGTTGCACAATCTTTGCTGTTTTGGACTGTGAGCTATGAAAAGATCAGATTCAACTAGAGCAGGTTTGTGCTCAGAGTGAATTTGTACCTCACTGAAAACAACCAATCAATGAACATGAAGATGAAACACCTCGGAGATATTGTAGCAGCTTCAGGATTTTCTTAGCAAAGCTGAACCAGAAAATAGCTCATTTAAAATGAATCATGTGGCTTTTTGTGTCTCTCGTATTATTCCTGATTGGTCATTGGTATGCTAGGCTAGCTGGCAATTTAACATTTTGCCTCAGTGCCATTATTGCTTAAAATTGGGGCTCTGAAATATATATTAAAGAAATAATAATATTTTTCTGTTCCCGCAACCTAAATGAACATTGATTTTTGGATCCAATAAATATCTTAAGTCTTTTTTTTGTTTTGGATGCTAGTAGGTTTTGTGTTTTCCAAAAAAATATTAGGCAGTATACGTACCTGAAAACATTTTAATATTGAAGAAATCATACAATTTTATGTTGGCTGATTAACTATAAATATTTAAAAACATAAAATCTCCACCATTAGAGCTAACAAAAGGAAAATTATTTTGGTTTATTAAGATAACTCTCAAGTATAGGGTTTCCAGCAGAAAGTTTATGTGCATTTAGCCTAACGCACTAATACATTTTTTTTTGCTACATTTATTCTAAAGCGTTTGCTAACTGAATAAATGTAGTTTTAGAAAGTAAGGTTTTTTGGTGGACTAGGCTCTATAAAATCCTGGACTGCTGGAAATGACAAATACATTTGCACTTTAAAGCAAAAGTGAGTCATTTCAATGTAGTACCTTTCCTTTTATTTCCAAAAACTCAAAATCAGCCTTTCATTTTTACCTACTAAAGTCTGAAGTTACATACATATACACACACTACTGATCAAAAGTTTGGGGTCAGTAAGATTATTTTTTCTATTAATTTATTTAGTTTTTTTGTTTTTATGTATTCAGCAAGGATGCATTTAGTTCATTTCATTTGAATGAAAAAAATATTATTTACTTATTTTTGCTTGAAAACTGAAAAATCTCTCTCCCACACACACACACACACACACACACACACACACACACACACACACACACACACACACACACACACACACACACACACACACACATAGGTTATGTGGCCTATATATCTCTGCTGCCAGATACTGTATGTAGAGCATCTCACAGGGGAAAATCGTACATTGGTCAGGATGTAGGTAATGGAAAGTTGAGGTTAATCACATTTTTTGAACTGCTGCAGTCTGCTTGTTTGTAGACCTCCTATCTACAGGTATTCCATCAGGTCTGCCATTGTAAGCATTTATAATATTTCTGTCAGTAATTAGGTTTGGTCTCCTCAGCAGCACAGAACAAATTTCAACAAAAAATAGAGAAACACATTTGGCATGCAACTCAATTGTGACCAGCCAAAACAACTAGATGGATGCTGTCCATTTCAGAATTAATGTTTGATTTATACCCCTGGCAAACTAGCTCATTTCCTGCCTGTTTTGTGTTAGACGAGCACAAACTGTGGTGAGGGTAATGATGTTTACCTGCGGCTGCCCTGGAGTTTTAGGAGTTGGTTAAGTAGCTGATATCTGAGTTGAAAGTTGTCAAGATCGTAATGGTTGTTCTTATTGACTGCTTCATTTTTGTGAGTGGAGAAATCTTCCGATAATTAGCTTTTCCTGGAACTGTAACAGTCTGTCTGGAGTAGCCTGAGGTTTTAAGGGCAAAGTGGTCATGGTTTAGTGTAGCTTGAACCTACAACCTTCTAATTACTAACCATCAGTGCATTTATTAAAGGGATAGTTCACCTAAAAATGACCCGTTGACTTCCATAGTATGAAAAAAACAGTTAATTAGAGTCATTTGTTCAGAATCATACTACATTGTTGTGCTGTAAGTTTTTGATTCACTTAAAAGAGCCGGTTCATAAGAGTCATTCCTTTGGAATCATACTACGTACACTGTTGAGCTATATGTTTTGGAATCGCTAATGATGAACCATTTGTTACGTCAAATGTTTTTAATATTATATTTCAATTATTATATACATCAAATCTGTCTTTATGAGAGAACTGCTTCATAGGAATCATTTGTTGAGAATCGAAACTCCCTGGTTGCACGATATGTTTTTGATTAATTAAAAGAGCTGGTTCGTGGGAGTCATTTGTTTTGAATCATACTACACTGTTGCACTGTTTTTAATTCACTAAAAAGAGTTGATTCATAAGAGCTATTCATTCAGAATCATGCTACATTGTTGAGCTGTATGTTTTGGATTCGCTAATGATGAACCATTTGTTAGTTCAAACGTTTAAAATATTATATTTCTGCTATATAATTTAAATCTGTCTGGACGTGCATGACGTGCATGTCAAGAATTGCCTCAAGCAAAAGTAACAAAATAAAAATAATAATGTTTTATTTTCCATAAAAAGGTACAAAAATCGGCTCCTCTTTTTAGGAACAAAATATTGATGTGTACTGTATTTTAAAATTTATATTTCCTAATGCTAGCAGAATTACCAAGAGCCTAATGCTTCGCCACAGTCCAAATGGCTGTTTATTTCATTCTACTGCTGCAGTCCCATTTTTCTGTGAGCAAGGAGAAAAAGACTTGCATTATAAACAGCTGATTTCACCTGGAGATGGGTACATTTGTTACACTTGCTGCATGCAAAAGACTGCAGCATAAAAAAACTGAAATAAAGAAAGGAGAGAAAACAAGGCCTCTAAGTGTGAAAAAGTGCTGCGGGACAGACAGGGGCCACTAATGAACGAGACATGAGGGCAACCTTCTGAGGAAAAGTCAAGGTTAACTGTTCAAAAGTGCACCTAATGGGACCGTTCCACAGCAAATGACTTTCCTTTAATGAATTCCATGGGACCGTTTAGGTCTTCATGGCTAAGTACTGGGTTGTAACTTGTTTAATTTCCTCCTGGTCCCTTTGGTCATTTACCATCAATCTCCGCTGGTTGATAAAACAAATAAAGCGAGCTCTTCTGATCTGTTCTGGAACTGGACTTTTTCATCTCTACGTGGGATTCCCGCATACCCGTTGGCTCTCTATGCATTTACTGAGAAGCTAACTTCGTTTTGGCACCATGGGGACTGAAATGTAATTAAATATAAACACTAGTGACATAACAAATCATTTTTTTTTGCTTTGTTCTGCTTCTCTGTTTTTCTCTCGAGCAGGGAGGGAAATTCCTGAGATGATATTAAGCTAACCTCTGCCCCAGCTCAATGTAGCACAGCAATCTGGGGCGATTTCCTCTTCTCACAATTTCCACTCCTGTGCTGTCCAGATCACCCACAATGCATGTGGTAGTGTCTTTGATGTTGTATATTTCTGGTTGGTTGTGTCAAAGTCTGAACTGTCCTAGTCTGGCTTGAGGTGTTAATAATGGTGCAATGAAACAGCCAGGACTCCTGAGGTCAGAGAGGTACAACACCTTACTGAGAGACGAACTGCTGCCCCAAAGCAATGACCATGGGAACCAAGGGTTAAGGTTTGACTGGTTTGAATGATTAAGGCCCAGTTGGTAGGTTTTGTGACTATGACATTTTGTGGGCAGAAAGAATAGCTTTCCATTGATAAGCACCATTGTAACAATTTATTTATTTTATTTATTTTTTACATTTACATTTTTTATATATAATTAATTTCACTTAAATTGACATAAAAAATCATAAAAATTAGACTAAAATCATAATTATCGATTACTCCCTTGAAATTGTTATTGCGATTATTAATTAGAATAATCACAATTTACATTGAATGATGTTTATACCATTGTGGGCGGCAGTGGCTCAGTGGTTCATGTAGGTTGTCTACAAACCGGAAGGTTGGTGGTTCAATCCCCGGCTCCACCTGACCAAGTGTCGAGGTGTCCTTGAGCAAGACACCTAACCCCAGCTGCTCCCGACGAGCTGGATGGCGCCTTGCATGGCTGACACCGCAGTCGGTGTGTGAATGAGTGTGTGAATGGGTGAATGTGAGGCAAATTGTAAAGCGCTTTGGATGGCCATGTGGTCTGTTGAAAGCGCTATATAAATGCAGTCCATTTACCATTGTTTGATGCAACTGCATGACCTATTTTTATATGAAAATAAGCTGAAAACACTCTAATTGAATAACCTTTAATGCTCTTCTATAGGATTAAGCCTCAGATGCCAAATATACATCGGATTGGTTTCTTCTTTAAATTATAATAAATAAAAGTATGAAATAAGAATGGTATTATAATGTTATACTTAAACTAAAACAAGAATGGTATTATAATGTTATACTTAAACTAAAACAATGGAAAAACCTTTAAGATGACATGTAGAAAGAAAAAAAGGGTACAGAATATCATAAGTGGACTTTCAACGATTAATTGCCACTTTGAACGATTACGTAATTGTGGCATCCCGATTAGAAATTTGCTTAATTTTGCAATGCTATTGGGTACTGTATCGCAATTGGTTAAAATTGGGAATTTGTTTGTTCATGCTTATATTTTTACATTTGTATTATTCTCTGCATTATCTGTTAATCGTTTTTTAATTTAATAACACTGTAATCATAGGCATTGTAATAGTATGTTAATAGACACATTTAGAAAAAAATTTAATTTCAATGCTTTTATATTAAGTTAAATCATTAGAAAACATATTTATTTATATCATATGTATTATATTATTTAATTAAATATTATATAATGAATTATTATAAAAGTTAATGTAATTACATTAATATTATAATAGTATGTTAATAATATTCACACTTTTTGACAAAAAATATAGAACTTTAATATTATATTTATGTAATATATAATTATATATAAACAATTCTTATAAAAGTTAACATTATGTATATTATAATATTACTATAAATACACATATATCATTTTTTTTTTCAGATCTCAAAAAAGTTCAATTTTTAGTCCCCCCTCCCCCTATTTTGATGACAACAATATATATTAATAACATTTTAATTCCTTCTATTTATCAGATATTAGCCATAACTGTAAAAAATGTTATATCGTATTGGCCAACATTTTAATGTCAGTGCATCCTTACTGTGGTAAACTTTAAAAATATAGGTCAATGCTTGTTTGAAAAAAAAATTATATATGAGTAAACACAGAATGCTTTGGGCTATACTTCACTATATATATCATGATCATTGTTGTTGTTCACCAGAGCACATACAATTTTTTTCACATCTCTAAGTGTAGAGTAAGCAAGGAAGTGAGCCAAGGAAGACACATGGTTCTTCTGCTCTGGAATGGGCCGGGTTTTGTTCCCTGCCTTTTTTGATGGTGTGTCTTTTCATGTTTTCCACATGGAATGCCTCTGGGGACAACAAAATGCCTTTAATTGAAAGGCCCTTGTCTTTACCAACACACCCTCGAGGCTCCTGTTCTAAAACAGGAACCACTGCCCACATCAAACCGTTGACCTGCCTTACTGTGGGCTGAAATTTGTGCTATCTTCACGAGCCCCACCAATGGGGGTGGAAAGTACAGTTTCCATGACTTAATCAGGAACGTGCTGTCAGCAAGATCTCGTAAAGCATTTTGATGTTTTAACAGACATCATGCAGAGTGAAGTGAAAGTGACATTCAGCCAAGTATGGTGACCCATACTCAGAATTTGTGCTCTGCATTTAACCCATCTGAAGTGCACACACACAGAGCAGTGAACACACACAAACACACTGTGAGCACACACCCGGAGTACAATCTAGACAATCCAGTACAATCTAGACCAAGTATTTTTTTTTATAAGGTCTTGTTTACTCTTATTTCATAGTAAACTGATCCTAATGGTTTAAAGACTCCATGAAGTCTAAAAAAACACAACTGGTTTGTGACATTTATGGATGCTGCTGCATGTTTATGATTTCTTCATGACTTACACACACACACACGCACACATATTTATATATATACATATATATATATATATATATATATATATATATATATATATATATATATACATATATATATATACATATATGTACACCGTATTTTCCGGACTATAAGTCACACTTTTTTTCATAGTTTGGCTGGTCCTGCGACTTATAGTCAGGTGCGACTTATTTATCAAAATTAATTTGACATGAACCGAGAGAAATGAACTAAGAGAAATGAACCAAGAGAAAACATTACCGTCTACAGCCGCGAGAGGGCGCTCTATGCTGCTCAGTGCTCCTGTAGTCTACACTGAAGACATAGAGCGCCCTCTCGTGGCTGTAGACGGTAATGCTTTCTCTTGGTTCTCGGTTCTAAATAAATGAAATAAATTATAGTCCAGTGCGACTTATATGTTTTTTTCCTCATCATGACGTATTTTTGGACTGATGCGATTTATACTCAGGTGCGACTTATAGTCCGAAAAATACGGTGTGTGTGTGTGTGTGTGTGTGTGTATATATATATTCAAATATGTATAAATATATTATATTATTTAGACATACATTTCTATAGTATCTCTAATACTAATTTAGGTTATTCATAATAATAATAATAATAATAATAATAATAATAATACATATATTTATATTTAACTATATATATATATAGTTATATACATTTTATTATATATATATATATATATATATATATATATATATATATATATATATATATATATATATAATAAAATGTCATTTATTTCTGTGATGGCAAAGCTGATGAATTTTCAGCATCATAACTCCAGTCTTCAGCGTTACATGATCCTTCAAAAATCAAAACATGCTGATTTGCCAGTCAAGAAACATTTCTTCTTACTATCAATTTCATAATTTTTCAGAAATCTTTGATAAATAGAAAGCATTAAAAAAGTGTAAAGCATTTCTTTAAAAATAAAAATAAAAATTCATAAATCAAACCTTACAGAACCGAAAAAAGTAAAGTTGGGTTTGATAATGTACAGTGAGCGAGGCTCTAGTGCAAAGATTTGATTAATGTATCAGCCGCTATGTTAACTATCCTAATCTCTGAATCCTACATTCTCACTGTTTCCAGGCATGTCGGGATACTGGATACTGAACATATGCACTGATATTAGATAAGGATGTAACTGAGCTCTGTTTTCCTTCTCTCTCCCAATGAAAATGTGCCTTTTAAGCCCCTCTCTAGTGCAGATATGAAATACTCTCCCTCAAAGGTGACTGCTTTAGACCTCTGCAGTTGTTCCTCTGCATACCATAAATAACCCCAGTGTGCCAGTGCCCCCTGTAATGCTACTATAAAGATGCATATGAAAACATCGCTCAGCACGTGTTGCGTTAATGGCATTCATTGTGCCATCTGAGCATGTGTGACTGTCATCATTAAAATGATGGGAAATCCCCCTCGAGCATCTCTGATGCTTATTTAGTTACAAACTAATAACAAATATGATATGATATGATATGATATCAAATATAATTCTTGTAAATCATTCTTGTTTCTTAACTTTAAGTGCATTTTTAATTTGCCTTTAGGTTAGTGCTTTTGAAAGTGAAAAAGTGAAGTGAAGTGTGGCCAAGTATGACCCATATTCGGAATTAGTGCTCTGCATTTATCCCATCCAAAGTGCACACGCACAGCAGTGAACACTTAGCCGGAGCAGTGGGCAACCATTTTTTAAGTTATAATTTTGGCAATAAATGGGTCATTTTAGGTTCTAAAACCTTATATGCATATACGAATTTTGAAAATATTGATGTATATTTTTATGCATATATATATATATATATATATATATATAAGAAAGAAAGAAAGAAATAATAACAAATAAATAAACATATATACAACCCCAGTTCCAGAGATTTTGGGACATTCTTCAAAATCCAATAAAATCTAGAATATTTAATTTGGTCATTCTCTTTAACTTTTTTTAATTGACAAAAAAGTACAAAGAAAAGATTTCCAAAGTTTTCACTGACCAACATAAATGTATTTGTAAATATGAACAAATTACAATTTTGATGGCTGCAGCACACTACAAAAAAGTTGGGAAAGAGACACGTTTAACACTGTGTCACATCAACCTTCCTTTTATTACAATGTTTCATTGTTTGTGAATTGAGGATACTAATTGTTAAAGTTTTGCAAGCAAAATTTTTGCCCAGTCTCACTTGATACAAGACTTCAGGAGCTCAGCAGTCTGTGATCGTCACTGTCTGATTCTCCTGGAGACAGATCTGGACTGCATGTAGGCCAGTCTAACACATTCACTCTCTACGAAACCACGCAGTTGTAGCACATGCAGAATGAAGCTGGCATTGTCTTGATCTTATAACCATGGACTTCCCATGAAAGACATCATCTTGATGGCAGTATATTTCTCTGTACAATCCCAATATATGCCTCCATGTCAATGGTACCTTCGCACATAAGCCAGTCACCCATGCTGTTTTCTCTGCTGGACCCCCATACTATGACAGACATTTGCTTTTGCTTCTGACGCTAATGAAAGTCTGGATGGTCCCTTTCAATATTTTTGAGATGAGCTCTGGCCCGGCAGCATTGCTGCATAGAATTGATGTATAGCATATTTATACAGAATACTATATAATATATGCATAATGTCCACAGTATACATACTGCATTCTGTACAATTGCATGATAGTGGTCTAGCATGAAAGAAAATGACAAATATAGAATGATATATGAGATAAAGGAAAACATTGATAGTGGAGGGCGAGATGCTGGGAGGATAAAGAGACATAGAGATGAGAGCAGTGGGGGAAATCAGGCTGCTTTACTAGTCCGCTGGTGGTTGTAACATGGTCTGTGTGCTGTGCTGATTTTGGGTCTATTTAAAGCAGCAGTTCATCCAGCATATCAAACACTGATCTATAATCCCACAGCAGTCGCAGTGCTGCTTAAGATCCGATTTCTCCACGATAACAAGAGCTTTGTCGACTCTAATGCCGCCTGAGCTCTGTAATACAGACCCCCGAGGGATCCATCTGTAACCCCTGAACTGATTTCTGCCTTCTGACTCCAGCTAATGTCTAGATGATGAGATGGTTTCCAGCATGGACATACCTCATCCTAATAAAAGTTAATGTTATATTAATATTATAATAAATTCCTATACATACACATTTATAAATATAATAGAATATTTAGACAAAACAACATCGAATTTTAAATGCTTTTTTTCCCAGACATATATTGTATGAAAGATATTTATATTTGTAATATATTTTTAAATTGAATATATAATTATGTTGAAAAAGAATTGAGATCTATATATGATATTAAACTGTAAATATTTCATATTTAAATAATATGTAAAGGAAAATAAGTTTGACTTCATTGTAGCTTTTCATTTTAACAAAATGTATGTGTGTTTATACATTGTAAAATAAACATTTTATTGTAGCTATTTATATTTATATAAATAATACATACTTTTTTTTAGAAAATATAATTTATTTATATATTTAAAATATATAATAATATGTAATAGCTTTTAACAGGGCTTTTTTTTAAAAAAGTGTATATTAAATATATTTTTTATTTTTAACGACATTATATATATATATATATATATATATATATATATATATATATATATATAATTTTAGATCTTAAATCAAGCAATCAAAATCTGAATTAAAATATATAAATGAGAAATAAGTTCAAGAAAGGGATTTTTCACATTTTAGCATCTTATTCTCCAATGCACCCAAGGTTTTTTCTTGCTGTGATATATTTTCCGCGTACGTCTTGCTTTCCTAAGCAGTTTGTGTCTGACTAATTTCTTTTGGCCTTTTGGTTCCTCTAGGGCACCATTTTCCTACCTGGCAACAGAGTCACCGAACATCCCAGCAGTGGGGAGGAAGGCGCAAAGTTCTTTTTTGAAGTCATCCCAGGTAAAGAGAAACCTTTTTTTTTTTTTTGCAATGCATTTCCTATAGCTTTCATGATGGGACCGCAGTGACCTCACTCACTGAGGAGAGGTCGTCAAAGACATCCATCAGAGCTAATGAGAACAGATCGATGCTGGGCACCTCGCTGATAATCACAGCTGAATCCTGACGCTCCAGACACAACATATCACAGCAAATCTGTGTCATTTCAGTTGAACAGTCGCTTGCATTTGTAAAACAATGCTCATTTGTAAATCTTCTGGGCATCTTGTCATGTAAACCAACCCATGTGTTTTCAAATGGATCTCTCTTTATCCAAGTTTGTTTTCTCCCAAATGTAGCTTAGTGATGAATGGCACTGGATCTGCCACCTGCTGTAATTAGTTTACAGATCACGCTCTTCTCTCTCTCTTCGGGCTCTGGTTGTGTTTGGAGAGGGTTCAGACAAAACGCAGATGTCCCTCTCATGTGCTGGATGATGAATCACTGAGGACAGATGAGTGCTTGAGGAGCAACAGAAGTGCAGTGCTACTTCCTGTTCAGTTCTGGGGAACACTCTGATAACATACACACCTGAGCTTCAAACTAAATAAATGACTGAAACAGAAATAACAGAGACACCTGCTTTCTAGCAGCTGGAACTGCGGTACCACACATTCCTACCACACAATACATTATCAACACCTTATATAGGGGCTGCAAGGTTTTACTACCTCAATGTATTGCGATTTTTACTCATTTTGACTTTTAAACTGTGAGCTGTGGCAACAATTTGAAATGCCAAAATGTTAGGGCTGTGCAATTAATTGAAAAAACTATTCGATTTTGGCCTCCAACGATTATGAAAATACAATAATCGAGATAAAATGATTATTGCGCGCCATTCCTCCCCCTTATGCAGCACTATGCGTTCGTTCCTCCTGTGCAATTCAGTAAAATCATGTAACGTGACATTTGCAAAATGGGACATGCTTGATTTATCGCAGTATATTGATTATTTTAAAAACGTAAAAGATAACTTGCACTGCTACTTAGGAAGAGATATCCGCTCAGAGATAGAACAGAACAGGACATGGACATGTAAAGTCATCATTTAGCTCAAGGTGCGCGCCTCAACAGTCAAATACATGCAAAAAAGTTTCAAGATGCTGTGTAAGGTGATTATTTGTGTATACCTTCGTCGGTCATGTAATAAATGAATGTAAAGTGTTGAGAATGAAAATATGCATGTAACAGTAATTCGGATCCGCGGCTCTTAAAGTGATAGTGGGCTATGTTTTATTTTACGTTTGATTATTCATTTCTCTGGTAGGCTTTACCTGCCACATGAACCCTTTCATATTAACTGCAATAAATACAAAACTAGAGCCAAACGAAAACATAAATGAGATATTAATAATAAATAGTATAGTGAATAATGAAATAATCATACTGCTTGAGACTTGAATAATTATTATTATTTTTTTAAATCAAAATCGACCTGTCTATAAAAAATCCAGGACATCTGAAAAACACTGACTTCCTGCTTTCTGTTGCTCTGCTCTTACAATTGCATAGGAGCATCAGAGTTAAGTGGGTGTATTTTGGAAACTTGTCAAATCACATCTTTTTCCCAACAGTCAGAATGTTTCTGAGAGGAGTGACAGGAGATGTTATCAGAAGCAGACAGTGACAGATTTGCTCTCTGGTGGGTCTGTCGGACAATATGCTTTAATCTACCTATTGTAGGTGTAGAGCAGATGGAGCGATAACAATAATCTTGACGGCACTCAATACCAATTTGTTCAGTCTTTATGTATTTTTTTTTCTGTTTCTTATATATAGTAATAGTAAGCAGTATTATTCATCATCCAGTTTTTTATATTGACTATGCATTCCGTTAGTTTTTAAAATTGGTATGTTTCTCCAGGCTCCAAAGAAATATAGAGCATAGAGAGAGTATCTTCAGCATAACAGTGAAAACTAACACCAGGTTTCCTTATGATATCTCCCAGGGGTAATATGTAAAGCGTGAAAAGTAACGGCCATAGTAGTGAGCTTTGAGGTACTCCATACTGCACTTGTGATCGCAACACTGTTGCTGCTTGAGTTAAACTCACTGATAAATATACTAAGGCTCCTGAGCTATTAAAGAGCATCCTAAATTATAAAAGAGAGGAAATAGATTCATCTTAAACATTTTTTTTTCTTTTTTTTATAATGATTAACATGTCTTTATATTGCTAGTAGACACTGTATGCATTGGATTTTTACCACCACATTATCTTCTTCGCTGGAATGAGCCGTGTCTGTTGTTATCTTTGTTCGGTGACGCACATGGGCACAGTTTGTCTTTGTTTCCAGGCTTGTGACCTTGTATGAAGTCAAAAAGTTAGTTTTAGGTCTTTGTAATTTTACTTTGAGAATCATTGCAGAGCCTTGGACCTTTATCTGCGGTGACACTGTGGCATTTGCATGAATAGAGCCTTTTTGCGGAGTAGATTAATATGACACAGATCATTGCCTACTGAACCTGTCATCACAGAATTCTTATTAGTCATGCCGGTAAATGCCACATTGTATCTGTCACCGAAATCATCACAAATGGTCGAACTAGTCGAACCGCTGCAGCTGAGATAAATAGGAATGTTAACAGATAGCTCCAGGTATTATGCTTTTTTTGGCCTACGTGCAGAAATCTATCCTGTCCTGTGTTTCCCCAGCAGACAGCTGTGAGAGTGTGCACACTGTGCCAGAAAACAGCAGAAACAGAGATTTATAGCGTGTTTTCAGCTCTTTGGAGCTGCCAGCTGACTGTGAAAAACCTGAGCCATTGTTCAGCGCGTCAGTCTTAGAAGAAGGCATTTAGGAGAGATTCCATGCTTACGTGCACTTTTCCATACATTAGCCTTTTATCATCTTTATTCCATTTATTCCATTGTACATCTCAGCAGTATTCTGGAATATTTTAAGCAAGGCTTTTTTTTTTTTTTTGCTGCATAGGCCGTGAAATCACTTGTCCTTGAAAAAGGCTTTTTGGAGGTAATGTAAAGCTCAGTTCATAAAAGAGGGTTGTTAAAAGTGCATTTAATTTCCTCTCGTCTTTCATAAATACAGATGGGAGTGTTTTGTGCAGGGATAACACATGGACTGAATTTCAATTAAATTCCCTTGTCGTCTATTAATTTGTTTCTTTTTTGTGTGTGTAACGTTGATTCAGAACTGAAACATACTTATACATATTTATATGAAAACAAAATCAAATAATAGTTATGCTTAAGTTAATTTGTGCATTATAACAGTAATAATATAATATAATATAATATAATATAATATAATATAATATAATATAATATAATATAATATATGCTAGTATAATGATATAACTGGCAGAAAAAGTGTTATTTTGTACCATTGTAGTACCATGGCTTCTGCAGAGTTTGCACGTGTACTTGAGATTCACTGAATCGCATAGGCCTACACATTCAGCTCACGTTCTTGGATTAATTTTTGACTGATACAGCAATGCTTATCAACATAAATGACATTATCTGTCTGTCACGTCAAAATGTACATTTCAAAGTTTCCGGAATCTAGTAGGCCTGTTTGGATTCCTTTTTAATTTCAAAGGTCTGTTGCTTTGGATTTCAGACCATGAGAGAAAATAGAGTACCTCATGAAAGTAAAACTGGATTTTAATTAAAACCTTTTTTTTTTATATGTGGGGTACAAATTTGCTCCATCTGTTGCTGTAGTCCAACAGCTCACAATATATTTCTCTATCACACAGACAAATCTACTGTCATAATAGTGTGAATAATTATTTCGCTGGCCCTGCGAAAACCAGAATGAAATATCAGACCTGGTTTCGCAGTGCACAGTGATCGTACCATAGCACGACAAATTTCATGCAGATTTTTCTGGAAAACAAATTAAAACAAACACTAAACTGACACTGTTGTTTCATAACTCCAAACCAGGCAGAAAATGGCTACTGCCTCTTAATCTTTCATCATCTCCACATCTGGACCACTATTTACTCACTGATCCTTTATTTACCAACTTCTAATTTATTTATAACTCACCAACGTCCAGTGAATCTGGATAATAATGGGGAACTGAGAAAAAGTGAAGCTGATGGTTTGTGCAACCACAAAAAACTTGTGAGATGAAATGGGTTGAAGAGCATTTCTTCTTCTCTTTCTGCAGGAATAGCTTTGGAGTATTTGAAGCTGAAGTGCAAATAATCCCTCTGAGTTGGCATCTAGTGGTGTGTGTGTTCATCATGAAGGTCATCAAAGAGATAGGATTTGTTTTACAGTGCAAATATGTGTTGGATTTTGCGAGAGTTCAAGGGGCAGAACCTGCAGATGGGGAAGTGAATCTGTTTGGTTTCAGAGAACACCTGCAGAATCATCAACTGAGACTGAGAAAAATACCATGTGTATTGCTTTGTTTGGTTTCTTCTTTTCTGCGTTTCCGTTGTTATTTTGTTGTATTTTTTCTCATTTTTGTTTGTTTTCCTTTTTGTCTGTTTGATTCTTTCATTTGTTCTTTTGTTTGTTTGCTTTTTTGTTCAGTCCTTTGATTCTTTCATTTGTTCTTTTGTTTGTTTGCTTTTTTGTTCAGTCCTTTGATTCTTTCATTTGTTCTTTTGTTTGTTTGCTTGTTTGTTCAGTCCTCCATTGACTGTTATTTCAATAGGTCCTTAAGCCTTTCCTTCAGCTTTTCCTTTCTTTCTTTCTTTCTTTTTTTTCTTTCTTTCTTTCTTTCTTTCTGCTTGTGCTCACATTTGATTATTTGCTTGTTTGTTCAGTGCTCAATTCACTCATTTGATTATTTATTTCTTTCATTCATTCTTTTTCTTTCTTTCTTTCTTTCTTTCTTTCTTTCTTTCTTTCTTTCTTTCTTTCTTTCTTTCTTTCTTTCTTCACTCATTTGTTCAACTTGTTCATATGTTTGTAATTTGTACTATTGTTCAATCATCTATTCCTTTGTTAATTATTATTATTTTTTACTTATTACTTTTTTCTTTCTCTGTTTTCTCTCTTTTTTTCCTTCTGTCCATCTTTATTTCTTGTTCACTTGTTCATTTGTTTCTTGTTCACTTGTTCGTTCATTTGCTCGTTTGTTGAGGACTCATTTGACTGTTCATTCAGTAGTTCTTTCTTTCATTCTTTGTTTATTTTTATTTATTGCACTTTCTTCTGTTCTTTCTCTAATTTTGATTCTCTTTTTCCTTTTTCTCTCTCTTTTCCCTTTCTTCTCTCTTTTTCTTTTGTCTCTTTTTCATTTTTCTTTTTCACATTTTTTTGTTTGTTCTATTTTGTCATACCTTTGTTCTTCTTATTTCGTTCATTCAGTTGTTCAGTTTGTTCATTCAATTGGTATTTTTTTTAAATCATTCTGTTTCTGTCTATCTTTCTTTCTTTCTGGCCTACTTAAATGAGAGCGTAATGAAGTGATCGTTGAATCTCCTGCGGCGAACTGTTTTTCTCAACTTGAGATTGACTTAATTACGGCACAACACTCCCTCACATGCCCTGGCAGGACCAGGTGACGTCCAAAACATGGAAGATATGAGATTTACGAGAGCTGTAATATCATTCTGAAGATGAATGTCAAAGCCAGGGTCAAAAAGCCACTGCAACCACAGGACTCTGGGTCAGTGCTGCACAGACATAGTTGAAGTTAATGCCATTGCAGATTTATTATAACCTCTTCCAACAAATAAAAAAAACAACAACAACTAAAACAGGCAAGTTAAGATATCATAGAACACTTTATAATAATAAAGAATACAATGCTTAACAGATGAATATTTGATTCATGTTTCAGTTCAACTAATTTTGAAATTTTTTGTAGAGATAATATTTGTTAATATTATTATGATTAATGAATATTATTTCCAAAACATTACTCTTTGACGTTCCTCTGTTTTTCCACATATAGTCTGATTCTCTTCGGGTGTTTTAATTGGGCGGCTCTTGTCAGGGGGTCTGAGGGTGACTGAGAGGAATCTGGGGGCTTTTGTCTGAAGGTCGTGGCTGCTCTGCTGTGCTGTTTATTTACGCTCTTGCTGCTGTCTGTATGTCTTCGCAGCGGAGAACCAGTCATGTCCTCTTGTTTACCGCCAACTGTTCAGACGTTATTCTTTGACTTGATCGCTGGTAATTTGCATGCCAATTTATTTCACATTTAGCTTCAACTCCCTGCCAGGACAGTCCTAATGTAGCGAGAATCACAAACAGGCCCAGTTTGACTAATGTGTGTGATTTCAGTTGCCAACAAAGGTTCAAATCCAGTTACAACATTTTACTAGCTATTTTAGTTGAATACTTTAATTTCTACTAGAGAATAAGTACTTGAATTTGCTGTGTGTACTTAGTTGTGCTATTCCTCCTAGAGAAAAGAATGCATAAACCAGCCTAACCTGGTTTGGTTTTAGCTTTTGGGCCACTTTTCAGCTGGACAGGCAGAAAAAAACAGTTTTAACTGGATAAGACTTTTGTTTAATCTGTTTTTGTTCCACAAATATTTACTTTCATATTACAATCAGCTTTAAAACTGACTAAGAATGATGGAATTCAAATTCTGCCAATGATGATGTCATATGTTTACATGCTGCATCGTGATTGGTTATCAAAGTCCTCAAGGTTACATTAAACTGTAAAATAAAAATCCATAGAAAATATATAAAGTCCTAAAAAATTCAGTATGTTTTCTGTAGATTTTGCAGACATCTTTCAACTCTAAAACAAAATGTAACGTGAAATTCAAATGAGTAAAACAACTATGAGAAATTAGTACAGAATATTTCTTCATATTAACAAAACACATTATATAGACTTTTCTTAGAATTTATTAATGTAAGCTAAACAAAAATTAGTCATTTATATATATATATATATATATATATGTGTGTGTGTGTGTGTGTGTGTGTGTGTGTGTTAAACATTTCAACTTCAAACCTTCATATTTAAAAAAACATGAACACTGTTTTTTTTTTTTTTGTAAAATATATTACATTTATATTAACTCTCTAGTTTCTATAGTTTTAGTTTTACATTATCATTTTGGTCATGGAATTACTTTCTGACACATTAACATCAAATGTTAGTTAATAAAATGTACCATACAGATAAATGTTGTCTCAGCACATTAGGGGGCTTATTATATATGATATGGTGTTTTGTTTTGTTTTTTCAACTCACAACGTGTTCATTCTTAACCCGTCATGCCTCTTAGGTGTAACTTAAGTCTTTGGTCGTTGGCAGGTGAGAGAAAGAGAGAGTGTTATACATGTGTGTCTGCTGTGTTATCATTATCTAATGTCACTCAGACCCCTCCATGCATATCTTGCATGCTTTATGAAATGTGATACTCATAGGCTCGTCAACTCAGGTTGTGCATATATAATCATAGACAAGGTGAAAGGTCACCCAGCATACCTAGGAAGCAGGACATAGCTGAAATTTCTGTCATGTTTGAGAATGTTTGGGTAGAGATATGAAAAAATAGGAAGTATATAATTCATTTATGGATTTTTTTAGCCAGTTAAAATAAACATTTTAATTCATAAAGGAATGGAAGTTATTTAAAATATTTACCAACATAACTCACATAACTGTATACTTACATAAGTTATTTGTAAATTAAGTATTTGTCAATATTTACCAGCATAATACAGCTTATACATATGTATATGTTATACATCAGTATTTGAGAAGGTCAATTTTTAATCTGAACAAGGAAAAAAAACAACTTATTTGAATCTTCAGAAAGTCTTCCCAATTTTTCCCATTTCTTTAAAAATGCCTATTTTCTGACTGTTATAATACTTGTCATTCTCGTTATCATATAAAAATATGTTAAATATGCTGACAGTGCAGTCATAATCCATTACAATCAGCTTTAAAAAGATATATTTTTAATCAGAGACTTTTTTAATAATGCAAGGTTTTTGCTACAGATTTAACATTCAGTCTGAAACATCCTTGAACCTTTGCATTGGACCACTTCTAAAAAATCATTAAAGAAAGAACAAAAAGTAATATTTGTATGGCTGAAAGCACACCTATACAATATTTTCATTATTTTTCGGAGGATGTGTGGCATATTTTGTCACTTTGTACATACCACATGCAGTGAGGTTTTCGCTTTCCTTTCACGGGGCAGGAAGAGCATGTAGTTACGGCTCAGGGTCACTGCCTTTGACCTCCAATTGTAACATCACAATGGCAACAGCAGATGACATGCAGCTCAATTAACCCTCAGCGGTTGCTGTTAACACAGTGTAGGATTTGATTTTGAGTTAAGAAAATAATTTTATTTTTATTTTTTATTTCGTTATTTTATTTTATTTTATTTTTTTATTTTTTTACCATATTGGCAGGCTTCTTGATCATACATTTTTTAGAAACACTTTAAATGCCCTCTGATCCAGCACAGCCAAAACAGTGGGCTCATGTTCCATCTGTTCTGCCACTGTAAAACTGTAAAAGCCATGTGTGAAATACATATTTCACAGATGGCATCAGGAAAAACAATCAGAGCCACATCTAACATGTTCTATAGCCAAGAATCTGATTCTGCTGTCACATATTTACAGCAGTGAGCTTATAAAATACAGACTGGATCCAAAAATGACTACCACTCAAAAATGAACTTCCACTCTATCCCAGTGGTGGGTGAATTGAGAACTGAACACAAATATATTGTTTTAGGGGTTAATAACTGAGGGCTTTCCACGGACGATTGCCATTTATAATTTAGCCTAAAACTTGGTTAATAAAAAAGATCTTTTTTTATTATTATTATTATTTTGTTGTGTCAATTCTGAATTTGTGTGTTTTCAGTTCAGTTTTTCATAGATTTTAATAGCAAAAAAAAGTTTGAAAAGAAATTCACCTTTTGTGTTCTTCTAAAGGCAAAAAATCTTACAGGTTAAGAATGACATGAAAGTGAATAAATACTAGCAGAATTTGTACTTTTGAGTGAAGTACTACAGATCCCATTGTGCTTTTCATGCAAAGCAGTTACATCCTGCATGCCACTTTTTGCATGGAAAATGATTTCAAGATTAGAAAGTCGAATGAAAGGACATGACTCATATGTGTTTATGTAACAACTTGTACCTTTATAGGAAATAAAACCACAGAACTATTTCCATGTGCAGGCGACAGACAGGTTTGCATTAAACAGACACACATGCAAATCTTCATTCTAAATGGCACTCTAACAAAGCCTCTTACTTCCATATAGTAATGTTATTAGCATTATGTATTCAAAAACATGAGGCTTTTCACTGCTAAAGTTCATTGGGGAATTTTCGCTGCGAGTCTCAAGTCTGTTCAAATGTTCAAAACAGATTTGCTTTGGAAAAATTGAACAATCCATTTAAATGATTCAGGCAAGTACTATCCAGAAACGATAAAGATGATATTTCATTCTTGATATTTTCAATAGCTTTGTTTGATGAGAAAAAGATGACCTTCTGGATATTTCACAGCTGTCCCAGAGAATGTTTCTGGAGTGCGGGATGGTCTTTGGTCACATTATTGTCCATTCCAAGCAGATGGAAAGTAGAAGGACTGCTATGAAGGACCCCAAAGAGAATCAGAATGAACTTCAGACAAACAAATTCCAGAAATCTAAATCTGTCCTGCAACAAGAGAAAGAGCAAGAACTGTGATAAGGAAGAAGACAGAACAAGGACGTCTATTGTCCTGACTGTGCAGACTGGCCCGAGTCCAGGTGTGTGTGGCGTGAAGGAGATGACCGTTACTCCTGTCTCCTCTAAATAGAGCTACATGCTACTGGGCTCCAGACTTATAATGACTTGGGAATCACTGGGTCCTAAAATTAAACACGTAGGAGCCAGATGACTTTAAATGACAAGTTACAGAACTGTCCAAAACGTTTTACTTCCAATTTGATGCTTTCATTGATGCTGGTTGTGTTTGTGGCATATAAATGTAAGAATAAGAATTTAATCTATCTATCTATCTATCTATCTATCTATCTATCTATCTATCTATCTATCTATCTATCTATCTATCTATCTACTATCTATCTATCTATCTATCTATCTATCTATCTATCTATCTATCTATCTATCTATCTATCTGTTGTTGATTGTGATTCCAACGTTTATCACAAATGACATTTCCCTTAAAATTCATTTGGCATTGGCTACAATTGGGCCTCACTATGCCATACAACTATAAATTATATTTTGTTAAATATTGTACTGCTTTTTAGAAAGCTACTTATTACAGAAAACTATTTTGTGAATAATTATATTTTACTTGAATTCATTGAAATTTATTATTTATTATTTATCATTTTTCCCCCTTTTATTATTTATTTATTTATTTATTTATTTTTGTGGACTATTCAAAATCAGGCCATCATGATAATTTCCCGGGAATGTTATTTTTATTTATGTAAATAAAGCTCCTATACTTACTTAATCTCAATAATAGATCAAATATATCTGAAAAACATAAATATTACATTTTTCTCATCTTGAGCTTGAATTCCTCCGATTGGATTTTTCAGCAAATGATATTATATTCTGTATCTGGTTCTCAGCAGATGATACAGGGTCATACAGGGTTTGTAGGACTTCTTGTTGGCCAGAATGACTCGTTGAATTTTATGGAGAGCTTGTGTAGGTTTGACATGTAGACTTTTACCAGTGAGACATACAGCATAGCATAGGTTTCTGGGAAGTGCATCATATGATCCTTCTGTATTGTAAATATAGCAGATAACGTGATGTTATAATCTGGTGGTTAAAGACCTGTGCTGGTACTGAAAGGTAGATCAAATGAAAATTCTGTCATTACTTACTCAGAAAAAAATATAATAATAATAATAACAATAATTAAAAGCTTCTGAGAATAATACTGCAGTTAATGCATAAAATTAAGCTCTTCCATCCAACACAAAAGCCTGAAGTTGTTATTGGAGCCGACAGAGGAAGGTATAAATGAGATCCCCCTCCAGCGTGTTCTGAAAGGCTTGTTTGTTTGCTGCGAGGCTGTTTGAGTAGTTGTTCTGCCGGAGAGCGTCCTATTCATATGGATGGCATCATTATCTGCCTCTCCAGATGGAGCGAGAGCACCATGACGTAGATGTTTGGTTTTGTATGTGGGCCTCATGCTGAAACATGTGCAGAGGATGTGGAATCAGAGTCGTGCATGCGGTCTCCCCTCTAGACAAACATTCTTTTTTCTGTCGGGATATTTGGAGGGTATATGTACACACGCAAAAGGGCATTAAATCAGGTGCTTATAAATCAACACTGAAATAGATTTTAATTATAAGTTGGTTTTAGCACTGATTGGATGGAACATATTTCATCTTAAAATGCAGTGTTAAAGCAGTGTTAAATCCAACACACTTTCATGGCAGTTCGTAATGGTTTGACATTTTGGTGAATTGATAGAGAGCTTGTATGAATTTTGCCCCATTTAGAGGTTGAACTCCAAACTTAAAAAAAAAAATTGAAGAAGAGGACGACATTTTTGTCTTTTAATGCATTTACAAAGAACATTACTGGGGAAGGGGAATTTATTTATTTATTTGCTTGCTTATTTTTTTTTTATTTAATTTTAATACACTATCGTGTATCTGTCTGTCTGTCTATTCATTAATTGATTCATTTTTGACATCTCTAATTATTTTATAAAATGATTGCTATTTGCCAGTGCGAAATATTTTCAGTATCATTCAGTATTCAGTATTTAATTGTTGCCCTTCAGGAACTCAAGCTGAGTTGAAACTCTATGGGAATGCTCTTTCAGCATGACTACGCTCTGAATCACGTGTGTAACAGGGACCTTTAAAGCACGTGCGGAGGATATAGCGCTAGCTTCTGTCATTCAGTGAAGCGCTCTGTGTGTGTCAGTTCTATTTATTGTTGTCTGTCCCAGTAAAAGCAAAAGCCATGTCTAAGGTGAAAAACAAGCATAAGGGCGAGAGCAGAAAGTATTTCCTCCCTGCCCAGGCTACGTTACGGGTGGGGATACACAGTTTATGTGTTGTTTGTTTGGGAGCGGAGCTTGCATAGTCAGCTCTCGGGGGGACTGATTTTGCTTCTGCCCACAGCAAACGCTACGCTCCCACTGGGCACACATGCTTGCGACTCTGGCCTTTCCCCCACCCAGAGTTTGGAACTGTGAATGTGGCCCCTGAGGGGCACAGCTCATAGGTTCTGGTCTCTTAACTGAGGTTGCACCCTCCATTACAGAGCTCCCTCCACGAGGAAACTGTACTCCTTGAAGTGTACCTTCACTTCTTAATGCGGCAACCACCAGCTCGGTCCACTTAACCACCCAGTTGGTTCAGTGCTGGAGTTGTTGCATGGTTCTCCGCAGGGTTATTCAACTCCACCTTGAAGTTTTCAGTGGCAGCTCTAGCTGCTAACCACGGCCGTCTCAGTGGTCAGTCTTTCGGGAGAGACCCACTAGTTACATGTTTCCTCCGCGGTGCGCTGAGGCTTAGGTCTCAGGTGGAGTTTATGCTACTTTGTGGATTGGGATGCTATTCCATAGCCTTGAGTCCTCTGATCTCCCTTCTCCTTTGGGGGACAAGGCTTACTCTTTCAGAAGTTGGCCTTCAGGTCGCTGCGGGATGTCCACTCAGTTTACTTTGTCAGGTTCTATACCTGCATTTTGCATCACTCCTGGCTCCTTTTCTCTCGCCTTAGCTGTGCTCTCCCACACTTAGCAGGGATTTGCAAGTCTGGTGGCATGGGCATACTCATTCGACTCAGCTCGAGTTCCTGAAGGGGAACGTCTCTAGGTTACGCATGTAACCATGGTTTGACGCAGCATCTCGTTCTCTTGGGGAACCATGGTTACATTCGTAACCTAGAGACATTTCTACTTTTATTAAATTCAGTGTTATTTTGAAATGCATGGTAATTTTTTTTTTCATTGGCACACTGTTTTTATTTCTTTATTTCTTTATTTATTGTTTGTTTGTTAAAGTAGAACATGTTTAATTTATATTGATACAGCCGATCAGTTGCCAACTGCCAACTGATTTGTTTATATCATAATCCATTTATTATATTATATTATATTATATTATATTATATTATATTATATTATATTATATTATATTATATTATATTATATTATATTATATTATATTATATTATATTATATTATATTATATTATATTATATTATATTATGCAGTTTTCGCAAATAACTCGATGCTGATTGGACATTCTCAGCATTCTGCAGTCAAATATTTTTCCATAATGATAGTAAACTGTATAATTGGCAACTGTTTTGCTACAGGCCAAATTTGCATTTCTCATGGGGTGAAATTATAAGGCACATCAAAGGACTACACAAGGTCAAGAAAGGTTAATAAGCCACAGCTGTAGAAAATCAAGTTTAGCAGTGAAAAGTCCCACTGAGCAAAGAGAGACGGTGTTTTCTATCTCTCGTGTCTAATAAGCTCTTGCGGATCTTTTGAACAGTGGGAGTCGGTGAATAATGAAAAGTTTTCAGTTTATTTTAAAACCTGCTGCTTTCTGAAACAATCCAGGGTTTTGTTTTTTTCTCATAAAACTTCCTGAACTCCCACTTACAGTTTCTCACAACTCTTTACATGCCGTAAAACTACATCTGACAGCTGCATTATCATTTAATCTGTCCTAGAATATTATTAGACCCATTTTTTTCTGGTTTGATGGCTGTTGTCTTCGAAAAGATGACGCTGATGCCCCCACGTGGCCGTTTAGCCATTTACAGCAATAATGTCTCAAATGAATTATCACTGCAGATGTTATGCTGGCTTTTAAATATTCATTGAGTCATTATTGTGCTTGTCATACACTCATTTTCATTCAGTTACATCTAGTTCTTTTGTCAGATCAATAATTATGCATATACACGATGAGAATAAAATGAACTGTGGAAAAAATGAGTTAATGGCCCTGAAGGAATCAATACAGCAATGATCGTTATGACTCACTGTACATTACATATATTCTGAAAGAATCTGAATTATGGATTTGTTTTGCTCTTTGTCATCCACTGTTATTGCTTTATTCATCCTGAAAGGATGCGTTTTGTCATGGGTCCCAGGAATGATCACAGTGTAATTGACATAGACTTTCGTCGGACAGATTTTATAGTTTATTATTTCTCTGAGAACCAAGGTAATAAAATCTCCAAATATGATTCAATTTTTTGACAGGATTCCAAGGGCGCCTGATGAATAAATAGCAATTTTACAGTACCACAGTGCCTTTATTTTCTTCAGTTGTATTTATGTTTGGCTTGTTGGATTGGTGAACCCTGTGGGACAACTCTTGTTAATGTTTGATTGAAGGATGAAGACAAAATGGCTATTTTCTGATGATTAGTTTGTCTGGATTAGATGGTAGTCGGTTTTTAAATCCCACACACTTCCACTCCCATTGAATGAATGTGAATCGTATTAGCATGTGTTCTATTTCTCTTTGCTCAAAAAATGTTTTTTAACAAGTGTTTCTTTTCAGATAAACTTTTCTTATGTTGTTTTAATGACATTTCATCATTTAATGACATTTTCAAGCATCTTTGGCTCAGCAGGATCCAAAACAAAGGTGATTTAATAGCTTTAAAGGAACAGTCCAACCAAAATGCTCACCAATGGATCCTCTGCAGTGAATGGGTGCCGTCAGAATGAGAGTGCAAACAACATCACAATAATCCACAAGTAATCCATACAACTCCAATCCATTAATATACACCATGTTAAAAATGGAAAGCTACATTTGTGTAAGAAAGATATCCATCATTAAGGTGTTTTTATCAGCTGTTTGGACTTTCATTGTGACGGTACCCATTAACTGCAGAGGATCCATTGGTGAATGGATTTTGACCAAATCTTTTTCAATAAACAAACAAACCTATCTTCATCTTGGATGGCCTGAGGATGAGTGCATTTTCAGCAAATTTCCATTTTTGGATAATCTTTGGTATAACATTCCTGATTGACCCACTATTGTCTTCCCTGACAATATTAGTGTTTTTGAATATATGTTTATGCAGTGTGCATTAAATGATTTGTCAGACTGAATTAAGATTGATCAAGGACATGTATTTTAACAGACATGGTATAGCACTGTGGAAACCATGGCAACTGCACAAGTAAGTCCAAAACTCAGTCAATGGAAGCTGCCGCCTTCATCCTCATTTGCACCTCAGTCATTGTTTTTCATAATTCCAACCAAAAGGTCAGAAAAAATTTACCCTAACTCCAGAAAATGAGACACGTCCATCATCATAATATCTGCGGGGTTTTTTTTTAGCTATTTTTAAAGATTTTATTTGCTATGTTTGTTTAGGTTTATTTTATGTTTATTTATTTTTATATCTTATACATCTTTTGATGCTATTCCATTTTTTTCTATTGTTCTAGCATGTTTGGTTAGGTTTGTGGTGTTCTATTGTTTTGTTTTAGCATTGTTTGTTTAGTTTTTTAGTTTTTTTTTTTGTTCTAGGTTTGAGTTGTTCTATCTTTTGACATTTTTTCGAATTTTTTGTGTTTTGTTTAGGTTTGTGTTGTTCTAATGTTTTGTTTTAGCATGTTTGTTTAAGTTTGTTGTGTTTTGTTTAAGTTTGTGTTGTTCTGTCTTCTTTTAGATTTTTTGCTTAGGTTTGTTGTGTTTTGTTTAGGTTTGTGTTTTTCTATTGTTCTGTTTTAGCATGTTTGTGTAGGTTTGTTGTGTTTTGTTTAGGTTTGTGTTATTCTATTGTTCTGTTTTAGCATGTTTGTTTAGTTTTGTTGTGTTTTGGTTAGGTTTGTGTTGTTCCATTGTTTTATTTTAGTATGTTTTTTGAGGTTTATGTAGTATGTTTTCCATTCTGTTTTATTCCATAAAGAAAACAAATTTCATTTTTTACATTCTCCTATATGGAAGGTAGTCTAATTTTAGGGAGAGAAATTATGTGCTATTATTCAGCTGTGCTGCGTTTATCTGTCACTAATAAGATGAGATGGAGTTAATTATCATTCCAGTGACAGTGATGTCAGAAGCATCCCTGAGACAGTGACCTCACTGAAGATACGACCTTCCCATATCTGCCGAGTAATTAGAGACATTTTATAACTGTGGGTTTTTCCAAGAGAAAACTGATGACTCTCCACATTAGCCTGTCAAACCTGACTGCCTTCGCTGTATGAGGTCTGAAACCAGGACTTAAAATTACACCTCTGCTGAGAACACAAAATAAAAGCCCCTTTGCTATCATAGTACAGTGTTACAAAATGTTTGACCTTCACAGTAAATACAGCACAGCTATATGCCTTGTGTGTGCAAATGTTATACCTACTTTCATTGTGGAGCTAAAAGCTCAGTGTTTTATTTAATTTCACAGAAGCCGCTTACAAAATGAATCACTGTGCACTTTGTGCTTTGATTTCTTTCACTCTGCTCCTGAAAGCTCTGGCTCTGGGAAATTTGCTCTATCGAACGGTTATAAATTAAGTTTAGCACAGAATACATATCAGTTCGCTCTCATGCATTGCTGCTGCTAGTGTTAGAAGTTATCCTGTATTGCTGTTGTTTACCATTTACTGTTGTTAGTGAAAGAACACCAGTTGTCCAATCAGATCAGGGGTTCTTTAATGTTGCGTTCTTGTCTTGGCAAACATTGATCATTTTGCTTGTCCTGTCTAATTTGATGGGTTCCCCTGTTCTTCTGGCTTTATTTATGGGGTCTTCATGTCAGCATGGTTCATATTTATCTGCACTTCTGTCTAATATAAATAGAGCTGAGATAGCTGAAATGAGCTATAGCCTGGCATGATAGTATGAACTGAGGCAGTAAGTAGATTATGTCTAAATATATCGTCCATACTGTGAATTATATTTGCATTTAATTAAAAGAGATATTTAAACAAAAAATTTATTTTTGACATCATTATCCTTTATCGGGATTTTGTAAAATATCGGACGGTAAATGTAGAAAATAAATATAAAGCTTACAAAAATAAGTTGACTACTATAATGAGACGTGCAAAGAAAGAATATTATATAAACTTGTTGATGGAAAATAAAAATAATATCAAAAATATGTGGAAAGTTTTAAGGGAGGTTATAGGCAGTAAAATGAATTATAGTCAGCCATTATATTTAATGAATGAACAGAATGTCGAGATATGTGGTGAAAAAATGGCTGATGAATTTAATTCATTTTTTGTTAATGTTGGTCCAAATCTTGCCAAAACTATACCATTACATAATAAAAGCTGGATAGGTGAAAGCAGAGTCATGCAATCCATTTTTCTTGACGAAGTTAGTGAGAGTGAAATTATTTCCACTGTCTCTAAATTAAAAAGTAAAAATTCGTGTGATAGTGATGGCTTAGATATGTATATTGTCAAAGAAACTCTACGTTGCATTATTAGACCATTAAAATATATAATTAATTTGTCTTTTAATACAGGTTTTTTTCCAGATAAAATGAAGGTGGCTAAAATTATTCCTTGTTTTAAAACTGGTGATAGGCATAGTCTTACAAATTATAGGCCTATATCTTTGCTTTCCCAATTTTCAAAAATTCTGGAGAAGCTTTTTGTTAAAAAATTGGATTATTTTCTTGAAAAACATTCTTTGATAAACGATAATCAGTTTGGGTTTCGTAGCACCCGCTCAACAGCTATGGCTTTGATAAAAATCACAGAGGATATTACTACAGAATTGGAGAATAAAAATCACACAGTTGGAGTTTTTATTGACCTTAAAAAGGCCTTTGACACTCTCGATCATGGAATATTGATATCTAAATTACAGACATATGGAATTAGAGGTGTAGTATTAAATTGGATTATTAGTTATTTAGAAAATAGACAACAATATGTAGAGTATTTAGGCCATGAATCTAAGTTGGAAACAATACAGTGTGGAGTCCCTCAAGGCTCTGTGTTGGGGCCTAAATTATTTATTTTATACATTAATGATCTCTGTGATGAATCAAAGATTTAATGTTTTGTTCTTTTTGCGGACGATACAAATTTTTTTGTATCGGGGAAGAACTTAAAAATCTTAATCAAAACTATTGAACAAGAATTGGTCCTACTTCAGAAATGGTTTAACAAAAATAAACTGTCGTTAAATTTAAGTAAAACTAAATTTATGTTGTTTACGAATCAAAAATGTTCTGATAATGTTTGTTTGAATCTAAATGGAATAACTATTGAGAGAGTGTCAGAATTTAGGTTTTTAGGAGTACTCATTGATGAAAAATTTAAATGGAAATCACATATAGCCTATGTAAGAAATAAAATGTGTAAAAATATTGCTGTTTTGAGTAAAGTAAAGTTTATGTTAAATTATAAAGCAATGAGAATCCTTTATTGTTCCTTTATTTTGCCCTATTTGATGTATTGTTTGGAGGTATGGGGTAATTCATATTTTACTAATTTAATGCCCTTATTTATTTTGCAAAAAAGGGCAATAAGGATAATTAATGGAGTTGCTCCAAGAGAACATACTACAGGACTGTTTCTGAGGTCAGGACTACTTAAATTGAAGGACTTGGTTTCTTTACAAACTTTATTAGTTGTTCATAAAGCAAAACATTGCTTGTTACCACATGGACTGCAAACCCTTTTTACTATAAATAGTGAGACAAGTAGAAGAAATAATGATTTTAAACAACCTTTTGCTGGAAATACCCTCAAACAAATGTGTGTTTCAATTTCTGGTGTGAAAAGATGGAATTGTTTAGAGAATGATTTAAAATGTTGTTCAAATATAGTTCGATTTAAATATAAGTATAAAGAGAAGATACTGAACTTGTATAAAGATGATGGTGAAAATTCTTAAAACTATAATATGAATGATTATGGTCTCGTCATTGTCTTTGATGCCAGAGTTGTCATTATTGCATTAATGTTGTTTGTGTTCGTTTAGTGTTGTGTAAGCAGAATTAATAGTAAAACAAACACAAAAAATTAAGGAAAATTGTTAAAAATGAAAGTAGATTACATCTGGTCTGCGTTATTTTTCATTTTTTTTTTTTTTTTTTTTTTTTTTTTTTCTCGTTGTTATTTTTTTTTTTTTTTTCTTCATGTCGGTTAGGCCATCTAATTTGTAACTTTCTTATTATAAGAATGGGGTAGGAGTTTATAAGATTCTTTTTTCTTCATCCTACTCCTGTTCTTCTTGTCATGGAATGTATTTTTGTTGTGTTTGTGTGGATTGTTGTTGTGGCATTTTGTGTTGCATTACCATGAAAAGAGAATAAATAAATGAAATGAAATGAAATTTACTCACTCTATTTTTTCCATGAAGCAACTTTTTTTTTTTTTTTTTTTTACAAATTATACATGTCCATGCAATTAAAATAAATAGGAACTGGAGCTGCGAAACTTGAAAAAACAAGCAAAAGCATCATAAGAAAATGCTAAAAGTATCCTGTAAGACATGGACAGATCCTGAAAAGATTACAGTTTGCAGGTTTTGAGCAAACCTTTTTTTTTTTTTTCACTGTAGTCCTTTTAAAACATTCCGATCCTCCAGTATTGTAACAGAGAAGATATCAGACTAATTAAATAAAATAGCCTTAGGTACATGAAACTCTCTCTCTCTCTCTCTCTCTCTCTCTCTCTCTCTCTGCTTATTTCTGCAGGGCCGCATCTAACAAAGCAAGTCTGGTATTTCTCATAAAGGTGGATTTTCACTTTTATCTCACTTGGTTTTCTCCAACAACTTTATTTATTGCAATCCATCTTCAGCAGCAATATCTCACTGTGGTATGATTTGTAGGAGGAAATGCTTATAAAATTCATCCTTTTCACTCTATACATTCAATCTGCTTTGATAAAGTAATTGAACACCAGTCTATCATCTTTATGTCTCTTTCAGCCTCTCCACATAAATCTGTCAGGTGGCATAAAGGGCATTGTGTTTGAAAATATCCCATATTTGTAACATCATCCAACTTAAAACACTGCTTTTGTGAATGATGTCAAGAGAAAAAAAAAAAAAAACTCAGAAAAATGCTAGTAAATTGCACAAATAATTACAAAGAGAGCAAATAAAATATTAAATTAGATGTGACATTTTGCAGTTAAAAGACTAAAATAGTAATAATACTTTCTAATAATCTTTGTTTAAAACATTTTTTAAAGTGTATTCCAGTCTAAACATAACATGTTTTTGATAAAGCAGGTTTTATGTTTTCAGAAGTCTGTTCAGATCCTTATGCACTGAAGCTCAAACTTTCTTCGATGGATTTGTGCAAATTAAGGAACTGCTTAGAATAAAACGTTTTTTTTTTGGGGCCCAGCTGTGATGGCCGACATCTATGTGTGTGTGTGTTCATTGAATTCTCTGAGCTCTCCTGCTGTTTTCATTCTTGCGTTCAGTCTGTTTTCCCCGCTGTTCCTCCGTCCTCTGAAGTGTGTGATTGATGGCGCTCATTCACTGAATCATGTTGTCGCACGCCGTGTTTTCCTCGTCCCCTCATCTCTCACGCCGTAGCCTGGGGGACCCAAAGAAGAGTTTGTACTTGATTTGTTTCATCGTTCACTTCATTCAAGTCTGATTAATCCCTCGTGTGTCTTGGTCTTTCAGAAGCCTCTGGTCTCGTGTGAGAGCTGTCACGGCTCCAGGAACTGATATTTCTTAAGTCAGAAGTGTGGGGGTGCTGATAGCACAATCTCGGACCTGACTGAGACCAGTGTAGCTCAGGGACAAATTGAGGGATTCATATCACAGATAGATTCTTTCTCAGTAGACACTTGTGTCTCACTGATTCTTATTAAAAGGGTTATGTATTCTTTCAGGGTTAGAGTGCTTTTAGTAGTTTTAAATATTTTCTAGAAACGTCGTGAACGCACCTGTCTGGTAAACTTATAGGGAAAAGCAATTGTAGCTCTGGAAAGTCTGATTCATTCTATTGAATCAGTTAATTCTACGATTCTTTCTCTCATACGAAGCATTTGAAAGTCTGATTCAATGTAGTAAATCAGTTTGTTATAAATGGTCCTTTCTCTCATATGTAGCATTTGAATGAAAATTGTTTCTTTTGGATGATTCTTGTAAATGAACACATGGGGGTATGTGATTAATGATGACATTTCTTATTTTGGGGTGGAGTATCCCTTTAAGCTGACCATACAAAAATGTGCAAAAGAGATCATCCAAACTTATACAAATTTGCCACCGATTTCTTAAACTGTAAAACAGCTAGATAATTAAAAGTGAGTTCAAAAATGCTGGAAACAGTTCTTGAATTTCACTGACGCAAACGTTTTAATTGTTCAGCTCAGGATTTAGGTCAGGGAACGAGGTCCGGGACAGGCTGAGAGGGAACTCAAATGCTCTCTGTCATCACGAGCTCTCACACACCATAAATACCCTCTGATGTGTGTTTAAGTTCACCGGACTCGTCTTGGCAGAGGAAATGGTGATATGAGCTTTATTTTTCCTCACATCTATATGTCAGCCGTTTTTACTGAGTGTTTTATGATTTCCAGATGTCAGAATCGGCGGATCTTGATCATAGGAATATTGTCTTTATATAATGACATTTGAATGCTTTAGAACCAAGCTTCTTTTGAGTGTGAAAATGGGCTTTGCTAACACACAATATCCTATGGAGATGACAGGACAGTTTTTAATAACTAATACTAATACTAATTAATATTTATGAACACATATCCTTTTAAGGGTTTATGTTCTGATACAAAGAACCCATACAGCAACATATATCGGCACTTGTTAAATTACCAAAAAACAGGGTTTTAATAGTTAAATTAGGGTCATAACATTTTCAGAAATTGTCATATTGGCCTGCTGTAGTGTTATTTAAATATTATTGATATACAATCATATTTTTGTCAATATTTTGAATTAGGTCTTATTTTTATGTTTTCTTATTTCATTTTAGTATTTTGTTTGTCATTTATATTATGTTTTTATTAAGTTTTTTGTTTGTTTGTTTTGTTTTTTGTTATGAAGAAATTATGCAATAAACAGGATTTTAATCAAGTTTTTATTTAAAATGAGGTCAAAAAAAGTTTAGAAATTGTCGTATTGGTCTGCTGCAGTGTTATTAGATTTATTTGTATTATTTTTAATTTTTCTTTTTTAAAAACATGTTGAGTTTTTCAAGGTTTAGTTTATTTATTTAGTTATGAAGAAATAAACTGGGTTTTAATAGCTGGGGTTTAGTTCAAATTATGTCATAAAAGTTTGGGAATTGTCATATTGGTCTGCTGCATTGTTAGTAGATTAATAGTGTTAATAGTTTTTTTTTTGTCTTTTTTTGTAATTTGTATTAGTTTTGGGTATTTTTGAATGCATAGTTTTTTTTAAGTTTATTTATTTAGCTATGAAGGAATGATCCTATAAACAGGGTTTTAGTGAGGTTTTAGTTAAAATAATGTAATAAAAGTTCAGAAATTGTCACACTGGTCTACTGTAGTGTTATTTAAGTTTGATAAATATTTTTTTGTTAATAGTTTGAATTAAAATACATTTTTGTATTTTCTGTTTTCATTCATTTAGTAATTTTGTTTGGGTCTGTTAGTTAAAGTATTAGTGATTTATGTAATATTTTTTATATGTCTATAGTTTTTTTATATATATATTAAGTTTTAGTTTTTAGTTTTAGTTATTACTGTAAAATTTTTCCGCTCAGCAAGCACGAAAGAGTTAGATTAAAGCATGTTCAAACTAAAATCACAAACCATCTTTCTGAATGGTGGATACTGAGGGTTATAGAGGGAACTGTGTGGTACTTGAGGCCTTTATCTAATATGGCTGAAGTTGTGAGAAGGCTCTTCGTCACAGGAAATGATTGATTCCACCCAAGATTGAAAACAGCAGCCGCAATAACATGAGGGAACAGCAGATATCCCAGAATGCTCCTGGTGTGGGATATGTCTTTTGTGCTCAGCATGATTGAAAAGACAGAGGAAAGGAAAATGAGTTTGCCATTGTTCTGTCTCTCTCAAGGTCTAGCTCTTTTTTCCTCTGGGCTTCTTTCTCATCTTCAGCTCTATGAAGTAAAGCTCCAGCCACAGACAGACCCGAGGCCATAAACACAGTAGGTCATTCTACTTTAAGATTCAGTGTCTGTGCTGTTTCTCAATGCATTATCAAAATAAATTCAAATGTTAATGCAAATTGGCCCTTTGTGAAGCTCCACCCCATTGGTTACTGTTGCGAAACTGCTTTAATATTCATCCTGCAGGATGAAATGTGTGATTGTGTTTGTGAATTACGTCGCACATTTCTGGCGTTTGTCCACAGGCGAAGAGTTTGTGTATTTATAAAGAGTGACTGTGTATATGTGTGTGTGTGTGTGTGTGTGTGTGTGTGTGTGTGTGTGTGTGTGTGTGTGTGAGCAGGCATACAGATTCCATAGACAAAACGGGAAACACAGACACTTACATAACCTGGTAACGGAGAGGATGTTTGGCTGTCATAGCAAACTTCAAGCCCCTCTAAATGTTCTTTCTGCCTCTCACAAACACACACCAGCTCAGATCAGGTTAAGCATTTATATTAATTTTAGCTTCAACATCTATAGTTCATGTGTAAGTGAACACAGTGTTGACACTCTAGGGAACATTCTAGAGCCGTTTTGCACCTCTGACATATCCAGCAGAGCAGATATAAGCAGAATACACACTGCGGTTGCACATGGAGCAGTTTTCACACAGTGTCAGTGATCTAAACTGGCATAGACTGTCATTGACTGCTGGGTCAGTGGATGCTAAAGCTATTTGTGTAACGTTTACGTGAAGGAACAGTCTTTATAAATCACCCTCATGTCATTTCACAGACATATAATAACATCAGTAAAAAGCTTTTTTGCTTAGAATGAGTGAATGGGGACAAATTCGACTTAAGCTCCTAAAATGCCATTCATTCACTCACATATATACATTCATATTCATTCATTCATTTTAAATATCTATCTATATATTTTTCATTTATTTTTGTTAATTATCAATAAATACTTACGTTAAATATTTATTCAATTTTTATTTATTCAAAATTATTTGTTATCTATTCATCATGTATTTATGTATGCATGTAAAATATTTATTTGCTGTTTTTATTATTATATATCTATAAATAAACATGAATTAAATATACATTTATTCATAAATACATGAAACATAGATCATTTATGTTTTTGATTTTAAATATATGTGTGGTTGCATTATTAATTTATTTATTATGTTTTTATTCTTTACTTTTGTAAAAACATGTATTTTATTTAACAATACATGATAGATATTTATTTATGTATTTAGTTTTTATTGACAAATATATTTGGTTGTTTTATTTGTGTATTTTATGCATGTGTGCAAGTTGAATATTTGATTATTATTTTCCTGTTTTATTTTTAATTATACATATTGAATATTTACTTTTTTTATTAATTATATAGTTATTCACTAGTACATATAAAATAGTATAAATAAATATATACATATTTGTTCATTTATTTCTAAATCATTATTCTCTAAAAATCCTCATCTCTGCTCCAAATAAAATGGCATGTGAAGACATGTCACACCAAATAATAATGTCAAACAAATTGCACGACCTACTTTTATCATGCTTTTCTGTCATTGTTTGAGTGTTATTTCACTTTCCACTGAAAAGAGCATCCACATCATTCCTTTTTCAAAATTAGCGGATTTTAAAAGCTTTTCAGAGATCAAAATGCAACAGGAAAAGGAACTAGAGGAATTAGTTTCCTCGCTGTAGTGACCGGTAGCAGCTCTGTCTGTATTTATAGAGCATGGTATGGGGCCGAGCTGTTTGGCCAAGTGCCCGCTCTTCGATCGTCAAATTACAGGCCAGGCCGGGACCCCTAAGAGCCTTAGCAGTCATGATTTATGAGCCAAGCTCTCCTGCTCGCCTTCCGCTAGATCGTCACAATGCATCACTGAATACCATCCTAGCCAAAGACACTGTGCTAGACACCACGGGATCTGCACACGCACGAGAACCTGTTGACCAGTGATGCTTTGACTCTTTAAGCTCAGACGCAGTGAATATCATGCTGATTAAAACCGGATGAGAGAAGAGAAACATTGAGAAATACACAGATGTAAGAGCAGGACGGAGCTTGTGCTGGATAAATAGAGCTCCCGTCCCAGCATGGACTTAAACTACAACCCAGGTGGGTGGCATGTACACGGAGCCTGTTGTCTGTCAGGGGGCTTTTTATTGGACGAAACAGAAAGGGGAGGAGAATAAATCAGTTTTATTTGTAATGTGATTGCTTACTGTGCAGTTTACTATGACTTATTTCAAAACCATCAAGTGTTAAGCTTTATAAAATAGTGTACTTTATATATATATATCAGAATCAGAAGAATCAGAATCAGAATGAGCTTTTATTGCCAGGTATGTTTACACATACGAGGAATTTGTTTTCGTGACAGAAGCTCCGCAGTACAACAGAGTGACAGCGACAGAACATAAAACACATAATAAAAGAATATAAAAATACAAAAAATAGAAATAAGTAGACAAGGAATGACAATATACAAATTGACAATTGTAGGCAGGTATATTACAAAAATGCAGTTTTGTATGTACATGTATATTATGTGCAAAATTTAAGTGTATACTAAGTATGTGTGTTAGATAAATTAAGTGTATGTGTATATAAATATAAAGTGTAGTGTGTTCAGTGTGTATCAGCTGTTCATAAGATGGATTGCCTGAGGGAAGAAACTGTTCCTGTGTCTGGTCATTCTGGCGCTCAGTGCTCTGTAGCGTCGACCAGATGGCAACAGTTCAAAGAGGGAGTGAATCAGTGAGGAGGGATGTGAGGAGTCCAGAGTGATTTTAACAGCCCTTTTGCTCACTCTGGATAAGTACAGTTCTTGAATAGATGGGAGAGTTGAACCGATGATTCGCTCAGCAGTCCGGACTACCCTCTGTAGTCTTCTGAGGTCCGATTTAGAAGCTGAGCTGAACCAGACAGTTACTGAAGTGCAGAGGATGGATTCGATGATGGTGGAGTAGAACTGTTTCAGCAGATCCTGTGGCAGGTTAAACTTCCTCAGCTGGCGAAGGAAGTACAACCTCTGCTGGGCCTTTTTCACAATGGAGTCAATGTGAATGTCCCACTTCAGGTCCTGAGAGATAGTGGTGCCCAGGAACCTGAATGACTCCACTGCAGTCACAGAGCTGTTCATGATGGTGAGTGCGGGGAGTGCAGGGGGGTTTCTCCTGAAGTCCACAGTCATCTCCACTGTTTTGAGCGTGTTAAGCTCCAGGTTGTTGAGAGTGCACCAGACAGCCAGCTCTTTAACCTCCTGTCTGTAAGCAGACTCGTCACCGTCCTGAATGAGGCCGATGAGTGTGGTGTCATCTGCAAACTTCAGTAGCTTGACAGAGGGGTCCTTAGATGTGCAGTCATTAGTGTACAGGGAAAAGAGCAGTGGGGAGAGAACACAGCCCTGGGGAGCTCCGGTGCAGATATATATATATATATACACACATACACACACACCAACTGTTTTTTTAAACAGTAAGATTTTTTTTAACAATTCTCTTCTTTATTTTGATCCAAATTACAGCAGAATGAGTTCTGAAGGATCATGTGACACTGAAGACTGGAGTAATGATACTAAAATTCAGCTTTGAAATCTCAGGAATAAATTCAATTTTAAATTTCATATAGAAAGCAGTTATTTTGAAAAGTAAAAAGATTTCACAATATGTTACTGCTTTTGCTGTATTTTGGATTAAAAAACGACTTTTTTAAAAAGCATATTCATGCCTGACTTCTTCCAGACTCATATTGCTTGTCATATCCATTAGCTGTGTGTTTTCAATTGTGTTCTCTGCATGATTATTTGCTTTCATGAATAAGAAAGATGAAAGGAACAGCTTTAGGGAGATCTCTTGCCTGCTCTCGGTTGTCATTCTGGCGCTGTGGTTTAGTGCTTCATTCTCTGAGCGATTTGGAGCCAAGTCAGATGCTTTTAAAAAGATGTCTTTTGGCTCTCTTTGCTTATCTTCGTGCGTTCCTCTCTTTAAGGTTATCTGAAGAGCTGACGTGGCACTTTGGGGTGTCAATGCTCTCTAATGGTTCCTCATGCATCACTGTAGCTCTGCTAGATTAAAAAGGCCATACTGTGGAAAATTCTTCTGATCTCTAATATCCAACCAGACTGTTTCTGGAAACTATAAGCTACAAAACAGTTCATTTTAGCACGCATTTATATAGAAACACTGGGATTTAGCAAGTTGGCCAGGAATTATTACTTATTTTGCATGCAAAGATGGTAGCCAATTATAACAGAGGTCATTCACAAATGAGGTACAGCAACTAAAACAGCCGGCTTAATTCCAAGGCTCAAAGAGAAGGTCATGTTGAAATGAATTACTACTTCTTTTACTTCATGAAAACTTTATTCATTTTAAAAGGGGGAAATAATTTGCTGTAAAGGTGCAGAATATGGTCAATATGATAAATATTATAACAATATATTGTTTCAATAAATATCTTATTTTTATTTAATACATATATTTTATAAATATTTAGTTAAAATATTCAATACAAAATAGTTTTTATATTTGAGTAATATATGATATAATTTAATTCTATATGATTATGACACACACACACGCACGCATATATATACAGTATTATTATTCATTAAATATGTGAATTATTGCATATTTAATTATATATGGTTATTATGACAATATGAAAAACATTATATTTGAAAGTTTTGTTCATAAACACTTGGTCTGCATTTCTCTACTTTGCTATATCAACTGTACGTAGAAATAACTTTCCCAGTCATGCATCTGGATAATTGTGCATTTCCAGCCCACATAATGGAGACTGTCCAAATCTCCGAAGGTGGATTAACGATAATGCAGGTCCAGCGATGACATTAGCCAGCTCTGTTTATTGCACAACAATGTTAAAACCTCTGGCTCCTGATAGCTCAAAGGTGAACATTATGTCTAAAGGACCATTAGGCGAGAATGTAAGATGATTTTTCAGTGAATGTAGGTGAGAAAGACACAAAGGCATGTCTGCTGTCTTTCCTCTGCTCTCTGGTTGTTGTTGCAGACAGACCTGTCTTATAAATCCAGCCCCAAGAGATGCAGTTAACATTAGATTAGCAGATTTCACAATTCTCATCCCCTAGCGAGAGCCGTCAACACTTTTTGAGGGTTTGCGCTGTCCTGCAGAGATTTTACTGACATTTGAACTGTCGGAGTTGATGAGACAGGAAAGAGAGAAAGTAATTGAATAGGACTGAATGGAATTTGTCATAATGTCAGAGCGGAGGCTGTGATTGGTTCAGATAAGGTTCAACTACTTCCCCTGTCAACGACCCTTGTGAGGCCTGCAACAATAACATCCAGTTACAAGGATGTTTAGCGGTCGCAGTGACATGCGATGTTGAAATTGCAGCGGTCATCCATCAACTGCAGAACTCAACAGAAATGATGACATTTGCTTAAGCAGTCTCAGCGTGGGATTATTAGAAGGGGTGAAAAGCCGCACTGTTTAAATATATATATATATATATATTTCTTTTTGTCACAGACAGCCTGCAGGAGAGAACAATCTCAAATGAAATCTTTAATAACTCAGTTGCATAAATGGGAGCCAATAAAGAGGCTTTTTTTATGAAGAATGTATATATCTATATATGTTTATACAACAACCACTGAGTGTCTTAAAAAATAACTTGAATGCAGAACTACTTCCTTCCTGAATCATCCGTTATTAATTCGAAGACGTTACTTTAGAACAGGTAACAAAGGAACGTTGAGTTGCTTAATTAAAAGTTTATTGTATTACTATATTAAAAGCAGTGTATTATGTGGAGTAGAGTGTTATGAGAGAGAGAGATGGACTGAGCGATCGTGGTTATCTTCATCTCTTACAGCGTTCATTCTTAAGCTCAATCTCATATTCACAATAAATCATTCGTTTGAATGCCTTCTGAGGAAAGTGATAGACTCTTTGTCGTAGTATCCTTTCATCTGTAAGGGCAAATTCTAATGATAGGGCTGAATTCATTTGTTGGCTGATTCTTTCAAGCTGTTGTTAAAAGACAGTTGCTAGTGTTGCCAGATTAGAAACATCCAGGTATCATACCAGAAGCTCAATGGTTGTATTTAGAAGAAAATGATCAAACACGAGTCAGATGTACAGAATACAACTATTTATCTTGAGAAACAACGTTTTTTAAAAAGATAAATACCTAAGTCGCTGTCATGGGAAGCCAGTGGGTTGCCAGATGTTGGGAGGGTGTATATTCATGCCGTCTTGGACCACACCATAGTGCTCGAAGTGTTACAAAATTCAGAAATTATCGTACATATTTTTTATTATTTTATTTTATTTTTCGCTATTGATCATACATTGTACAGTGGTCAAAATTATCGAACAAATACAATAATTATCATACGTCTGGCAACACTGTTCCTTGTTTACTACTGCGTTTCAGTCTCTTTCAATATAAAAGTCATTACTGGTGACTCATAAAACGGTCTCTTGTCGCCATCTAATGGTGGAATAATATAACTAAACTCACCATCATGAACACACACACACCCAATACTAAATATTATTATTAAATACTGATATTATTTATATAAAATATTATTATATTTAATAAACAACAGCAGCAATCATAAAAGTTGTTTTAGCAATTCTGTCAAAAGTGCAAAGGCAGCTCTCTGATATACATCATTAAAGTTACTATGTAAAATATAAACTTATTAAAATGAGATTTTGCCCTCAGCCAAAACAGTTTGCTTTGGAACAAATAATAGATTAATGAGAGCAAAGACTGCCCATTAGATTTTCCCAAAACTAATTATATATCATGTTTAACCACTAAAGAGACATCAGAGCCAGTGGTAAATTCCAGAAGATCTGGCTGAGGAGAGGCGCTGTCGGCAGGTTTATATACGCTGAACGGCCGCTTGCATCCTGGAGCTCATATGTCCAAAAAACATTAAATCAATTTTTCAAATAGGCGTTATCTTTATTAACAAACCACATATTTAAAGTACAAACAAGTACATTCTCGCCTAAAAAATTCAATTACAGTGGATTTGGGCACCCCACATGACACTCGCTGTGAGAAACACTACAGAGTGATACAAATGATATTTAATTATTAAAAAAAAATGTTTACATATATTGAAAAATGTATCATTGTAATGTAATATTTACATTAAAGCTAAAATATTCATGACTATATTATTAATAATATTAAATATATGGTAAAGTTAGTATTATTAAATACAATGTCAAGATAAAAATGTCAAGATAACCCAAATTTAAAACATAACCCTAGATTTATACTTTTATCCAAATACTGATAGGTTTTCTATATTATAAGATGGTTGGATGGAGAGGATATGGTGGATGTCAGACTGTGATCTGAGGAAGATATCCATTGATCTAAGACAGCGATGTCCCTTTGTCTTCTCTTTCTCACCCTTCCTCTCTTTTATATCCCTGTCTTTTATCTCTTGTCAGGTTTATGATGTGAAGAGATGTTAAGTTACAGGGCTGGTAACCTCACACCTCTAAACTCTCATTCGGAGTCAAAGCCAAGAGTCACGAGGTCACGTGGAGCACTTGGCTGCTTCTAAAGATGGTGTCATGTGACCTCAGCATCTGCACAACTGGTTGGCTTCTGACCTAGAATGATGAATGATGTCATAAGTACAACTTTAATCTCATTGTGTTTCCCTTTTAATTATCTTATGGTGAGATTGATAAAAATCTCATTTGAACAAACCATTATTTCTAAACGTCCAGTCCTGTCAGTGTGGAACAAAAAGTGTGCTGTATGTGTGTGTTCGGGGTGTTTCGGGGTGTCCGTGTGCTTGTTTTTGCCCAGATCTTGCTGAGAGAGAATGAGATAATGACATTACAGGGTGTTTTCTAAAGTCCTAAAGCCCAAATCGACTCTCATCAGCATTTTCTCAGCAGCTCTATCTAAGCCCTATCTTTCTGCTTTTCTCAATCCCACAATCCCATCTGTTCTCTGCGAGCTCTTCATTCTGGCAGCTTGCATGGGCCAACAGCTTTGCCAGAGCAAACAGGCAGGATCTGGGATGGTAAAGGCTTACAATACAAACATTCTTATCAGCTGTCTGAACGCTTTTGAGCCAGACGCTGCATGAGGACTGTCATAATAATCAGAGCAGAGCCACTCGTCCGCCAAAGAGAGAGAGAGAGAGAGAGAGAGTGTGTGTGTGTGTGTGTGTGTGTGTCTGTCTGTCTATCTATCTATCTATCTATCTATCTATCTATCTATCTATCTATCTATCTATCTATGTGCATATATATGTCTATGTGTGTGTTTGATAATTTTTTTTACATTTTCTTATGTAATGTATGTATGCACACTGCATTATATAAAACATTTGAAGTTCTCATTTGGATGCTGATGCCTCTAGATCAGTGTTATTTATGACTGAAAAAATATTACATTTTGCTGCTTTCCTGAAGATATTGCAGAGTTTCGTATTTCAGTGCTTGACGTTGAAAAGATACTGTTGGCATTGATTGATACTGAAATTCTCCTCAATCTGTGTCTGTTGCCTGACAGCAGATATTGAGTCCAGTGTTTGGTCTCCAGAGGAATAATGATTTGATCAGTGTGTTTGCTCAAGGCATTCGCCTATCAGCACCAGTGTGTACATTGACATTCACTTCTGCCTTCAAGTGTCATGTTGACATTGATCAATTATAAATTATCACATTATTTCACATGCACAATGCAACACGGCTGTGTTGCTGGAAATATCTCAGATATTTGTGTCTCATATTGATTTGACGTTGTATATCAGGGTAGCGATGGGACGCATTGGAAACTGTCTGAGAGATTGATGCTTGCAGTGTCAGATTGTTGCTCGAGGCTCTACAAAGGAATTTGATCTCGGAAATGGAAATGTTCGAGAGCAGTGCAGAAATGAAATGTTTATGATCGTGTGAATAATGATCTCTGGAGCTGCGTAGAGGGGTTTAGGACAGCTTGTGCTTTACTTGACTCTGCCGATGGCGAATGGAAAATGATAACCGGGACGCAGGAAGTACAAGTGTTCACATGCACTCTAACTTGTGTCATTATGTGTGTTTCTTTGATTTTGATTAGGCGAGCATTGCTATATATACTTCGAGTCTGGAATTCTAACAAACGACTAACCGTTCATATGAAATTTTTCGAAAGTGAGTGGAGCATAGAGTTATCCCTCTGGCTATGCTTTGAGAATGCCATCTCAGGGGATTCATCAGTAACTGACACAGCATGTGCTGTAACAGGTGTTTCGTGCGTTAGCGTGCAGGACTCAGCTCCGGGTTTCCTATAGAAAGTCCCATCTGTAATACAGGGATTATGTTCAGTCTACCTGTTAGTGGGAAACAGGAGTCTCTTCCGAAGAACTGAAACGAAGCTAGCAATATTAAATATACTTTTTTTTATTTGATTTAATTTAATTTAATTTGTTTTCTTTTTTCTTATTAAATAAATACAGACAAATGACTATGTTTTTTCCTCATGTAGCAACACTCAGTTTCACCTGTTTTTCAATTGTGACTTTGTGGTGTATTGATTTTAGAGTGTTTTTCTATTGGTAGCCCCAATTTTCCACCAGTTTCATGAGTCAAGGTCCCAATTATCTCATTCCTTATCAGCAACTACACCACCATATAAATCTCTCCCACAGGTGTGTCAGACTTCAAACAACATAACTCTTCGTCAGACCCTTCAGGCAAAGAAAAAGGCACATATAGCGTGGAAGACATTCACTAATATTAAACTCAGGCTTGTGGCCATCTGAACAGACAGAGCTGGGGGTAGGATGAGATCTTGTAGTAATTGAATATATCATAGGTAGACGTGCCCAGTGGAGTGAATGTATTATTTGGTTCAATTACCTGTGCTCTGTAACCTGTGTGATTTACTACGGGACTGGTGACTGTGGCCATAAATCATTCCTGTGAGCCACAGACCTCCACTGCAACCTCGCGTCCTGCTATTCAAACCAGGGCAGGTGTCATCTGTGTACCGGCCTAAACCAACCGTCTGTCCATTAAAATCGCTAAGGCTTTATTAAGCAGCCTGGATGAAAGAGTTGAGAGACTGGGCCATTGCTTTGGTTGTTATTTTTTAACTGGTTTATTAGCATTCACTAAATGTTAGCTTTACATAATGAAACCTGAGTATACTCACATTAATTATTGCTCTGGCAAGCACCCATATGACTATTGATCATAAAGGTCACATTTTAAGCCTTTGTAGTGTTGTTTTCCTATTGAATATGCCACATTTGTTGTTTTCCCCAGTTTAAGTCATTAATTTACTTCCTCCTTATGTGGTTTCTAGTCTGTATCTGACCGATCAGCAAACTTCGAGCAATTCAGCATTACTTCTGTGCTACAGACCCTCATAATATTGATAGTACTCGGTGTGCACTGTAATAGCCATAATACATTTTATACAGTGTAATAGGACTCACATCTCAGGCAGACTAATGTTGAGTTGGTTCTGACCTGAACTGAGACACAGAGGCTATTTTAGATTACAATGCGAGCACCGAGAGAATTGACCATTTGTCAATTTGACCTTTATACTTGAGACACAATTGAACATATTTCTGATAAAGCTTGGAAACAGTAGCTCACAGAATTCTGATTCATTTTAGGGAGTTGATTTACTTGGATTGATTCTTTTGAACGGACTGGTTTGAATCATTAAACAGAAGAGTTCCTATATTTCTGTTTGATGTGTTTTTCATTTTATTTTATTTTGTTTTATTTTTTGTAGTTAGAATATTTATGTAATTAAATATTTTTAAAATATTAAATATTAAAATATTTTTTTATCTGTTCGGCTAATTTAGTGTAGCTTGATTATTGATAACTAAAATTACTAAAACTGAACTAAAAATTACTAAATACTGTTTGTGTGTGTGTGTGTGTGTGTGTGTGTATATATATATAATATATATATAATATATATATATATCAAATTAAATTAATTATAATTATATTATATATTATATATATAATGTATAGATAGATACAGTAGATCTACAAAAATGACAATAATACACAGTAAAATTACTTAAATGGAAATTAAAAACATAAATAAAAACGTAATTATATAGTAAAAATTTCTAAATATTATTACAAAATATAATAGTATCTATAAAAGATACTAAAATAACACTCTACCTAACTACCTTGACTTCCGCTTAAAAATAAAATGTCAAAAAGGATCCATTGTTTTCAAACAAATTTGTTGTATATACTCCTGCCCCAAAGCTGCACTCAAATAAAAGTATTTTTACATAACAAAAATGACATATATCACATTTAAAACCCTACATATTCTCAGTATGGCTCAGAAGTTGCATCGAATTTCATCTAAATGAGCAGGACGTCTACTTCAGCTCCTCTACAATAGCAATTGGAGTCTGTCCTCACAGGTGAGTCTGTATGTCTGGTCTCCTGCGCACTTTAGGGTGGTTTATATGCAAGACGAGATTACTTTCACATTAGTACTGAGTTACAGTCATGAACCTGGCCATCACGTAACCATACACTGCACAGCATACTCCCCCTATCATTAAGACGCATTGAAGTGCACTAAGTGGTGTCATGTTGTAACGTCAGTGCCTGTGGTCGTCTTTTAGGGTGGCAGCTATTCCGGTTGAGATTTATAGAGCTGAACAACTAGTGTAGCCTTTCACCTTTGCCCTGACCTGGTCTTTTCAATCTCAGTCTCAATGGCTATCGAATGGGCTAAGATGAAGCCACATTGCATGATGGGAGCCTGTTGATATGAGTCCATGAGTTGATGGTGGATCAGATAAACCCCGTCTCCCAATTTCTCCTCATAGCTCTGTGGGGGGCACTGAAACCAGACCCCGGACATGCACCAGAGGAGATGGAGATATGAGGCTCATTCATTGTTCAAAGAGAGTCAAAGCATTTATCCACTGTTGGAATAGCGACTGTGTTGGTTCTGCTTGTGTTGTGTGAAGGCAGCACCATCATCAGCGTGCTCTGTTTTAACCTTGTGTTATCTTACACAAACTTTAAGAGTAGAAAGTTCTTCATTGATGTTTCTGGGTAACGATGATAATGTAGTAGTTGTGTAGTGTTCTGACCTCCTGATTTCTGAAGGAATCAATTAATCAGCACGCCCTAGTGAGAACGTTGTCCTGAGACATGTACAACTGCTCTTCAATGATCCCTGTGAAGTATTTAAAGTATTTGTTTGATAAGTAAAGGTCGAAACTGCAAAATAAACTGATCAGTACTCAATACACACAGTGGTCTTGTATAGCCCACTCACTGTGTTATTTAGCAATAATGACTGTAATAATGATTGTACTGTACATTATCCCACATTAAAAAAAAATACTTAAAATGTTTTATTTATTTATATATTTATATAGCACCATTAAAAACAAGGTGTACAATATTATAAAAAGTTTTTTTTTATAAGGATAAAAACCTTAAGCAATAAAAAATTAAAATGCATAAAGATAACAGATTTTCAACATTGTTACACATAAAATAAACAAATTATTAAAAATAATGAATTGATCTCTCTCTCTCTCTCTTCCTCTCTGTCTCCCTCTCTTTCTTTCTTTCTTTACAAAACATTTTTGATAACACTATACCGATATACTTCATGTATAACGTACCTTAAAGGGTATAATGCATTATAATTATTCATAATATGTGTTTTAACACATTACATCTTGCTGTAAATAATTATAACCAAACTGAAAATGCATTGTGTAACAATGAATCGATAAGTGTTATAATGTACTAACTGTGGTTATAATAGTTCAGGAGATTGTACGATGCAATACAAAAAAGTTCATTAGTCATAAATAATGCGTTAAAACGACTATTACAATCCATTATACATAAAGGCTTTAAGTAAAGCATTACCACACTTTTAAATGGTAATACGTCCACAAATGTATATGGAGAAAAAAAAGTCTAATGACAACTAATCAAACCGTATAAAAACAAAGCAAAAAAGTGTTTGTTGGATTTATTAAATATGTTGTCTAGTTATCATATCAGTACTTAAGTGGGTCATTTAGATAACATAAGGACTAGTTTAAAAGATATGCTAGAAACAGCCACCACACACCGCCTTCATAAAAATAGAAATATCCTCTGAAAAGATTTCTTCAAATGTTTGACTGACAGACTCTCTGGAGAAGGGGCCGCTTTTCTCTTCTTCTCTTGTAAGAGCTCCTGGGCCTGTTGAAGCTCTCTATTGTTAGTCAGGAAGAGAGAGAGGTGGGTGTACTCGATTCTCCTCCCCTTCGGCTCTTTCTACCCCTCCTCCTTGGTCCTCTGTGGACCATGTCATAGTCCTCAAGACTGCAGGCCCATAGTCTCCTGGAAGACCCACTCCTCTTCCAGTCTTCCCCACTTCAGAGGCCTCTTTCCTGGGATAGGTTGCTTGGAGGTGGTGCAACAGGTTGGACATCAACTATCTCCATTTGGGATATCCGAGTGTCTATCAGGTAATTCTGCTGTTAATTTATAAAGTGCTGCAGATGAGAAGTTTTTGAGATGCTAGAATGGTTTACTAGATTTGCCACAAGTATCATAATCTGCATTTGCACATTTATGTGACAACATAAATAATTTAGGCAAGTCATTTTCTGTAAACTGAAGATTAATTTGAGCGCTCACAGATGCCAGAGTGGTTTTATTTGTAGTGATAAGCACGTTCGGGCCCTTTGTGTCTGTCTGAGTGGGACATTATTTATGAGTTTAGACAATTTCATGAACAATTATTCTCTGCTTTCTTCCTCGAAACAGTCCCAGTTTCTGTTTCTTCATCAGATGGGTTGATAGATCTCAGCTGTCTCCGAGAACCTCAGATGCTCTCTTAACAGCATGTGTTATGCAACCCATTAATATTTGCTGTATATCTCCATGAATATTTCTTAGCGGCTCCCTTTAGGCTTTTGAAAACTCTTCATAGTAGCTGAGAGGAGTTCAAGCTCGACCAGGATGTATGAAATATGTTATGTCTATCCTGTGCAAACAATGCTATACAGCAATTGTCCTTTTTCCTGCCAAGTCCTTGTGCTTCCTTTGTGTTTTGTGAGCATCTAAATCAAATATTTGTGGTGTTTCATAATGCTTTTTGAGAGGAACATAAGAAAGTAAATCATTATCTGTATCTTTGCATTGTTGGCGCGACCACAAATTGATGCCCACGTAACAATGGGCTTATTTATGTGGCTGTTTTGTTAATAAAATGGCTGTTGATCTTTGGGATTAACAATGTCAATGATGGGAACGCACATAATGGAGCATTTAAGGGTGAGGGGGCGTTTCTGGAGAAGGCATGTGAAGGTAATTGCTGCTCACTATAGCCCTTTTGTTTGGTTCCACCTGGTTTGGGTCATCTTATGGCTCAGGTCACTCACATTAAAGAGCAGACAAGCTCATATTTGACAAGACGCTGGAACATAGACATGCACAGAAAGAGCCACACAGTACATAAAATAATAAAGTACTACTAACAAACAAAGTGTAAATATAAAATGAATGGAATAAAAAAATTCAGATTTTATCCACTTTTTGTAATGCATTATGAAATTGCATTCTCAGGGAGTAGTGCTGCCTTAAATAAGTGCTCTATTTTGGAGGAGTGTTTAGATTTTGGCGCAGATCCTCCGGCAAGGGCCTCAGGTCTCATTGCTTTTGTTATTCCCATGAAACTGCACTCTGCTTCCTGTCAGAGTCCTGTGGCGTGACAGGTTGTCTAGTCGCTTCAGAAGAGCCCGTCTTCCCATCGGTGGCAGATGGTGTGGGTTTTGAGTTGTTAAAGTCTCAGGATACCTCAAACACAGACACTGACCTAGAGACTGTCTGACTGCAGCTCTGACCCTTTTATTTCACCTCAGTCAGAGACAGACTCCTAAAGACTTTAATTAGAGGACTGTCAAGGAAGACTTCCCTTTACCTTTGATCCAATATTATCGTAAAAGACCTATTATCATCTATCTATTATCTTTAAATATTTCCCTTCATCTCTCTCTCTCTCTATAGCTCTGTATATATATATATATATATATAGCCAATTCGGCTGCCTTCTGCCAAAAGTGTTATTTGTAGGAATGGGAATGAGAAATGTCTAACAGTGGACAACAGAATAATCCTGTTTATTGGTCAAATCTCCTGATAAGCATGAAGTCTCCCTGGTTCCACTTTCACCACAGTACTTGGTTTATCTCCTATTATGTTTTCCCAGAGAGAAGTGTGAGATTGACATAGCGCCTTTGATTGGATTTACTGATGGAAACAATGGCTTGCGTTATCTGTGCAGCTGATTGGTGGAGAGCAGGGACCATGATTAGCCAATCGTTCATCTTATCTGACCTACATCGCTACATGACCAAATCAGTTCACTCACCTTTGGCAAGAGTGAATAAAAGCCATGTGGTTTACAAGATAATATTTTTTTTTCTTTTATGATATAACTTGATTACCCATCTGTCACATAAATGACAATTAAAGAAGTAATCAGCATCAAGGAACCGCCACACTAGGATCTGAGCAAGTAAACTTACCTTTTAACCGGCAGTGAATTTGGACAGGATAAATTTAATAAAAAATAAAAGTAATAATTAATAATAATAAAAATAATGTTTGTTTAATACTGATATTTGTATACATGTGTGTAGTTTAAATTATTATTAAATGAAAAAATATTTAATTAAATGGATTATTTATTATTTTTTACATAATTTTCTATTTATTAATGGTTATAATTATTTAGTCTTTTTTTGATATTATTAAAAAAATTATAATATAAATGTTCAATCATTTTATCAAGTCTAGTGTGATTCATTTTAAGAAAAGCAATTTTCTTTCCCCAAAAAAGGAGAAAATAAATCCCAAAGCCATTATTAAGTTTACATAAACCGAGGGAGTTTATGCCTCATAACTGCTAGAGCAAAAATGGATGCACTGACTCTCTCAGTCATCCATAATAAAAAAGCACAGATTCAAATGCATTGCATGCTAATCAAGTGCTGGATTTATTCCATGACTTTCTAAAATGTAGTTTCCAAATGACTGTTATCTTCTGAAAGCTGCTTGGGCAGTTGGACAGGAAATCCATCAAACTCCCGTCAATTATGTTTCATATTTATCACGACGGTGAGTCCAAATCTCTGCGTTATTCGGTTTCGTCAGCTATCGTAAGAAGAGGATTCACTGCGATCAAACTATAAGCTTTCCAGATCACAACCAGATTTATTTACATACTGTAATTAAATGCAATTATAATTAGACGTACTACACGCAGTATGCAATTAAAATTGTTTTATGTGCTTTGACTAATGTAGACGTGTTTATTACGTAAGCCCTGACATGGGCTGTAAATCCAAGTTAAGATTATTTGGCCCGAACACAACAGACTGTTTGTGAGTTTGTCTAATCCTTCATTCCATGAAGGTCACGATCTGCAACTGCAGTAGCTAAAATCTAATGACGTAATGCTGAATAATCTATTGTGATATGATATCGGTATGACTGCTACAAGAATTGATTCAGTGTGTCGCTGAACTCAGAGTGCAACTTTCCACGCAACAGCATCAATCATTCATGCCACATTAGCTCTAGGAGACAGAGTTCGTCCCTTAGAGCTCGTAAGCACTTCTGTAGACTTGGAAAGAAAGAGCAGAGAAGGTGAAATATGTTTTGTTTGCAGGAGTCATGGAAGCATGGCTTGCAGTTCAATGGAACATACTAGGAAGTGACTGTAAACAATCCGCCTCATTCTTTTGCCACAGCAACAGAGGTGATTCCCTGACAACAGACAACAGTATCAAGCAACCCCCTGCAGAACTATATTAAAGTCTGTACACATCCTAACATTACTGCTTGAATCAAGAAGGACCATTCACCGTTGGACTCATATGCTAATTTTAGCCAATCATCATATACTGTATATTAGTGTTAAAAAAATCTATGTTTTGGGTTCGAATTATTTAATATTTGTGCGAACAGGAGAACTTCACATTGCAATTGGTTCTTAACCACGTTCTAATTTGAATGAATCTGGAGTGTTTAAACGAGCATGTGCACTAGGTTAGTCATTTGCATGAAACACGCCCAACCGTTTATAAATTGAGTTCAATTAAAAAGTTTTCTGTGTTTGTGATTCCTGTGCATTTATGTTGATGTGCAGCATTAAAAAGTCAAAATACAAGTGTGCATTTGATTTAGCCAGAGCTAAAAGTGGCTTAAAAGATGCTTAAGTGGATGGCGCTTCAGAAAGCTTGTTTTTTTTTTTTTTTTTTTTAAAGCAAGGTTCTCTTTATTTATTTATTTGGGTTTTTTGTACATTTTTTTAGAATGGTGTTACAAACGAAAGTAGTGTATGGTAAAAGTTAAAAATGTCCATCTAATGCATATATACATAGAGAAAGAATGGAAAAGTACTGCAGTAGTGCGGAATGGGAAAAGCTCTTTGAGTTGTGAATGTATCCTTTTCCTCTCCATTGTTTCTATCTTAGTCAATATAATGGGTTGTAAGACTTTTTTCATGACACGGTCATCAGATCAGATCAAAAACCATTTCTAAAACAGGAAGCAATAAATCACTTTCATGATAATCAAAGTTAGAAGGCATGATTGTGACACTTTGATTTTGAACTTTGCAGCATTACACTATCTAGCCCCGCCCATAGCGAAATCCCATTGGTCGAAAGTCTTCTTATGTGGCTGTATACATTAATAAACAACAAATTGGTTGTAAATGTGTGGACTAGTAAAGGTCTCCCTTTTGATTCATGACTGTATTTGCATGTTGACTATTTGCATGCTGGTGGTCACCAAAAAATACACGCAGAGCAGCACATCTTGGCCCATCCTGGATGTTATGGAGAAGTAAACAGGAAGAAACTGGAGAAATTAGGTCACTGGGTTTGTTGCAATAAAGGAAGGCAAGTCACTTCTTCCTGGTACTCATGTCTGTAAAGGATATATGGGAACTTTGTTGTCTCTTCTCTGAGAAAAGAGAGAAAAAGAGAGAAGACAATGCACAATAGAAACTCTTTCGGGAGTCAAAGTGTGTTTGCATAACAATCCGTTCACACAGTGCAGCCTGCGAATGCCTTCGGACAGCTGTGTGGAAAAAGCTTCCTAAACTCCACGGACATCTGAATAAAGGCCTTCAGTTGATTATGTCAGTGCAGTTGGTGTTAAACCCACAAGCATGCATGACAGACCTTAGTTCTGAAATCTACTATCTTCACCATCTTGAAGATCTCATTTAATTTAATGAGATGAATAAGCGTTTGTCTGGGTCAGTGATGAGTGTAAGTGACTTACTGGAGAGACACATGGCATGCACAGACCCGCTGTTCAAGGGGGAAAAATATTGGTAATCGGTTTACTCATGGTGAATGCAAAGATAAGTAAGATCAGAAATACTGGAGCAGTTGTTCAGGACATCCTGAGGAAGGAGGGTGTGCATTTCTAAATCAGGGAAACGGGAAGAATGCAGGGAATGCTGTATAGATGACTGAACAGGGAGTCAGCCAAGACAGATAGCACTTGGGTGTGTGTGTTTGTGTGTGTGTGTGTGTGTGTGTGTGTGTGTGTGTGTCTGTGTGTGTGTGTGTGTGTGTGTGTGTCAGGAGGTCAAGATGACTAGGCTAGACAGTGTTTTTTATGATTTGCATCTTGAAAAGAAATATATGCTCAATTTAACTAATTTCTAGAATGTAATAAGTTAACATTTTCCCTTATACTGTACACATTTACTTTGGCAAGTATAGTTACCTTTTTTTTCTTTACAGGAGGGCTAGTAAGCTTTTAATATTCCCATCATTTTATTGTATGGATAAAACATTAACCCACCAATAATAGTCAAAACATATGACAAAAAAAGAATTAATGTCTATAAATGCAAAATAGACATTTTTGTTTGTCTCTGCAAAAAAAAAAAAAGAAAAAAATGCCAATTCTAAGTAATTCTAAATAATAATTCTAAATAAAATAAAATAAAAACTGAAACTGAAATCCACTTAAATAAAATGCCATTAAATAGAAATAAAATAACAAAATAAAATAACAAAATGAAATGATAAAATGAAACAAACCAAACCAAAATGTAATAATAAGATCAAACTGAAATGCAAAATGACATCACAAATAGTCAACAACATTCATTGCAAATTAAAATTAAAATGCAAAAATCAAATCAAATAAAATTACATGAAATTACAAAATGACAGACGAAATCAAATTAAATTTTAAAATAACACACACACAAATTGGTATTATAAATATTAAACATAAATAAATAAAATTCTAAAATTATATAAAATTACATAAAATGAAAGACATACAATAAAACAACAAAAATTTTCTCATGTGTGATGTCATCACACTGGGAATTATCACTTAAACAGCATATTATCAGCATATATAAACAAAAATATGACCTATGTAACCCAACTCAAATTAGCTTTATTTGTACGTACATGTAATTTAAAAAAATCTTTAGCCCAGTCTTTCTTACGAAGAACACAAAGCTAAGAAGAAGACAAGTTAGATTGCTGTTGTATTCCCCTAAAAATACAAAGTTTTTAAAAGGTAAGCCTTTATATCCAACGATATGAAATAAATGCAAAAAACTAAAAGAACAACAGCGTCCTCCATTCACACTCATCAGCGTATATGACGTCACGCATCTGTAAACGCCAAACAAACAGCGTAGTGGCACCGAGCGCGTGAGGGGAGGGACTGACACAGACAGCGCTCTGCTAATCCTATTGTGTCTCGCGCAGCCGGTGCGCGAGGTGCTGCTGTGCGGATCAGTGTGAAACATTAGTGGGATTTATTTCTGCAGTACTCTGAGTCCATACGCATGTAACAACCACCCGCAACTGGATGCCAAAAAAGGGTTAGTATTCTGTAGTGTTGTCGTGTTTTGTGGTTTCATTTTGTAGCGCGCAAAATCTGAGACTGGAACTGTTGCGTGTGAGATTTTACAGAGATTGTAAACAAGACTGGACTGAAATCGCAGATGTGGACGTTGAAATGTAGAGTTTTATACGGAACGTGTTTGTACTTGCGTTCAAAAAACAGAGGCAACGCAAGGGTCTAGGAACGCGTTTAAAAAGTTGAACTAGGCTATTTGTAACCCTCTACCTCAGCATTACTAAAGCAATGTTATAGAAATTATTAATTTTAATATTATACAATAGAATTGATCTCATCACCGTAAAATGTATGAATAACTTCACTATTTATGGGGAAATTGGTCTTGGCACCCTGCGTGCAAACTGTTTTTTTTTTAGGGTTTATTTAAAAAATATATATTTTTTGTTGTTAGTTTTATATTTAATTGTTTTATGTTGCATTTATGTTATTTAGTTCATGTTTACTGCATTAATGTAGTGTGATGTGGTGAAGCTGTTTGTGTGGGTAACCCTGCTCTATATAGTATTTAAAATGTTATTGACTCTTGTTGGTGAACTTGAAGTCATCATGTGGCTTTCCATTGTGCCACGTGTGATTATCAACTCAGTTTACACAGATTTTAATAACTCAAATATGCAATGTATATTAACATTATATAATGTACAGGCATATTGTACAGTTAGGAACTGTGAAATACAGAGTGACCAAATTAAATACATGACAAGGTGGATGTTTAATAATGACTACTCATTGCATCCATTGTGCAATAGAGGGTTAACCCTTAAAATTAAAAATGATCACAGATACATTTCAAGAATGCATCCTGGACCCTGTTCTGTGTGAGTAGCCTAGATTTATTATGTCAGTGTGACGTTATCTTGACAGATGTTGAAAATGAAGTATCTTTTTTTTGTCTTTCTGGGATGTTTTAGGATTTGTGCACATGATAGATTATTCCATATGTGAGAATTCCATAAGAGCAGCACACACTGATAAACACACTTAGCGCGACAGGAATGTGTGTCTATGGCTCATTCTCTTGTTGTTTATTACACACACACACACATACACATACACATACAGCTCATGGTTCTTGCTAGGGCTATACATTAAACTAGGTAAACCTTCTCTCCAGTAGTTAAACATACTGTCAGAGGGCTTTCTATATAGAAATATACTGCTTTATGTGGTATATGTTTACTTAGTGTTATATCTGTATATGAATTCCTAGTTAAAGGAATAGTTTTTCCAAAAATGATGATTTGCTGAAAGTGTACTCACCTTCAGGTCATCCAGGATATAGATGAATTTGTTTCATTGTACTACATTTATAGAAATGTGTCATTACATCACTTGCAGTGAATGGGTGCCATCAGGATCAGAGTCCAAACAACTGATTAAAAACATCACAATAATCCACAAATAATCCACATGACTCAAATCCAACATTTAGCATTTTGTGAAGCAGAAAGCTGTGCGTTTGTAAGAAACAAATCCATCAAGATGATTTCAACTTCAGACCATTACTAAGATATGAGTAAATCTAGACATTATATAAGTCATCTAGTCTGAATCAGGAAAAAATATGCACAGATCAAGCACAGTTTACAAGAGAATATAGTCCAAAGTAGTTCTAAACAAATATGTCAGTGGATTTTGATATGAAAAGACAACAGGTTTTGGACTATTTCACTGCAGGAAGCTTTATTGTGGATTCGTATTTTGGCCAGAAACAATGATTTAAAGTTATAAAGCCTTAATGATGGTTTTGTTTCTTAAAAAACAAGCTTATCACCTCACAAGACATTGAGTGATGAACTGGAGTGTGAATTATAGTGATGTTTTTATCAGCCGTTTTAGCTCTCATTCTGACGGCACTAGAGATCGACCGATATGGGTTTTTCTATAGCCGATGCCGATGTTTAGAGGTCAGGGTCAGCCGATGGCCGATATGTGCTGCCGATTTTTAGGGCCGATATCTTGAAGTTTTCCCCTTCATTTGCATGCAAAAATGAAACACTAATAATAAGTGGATGCACAACATTTCTAAACTTATCATCATTTATTGAGCACTGACTTGAACCATCTCTCGAAACTTAATTTTGTGCACTGCACGGTATTAAAATAAAAAATTTATCCAAAGTTAACCAAACAAAATCAATAAACTGACCAAGTCTTAAATATATAAAACAGGTAATATATATATATATATATATATATATATATATATATATATATATATATATATATATATATAAATATATATATATATATATATATTAGGGATGGGACGATAACCGGTTTTATTGATAACCGTGATAAAATGTGCTGAAGGTTAGTAATATCGTTTAAAAATGAATTATCATTAAAACCGTGTTTGATTATCGCGGTTTTAATAACTCACTATTAAATCATGTCCAGCCAGCAACAGTCTGACGCAAGCGCAGCGCACAATGGTTTTTTGTTTTTTTTCGAGAAGTAATGGCGAAAGTCAGTGACTTTTCTATGCTTTTCTATGCTTCTACACTTTTCATTGTAAGGAAGGAAATGCCACAGAATTTAATCTTTCTTTAAATTAAGTGCATAGAGTTGCTTGTTTTATTAGTTGTTTGTTGATTATTAAATATAAAACTTGCTGAAATGTTTTCAGTGTGAGCATCAACTATTTTTGAACACTTTCATCTCGTTTCAACAAAACCGTGATAATATTGATAATCGTGATAATTTTAGTCACTATAATCGTGATATTAAATTTTCATACCGTCCCATCCCTAATATATATATATATATATTGTGTTTGGTATAAATGACACAGAACATCTAAAGTGCATTCTAATTTCAAACTTACATCACAGTCTGTTCATTATTAAAATAAAGTACAGTCAACCAAACATTTAATAGGTTACACTGGTCAGTTTAAATAGACCGTAGTATACCGGTCCACTCTGCTGTTATTCCAAGGACGTTTTTGCTCATGTGTAGAGGATGATCTTTATCGTCTAGTTTACATTAAATAAATAAAAAATATTATAGTTTAACATTCAGATACATTGCGAATATGGAAACATTTGGATATGTGCAGAACGAGACGTGAGCAATAACCTCCAAATACATCTAGCCAAACCCGCGCTCGCTCGTCCTCATATAGATCGGATCATTTTTCGGATCAGCAAAAAAAAAAAAAAAAAGGCCAAGACAAATGGCCAAATGGCCATACGTTTTGTCTTTTTTTATTAACATTAAATTATTAAATTAAAATATATGAAATCAACTTAAAGTGCACATAATATCTTCTTTTTAACACAATAGCCGGACTTCTCATCTCCCAGTGTGCTGTGATGAAGTGAGCAGTTATCGTCACAGAGCTCTCCGTCCCCCTGGACGTCCACCCGTCTGTCGTGAGCGCAACAGAGGATGCTCGGCATAGTTCATCCACAACTGTTTTCTTCTCCTGTTCATAAAGATCTGGCACAATATTTTCACTGTAACATCTTTCCTCATCATTATATCTGACAGGGAATACAAAATGAACCGGCCGTTCAAGCTCCTCCATTCCTCCGCTCGCCATGACCACTGAGTGTGGACTAAACATGCGCAACTTTTTTTTTTTTTATAAATCAATCCGCGGGTCACGTGTGTGACGAACCGAAGATATTGATCCGATCGGATCACGGATCAATGATGATCCGTTGCACCACTACTATAATGTGTCATTTGAAAACATTGCAGATGCGTTTTGACTACCTTTATCTCCCAGGACTGCTGTTGAATCTTCCAAAAGTTTTGGCTTGGGGTGCTTCACATGCAGTGGCAGCAGCAGCACTTTCCACCGCACCAATAACACGGGGCTGCCCGCCGACGTGCCTGACTTTAAATCGGCGCTACTAAACACGGATATCGGTCGATGCCGATATATTAAAAAAATGACAAATATCGGCCCGATATATCGGCCGACCGATATATCAGTCGACTCCTAGACGGCACCCATTCACTGCAGAGGATCCTTTGGTGAGCAAGTGTTAAAATTAAAAATATCTCCAAATCTGTTTCAATGAAGAAAAAATCTCATCTAAATCTTGAATGGTCTGGGGGTGTGTCTGGAAAAACACTCACACCAAAAAGCACGGATGATGCAATATTTGGCAATGTAATGTAATGATGTTATTTTAAATGTAATTAGCACTTGCATTTGCATATTAGCCTTATTTATTGAAGATCGCTGGAGTTGATCTGTCAGCGGTGACATCGTGCTTGGCACATTATGGTTTGCTAACTGGCTCAGCCCTGCCCTGGTCATGAAGATGGGTGATTGTTGAATGCTCAGCGGGCACAAAGGCCTCTCGTTAGCCTCCTAAATGTGTGTGAACTGGCACTGGGATCAATGGCAGCAGGCTTGTGAAAGGCTAGTTCATAATGAACCCTTGAGAGAAGCCAAAAGATGGATGGTGAGCTCAGAACTTTTAAGCTTCTGTTTACAATTGGGAAAAGGTTGCTGGTCCTAGAATAACATAAATGGGTCACCTCTATCTATACTCATGGGAAAAGTCTAGCTTAAAGGGCCACATTAATGTTAATGTACAGCCAGGTAATGGAGGGGAGGGTAGAGTGTGTGGGTCATAGATCGTTAAGTTCATTTGGAGAGGAAGGTAATCTATTAGAGTATCTGTGTGTAGTTAGAGCAGGGTCAGGGGTCTCTAGAGAGAACTAGAGTGCTGGTTAGTTGTGGTTTTATTGGGTAAAATGATTTAAAAGTGAACCGTGGGACTATTCTAGATTAGAACGTCTTGTTTTGTGAATGGCATCCTGCCCTTTGAACCAAACTAAAGACTTTTGTTGCAGAACTGCTCATTTTGAGGTCTGTGGTGGTGAAACCTGTGCTATTTTTTTCACTTGTTTACCATTTCAATCTATTCTAATCCATACAGTGAAAGTGAGTGGGGATGGTTGCTTTTGACCTCCAAAAATGTCAACAAAAGCATGATAGAAATAGTTTAAACACATTTGATGATATATATACATCTTTAGAAAGATGTATTATTATGAACTACAGTACATTACTGTTCAGAAGTCTTTTTTTATATTAATAAGCTTAAGGCATGATTTTTAGTAAGCGTTGTTTAGTATCTACCATTTTCACTTAACTAAAAGGGATTTTTATTTTCAGATTTATATTACCTTTCAAAAGTTTGAAGTTTTCAAGATTTTTCTTTAAGAAATGAATATTTTATTAAGGTAGGATGCATTAAATTGATCAAAAGGAATTTACAATGTTATAATAAATGCTGTTCATTTGAACTTTCAAAGATCCAATAAGACCAAATTATTAAGCAGCACAGCTGTTTTCAACACTGCAATTAATAAGAAATCTTCTTGAGCAGCAAATCAGCATATTAGGATGGTTTCTGAGCGATCATTTGACACTGAAGACTTGAGTAATGATGCTTAAAAATCAGCTCTGCATCACAGGAATAAATTACATTTTAAAATATATTCAAATAGAAAATAGTTATTTTAAATTGCAATAATATTTCACAGTGTTACTATTTTTACTGTATTTTAAACATAAAAGACGTCTTTCAAAAAACATAAGATCTTAAAAAATATTTATATAAATGTTTATATATATATACAGTATTGACATTTTAACCTGCATTGCCAATTTGAGCTAAAATTCACTTTAAAATTTATAATCATGCTCTTTAACAACTGAATTTTAGAAATGGATACATTTTTTTTTTTTTTTTTTACAAATCTGAATGTTTTAATGAATTGCATGATTTTATGTGAAGTGCAAGTGTGGCTGTCATTTCTAGCAGCTGTACATTGCAGTTAAGATGACTCATTCATTCTTTCTCTCTCTCTCTCTCTCTCTGAAACAGGTGCTGTGTTAATTGGTAAACAGTCATTGTTTACTGCCAGATAGGCTCATTTATGATTCATTTAGCTTCGTCTTGGTCATCAGACAGTCTGTTCAGGCCTCTTGTGTGAGTGTGCATGTGTTGTTATATGTGCTGAAGCGATAGGAAGACAAGACCGCAGCAGATGGTCTATAAACTGTCCTCGAGCCGGACCCCTGTCGAGTCTGCCCTTTGTTGCACGCATGCATTCCTATGTGAGCGGGTCGGTGCATATGCCATGACACTTTAGTCTTGGCTTAGGTTGCTGTTATCTTACCCTCCATTCATCTCCAGCCTCAGGTGGTGGGCTGCAGCTCAGCATTCCAGCTTTTGTCTCCTTCATTTCCATTTGTAAAACAGGTGTGGATGCCGAAACACTAGCACAAGTTTCTGAAATGTAAATTAGATGTTTGTTGATTTTTCCGATTTTTTTTTTGTATGGTTCTATTTGTTGTTTTAGTTAAAGAAAATGCCTCTATTATGTCATATAAACAACTGTATCATAACCAAGCCCATTTATGTGTGGAGTAACTCTTACAAAAGGCCTATTTAAGTCTATTTAAGATGGCAATACACCAATTTTGGTGCATGAAACCTTACAAAAAGTACAAAATATGGGCTGTTGCGTTTGCTTAAATGGTTTTTTGCTCCAATATTCCATTGCCATGTTTAATTCACCTCAGTATGCAAACTTATCCTAGAACCAGTAATACAGAGTTTGTAAATTGAACACCTTGTTTGGCTACCCAGATGAAGGCAAACAATCATTTTTTCATAAATGAAATGAATGCAAATCTAAAAGGCATTTAAGCTGAAGCACCAAGTTTCCAAATCTGACAAAAAAAAGGTTGTGCTTGAAAGCTTTTTCCGAATGATCAACTGCTCCGTTTCGAGGGGTGCCGTGGAGAAATCAATGGAATCACCGCTGCCGTTGTTGTTCCTTCAATGATTTCCATCTGCTTTGCTTCTCGACAGTCCATAAATACATTTTTAATGGTTGACAAACTGATCTCGTTGCAGAAGAAAATCAATGATCAAGACAGCGAGAGTCCCCAGAGAACTACACGAATGAATACACTGAATAATTTAGTCTTTCACACTAATCATATCTCCATTAACTCTTAAAACTTTCCCTCAGTGTAGGGACGGGACACATTGGACAGGCTTTTAAAGACTCCATCCTTATGGATGAGAGGCAAGATATATCCGGTATTGATCTGCCTTTTGTTTTGTTTTTCTGTGTATGTGTGTGTCCTATTTATTTGCTTAAACCATTTGAATCAACACTGTTGCAATAAATATTTCAGTTAAAATCTAAAGATGTTTTAAAGCTTATGTTCCCTGAATGACATTTTATTCTAAAAACCTGTCAAAAAATTACCATTAAAGTGTTCATTTCAATTTCATGAGCCAGCTCAAATGGCCCATGCATGCTATTCTCACAAACAAGACAGAAACTTCATTCCCCAACAAACTAAACATGTGACGTCTCAAGCCCAGAACCCTTCCCAGATGTCAACACACCTGTGCATTTGTAAATAAAGGCTTTGAGTCGAGGGTTAATGACAGATCACAGAAGTGTCATTGAGGTTTAGTATACAAAGGCATGTTCTGCCACTCATCTTTAATGACCGAGACCTAATTGGCTGTTGACAAGTGGTTTGCAGAAGTGTCTAGGAGTGAGCAAATAACTCCAGTTGTTATAGTTGTTATAAAGGAAGGTTTCGCAGACTAAAAGAAGTAAAGAAAGCTCAAGCTATTTTCACAATTGAAAGTGTGTATGTGAATAATGGCTTTTGAAATGATATTTTGATATTCGTGTTAAATGTTACTGTGTTTTTACATGGAAGAACAAAAAACCCAACAAACTTCTGACCATTATTTCAATGCTCTTTCTGTAGGGGGCGACAGGGAGCGAATGACATCCAACCATGAGACATATCTACTTATGGCCAGCACACAGAATGACATGGAGGACTGGGTGAAGAGCATCCGCAGGGTGATATGGGCTCCGTTTGGAGGGGGTGAGCTTTCTGCAACCAGTTTGTCAGAATAAGTCATTGTTGGTTAATGGATATAAACAGACTGGTCACAGTTTAACTTTGCTTTACTTGCACAGCTTTAGCTTTGCTATATATTATACTACAAGGGCGTAGTTTTGGTTTGGACTTTGGGGAAGTTGAAGTGTGAACTGTTTTAGTCAAATTTCGGGTCATGCTCACTCATAAAGCTTATTTATTTGTTTGTTTGCTTATATAGGCCTTATATATGTATGTATGTATGAAAAAAAAAGAAAAAAGAAATCAGAATTTCTAAAATTCTAAACGTTTAAAACGTTTCTGAACTTGCACCAACCTCATTAAACCGCCCACTTTCTGGGGTCAGTTAAGAGGTTTGCTCACCAGCCTGCAAGAATGACTCATCCTTGCATGGCCATCTGAATGATCCCACTCTGTGTGGGCAGAAATCATCCATTCACAGGAATAAGCTCATGTAGTCCAGCCAGAGTTGAAGGCACAAAACCATGTGATACAGACTGAGTGCATTAAACTTTGAGAGGCATGTTGTGGAATTTACAACGTGTCCTACATCAACTTTACCTGCTGTGTTTGGCTTTTCTTGAAGTATTTTTTGCTTGTTAACACAGTTAAATTACTCAAAAGTTACTTTACACAGTCATTTGTAATATCTAGGGCCAGCATAGTGCTTTTTGTGTTGCTTGGTTTGTAGTCTTGGTCTTACAACCTTTAAATATTTCTCTGTGATATATATATATATATATATATATATATATATATATATCTATATCTCATGTTTACATATGTGTAGCCAAAAGAATTAGGATTCCTCAGGAATGTATCTTTTGTTCACATTTGTAGTTGAGAAAGTGACATTACCTACCACAGTCAGCTGATTTACCCCATAGGTCAAAGGTCACTGAGTCGAAGAGTGTATAATATCCCACTGTAGGGGTCCTGTGGTGTTCACGACCACCCAGTTGCAGTGCATGCCTGTTCCAGTCTCTTCTCCTTGACCTTCGACATCTCCGTCTCAGATTTGATATGAGCATGTGTGTGCAGCTGCAAGAAGCTGATCATTCATTAGGCCACAGACGTTTAGAATCCCTTTAAGACGTTATTCGATTTTGACTTGTTATTTTGCTGTGTGATCACACTTCTGTCAAAGATTTTATCAGCTTTCAGCAATGACATATAAGTGTTTTCTTTGTAGTTAATGAAGTATTGACTGTCTGAAGCTGACCCTTCCAGTCTGATCCAAGAGAAATCACATATTCTTTAAAAAGTTCAGTTCGACTAAAGATGCAGTGTCAAGAAACGCATCTGTCCTCACAGAAGACGCAATGCTGCACAGGAAAAGCCAGATGTGTGGACCAATTAGAGCTTCCCAGCACGATGTCATGAAAATACAAGAAATTGTTACGACTAGTTAGGACTAAAATTTGTGAGAATAGGCTTCTAGGTCTGGTTAAGGATTTTTTTTTTTTCAGTCTCACGCAGTGTTGTTGTCTCAAAAATTGTTTTCTGCAATTGAAATAAATCTGAAATAAAATAAATGACGCATTGAATTTCAAATTTTAACAATCTTAAATGAAAAATAGAAAAGTTGAAGCACTTAAAAAAAAACTGAAATGACAAAAATTAAGTTATAAATAAATATTGAAATCTAATAATCTAATAATAAAAAACATTACTAAAACTTAAATTAAACAATTTTAAAAAAAGCTATTTCGGAACTCAATTAATAAATACTAAAATAGACTAGTTTAGTGCTATATTTAGTGTTTAAAAAAAAAAAAAATTATCAAACCTTTTCAGCTCATTCTGGCCAAGAACTGCAATTTTTAGACAAAAGAAAGAGTCTCTCTGAAAAATTGACATGTAAAGCCATTTTTAACATGCTATTCATGAGTTTATCTGAAAGAGTAATTGACCACTGGTGGAAAAGCATGTTTGTTTTGTGATGACTTCACAAAAAATAAAAAATATGTCCTTCCTGTGAAATAAAGCAAAGTAGAAGATGAAAACCTCTCACACGTTAAACCCAGCCAATCAGATTTGAGCTTCTTAGGTCAAGAAAATTACTTCCACTTTTGTATGCAATGTGTTATACAGTTTGCAGCTCCTATATGGCTTCTGACTGTGAGAATCTATTACAGGCTTTTTAATGAAGTCATAATTTGCTGCTGTTGGCATGTCTATTCTTTGTGAACTTAAAAACATCTAGAGCTCATTTAAATGCGCATTTACTGTACTTGTTTTCTTGTTTGAGTTTTTAATCCTGGTCTGAAGGTTTAGACAAAGAATATTCATTCATTCAGAATTTATGTTTTTATTCTTTATTCAAGAAGATTAAAACAATCTTTCTGCATATAATCTTTTCCGCCAGTGAACTGGAAGACCTAGGCTGTGAGTGATTCGCCCACGGCCGAGTGCCGTTGTTCAAACATCCACAAAAACACGGCGGTGTGAACGGCAGGAATGAGGGCCAAAGGCTGGGAACAGCCACAACAGATGATTACACAGCTAAGAGCTTAGCAGCTTTTTAACACTAACCTTAGGGGACGGAGGGGAGGGGTAGTTTTGGCCCCGTCGTACTCTCTGCTATGAAGTACAGGTCAGGTCTGAGCTTTGGATCGATGGAGCAGTTCGTCTCCTCCCCTTTAAATCCAAACCTCCTTAAAGAAGGGAACGGACTCCACTTTCAGACGTACAGGAGTAGAGGACAGAGAATATACAGGAATGGCTTCTGGGCAATCTGATGAATCAGTGGATGAAAAGGAGACAAGATGAGATGAAGAGAAGGGATCAGAGGATAGAAGAGAAGACCAAAGAAACTGCAAGAGCTCAAAGGGTACGAGGCTGTAACGAGGGACAAAAAGAATTGAGGAAAAAATGAAGAGACTGCCTCAAAGGTCTGAAATGAGGAAGGAAGATCTAAAAGGTGCAAGACTGTAATGAGAGAAGAAGATACGTAGTTTGCAAGGAGAGCCGTTCTGAAAGCTCCTCGTATTTGATATTTTGTAGGATAAGAGCCTTGCAGCAGCACAAAGAGTACTCTGTGTGAATACATGAGGTTGGCAGAAAAGCTCTGGACAGCTTGAAGACGGCGTGAAGTCGAGTGTGTGTGTGTGTGTGTGTCCAGTGTTGTTAATTGACTGCCATAGCAAACAGGGACAGCAAAGTCATGTGAAAGTCAGAAGAAAAGCTCAACCAAAATGAGATATTAAATCCCTGAGGATTCACAGACAGGAGATCCAGGCTTGAGAAACCAGAGTGTAAACCAGGTGAACTTACTGAAGGGAGAGAAACCATCAGGAGATTACGTTTGGCTGGATTCCTCACAAACTCTTTCCATGGGAAACAAGACTCTCTTGCAAGAGCTTCTGGATAAATCATTAAAGAATTGAAGCCAAGCGAATGTCTACATTCAGTTTTTTCTGCTTAGGTTCCTGTGTTTTAGGCAGATCACCATCTCACACCTGTGTGGTCACCATTAATAACAGACATCGCCTGTCCAGAGATGCATCATAGGAAACTTCTGTGTTTATTCATCCAGAAAGAGTTGTATATAGAAAACTAAAACCATTGACGCAAGTCAAGTACTTTTTCTTCATTAGTTTGAGATCCAGTTGCGATCCAGCTATGGAAGTTCCCAAAGCTTTTTCCCCAAGACTGTCAGTGGAGGAAAATAATATTTTGGATGATTTTTCAGCAGTAGTGTGATTGTAGGCCACTTTGGACTAATTGTTGAAGATGCTCAGAGGCAGACACTTTGGATGCACCTTCTTGCATCCCTTATTTTACTACAGTTTCATGCACAGAAGTGTCTTTCGTAAAATAAAAAGTTGCATCAGCTTCAAACATGGTGAGTCGGACTTGAAAGAAAATGTGAAATATTGTTTTTTCACATCTGTCCAACCTCTTTTTCCCCTCCATCAGCTCAGGCAGGAAGAAGGCGGCAAAACCCTTCCTGTCTTCTAGGCTTAGTTGAATTTGTACCATCTCGTACCACATGTCTGCGTCCGGAGACCTGGAAAGCGCACCGATCCAAAGCTTCCAGGAAGTCTGGGCTAATCCCCGCTCATATGCATGCCACATGTGAATCACGCTTGTTTTCAGCCCGACTGATGCAGACAAAAGAACAGGGAAGGAGAGGAAGTGTGTGATTTTCTTCTCAGGGAACGTGACATGAAAGAATAGCTTAAATCATGCTTCTTTAGCAGCTCTCTCCTCACTTTTCCCCCTACATATAGGAATAGAGGAATCAATTGTTTTTCAACATGGAGTTTAAACTTGAGTTAAAACAATTTTGTAAGGCTGTAAAAGATTTGTCAGATAGCTCTTCTTACTTTTCATAACGGTAGCCTACCTAAAATATTAAATAAAATGTAACAATTAGCACCAAAAATATTCACAGATATAACAATTAGCACCAAAAATATTCACACATATATTTAGGTCCGTCAATAAAATACAATAAAAAAATAAAATATCATTTTAACATTTTAAAATAAAATAAAGTAAAAAATTCTCAGCAGGTGTGTGTCTCAAAATTCTTGTGTAAATTCATCAGAATGTTCCTAAATATTAGCTTATCTGATCCTCATGAACTATGGGTTTTTGTTTCAGGAATCTTCGGTCAGAAGTTGGAAGAGACTGTTCGATATGAACGTCGTTATGGCAATAAGATGGCACCAATGCTGGTGGAGCAGTGCGTGGACTTCATCCGTCATTGGGGTCTACGAGAAGAAGGGCTCTTCCGTCTGCCTGGACAAGCCAACCTCGTCAAAGAGCTTCAGGATGCTTTCGACTGTGGAGAGAAGCCGTCATTTGATTGGTACTTGCACTTACTAACTGCACTTTCTGTTAGGAATGTGAAAGGAATCTGCATGAATACAAACAGACACAACTTTAAATCATCTAAACAAGATTGTCTGTATTATCTCTTTTGCCTTCCTTATCATCTCTCTCCATGAATTTTTTTATTTTATTAATTAAATAATCCAGAGAAAAAAAAATCACGGTTTATACAAAATATTAAGCGCAAAAGTTTTCAACATTGATAATAAAAAACGTGATATGAGCAGCAAATCAGCATATTAGAATAATTTCTGAAGGATCATGTGACACTGAAGACTGGAACAATGGAACAAGTACTTTACATTGTAAAATTATATTACAATATAAAGTCTTTTACTGTATTTGTTTAATCAATTAAATGCAGCCATGTGGAGCATACGATACTTATTTTAAAAAATGTGAATGCAGACTAAGTCATTTTTGATGTGTGAACACGTCTACTAAATGTGTGAATGTAAATGAAATCTAGCAAAGAAATACCATCTCATTAATGCCTGAATTGAGTCCTCATTAAATCCAAGTTTACTCTGGCTCCAGTGAAAAATCAAAGCGAAAAGATGCAGTTGACAGTGACAGCTCTGTTTAGAGCCTCTGAAACATGTTCGACATACTTTCACTTTATATTAAAACTCATAAGAGTGCCATCTTTTGGTAAAAATAGATTTGTTTTCTTCTCAGATGCCTGGCATTACAATGAAGCAGAATCTAAATCTGGAATATTCACCCAAGAATTCACATTTATACATTAACGACAAATTCATCCTTTTTTAACACCTCCAGGTTTTTAATTTAGTCTTTTTCTCATTTACATGTTTCTCTCTGTGCAGTTTTCCAAATGGACTACTTACCATTTAGTAGATTTCGCCTGAAAGTGCAGTTATGTTGTCCATTTTAAGCTAATGTCCCTTCTCATTACCCTAAAATGTAGATGCTGGATACTTTCTCTCTCTGAAAACGCTTTCTCTGCACTTCCACAATACCAAATGCTGCAGATAACACCAGCAGCTGCTTCCCCGGTTTATTAACAATCTGCAAATTTAGCGACGGCTGTCAGGGCTCCACAATCACTTTGTCGTGAAGAGACATGGCAGGGAAGGCACGCTGAATATTTATCACCGTTCATATTTGGCTCTCACTGGTGTCTGAAGCAAGGTGATAATTATTAAGGGTCAATACTCAGCATTTGCATGTGACGGTTACATTATACACATGCTTGCTATTCCTGTCCAGCCCACCCGGGAAGAGTCGATGAATCCAGCTCGTTACGGGATTGTCACAAGCCCAAATCCTCTATGGGATCATCATTAGATCCGCTGGGATACTGACACATCATGGACACCCACACTCTGTCATTTAAAGTGTCAATCTACACGGTTTTTACACACTTTTGCTTCTAGCCTTACATGTCTATTCTTTCCATCTTTCTCTGCAGTAACACAGACGTTCACACCGTAGCATCATTGTTGAAGCTGTACTTGAGAGAGCTGCCTGAGCCGGTCATCCCGTTCTGTAAATACGAAGAGTTTCTGGCCTGCACCAAACTCCTCAGCAAAGACCAGGATGCAGTGAGTTATCTCTTGTTGATCATCACATTGCAAGCATAAAATCCTGTTGTATATTCTTGGTGGCTATAACATGTCTCATTACTCAAGTGTGCAATGGTTTTCTTCAAACGTGTGTGTTATTAATGATGCAAGTTACTAAATACATATAAAGTACTACTGTTGTAATGTTTGGGGTGGGTACACTTTTAAAAATAAAGGTGCTTCAGGATGCCATAGAAGAACCTTTTTTTTTTGTCTAAATGGTTCCATAAAGAACCTGTGAAGATATGAACATATGAAGAATCTTTCTGTTTCACAAAAGTTTATTTGTGGTGAAAGAATGTTTTACAGATTTTAAAAAGTTAAGAAAGAAATGGTTCTTTAAAGAACGTGTGACTGAATGTTAATGTTTTTTTGTTTTGTTTTTAATGGTGGTGATAGAAGATTCTTATGCTCATCAAGTGTGCATTTATTTAATCAAAAATTCATTAAAAACCATAATATTGTGAAAAATATTATTGCAGTTTAAAATATCAATTTCTTTATTAAATATATTTTTTAATTTACTGTATTTTAGTGATGCAAAGCTTATTTTTCAACATCATTGCCCCAGTGTCACATGATCCTTCAGAAATCTTTCTAATATGCCAATTTGCAGGGGAAAAAAAACATTTCTTATTAATATCAATTCTGAAAACAGTTGGGCTGCTTAATGTTTTTGTGCAAAGAGTGATTTTTATTTTATTTTTTTCAGGATACTTTCAAAAGATCAAAATTAAAGTTAAAATGAGGGAAATTGGTCCTGAACTAAGGGGCTTTTGCTCTGGTTCTGTTGTTGTTCATTTAGCATTTTACAACACTTTGTTCAAAAGCATAACATTTTTAACTAAGCTACATGATTCCTAAAGTTAACAAATGTAAAGGATGTTGTTTTTCATAATGAGCATCACTGTTGACTCAAAACATTGTTGAACTTTTTAGCTCCCCTCTTTTTGCTTTTTCTTAGTTTTAAGTTCGGTTCCCACCAGCAGGCTGAGAAAATGGCAAATGACTCATCCCACTATTCTACTGCACTCGTCTTTCATCTTGCATGCATCAATTCCTTACTTTTGCTGAGCCTAAAGAAGAACAGGTTGACCCCGAAGAACAGAAACAGCCTCATTCTGACTTTTAAGTTACACTTTTACCTCGCGTGAATCACCTGTGCGTCAGCCAGCGGCTTTTGAATGGTTTCAGGATAGAATCAAAGTGCAGGACGGGGTCTTGCAACACTGAATTTAATTTACTGCCCCAAGGTTTTGAGCGAGATTCGTACCTCTGAGAGTCCCTTGAGTGCGGTACACGCAAAGAATCGCGGTACCATGTCAAATGAAGTAAAAGGCTTACTACATCCATTTGTTTTTGAAAAATAGCTTTCTCATGTGGTGCAGCAAAGTCATTTTCATCAGAGAGAGCCTGCAGGGAAAAGACATATTGACCATGATAAAAACAGATCTGGAATGGAGCGCATCAATAAGTCTAGACCGTCATCAATTGTTAAACTCACTGACCCATGCCTAGACGAATAGTGCAGTAATAACGGAATAAATTGCAATATGAATATTTAAAGTCAATTAGGAAGACTTTTAAAAGCAATGGGATAGGTTTAATTGCTTTTTCATTCAGTACGTCTTTTAATCATGCATATTAGTCCAGATCATTTAAAACTGAATTACTATAATCAGTTTAAGCAAAGACATACATTTGCATTTCTTTTTATCCTGGATGTGTATTTAATTATTATTGTTTTTAATCTCTCTCTGTGCAGGGAATAAAGGAATTAAGAAGGCAAGTAGAAGGTCTACCTCCGGTAAACTACAATCTGCTTAAATACATATGCAAGTAGGTGATTTTTTTATTTTATTCCATTCAGCTGTGGCTTATCACAAAATATTGTATAAAAAATATGTAATAGTTCTTTGCATTAGTGGTGGAAATTTGAGTCAGTGAGTCAATCCAATCAATCGATTCATTCAAAAACCTTGATGCATTCAGGAACAATACAAGTGACTGTCTGTGAGTCACTGAATCAGTTCACTCAATTGATTGATTCAAAAACCCTGATGCATTCAGGAACAATACAAGTGACTGTCTGTGAGTCACTGAATCAGTTCACTCAATTGATTGATTCAAAAACCCTGTATTCAGGAACAAAGCAAGGCACTCTCTGTAAGCAAATCACTGAGTCAATTCAGTCAATCAGTTCACTCAAAAACACTGATTCATTTGTGAATAAAAAAGTGTATTTAAGTCAGTCACTGAGTCTGTTCACTCAGTGAATCAGCTGAAAAACAGTGATGCATTCAGGAATTAAATAAGTGGCTGTCTTTGAATGAGTCAGTTAACTCAGTGGCACTATAAAAAAAAAGAAAAAAAAATTAAATAACTTGTATGATGTTTTCAAAGCATAATATGAATTTTAGAGTTTTTTGAAAACAAGATTTTTATTTTTATTTTAATAAGAAAAATGTTATTTTTGTTTGCAACAATCAAGTGAATTTTTTTTTTATTTTTTGTTAATTTATTTTTTTGCCACACATTCAACTTTGTACATACAGATTCTGAAATCTCAGTTGTAATGTTAAGACCATTGTTTTTGTCCAGGTTTTTGGATGAAGTTCAGTCCTACTCAGGTGTGAATAAAATGAGTGTACAGAATCTGGCTACAGTCTTTGGGCCAAATATTCTAAGGCCAAAGGTTGAGGACCCAGTGACTATAATGGAAGGTAGGTCTTCCAATCCATATCTCTCACTCCAGAAATCTCTGGATCTGGATTATAATCAGTGTTTGAGTAATCTATTTGTCATGTGTTCAGGCACAGTACTGGTCCAGCAATTGATGGCTGTTCTGATTGGCCGCCATGATGTTCTTTTCCCACCCGATGAGGACCATACTAGCACTCTGGAACTGGTTAATAATAACAATAATGAGACGCAGAAACGGCCTACGAATGGTCAGATTCAAAACAAAGAGAACAATAACACCAGTGGGGTGCGACAGTGCACTTGGGACACGCCAGAATCACCCAGCCGGGTTCCTCTGGACAATGGCTCTCCTCGTTCAGGCAGCCCACGTAATGGTTTTACTGGACAGCGATTCGAGGTGGCCCGCAGTCCGCCGCTCTCCGTGAAAAAGAACCCAGCGTTTAGCAAAGGGAGCGGGATTGTCACTAATGGATCATTCAGTTCCTCCTCATCGTCTTCAGGTGATGCCAATCAGGAGAAAAGTCTAACTCTACCCAACATGGGAACCCTTCATGCACGTCGGACGGGTGCAATTAAAGGCTCAGGCACCAAAATGGGCGTCCAGAATGGCGTCTTTCGGATGGGCGTATCCAGCGCGTATGTGACAAATGGGACTCTAAATGGACGGAATGGACTCTGGGTGCCCAACGGTCATGTCACAATGCGCGAGGCTAAAAGTAGAGACACCGAGCACCAGCAGAACCGCCTGTCCACGTACGACAATGTCCACAACGTCCACATCCATCAGCAGCAAACGACACAGCCCAGTCTGAGCAGCAGTTGTGAGGACAAACAGAGCGTGGATAGCGCCACGTGGTCCACCTCGTCTTGCGAGATCTCTCTACCAGAAAACTCCACTTCTTGCCGCTCTTCCACAACCACATGCCCAGAGCAGGACTTCTTTGGCAGCAACTTTGAAGATCCTTTGTTGGACGGGCCGGTGCAGGAGGACAAAGTACTGGCGGTGGATGATGGGGAGCAGCAGACCAGTAATGGAGGAGGCCGGGGGAGCAGAGGAACCAGCAGCAGCGATAACAGTGAAACGTTTGCCGTCGCAAATGGACCGACCAATCACAGTGCACTGCACAGCCTGGTAGCCAGTCTCAAACAGGAAATGCTCAAGCAGAAGAACGAGTATGAGACCAGGATCAAGAGGTAAGAGTCATGTTCAATCAAAAAATGAACTTTAAAGAGCACAGAAACTAGTGATGTTTTTTTCACAGTTTTAATGAAGTAAAAAATCAATAGAAAATAAAACAAATGAAATTACATTTTTGCCTAAATTGTTTCCAACTTAGGAAACACCGTTAAATGGAGATTGAAAATCATTTCCATTTTAATCTGTATATTTTTAATGTGATTTATAGAAAACTAAAACAAGGGAACTGAAATCAAATGAGGGAAATGCCAATAAATCAATCAATAAATAAATGAGAAAAAAACTAACAAATAAATAATTTACATAAACACACAAACACTCTTCAGTATGGTACAAATGTGATATGTGGCAAACATTTGAATATTCGTGTTCTGTCTTCCCTGTTGCTTTTTTGGATCATTTCATCACTGCCCCCCCAAAAAAACTACAAAAAAAAACAAAACAAGCCAGTGGGATGGAAACTGTGAATTAATGCAAGTAATTACAACAACAAAAAAACTTTTATTTACTTATTTAATAATAAAAAAAATACTTATTTTTTATAAAATAAAACCAACATCTATTTTTAATCAAATAAAATGATATTTATTAAATTTCTTATCAAATAATCTGTTTTTAAATACAAATATGTATTTTTTTTTTACTTTTAATAAAATAAAAATCTTTATTTTAAATAATTAGCACTTATTTTTAATACTATTTCTAATCAAATTATATTTTTTTACTTTTAATCAAGTTAAAAATATTAACTCAATTTTACTAAAATAAAAAATAACATATTAACTAATATATAAGAAAACATACATACTTATTTTAACAATGAAAAATATTTACATTCAGTACAATAAAAATATTTACAATTTTGTTATAAAAAATATTTATGAACATATATTAAATTATGTTTGTTAACTTAACCTATATAACCTTATGTTTATTAACATATATATATATAGTTAATAAACATAAGTTTATATATGTTAAGAAATATGTTTATATTTAAAATTTTATTGAAAGTAAATATTTTTTATTCCATGACAGATTTAACTTTTACCTAAATTAATTCTTTAAGTGTCTCATTAAACCATCACAGTATTAAAAGGTGTATTTACCCTCCTTTTCCCATCTTCCCTGTAGTCTGGAACTTCGGAATGTAGAGTTGGAGACGGTAATGGCTAATCTACATGAAGAGCTTGACCAGGAGAAAAAGAAATACACCATGGTGGAGATCAAGCTGAGAAACGCAGAGCGAGCCAAGGACGATGCGGAAAAGAGAAACGAGATGTTGCAGAAAGAGATGGAGCAGTTCTTTTCCACCTTCGGAGACCTGACCGCAGACCCGCGACGGCCCGACAGAGCCAACACCATCTGGATCCAGTGAGCCGTTAACTTTCTACCATTAACATTACAATGTGTGGGCTTGTGTTCAGACAGAACGGGACTAAATCAACCTTCACGGCATCTTTGCACGTTTGGTGCAAAGGTTTGACACGGCTGAGTGAAGCCCATTGAGCCAAATTTTCAGAAATGAGCGTGGACCAGTTGGATTCATTAAGAGGGATGATGGGACAATGCAGCTCGAATGTTAAAATGAAAGATGATTTTCAAACCAACAGAAGGCAATTCTGACTTGAGAGCGAATGATAAGAGGAGCTCTTGACGGTTGCGATTGAATGTGAGGGAAGGAATCGATTACATGAATGAACACTGAGTTTTAGATGATGGGAAACTCCTGAAGGACAACAGAAGCATGAATGTCACTCTTATTTCTTCTTGTGATCCAACCAATTGTGTCCTTGAGCTGTCGTGTGTCCTCTTGTGTATATAAAGGAGAAACAATGTTTAAAATTCCACAGTGAAAAACAAATGTCTGTATAAATGCAAATTAATGTTTAATGTACGTACTGTACTGATATTTAAACAGAGAATTCTCAATGTGTTACGTATAAATTTTATATCAAGGCTTTTCCTTGCACTTAAAGCATATGAGTTGCTATGTTGTTTTTCAGTATGGTACGTTATGAGATGTGGCAAGTATTTTAATATCAGTCTTCCCTGTTGCTTTTTTGCATAATTTATCACTGCAAATAAAATTAAAAAACCTTCATCAGTATTAAAAATTAAATCAAGCATAAATCTTATCTATCTATCTATCGATCGATTGATCGATCGATAGATAGATAGACAGATACATTTAATATCTTATATAATTTTAGGTGTTTTTCATGGATGAATGATATTGATGAAGAATCAGATTTTTTTTTGCAGTGCCACAACGTTCCCCATATGACCAAAACCAAGTAGACGTGTAAATACTTGTGAAAACTCTGCAAACGCTCAGCCTGTCTTTGTCATTTGTGCCTGTCGCACATCATTTGCTTGCAGCGGTGCTAGACGGGAGGAAGTGTGTTAAAATGAAGAGCGAGATGGGGTTTGTTCATCTCTCGGACCATGTGGGGTCATTGCCTTGTCGCAGCTGTCTATGCTTCTACTGTAGCTTGATGCATTCAGTGAAATGCAATGAAATTAAATTATGTGACCTCATTTATACTTGTCTTAAATTGTGTTGTATCATTGTATCAGTCGCTGGGCTCGACCACACATGAAATCTGTGGGTGGTCTGATATTTACAACCACATTAATGAGGCCACAGCTTCCCAAACAAATCTGGACATTAAAGTAGATGTCCTAAAAAAAACTGTGAAAAAATATGCTGTGTCCAATCATTATAATTCTTCTAGAGATAAAAATGCACCAAAACACACTGCATGACGCAGAATGCAACATAATTATGAGAATATTGACCCAGTTTGAATCTGGGTGGGCTTTTATATATTTTCTCACTGTAATGCATTTGTGTATGAGCGGGTGTGGATGTAAGATTAGGAACATTTCTCAATATTGTGTTGCAAGCTCTCACTAAAAGATGCAAGAATAAATGTAAGCATCATTTCCAAACCTGCATGACTTGAATATACATAGAGCTCAAAAAAGAAAGCATGATAAAAGTGTTAAATTTGACTATTCCAAGTCATTTTTCACAAATTAACACTTCCTCCACCACGGGTATCAAATCTCATGTGTTTTGCACAAATATTGTAGGCTACGTCACATATGGACACAAAACACATAAGCACCAATGACAAGCGCAACTGTAGGATCTTTCTGAAGGGTTTTGTGGTATGTTGCACTATTTTTTATTTGTAGTATAATTTATGTACTAAAATTATATTCATTAATATCAAAGTGCTTTTTAGGCAAGTCCTGCCACTCTTAATGAACCGGTTGAACCAGTTCACCAAATCGAACTGAATCGTTTTAAACGGTTCGCGTCTTCAATACGCATTAATCCACAAATGACTTAAGCTGTTAACTTTGACAGCGAATAACTTTACATCTGATGCATTTAAAGACTTCATTTGTCCATTCATTATTCCTAAAGAAACACGAAAATGTATGAAAGGCTCCATTACCTTGTATCTTATGTTGTGGCCCCGTAGAAGAAGTTTTTGTAAAAATACGCTAACGATTGCGTCATAACCTGCGACTCTGTCACACAGTAGAGAAATTACCGTATGGACAGGAGGAGAAGCTCGAAGGCAATCTTTTACTTTCTATGAGGAATTGGGGGGGACGTGGAGGCATGAAGTCAAGGGAGAAGCCCATAGAGAGTCCATAAAAGCAACGGGACAAAATTATTCAACAACTTCTGCAAGATTCGGTGGGTGATTCAGATTTCTCTTGGCACAATGATTAGAAGACTTACAATTGTCAGACAGGTTGCTCACGTGACATCTACGTCATCAAGCTCAGTTTGAGTCTGCGCAGTTCGCTCACCCGTCAGGAAGTACGTGCTTCTAATTCAGGCGGCAAGGAAGTCGACCGGAAGTTGAAGTCGGCCGGGTGCCTCCATCTTGTAGCAGAACTTTACTTGCGTTAGCATCCCATTGACCTCCCATTCATTTTCGCGTCACTTTGACAGCGAATAACTTTACATCTGAGGCGTTTAAAGACTCCATTTGTCCATTATTTATTTCTAAAGATATACGACAATGTATAAAGGGCTCTTAAATAAATTAATAATAATTTACCTTCTATGTTACATTATGGCCCCGTAGAAACAGTTTTTGTAAAAATAGGCTAACGATTGCGTCATAACCACTCGACTCTCTGTCGCATTACCGTACAGACAGGAGGAGAAGCTCGCAGGCAATTAACTTAATATGGCGTACTGGCGTTACATTTTAAAATACTATACAAAATAATTAATCAGAATACTTACTCCTGCTCACTCACGCCAAAGAACTCCCCGCTCAAGCTCGCCGTCTCTGCAAGATTGACGATGGCAGTTTGCACGCACTGCCACTAGAAGATTAACATCTGTCAGACAGGTTGCTGACATCATCAAGCTTAGTTTGAGTCTGCACGTCAGAAATGGAAGTGCTAAAAATAGCTAAAAACGGGCTTCACTTGTCTCAATTGAGTTCCAATGGGGTCGCTGTGTCCATTTCTTTTACTGTCTATGTTCTAATTGACTTCATTCGTCTCTGTTGAATCCAATGGGGTCGCTGTGTCCATTTCTTTTACTGTCTATGGCTATTTCAGACTAACAAGACCAGGTTCCTATCTAAATGAATGGGCAGAGAGTCAGAACTGCACTTTCATTGGTCACTGGGACATAAAAACTGCATGAATAGAAACAGCAGTAAAATATGATAAAAATCGCTGAAAATGTTTTATGACTTTGCCCCAAAATAAGCACGACATCAACTTCATTTACGTCTCTATCCAGAATGCACTCTGGGAATTATCATCCTTGTCATTTGACCCAGTATAATGATGTGTTTGAATTTAAAGCTCCCTCTAGTGTATTTCACCGAACCGATTAGAGGAGCCATCAGGGGGCCTGCACTCTCCATCCCGCAGCACTCTGGCTCACACTCCGCACCTTTCTTCACTGGATAATAGGCTTAAAGCAGCCGGACAAAGTAAACACAGCCTGCAAATTCCATTCTGAGCTACCAGTGACAGAATGGAGCGGGATCCAGGAATATTTTCTCGCCAAGCTTGAGCTGAAGAATACAAACCTCTGGAGCTGGAGAGAAAAACAGATAATAGAGAGCTTCTCATGCAGGGATCTTTTGTTGGCGATTTGGGTTTTGCTCCATTTTATAGAACTAAACCAAATGAGATGGAAGTCCACTGTAGGTAACAGAGCTATTGAGATGATAAATATGCTTCAGTTAAGTGTGTGTGTGTGTGTGTGTGTGTGTGAGAGAGAGAGAGAGAGAGAGAGAGAGAGAAAGAGAGGGTTGAATAAAATAAAATAAGAACTGTATGGTGGTGGCCCTAACAAGGTAAAAAAGAATATCAAGCCATTTCTGCCAACAAATGTTTTCTTAAAACGAATACTTTAAAAGTGAATTATAGTGGATTCAACTCAAGTTTGCACAGGTGTTCAAACAGAATCAGTTCTGAAATGCTTCCACTCTTTTTGGACAATGCATTTCCAAGGACTTTTTCCAGTCATTTTTGAACACCAGAGAAGGATTTGAAATATATTCAGTGATGAATCATTCTGAATAAGTCATCGAAAAGTATGAACTCAAAATGACAATTTACACACGAGTAGTCTTTTCATTTTTATTCGACGCAACAGCAACTTCTGTCTTCAACAAATTGTGTCATCACATACATTAAAAAAGACCCACTTTATCAAGAAACAACCTCTCCTATCACACATAGTCCCTCAAGAATTAGTTCTCTCACAAACAAACATAACAACTCCATTCTTTTTTATTAGATGGCTTTTAGATGTTTCTCAGTAACTTACATCACCTGTCTTCACTAATTCACCACAATTAACCCATTAAAGATGAGGGGTTTTTGCCTTGCGATGTCAGAGTGTGCGCCGTTATCCACTGTGTTTGACGTCAGATTGTGTGCTGCTGACTGCTTCTGATTGGCCAAGGTGACTTTACGATTTGGGTTATATCGCCGCCTGCTGGTGTGGCATGCTCTTGACAGCGCTTGATAGCATGTTTTTGCGTTTTCATATGGACGGGATTTTTTTTTAAACGCAGGAGGAAAAACTCCGGTTATAAAAATACCCGTGTCCGTGTGGACTAGGCCTTAGTTCCAAGTACAAGTCTCTGCAGTGCAAAAGTGGGCGTTTATCAACTTGTGGGTGTTTTCAAACTGCTGGGTGTTTCTAAATCATGCAATCTAAATGATCCCGGTTACCCAACCCCACCCCTAAACCTAATGTCACTATGACGTCAACCAATCAGGTATGATGGTGTAAAAACACCCTGATCTGGTAACTCTCATTACTTGTTAAAGATTGCGCCAAAAAAAAAATACTCTTCAAAAGAGGATGACAGAAAGACAAGATGAAATGTCTCCACAAACTGAAAACCACATATAGCTGATCAACTTAATTAAGGTCTTTCTAAGAAAAAAAAGGGTCAAAGTTCAGGTCAGCTGCAGGCTGTGAAATGAGTTAGCACTTCCACAGCTTGAGAAATTCTCAGAAAGACTCCATGTGTGAGCAGCTGGGATTAAGAGGTTCAGTTTACCTTTGAACATTTGTGATTAATACTTTAAACCCTTAACTTCAGTGCTGACTGCAGACTACTTGAGTGTGAACCACAGCGAGCAGGGCTTTGTTCATTTGATGGAAAATGAAATGCATTAAAATACCTATTAATATGGCAAGTACAAATAATAAAAATAGGTAAATAAAAAAATAAAGAAATTATATATATATATATATATATATATATATATATATATATACACACACACACATATTTCTTGCATGAATGTGGCATGCTAATGTAAACTGAAATATCAATTTAAACTGCATATTGCCTTTAATGCAATTATCATGCATGCAGTGTTTATGACCCTATATTAATTGAGAATCTACATTGAATATTAATTTTTTTAAGTTAATTTGTCACATAATGTTAAACATTTAAAATGAATCAACAAGGTGATTAAAAATACCATCTAGAAGCCAATTACAGAAGCTAATTTATACACTTTCCCTTCTCAAATTTATATAAATGTTCACGTTGTCAACAACCCATAAACATCTACCAGTCACGTGTCTAGGTCTTCAAATTCATTAATACATAAGATATATGATAAATACATTCAAGAAAATATGACAATTAGTTTCAAGGTCAAAGGAGTTTATTTTGATTCACATACAGATATTTATATTACATACACAGTACCTTTAAAATGTCGGGTGCTAACAGCAATCCATAGTGCTGTTTAAATCTTTAGTTTTTATTTTCATTTTTTCCCCAACCATCTCATTTAATCTTGCATTTGTAGAATAATTTGATTTGAACAACAGCCTGAAGCAAGAGGTTTGAAAATGACATTATATGTCAAACAACACTGTGTAAAGAACCACAGTCTCCTGAAACTCTCAACAGAACGCTTCACTGACAGCACAGACAGAGAGAGAGAGAGAGAGAGAGAGGTGGAGGTTTTGAAATACCCTCTTGAGTCCAAATGAAACCATAAAGAGTTGAGTTGAACATGAGATTCGTCACATTAACTAGCACACAGCATCAACTCATGATTACAAACACAATCCATTATTCATTATTCACTTAAAGAGCTGTGTTATTGCACTCTACTGACATTGAATAACCATAGAAAATGAAAAACAGTAAGAAAAATCAGAAGGAAGAACGAAGCAAACAGAATGTCAACGAAGAAAGGAAGAACAAAAGTAAACAAAACAAAAAATGAGAAAGGAAATTAAAGGAAGGAATAAGGAAGAGAAAAGGAAAGGGAAGAAAGGCAAGCAAGCAAGCAAGCAAGCAAGCAAGCAATGGGATGGGATGGGATGGGATGGGATGGGATGGGATGGGATGGGATGGGATGGGATGGGATGGGATGGGAAGGGAAGGGAAGGGAAGGGAAGGGAAGGGAAGGGAAGGGAAGGGAAGGGAAGGGAAGGGAAGGGAAGGGAAGGGAAGGGAAGGGAAGGGAAGGGAAGGGAAGGGAAGGGAAGGGAAGGGAACAAGAGGTAAATGAAGCCAAAAGTAATAGATTAGGAAAAACAAGTAAGGAAGATTGAAAAGAAAGGGAAGGAAGAGAAAGAAGATGGGAAAAGGCAAAAAAATAACAGGGAGGAAAATAATAATAGACAGAAGGAAGAAGGGAGGGAAGGAAAGAATGAAGAAAAACAAAGGAAGGAAGGAAGAATGGAAAGGAAGGGAAGGTGAAAGGAGTAAAATCGAAAAATCTCATTACTTGTTAAAGATTGCGCCAAAAAAAAAATACTCTTCAAAAGAGGATGACAGAAAGACAAGATGAAATGTCTCCACAAACTGAAAACCACATATAGCTGATCAACTTAATTAAGGTCTTTCTAAGAAAAAAAAGGGTCAAAGTTCAGGTCAGCTGCAGGCTGTGAAATGAATTAGCACTTCCACAGCTTGAGAAATTCTCAGAAAGACTCCATGTGTGAGCAGCTGGGATTAAGAGGTTCAGTTTACCTTTGAACATTTGTGATTAATACTTTAAACCCTTAACTTCAGTGCTGACTGCAGACTACTTGAGTGTGAACCACAGCGAGCAGGGCTTTGTTCATTTGATGGAAAATGAAATGCATTAAAATACCTATTAATATGGCAAGTACAAATAATAAAAATAGGTAAATAAAAAAATAAAGAAATTATATATATATATATATATATATATATATATATATATATATATATATATATATATATATATATATATATATACACACACACACATATTTCTTGCATGAATGTGGCATGCTAATGTAAACTGAAATATCAATTTAAACTGCATATTGCCTTTAATGCAATTATCATGCATGCAGTGTTTATGACCCTATATTAATTGAGAATCTACATTGAATATTAATTTTTTTAAGTTAATTTGTCACATAATGTTAAACATTTAAAATGAATCAACAAGGTGATTAAAAATACCATCTAGAAGCCAATTACAGAAGCTAATTTATACACTTTCCCTTCTCAAATTTATATAAATGTTCACGTTGTCAACAACCCATAAACATCTACCAGTCACGTGTCTAGGTCTTCAAATTCATTAATACATAAGATATATGATAAATACATTCAAGAAAATATGACAATTAGTTTCAAGGTCAAAGGAGTTTATTTTGATTCACATACAGATATTTATATTACATACACAGTACCTTTAAAATGTCGGGTGCTAACAGCAATCCATAGTGCTGTTTAAATCTTTAGTTTTTATTTTCATTTTTTCCCCAACCATCTCATTTAATCTTGCATTTGTAGAATAATTTGATTTGAACAACAGCCTGAAGCAAGAGGTTTGAAAATGACATTATATGTCAAACAACACTGTGTAAAGAACCACAGTCTCCTGAAACTCTCAACAGAACGCTTCACTGACAGCACAGACAGAGAGAGAGAGAGAGAGAGAGAGGTGGAGGTTTTGAAATACCCTCTTGAGTCCAAATGAAACCATAAAGAGTTGAGTTGAACATGAGATTCGTCACATTAACTAGCACACAGCATCAACTCATGATTACAAACACAATCCATTATTCATTATTCACTTAAAGAGCTGTGTTATTGCACTCTACTGACATTGAATAACCATAGAAAATGAAAAACAGTAAGAAAAATCAGAAGGAAGAACGAAGCAAACAGAATGTCAACGAAGAAAGGAAGAACAAAAGTAAACAAAACAAAAAATGAGAAAGGAAATTAAAGGAAGGAATAAGGAAGAGAAAAGGAAAGGGAAGAAAGGCAAGCAAGCAAGCAAGCAAGCAAGCAATGGGATGGGATGGGATGGGATGGGATGGGATGGGATGGGATGGGAAGGGAAGGGAAGGGAAGGGAAGGGAAGGGAAGGGAAGGGAAGGGAAGGGAAGGGAAGGGAAGGGAAGGGAAGGGAAGGGAAGGGAAGGGAAGGGAAGGGAAGGGAAGGGAAGGGAAGGGAAGGGAAGGGAAGGGAAGGGAAGGGAAGGGAAGGGAAGGGAAGGGAAGGGAAGGGAAGGGAAGGGAAGGGAAGGGAAGGGAAGGGAAGGGAAGGGAAGGGAAGGGAAGGGAAGGGAAGGGAAGGGAAGGGAAGGGAAGGGAAGGGAAGGGAAGGGAAGGGAAGGGAAGGGAAGGGAAGGGAAGGGAAGGGAAGGGAAGGGAAGGGAAGGGAAGGGAACAAGAGGTAAATGAAGCCAAAAGTAATAGATTAGGAAAAACAAGTAAGGAAGATTGAAAAGAAAGGGAAGGAAGAGAAAGAAGATGGGAAAAGGCAAAAAAATAACAGGGAGGAAAATAATAATAGACAGAAGGAAGAAGGGAGGGAAGGAAAGAATGAAGAAAAACAAAGGAAGGAAGGAAGAATGGAAAGGAAGGGAAGGTGAAAGGAGTAAAATCGAAAAAGAAGGAAAGAAAGGGAAAAAATGGCAGGGAAGAGAAGGAAGATGGGGAAAAGCAAAATATTAAGAAGAAAATAAGGATTGAAAAGAAATAGAAAGGAAGAAATGAAATGGAAAAAGAAGAAAGGAAACAAGCAGGAAATAAGATGGGAAGAAGAAAAGGAAAATGGAAAAATAAATTAATAGAAGGAAGAACAAAAAAAGAAAAGGAAAGAAAAGAAAGTGAAGGAAGAAAATGAAACAAGAAGGAACTGAATAAGTAAAATGGAAAGGAACAAAAGAAAGAATTAAAGAAAAGGTAGTAAAATGTAAGAAAATGGAAAGAAAGTGAAAGGAGTCAGTGGTAATGATGATGTGGTCTGTATTGCTCTGAGTGTTTCCTTTGATTGCAGCGTCACATTGATTGATCAGCAGTACACTGTTGTGCAGTTTCTCTGTTTGGATGGCAATAGAACATGATATACACCTTCATTTCAAACATAACATGACAGATGTGTTTACTGGGAGCTGAAGGACTGTTTCATCTAGTGAACATGCATTTATTGATGAACATACAAGACTGGCTAATGAATGGTTTTAATCAAAACCTTACAATAAAAAACAACAACTTGGGAATATTTTACAATTCCATTCTCTAACAGTGTACATTTCTCATCTCGACCAATCAATTTGAATTTCAATGATGACATCATAATAGCACAGTAAGTTACATCATTTCCAATTGTTTGTTTCCTGTTCACAAACCGCACTCCCACTTTTACAAGACAAAGTCAAACTCTACAATACAGAACAAACTGCCACGTTCAGTACTTTACCCACAATGCCAAAGCAGTGGCATCCCACGTACATCACTGTTCAGGATTGTAATGGACGCTGGTTTCAGAAGCAGCATTATAACAGTGTGAAAAGTACAAACATTCAGTGTTGACACCTACATTGATCAGAAGCCATCCCAACGTTTGTTATTTGAAGCACCATGAGAGAAATACACACTCCTGGGCTGAAATTCAAGGAAACCTTACAATTACAAGTCAATGCTTTGAGCTTAATTTCGTAACAATTGGTTTAAATGATGCAAAGTTTAAAAACGGATGATTTGAGATGATGGATTGGCAATAAATGAACCCTGTGCACGACCCGACAGATACGAGGGCCCTTTCGTCAAAAATAACCTGTATAAAATGCAAGATGGCACACCACATTGTTGTCTGTCTATTCTAAAATGAACCAACGCAACGTTTTACAATTAGTATTGAATTCTAACAATAGTAATACAAAAGCTACTGTACGTATGTATGTGTCCACCCTGTTGTAAAATCATCAGCAGCCATATTGAAGTAGTTTGCAGAGACCGGAGACCTCCCAGAACCCCTCTCTGTCCTCTGGAGATATGTTACTGGTGGGAAATGTGATGTCGATTTTTATGGTGAAAACATTCTGCTAATGTTCATACAAATAAAACGGGTATTTAAATGGCTTTTGATTTCAAGGTTCAAAGGTTGTTGTTGTTTTTTTTGTTTTTTTTTTAAAACAGCACCTGAATGATGTCAGCTCTCAATGTCCAACAGAAGGCTGGAATATCTTATAAGGGTCAATATACGATGTCAAAGGTAATAAATGTATGCAAAAAATAATAATAATTTAATCACGTTTGATTAGTGTTAACATGAAAACAAAAGCACAATCTGAGCATATTTCTGCAGGTGCTTAAAGGAACAGTTCACACCATAAAATGCAATCCTCTATCCATAATATTGCTTTTTCCAGCGGAAAAATTCGTCTTGTCTGAATCAGGAGAGAAATATGCACAGATCAAGCACTATTTAGAAGCGAAAACAGTGCAAATTGCTGTTCAGATTTTCATGTGAAGAAAACAGGGATGGAATTTTTCACTGGATGACGCATTATTACAGGTTATCGCATTATTATGGATTACTTGTGGATTATTGTGATGTTTTTATCAGCTGTTTTGACTCGCTCTGCAGAGGAGCAAGAGATGTAATGCAAAATTTCTCCAAATCTGTTCTGAAGTAGAAACAAGCTCATCTATATATTGGATAACCTGAAGGTGAGTATATATTTGACACATTTTCATTTTTGGGCGAACTATTCCTTTAAGTGGAAACAAACATACATTAACATGCAGTGCCATATAAAGGTGTTGTGAAAAATACAAATAATTGAAATACTAATAATGAAAGAACTAAAACAGTGTTTCTGGGTGAGAATGAGTTAGCAAATGAGAGCTGTTACATAAACAACCAAAAAAATCTTGAGTATTTCATCCCTTTATTAAAATGTTTAGTACACGGATCAAGTACAGGTACATAACAAAACCGTACAACTTAAAAATTATATGCTCAAATTACTGTGTACTGCATAATGTTAATTCAATGAAGCTAATCTTTACCTAATACTAAAAACATCAGCCATGTGTGTTTGAAAGACTACATTACTTGTCTTCTTCTTTTTTTCATGTAACAATTAAATGTGAAGAGTGGGGTTACATTGCAACAAACAGTGGCCCCAAAACATATTTTGACACATTTAAAAACCTAGTATGTTTTACAGTATATTAAAATGGTAGCTTTGAGATGATATATTGCTCATAAATGTTTTGTGGTAGTGGTACGTTCCTAGTTTAATGAAACGAACCGCACCAGACTGAACTGGAGAAAAACAGACTTGTATTTTATATTTCACTGACATTTTTAAGTGTCCAAATACTGTTTAGAGCCACTGTAGTTCTCAGATCTGGGGCTAATAACAGATCAGTGTAGAAATATGAGTCCAGGTGCCTCTTTTTAACATACAATGACTTTAAATCAGACACTTGGATCTAACGCAGGATCTCTACATGAATAGGGGATTGTGGGATTGGGTAAACAGACCTGACACATCCGACACCACCTGGAAAACCTCTATCAGAGCCGTTGCGTTACTATATTCGTGTTTTCGAGGAGGAAACTGCATTATTTCAAAGGCACTTCCCAGATCTGACATTAAATAAATAAACTCCAGCTGAAATTTAGGTAGTAAGCTCGTTGATTCCCTTCGGACAACACAAAAATATGAGTTTTGGGATGAGATTTTGTTTGCGAGGAACAAAAGGTGAGGATGAGGTTCATGCTCTCGACCTGCATTCGTTTTAGTTACACACACCTTTCAAGGGTGACGGAACAGCATGCAAGGCTGCTGCAGAGAGCCAGAGTTTCACAAACACAAAGGCAGAAAATGACAGCGACAGTGCTTGTACCCCTCAATTGCTTCCTGTAAAGCAGCCTCACTTCCTGTTGAGCGACAGAAACGCCCACGTTCACCCTTAAATGCTATATAAACACGGTTCTCTATATTTGTATATGTATAATTAGCTAAGTTACTTTTATCTCTGACCATGCAAGACTACAGGCAAAAGGGAAACAGGTGATTAGCTGTGATGTGGCAAGGTGTGCAAATACTCCCTCTACTGGCCGTCAGTCCCACTCTGAGAACGCCTCACAACTGTACACAATTACATATATACAAAAGATAGGGGGCGCCATTGTACATATTATTTTATCGCACACAGACACACCGGCCCGTCCGAAAATATCCGGAACAAGCTAAAAACCATCACAGAAAACAAGGGTTGATCGGTGCTCGTTAAAACAAAAGCCCACCCTGCCACATCGAGTGAAGCACAGAAAATCGCAAGGTATTAGATATCAGCCAGTCAATGTACACTTTACATAGATTCCCGATTTTTTTCTTCTTTTTCGAAGTCTCCTTTTTTTTTTGGATGCCATATGAGGGGGATTCAAAGCAAAGCAACTAGTGAAGATTCATAAATATACATATTCAGATGTTTCTTTGAATGAAAATGCATACTTTGTCGTAATGTACGCGCGATACATTATTTTATACGTATATATTTACTTTTTTTATTTATTTGGTAATTACATGTTTTCGAGGTTTGTGGATTTCTCGTTCGGGTGCCGATCACCTTCTGAAGAACATGGGGTTGCGCAGGCAGGCGGTTAGTCACCTGCAGCACCCCAGCGGTCCGGCGGAGGTCTCCAGGCTGCTGTCGGTATCGGAGGCCAGGGTCTGGTCGGTGGACATGGAGGAGATGTCGTTGACGGAGGGGGAGGGGGGGAGGCTCTCGCTGCTGTTCATGGCTGCACCTGCGCTAAGGGAAGTAACGGGGGATAAACGGTTACAACGAAAAAAGTAGCACAGCCACAGCGCCCTCTACAGAGCGAAGAGATACTTTCAAATATTAAAAAGTACAATAACGATAAAAACGTACACACACACACACACACATATATATATATATATCTCCCACAGGGATGAAAGAGGGTTGCTTAAGGGTGGAGTCCATGGACTGGGTTTGGATCTGAGGTGATATTGTAGGATGTTGAGATATTTATCAAAATCAAAATTACATGATTATTTAAACTAATTGATTTAATAAGATATTGAATAATAATAATAATAATAATTAATAGAAACATTTACAAAAATATATAATTGAGTGTAAAGTATTGCCTTAGGTTATACCTTACCTTATAAAAATATTTTATATTTAAAAATTATATAATAATTTTACACAAATTTTACGTTAATACTATATTAAATATAATTAGATATTTAATACATTTTATATATATATATATATATATATATATATATATATATATATATATATATATATCTGTACTTTTCTTCTTTTTTACATATATACTTGGAAAAGAATATTAGTAGGATACATTTAATCAGTTACTTTTAAAAGTGTGTTTGTGTGTGTGTTTAACATTTGATAACTATTTCACAATTTAGCATGAAATAATATAATAAATATAATTAGACATTATATATAAATAAATCTATTTATATGTTTTATTTTATTTTATTTTTTTCTGCTAATTGGTAATCATGGCTGGTAGATTAGAAAAGTAATCACAGACCATTCCTCAACAAGATGTATGATTATAGATATTAATTTATGCAGCTAAAACTGTTTAGGGCAGGTTATATTCACATTCCTAACACCATATGCATGAGCAAACAACGTTTATAACAAAACCTGTTTTTAAAAAACACAAAAATCAAGCATATCTTCCACCACTAGGTGGAGCTAATGATCTATATGAAGTCATAAATAAAGGCTCCTGAAAAAAAGGACAAAATGTCCCTATTTTTTATCATCAGGTTTGAGAGTTGCACTGACTGCCCTATAAACCCAGAAAACCTCAAATCCTTCACAGAGTCTGTTTGAACAGGAGCTCTGCACAATCCAGTAACCTGCAAGGAGATTGCTTTTGATACAAATCAAACACAAATAACCCCTTAAACGGCTTCCTATGATAACAGTACAAGCTAATTTACTTGAATGACGGCCTACTTATTTGGTTTTAATAGAAGGCAGCTCTTTAATACCTATTCAATGATGTGAACATGATTTATAATAACTTTATAGTACACTGCCCACATCCTCGTTTGAGATTAACATTTCAAACATGTAGGTTTGGAGTGTGACTGCAGAGAGGGGCTAGAGCAAAAAACAACAAAAAAAGACAATATGATAAATGATGCAAGCAGAAGCTACCCTTTAAAATGAGAAGAAAAAATGATGAGGGTGGGTGACATTTAGGGGTAAAAGCTTTTAATCACTGTCAGCTTTACGGTCACTGTCTGTTTTAGTCTCTCTCTCTCTCTCTCTCTGTAGAAATGTGCCAGACCAGCAAAATATGATCACTAGTTACACATCACATCACATTGAGAGCGTCAGTTACCTCATAGCACATAAGAACAGCAGTATTTAGCCACACACACACAAAATCTGAATAGCTGACAAAAACTTCAGTTTTCTGCTTTCCAAGACTGCATTTATTTGATCAAGAAAACGGTAATATTATGAAATATTATTTTAATTTAAAATACCTGTTTTCTATTTTAATATATTTTTAAAATGTAATTTATTTCTTAATGCAAAGCTGAATTTTCAGCATCATTAGGCCTACTCCAGTCATCAGTGCCACATGATCCTTCAGAAATGATTCTAACATGCCGATTTGCTGCTTCAGAAACATTTCTGATTCATATAAATTTGAATAATAATAATAATAATAAAAGATTATATTTTTGTGTAAACTGTGACTTTTATTCTGGATTTTTGATTAATAGAAAGTTCAAAAGAACAGCATTAATTTGAATATATATACAGAAACATTTTGAAAGATTTTTAATATTTTACTGTCACTTTTGATTTAACGCATCCTTGCTGAATGCAACTTAAACTGCTTTATTACTTTAGTTTATTAAAATAATAATAATAATTTGACTGAGCCCATAGTGTACATTATGAAATATTAAATAAACAGGCTGAAATCCTAAAAAAAGAACAGTCATTATATAGTTAAAAAAGTTTAAAGATACAGTAAATATACTCCTAAACCAAATTTTAGACCAGACCAAAAAAAATAAAAATCTTTATTTTGGCCTAAACTTTTCAGCTAGTCAATCTGGGAGACCAGCTTGGCCAGTACAAGAAATCATATTAAACCAGCTAAACCAGCTTAGACTGGATTTTTTGGAGGGTGTTTGGCTTATACTGATTTTCTGGGTGTCTAATGCCCATTTCCTATGTATCTATCTCAGAAACTCTGCCCTCCAGCTCCTCTTGTCAAATTGCCCCGGTTTTTCTTTACCCACAGTTCCCCTCACAGTAAACAGCATCATGTATATCCCACACATGTGATTTCAGTGACCACTCGAGTGGAAAAACAGACTTTCAGCTACATCACTCTTCTCTCACTTAACAGAATCCTGCAGTCATCCCCCACAAAGGACACCTCCAGCGCCCCAGAGACCTCCATAAATCTCCCTCCTACACTGCAGGATGAAGCTTCCTACAGCTTCCGCAGCATCTCAGACTCCCAGATCCTCAATCCAACAGGAAGGGAACCAGGATTTATTTGAACCCCAGTCCAGTTCTGCAGGTTTAACTAAACACACTGAATCACTGTTTAGTACGGGACGCTACATAAACAACCCCCCACTGCTGGAGCAGGACATCTAGAAACACCATCAATCAGGCATGTTTATAGTCATGTGATCTATGTATGTTGTACAGTAAACAACCTGCCGTTTATATTTGCTCTAGCTGTCAGAAAAATACAAATATAACACTTTCATAAAACACACTCACTTAAGTCTACAATTTGTAAAGCTGTTTTAAAATCATATATGATATATGAAACTGAATTGAACTGAATTTGTGCCGATTTAACACATTGACCCACACTGCTGTGAAATACTGAGCTGCATTGCGACTGCTTACTTCAGCACAAGCACTTAATTACAAAGTGGAGATACTGAATGAGAGAAAGAGAGAGAGAGAGAGAGAGAGAGAGAGAGAGAAAATGAGGCCAGAAAAGGATGGACACCACTAGCAAAAAAATGAAAAAAGAAATTCAAACACCCCAACAATATAAAAAAAAACCTAACCAATAGATCTTTCTTAATAAGCAAACATGAGGAGCTGGAGTCACTGTCTATCATCTTCTCAGTGCTGCAGGACTGCAGACATGCAATCACACACACACACACACACACACACACACACACACACACACACACACACACACACACACACACACACACACACATCTACAGTGCTGCCATCTACAGGTCAAACACACACACTGCAACTCAACATCCCACAAACCTCAAAAGAAAAGCCTTTTCGCTGAGTCAATCAGCAAACTAAATCCTACAAATATTTCAGACTTGTCTGAACTATGATTTTTGTAAATTGATGAAATCAGACACCATGGACTCCCACCTTAATTATGAAACATACATATACAGTGGCAAATATACAATACATTATAAAAACACAAATACATTTAAACATTGGCATGTCATTTCCCAGCATTTTAGTTGTAAATACAAAAAATAATGTGTGTATTTATTTTTTTATACTATTACTTGGATATTTTTACATTGCTGCAGAATTGATTTACATAATGAAAAAAATTAAATAAATAAAATAATAAAAAAATTCCCCTTCACTAAGCTCTGCCCCCAGTTGATTCTTGTTAACTTTAAAGAATGTAAAAATATATGCTGGTGAAAAATTGGATAGATATTATTTTTATGTCTGCTAAATTGAATTTTGACGCCACAAAGCAGTTTTATCTGGCATTTGTCTTAAAAAATGTTGAATTACAGAGTAACAAACTAAAAAGTGAAGAAAATTCTCAGAATCAACTGAATAATAAAATAGATAGATAGATAGATAGATAGATAGATAGATAGATAGATAGATAGATAGATAGATAGATAGAAAGAAACTCCAAACATATCTTTTACTGAATTGCAACATAATATCTTTTTTGAGAAAATGGTGGATTGCATTTTTAAGACAGGTCTTAGTGAAAGATCAATTGTAATTCTGTAAATCTAATAATAATAATAATAATAGGCTAAAATAAATAGAGTGTAATAAAGTTTTCCTAAAGATGCTGTAAGCGTGTTTTGGTATCATTGTTTGGTATATACCACACACCTTCAATCTGACTAAACTAATTCCCACCCTTTTGGAGAGACCCAAACTTTTTTAGCCAATCAGAAACACTTTCTGCCTGTCAATCACTGTGCACTTTAGTTGGAATGTCTTTAGGGGCGGGGTTTTGTTTCATAACAGAAAGTATTGGGTAAAATCACTTACAGCACCTTTTCTTAATTTCAGCAAAGACCACAACAGACACTAACAATGTCAAGGACAGACTGAACAACTAGCACGTAATCACACTCAGGACGTGCTCCGTTCAAGTCACACGGACGAGATGAGAGGGGGACAGGGACAAATGAAGCAACCACAATGGGAGGGTTTCTCATAAACAGCGGAAATCACTTTAAATTGACTTACAGAAGCATAGCTTATGCACAGAGAGTACCTGAGGGAGAGGGCTGTCCCTTCACAACACCATTCTTTGTTCTCTCCTCGAAGTTCATCACCTCTTTATAGATGAGCTCTGAGCCAGAGAAAAACACAGAGAAAGAGCACATTTATGTACATACTTTAGGTTCATTCAAATAAAGTTTTAGCATCTGAGGATAGAAACTAGCATGATCTCAGTATAAATAGTCCTGTATTTCAGTAACAACAGAAGTCAATGGAAAGCGGCCACCCTCGTGTGCGGGAATGATTTACAGCTTCATCTCTTGATGTTTCTGTGGGCCGTGAGTTATGTGATGTCCACATGCAGAGAGCTCCAAACGAAGGCCTACCTTTCCATTCATCAATCGAGTGTTCCCTCTCATCTAGCTGTTTATCATAGATCTGTGGAGGAGGCTGAGACAGAGAGAGAGAAACATATTTAATCCTTCCCCATCAAAATCAGAAACACTGAGTGTCTTTTGTCTTAAACGTATCATTGCTGGTCCTTAATCATAAATCCTCTTACTATTAAAAATACATGCTTTATTATGGAAGCCCGTTTCCACTACTGAATAAAACAAAATAAAAAAATTGTGACTTTTTATCTCACAGTTCTCTCTCAGAAATGCAAGATAGAACCTTGCAATTCTAAAATAATAATAATAATAATAATTGTAGAATAAGGCATAGTTGCAAGATTTAAACTCAGAATTCAGTTTATATCACAAATCTGTCTTTTTTTTTTGTTTTTTTTTTACAATTCTTACTTAGTTTACATCTCGGAATTCAGTGTTTTTTGTTTCCGCCATGGAATAAAAAAATGTAAATAAAAAAAACCATAATTGTGATTCGTAATTTTATCTCACAATTCTGCCTTTTTCTTGGAATTCTATCTCGTAATTCTGATTTTATATCTCTTTATACATAGTTTTTTCTCAAAATTGCGAGAAAAGGAAATATAAAAAAATTGCAATTGCCTTTTTAATATTTTTATTCCATGGTGGAAACGGGCTTCCATACTTAAAATGTCTAAATATAGTACATTTGCTCCTGCAGAGTCACTTATTTGATGCAATGCTATTCATCTTGCATAAACCACGATCAGAACACAGCACTACATACAGTATGATATTTTCTAATGTTCAAATATCTGGGTTAATATGTTACATTACAGTGTTCAGAGTAAATTACATATTACACTTTAACAATCATTTACATAACTAATAATATTTTTAATAAAAAAAATATTAACACTGTAATGTAAAGTGTTAGCACCACTTGCACATGCAGTTGACATGTTCAACAGTAAGAACTTAGTAAATAAGGACCAAACACCACCATTAGTAGGACAGAAAAGCAGAGAAAACTCCACCGTCAGGTTTCAGATTAAGACAGAGACATGAGAAACACAGGCTGCGTCTCAGAACCTAGTGAGCAGCATAACTAGACTGCATTTTTGGGCATCATGGACACAACAAAATCAAACCGCAGCAACATTTCAAATGTTCCTGTGCTGCTGCCAAAATATTGTCTACTGTGTATATGCAGCTCACTAGGTTTTGTAACAAGCCAGAGAGAATTAAGAGGAAGAGATGTAAATGGCACTGAATGGAGTATTATGGAAACTGGGATTCCTTATTGCACAATAATAATATGCAAGATTCATCTGAAGTATATTAGTTGATTTCACAAAGCACACAGGTGAGTCATTTCTACCGCCTTTCCACTGAGTAAATCTATCTAAAAGTGAATAAACGATTCTGTCTGTTTGTTCGATGTGATTGGATGGCCTTTTGTTAACTGGTTGACCTAAGAGATGTCATAACATCATCATAAAAATCTATAATTTAGGGTTCCCATTTGCTGAAACCACCAATTGGTAGAATTCAAGGTTTTCTGGTGCCTTAAACTTTAAACCTCCTCAGAATTCTATATTCTATTCTATTCTATTCTATTCTATTCTATTCTATTCTATTCTATTCTATTCTATTCTATTCTGTTGCCTCTAAATGTTACTTGAACACTGAATTTAATTGTATTATTCCTTTCAAACATTCTACAAGATTAGTACACAGTACAAACACACACAAATACACACATATTGACACACTGTGCAAATTTCAGGGAAATCTTTTTCTGTTTTTGAGTTCTAGGCGTCAGTGTGTGTTACAAAGAGATCGGTGTGTGAGTGATTTGAGATGAGGGGGTTTCCTAAGTGTGGAATGGTCTTTATTTACCATGGATATCTGCTGATTCCTGGCCTTCATCAGAGACAGAGAAACACCAGAGAGAAGGAGAAAAGAATCACACTAATCATAATGATGCTCATGGGTTATTAAAACAAACTATTTGCTATTGAATGTCAGATTTTCTATCAGATTAGTATTTTCGATTCATATTTGGGTCAACAGAAAAGTGGTATGTTCACATAAAATGACATCTGCTAACAGATATTTACAGACAATAAATGTGAGCTGGGTTTTTTTTGTTACATGTTTTCCTCTGTTGTTCAGTACTTTGTGTTCTGTACTTTCTAGAACAAGAAAAGCAGACCTGTTGCGTCCTTGAAACCCCTTTGAAACATTACAGACACAAACTTTAGACAAGAACAAGCTGTTTGTCAAAAGGGGACGTGTGAATAGAAGCCGAGGCAAATGCTTACTGAATGTTTAGAAATCTTCATCAACTTTCAGGACAACTTTCTGTTATTTTTACTCCTTTCTTGTGTCCTCTCAAACTGATGAAGGTCCCCAGAATCAACCACAAACATTTACAAACTGAACAAATGCAACACAGACCCTGAGAATGATTTCAACTATTGAGTATGGATCTATTCGATCTATATAATATAATATTATATAAAATATTAGTCATTATATTTATCAAATTGTTTCAGACTGAAGTAATATTTCACCATACAAAAACCTAAAAAACCTAAAAAAAAAAAAAAAAAGAATATATATATATATATATATATATATATATATATATATATATTTTTTTTTTTTTTTTTTAAATAATATTACATAAATTAATAAATTGAGATAAATATATAAACTGTTGTTTTGAAAAAAAATAAACTTGAAAATTGTTAGGTATTTCAGACTTGGTTCAAATGCATCCAGTTAAAAAAAAAAAAAATATATATATATATATATATATATATATATATTGGTATAACCTATTTTTTTTTTAATAAAATACATATTTTGATCTGAATAAATGTAGGAAAAAACAAAACATTGAGTCTTGGTGGAAGTGCATGCAATTAAAAAAAATGTATTTGGTATAACCTAATGTGGTGAGTTTCATTCACAATTGTTAATAAAAAAAAAACAATACACAATTTGTATTGTGTAAATTAAATAAAAAAAAATATATATATATATATATATATATTTTGATCTCAATAAATATATATAGAAAAAAAATTGAGACTTGGTTTACATGCACGCGATTAAAAAAAATTGGTCTAACCTAATGTGATTTAATACATAATATTTTATGAATAATAAAATGTATTACTATTTAATAAATGTGTAAAATGAAAACAAATCAACTAAAACAAACAAGCAAGCAAACAACAAAATAAATACATATTCATATTTTTATATATTTTATTTTAAATTAAACCTAACCTTAATGTTTCATTTTTAAATATTTCCATGCATTTTATTTGCCCTGAAAACCTTACATCTGCAATATGTCATATTGATTGGTAGTTATTTACAGTGCTGTGCATTACATGACAACATTCCTCGCACATATTCAATCAGTTGTGAGTGATGGAGGATATCATGATCGGTCCAATCATGTAGAAAAAGATGACTCACAATACTAAATATGACCAAACTTTTACAGAGTAGGTCTCAGTAGGCTAAAGTAAAGACATGCAGTGGCCAGCAGTAGTGTGGACACAGCTGAGAGTGACAGATACTCACTGCCTCCACCTCGGCCGGGTCGTACCACACGTTGATGTAGGGGTGCTGCAGGGCCTCGTCCACTGATATCCGCTTAGCGGGATCAATGATCAGCATCTTAGACAGCAGGTCTCTGGCCTGACTAGCTGTAAAACACATCACAACACACCGTAGAAACCTTTACATCAGCCAAATGAAGGCATTTTACAGAACTCTACTTAAAATTATTATAACTATTAAAAGTTATTTTAAATGATTATAACATAATAATTATAAAGGTAATTATAAAATTTATTCCAACTTTTGCAGATTTTCGAAAAAATACACAAATGAATTCAAATATCTAGTCACTTTTTATTTAAAAGAAGACTTTTGCTTTCCAAGGCTGCATTTATTTGATCAAAAATGGTAATATTGCGATATATTATTCGAATGTAAAAGAACATTGTTCTTTTTGATTATATCTGAAATTGTTGTTTATTCCATGGTATGAATTTTCAGCATCATAACTCCAGTCTTCAGTGTCACATGCTTTTGCTGCAGAAACTGTGATGATGAGAACCATTATTAACTGAGCACTTATAATAATTAATCATCATTATGAATAACTGGTAGCAACAGCATTTCACAATACTGCATTTCTGTTCATATAGATGCAGACATGGTGAACAGATACTGTATGTTACATATATAGTTATTGGAACTTCAGCAGAATCAGAGCAGGGACATTTATTAAGGAAGGAAACAGAATTATTGCTGATTTCAGATGTTTTAGAAGAATTCGGTGCAAACATCTCACCATCTTCACATTTCATCCTCTAGTTCTCTTTGCAAGGGCACTGGAAACATCACACTCTCCTTCCCTCTCTTCCTCTCCACCTCTGTACGCTCTCTGCATCGCTCACTTTCTTGCTCCATAAATAGCTGTGTAAAGTCAGGCTCTTTCTCTCTCTCCTCTTACAGCATCCTCCCATCTCTCTCTTCTCTCTGCCACCGGCTGGACCGCTTCAAAATGGCCGACACCGATTTCTGCAGATCTGTACATCTCTCTCTCTCTCTCTCTCTCTCTCTGACTCGCTCTCCCTTTCTGCCTTTCAATATCAATTTGTCATGTGAACGTGTTTGATAAACATTACAGAAACTGTTATGTCTCTTTGTAGACTAAGTCAAATTGCTGATCACAAATAACCAAAAAAGTTTGTTTAAATATTTTGTTAAAAATTACATTAAATAAAAAGACTAATAAATACAATGAAATAACAATAGATTAGGGAAAAGAAATACATAAACTAATAATATGGAACTGAAAAACAAAAGATAATCAAATGTATCACATAAAATAAAATAAAATAAAAAATAAAATAAAATTGAAAAGCACTAAAATAAAATTAAAATGACACCAAATATAATTACATAAAATAAAATGGCAAAATAAAATTACATAAAATCAAACAAAATAAATTAAATTAAATAATAAAATCAAAATGCAACCTGACATCACAAATTGTCAAAAAAATTACAAATTGCAAATTTAAATTAAAATGGCAAGTTTAATCTAATAAAATGACATTAAAATTACAAAATGAAAAAAATTTAATCCAATTAAATTGTAAAACAAATGCAAACTGATATAATAAATAAATAAATAAATAAAATATGCAAAAATAAAATGACACAATTAAATTAAAAATTAATAAATAAAATGCACAACAATTAAATGACAAAATGGCACGAAATTAAATATAATGCACAAAATTAAATGACAAAATGGCATAAAATGACATAAATCAACAAAATAAAATAAAATAACATTAAAATAATATTTCGGTCTCTCAGTAGACCTTGTTTTTCTCACACACCCAGAACAGTTCATGGAGCCTTGAATAAGGCACTGCCTTATATCCCTTCTTGTTTCCCAAACTGTAAAACATTCAGCATCTGCCTGTGATGTCTTTTCACTGAGAATAAACTCCACGCAATTTTCATATCAAAAGCTCATGATTCGTCTCTGCTTTCCCCTGAAGAACAACAGCTCTGAGCACAATTTAAGAAACATCTCTCAATTTCACAAACGGGAAGGAAATAGCTGCCTGATTCATGCAGGCACACCAGGAAAATAACAAAGAGATGACTCAAACTGATTATATTAGTTCACCCACTAGATTTTTTTTAATGATCCTAGCAGTATTTTAGAGTTAATTTCACAAGGAAATGGCTTTTAAATGTACTCTATAATTAATAATATATTTTTCCACATAAAAATGTTTATATATATATATATATATATATATATATGTTACAATAGGTTACTAAGAATGAAGGAAATTCTAATGATCATCAAAATAAGCTTTGTTGTCCTTACACACAATATATTAGCTTATAAAAAAATTACAATGTATTAATATATTACATTTATATGTATTTATATTATTATATTAAAATATTTATTTATTAGCATTTTTATTTTATTTTTATTAAGAATGGAGGAAATTCTAATGGTCATAAAAATAATCCTCATTATATTAACATAAAAAAATCATATAAAAATAATTTATAAAAAAGTTATGTATTTATTAACATTTAATTTTTATACTGTTTTTGTTTTATTAATATTATTATTGAGAATGGAGGAAATTGGTCATGAAATTAGGCTTTGTTTTCTCTATACAAAGTAAATAAAAGTAAGTATGTATGAGTGTATTTATTTATCCTTATTTTTTTTTACAAAACTTTCATTTTTGTATTTATTTTTATTTTATTTTATCAGAACTTTTTTAAAAGAGTTTTCATGAGATTCAAACTCATGCTTCAAACACACAAAATACTGTGACAGTACTTGACAATTGTTTGTATGCCAAAGAACATGCTTACAACTAAAGGTGCATAAACTCTGGCTTACCTTTGAGTTTGTTGTGCTCCGAGTCTGCAGGAAAGAGGCAATCAGGGAAGAGTTTGGGGAAGGTCAGGCCGGCGTATTTTGGCCTGTTCTCCACATAGTTACGCACCGTCGGCTGCAGTTTCTTCATGAACTCAGGAGAGGGTGTGCCGAGCTGCTCGATAACCTTATTCCATTGGTCGATGTCTGAAAGTGGGTGGAGTCATGGAAAAAAAACACCTACGTACGGCCTTCAGGCTGGCTGTTTATGCATTACACAGAGTATGATATTTCACATTTAAATGGAGTATAAAATGAAGATAACGACATAATTTGATTATTCTAACATGATTACACAAGATAAAAATAAAAGCAAGTGCTGTGAGCCTAGAAATGCCATCGGTAATAAAATAAAGTTTGATTACACTTCCACTCCAGGATAATTAAAGCTAAATCAGTAAAGGTTAGAACACTCGAAGGGGTCCTAACTAGGCCCGGAGTGGGAAAAAGCCTGAATTTGTTTTTTAAATAAACAAAAAGAAACCAAATCAGTACATAATATAATGATATGGATGATACTCGAGTTAAATCATCAGCTGAGTCATCACAATCAAGAGAATGCCAATTTTACTTCATATTAGACTCCATAAGAACCAATATTACATTTTCATTTTCAATATGTGTTTGCATTCTGGCATAAGACTCTCTGGTGTAAGATTTTTTGCTGAAATGAGTCTCTTATGCACACCAAGGATGCATTTATTTATATTTGCAATATTTACTGTTAAAGGGGTCATATGATGCGATTTCAATTTTTCCTTTCTCTTTGGAGTGTAACAAGCTCTTGGTGCATGAAGAAGATCTGTAAAGTTGCAAAGACTGTAGTCTCAAAACCAAAGAGATATTCTTGATCAAAGTTAAGACTCTTCCACACACCCCTAAAACGGCTCATTCAAACACGCCTCCACACGTCTATGTCACTATGTGGAAATATTTGTGTAATGCCGCCCAAATGTTTGTTATTAGTTTAAGTATTTGCTATTGAATGTTCAAATGCAGAGTTTTACTCCTACCTTTGCATTAGTTGGAAAAAAAATACACTTCAAAAATAAACTAAACTATCTACTGTAGTCAAGTCTATTATGCACCGCATGGCTACATTTATTTGATCACAAATACAGTGAAACCAGTACAATTTAATATTACAACATTACAATTGAAAAGAACATTGTTCTATATGAATATATTTTAACATGTAATTTAGTCTTCAGTGTCACATGATCCCTCGGAAATCATTTGAATATGTTGATTTGGTGCTCAGTTATTATTTTCCATTCATTAATAATGGTTCTTATTATTAGCAATCTTGAAAACCGTAATACAATTTTTTTCTCCTCAAGATTCATTGTTGAACAGCATTCAGAATAGAAACTCTATAGAAACAAAAATGTTGTAACTTTGTAAATGTACTACATTTTATTTTAATGTACAATTTACTGTCAATTTTGATTGAGTAAAAAAAACTAAATCCCTTACCCCAAACCTATTTACAATATTGATGATAATAATAAATTCTTGAACAGCAAATCAACATTTTAGAAAGATTTCTGAAAGATCATTTCACACTGAAGACTGGAGTAATGATGAATAAATTACAGAAAAGAGTTCTTTCACAGTTCTGTAATAATATTCCACAATATCACTGTTTTTACTGTGTTGTCATAACATAAATGCAGAATGGTGAGCATAAGAGACTTCTTTCGAAAACATTAAAGAACTTTCGGAGTAGAGTGTATATAAAAATCACACAAAGTGTGTTATTCAACCGATTAAACAAGTCTTAATAAATCTGAACTGCATCTCTGTTCTTCTGAAATGACATTTCTCACAGCGATTTTCTCGTTGGTGTCATTATCACAGAAGTGTAGCGGTGGGAAATGAGCAGGCGCAGGAATGGGGAGAGAGGGAGACTGCTGGCATTTTTACAGCATTTTTACAGCACATAGGTCTGAGTCGGCCCGGAGAGAATGGATCCTGAAGACGTCTCTATGGGTGCCTAGCAACAGAGGGGGAAATGGATGTTGTCATGGTAGCCCAGTTGGCCCTGGGAAGTCACATGACTGCATTTGCTCCCCAGGCTTCCCATTATTTCCACAAAGCAGGGTTTTGGTTCAAAGGGCCATGGCAGCCAGGACCACATTACATCATCCTGCAGGGACGGCCCACTGCCTCCTACCCAAAACACAAAGCCCGGCCCGTATCACTCCCCCTCTGATCTCATCACACGTCTGAGGAGCTGAACAGCTGCCCAGCGGCTTTCATTCTACAAATACCTTCCAAAATCAGGTTAAATGATGAGTGTAATAAAAAAAAACAGGTATGTTTCTATCAGATTCCTGTGTTCGAGGAGTTTTCAAGAATTATATCATATTTGCTATTGTGTGTATATATATATATATATATATATATATATATATATATATATTAGGGTTGGTAATTTAACACATTAACTAGATTAATTATGGAGAAAAATGATGTGTTAAAATTATTAACGCATTGCCCCGCCCCAGACCTATGTGGATCATCTGCCCTTTCATACAGTCGATTGATGACTAATATGAGGCAGGGCAACAACTTAGCCTAGAGCCTAGAGAATATCCCTAAAGTTCAAAATATGGGGCAAAATGTCCATTTGAAATTTTTTCTCATATTTACATTACATAGTTAAGAAATATCCAAGAGCTGTAGGCAATATCACACAAGTGCAAATTTGATACTCATCTTATACAACAGTTCATTAAGAAGTTAATATTGTGTTATTTTAGACACAATGTTAAATCAGACAAATCAGAACTGTTCATCCCCGAGCAACCCACAGCAGCATTTAATTTCTTAATCCACGTTTTGAATGAACTGGGTGAACCATTTGGCTCGTTGAACCATTGGACATAGTCGAGTTGGCTTTGAAGTGGAGCTGCACAGACCGATTGGTGTGACATCAAAGTACCACGACAGTGATTCAAAGGCACAAGAAGTCGACTGATCTCTAAAATCTTGCAGTACTTTGATGTCACACACCGATCGGTCTGATGATGGTGATGACATGCTTCAAGTCGAAGAAACCTAATGATTCAATGAGCCATTCATAAAGAACCATTTACTTCACTCCTGAATGAATCAGCCATTTGAACGAATCAAATGAATGGATAAATGACTCAATGACTGAATCATTAAGACATTTACCACCACCTACTGGCGGTTTTAGTTTATTATTTAGAGTATCATTTCATTAAAGAAATAATTTCATATTTTGACAGTAATAATAATAAAATTAAGATATGTAATACATTTTATCAAACTAGTTTTTTCTTGCTGAATCTACTTTTTGTAATCTCTGTTAGATTTTTTGCACAACAATGACTTTAAATGAACTTTTTAGAGTAATTTCTCCAAATTTGATATGTGACTAATTAGATTAATTTATCACCACATCTTGTAATTAATTAGATGAAAATTCATAAATTCATATATATATATATATATATATATATATATATGTGTGTGTGTGTGTGTGTGTGTGTGTGTGAATTACTTTATTATTTTATTCAGTTGTTATTATTATTATTATAAATTAAGAATTAATTAAATTGATCAAATTGACAGCTGTGGAATTTATAATGTTAAAAAAGTCTATTTTAAACAAACGCTGCTCTTTATGTCTGTCTGTATATATCCACATACATATATACATAACATTTTTAATGTCGTATTTAACAAGCAAAATAAGTTTTTTATTTTTTTTAATTAATACTGTTCTTCTGACCTTTCAATCCATCAAAGAATCCTAAAAGAATCATTAAGGTTCCCAGCTATAGCAGGAATAAATACATTTTACAATATATTAACATATAAAACATTTATTTTTGTACCTAAAACATTAAAAAAAATTTTACTTAGTTTTTACTGTATTTTTTGTCAAATAATTCAGCATTAGATACAATATAGGCTTACATAAGATACAAACACATACAAAAAAATCTTACCGGACCCAAACTTTTTGAACAATTGTATATATAATTATAAAATTTTAGGTCAAATTTGGCAAGTAAAATATGAATGGAGACAGCAGTGAGGATTGGAGAACAGACAGATGGGAAGGATACGATCTGTCCCTGGAAACAGCACTGTTCCTCTTATAACTTCCCCAAAGATACAGCCTACAGACCACATGTCCACTACAGCACACACAACACGCATGCAACACACAAACAGACACTTAATATAGGCCTACCACATAAAATCACACATGCATTGTATATTTCAACATAATAACCAGATTTACAAGCAACTCAGATTCTTGATTCAATTAATTCCAATGGAGTTTCTCATTAGCATGAAGCTAACTGCTTTTATTCATGTGTTTACAAACCTGGCTACAGTGCAGTCTAGAATATCCCTTGCGTACATACAAACCTGCCACTGAAATATGCAAAAAGATGGTATTTTATAAAAAAGATGTTTAGCTGTCTACATTTCAGTACAACCTTTGACATATATGCTTTAAAATGCTATCTCTTCAGGCTGTTGAACAGCTTTCTAAAGAGTACTGACTGAGAATATTCAAAGTGACATCAATGACTCCGTTTCTTCAAAATCTGACTTATGAACTCATAGATAATGCAATATTCAAGTATTAAGTATTCTAATTTATTATCAAACGAGGAGATTAAAGTCGTCTATGTTAGCAATCTAAAAAAGGGTAGCAGAATGTGATAGAGAAAAAAATAAATAAAAAATAAAGGGCACATTTTTTGCATATCAGGTGCAAAGTTAAATGCAACCAAAGTGAAGATGTTAAGTAAGGTTACACTTTTTTTAAGGTGTCCTTGTTACAGTGTAATTATACATTTAAGTACTGAGTATTAATTAACTACATGTACTTACTTTATGGTTAGGGGTTAGGATTAGGGTTACTTGCATGTAATTATGAATAATTCATTGTTATAATAATAGTAAGTACATGTAACGTGTGTAACAAGGACCCCTTAAAATAAAGTGTTACCTTAAAATCAGGCTTTGGTAAAGCACACCCTGTAGACTCTGACTATGTAAGAGGTATTGATGAAACAGCACAGCAAAGAAGTTCACTCAAGCATGTGTTAATGAGTTTTTAAAAAGAACCAAATAAGCCAAGCTTGGTCTATAGGATCGATACCTTAATTGCAGTTCAGAGAGCTGAAAACAAGCACTGCTCTTCTAATAACTTAACTATAACTACAACTGAACTCTATAGGAAAGCAGCAACCGAAAGCAAAATGGCTAAATAAATGAATAAAGTTCAACCTAATGAGTGAATGGAGAGGAAGACTGTATCATTATTTCACGAGTTTCGCTATCTCTAAATGCCAATTAAGCAAGAACTGCTTCCTATTAAGGGACGAATGAATACAATGTGCTGAGGAGAGGTGCAAGGCCGCCACATCCGACTCAAAAACACATCAGAAAGTGATCCCACAGCATCCTAATGAACAAAATCTTCAGTAATCATAGAGGACTGAAAGGAATGAGGGGAAAGAGCGAGTGTTATAAAGTGAGAAAAAGAGATTCAAACAGCATAGTGATCTTGAAGCTATACACATCTATAATACGAAAACCTAAGCAAAACCTGCAGGTTAGAAGAATTACAGAAGTAAACGATTAGTTATGCCTGGACAGATGAACACTGGTCCAGTCAGGTGGATGTGGACCACAAAATCATGTAAACCATAAAAAAAAAAAAAAAAAATAGTACTCATAAAATGAGTTCTTATATATATATAGTCAAACGATTAATCGCGATTAATCACATCCAAAATAAAGTTTTTGTTTACATAATATATGTATTTTAATGTATATGATAAATATTACTATTACATATTGATTGTGCATCACTAAAAAAATATAAGAAAAAGTTTCAAATTAATAAAATTAAACAAAAAAACCTTACAGTTTTGTGTGGAATGAAAAAATGATCTGTCTTTCAGTCTATTTTGAGATTAAAATATAACACTGTGAAATTGGTGTCGTATTAAGAATTATACAGCTTTATTCTGCTTGATAAAACTGTAGATCCACTCATGAAGGATACAGTCCCTGCCGGGGAATAGGATTTTGTGGCGCACCATTTCTCCCATGATGCAACCAACTGACCAAATATCCACTGCAGGCACAGAAGCGAGAAAAAGAGAGCGAAGGAAAAAAAGAGAGGTTAGTGTTTGCACAAACCGTCATGAGTGATGGAGAGAGAAATAATAACGTGAGCTGATTATTCCACAACTGCTCAGATCAAAGTAAGAGCTGGGGTCAGACCTCGGGGAGGACCATTTGTGGCAGGAAACCCATAGCCTGACCTCTCTCTGCTTCCTCCATACTCTAAATATACACACTAACATTTTGGTCCTTAGGGTATTAATGTGTTATTTGTGTTCTCAAGCAGTGAAATCTGTTAGTGTTTCAGAAAATTAACAGCAGGTTAGCAAGAAATCTAAGTACTGAACTAATTTTCCCAACCTCAAATCTAAAAACAACATTCCCCCGGTTTTACAGACAAGGCTTAATAAGCCAGTCCTGGACTACAGTGCATGTTTAAGCTGTTTTAAAGGCAGGGTAGGTAAAAAAATGTATATTAAGTAAGTATTTTTCCAAATTTGTTTAAACTTTATTTATATATCAATACATAATTAAAATGTAAGTACTCTGAAAAAGAAAGTATAAAAATCGAGTGACTGTAGACCTCTCACGACTGTTTTAAAGACTCATTAATAAGCTCATTATTTCCATTCACTCCACCCCCTCCCTTCTGGGCTCCTTCCAAAGCCTCTACTACGGCTCGCTAAGTAATGTTATGTTAGCTATATTACGCAACTACGTGTGCTAATGACACATGCTTCATGAAACAAATATGTATGATCAAAATACAAAAAGAAAGATTTACCTGTCCAGCAGAAATAAAGCCATCAAGGAGTCACTTTTCAGCCCCTTGAGTTCCCTCAGTTCTCGCCATCGCTGGAAAGCCACGCCGATTTTAACTCGCGTTTTATTTCTTTGTTTATCAAAAGACTTTTTGTTCATTGCCTTTTCTTGTACTGTTACTGTCTTCCTTTTTTGCCTGGTTTGCCTTCACTAACTGCATAGACTGGTACTGTGAATTTTGCTTGCTGTTTCTCTGCCATTGTTTTAGTATTCCTAGGATCCGTGCCTGTTGAATCAAACGTGCTGTTTCCTCAAATCAAACGTGCACGCGCAAGTGGGCAGGTCATGTGTGGCAAAAGGGTGGTTGCCATGGTTGCGAGAGAGTGACAGTCGCCTAAGCCAATCCTATGTTTCGTCCCGAAATGGAAATAATGAGCTGTGTTTAATACAGATTAAACGGTCTAGAGTCACTCGATTTTTATACTCTTTTTATCAGAGTACTTACATTTTAATTATGCATTGATATATATAGAAAGTTTAAACAAATTTGGAAGAAAGTTGTTTATACATGTATTACCTACCCTGCCTTTAATTGAAAGCCAGTTGCACTGACGTTATTGTTTTGTTTCAAGATGCACAACCAGTAATGTTTTTTTTTTCTTTTTTCGAAATCACATTTATGAAAGCTACTTAAATTCCCTAAATGAACTAAGACTTAATCCTGGTTTAGTCTAAGCCCTGTCTGTGAAACCGGGCCATTGACTTTTATCCAAATAGCTAATTTTAACACATTTGTAGCATCACCTATACATAAATGCTGTCATTTAACACAATTTTCCTTCCTGTATTTCTGTATATTATAAAACAGAACATTGATACAACTTCTGTTTTTAAATAGCAAAACAACAACAACAAAAAAGTATTACAGCGGCAAAACCATAGACAAACAATGTTCTGAATACTACCCTTACTAATTTCTAATGCATATTACATATGTACTACGAGTAGCATGTAAATATTGACCAACTATATACTTCTAGACTCATTATTATACTGTTCTGTCAGAACGTAAATCATTTTTACATAAAATAACCAAATTTAATACCAAAATGAAAACTCGCTGAATTAACTATGCAATGTAGTAAGGTCATGTGACCACAATATAACATGCTACTGGTTGAAATCTTACTTGTTGCATAAGCTTCAAATACCAAATATAATACTAAAATAATTTGTAGACAGACTAAAAGCCACAAAACTCCAATTGTGATGTCACTGGGTCTATAAAACCCACATTTTAGAATATAGTCTCATATAGTTAGTATAATATAGTTAACTTTTAAAGTTTTGGTAATTTAGTATGTGTATATAGTATGCGTACTATGATTACTATGCAGATGTTAACCAACTACATCTCTTTCTTGACTTCTTAAAAATGAAAATATTTCATTGCAAAATAAAAATGTACTAAATTAAATATGCCATGTAGTAAGGTCATGTGACCACAATATAACATGCTACCAGTTGAAATCTTACTTGTTGCATAAACATACTGGAGCATATACCTACTAAAATACTCAAAGCCACAGAACTCCAATTTTTTAAGTCAAACCCAACATTTCAAATATAGGCTTATATAGCTATTGGAATATAGTTCAATAAGAAATTTGGTAATTTCTGAAGTATGTAGCATGTGTACTATGATAGCAATTGGCTACAACAACTACATCTCTTTCTTGGCTCATTTGAATAAATCTGTCAAAAATTAGACATTTTTACCCAGAATTTGATTAAAATGCTAAATTTTTACTTGCAAAATGAAAATTCAGCGAATTCAATATACAATATAGAAAGGTCATGTGACCACAATATATGATGCATTCAAGACATCCCAGGAAGATCGTATGTAGGAGTTGAATGCACATAAATCCATAAAAATGCATAAATGCAACTCTTGCTGTTTTTTTTTGTAGAAATGGTACAGTACATTTGCCATCTTTGATCTGACTAAGATGACTTGAACGCAACTTACATCGTAATTACGACATCCGTAATTGTAAATAAAAACTTCCCAATTGCATACTACCAGTTGCATAAAACATACTGCTTTACATACTAAATACAAAAATATTTGGACACAAAACTCCATTTTCACAGGGTCTATAAACCCCAAAATTCTAGTGTTACTTAAAAGTGTTGGTCAATCTACACGTAGCCCTGTGATTGGTTTACCGTTTTCCTTGTAGCCCATGCCCAGGATGACCTCCGGGGCCCTGTAGTACCGCGTCACCACATAGGGCGTCATCATAAAGCTAGTGCCAGCGGTTCTCGCCAACCCAAAGTCCAAGATCTTCAGCGTACAGTCAGATTTCACCACAATATTGCTAGGTTTCAGATCCTTAAAGGAAAATATATGACAATAATATTTTTGGTAGGAGATCAGATTTGATCGACTATTTGATTTATTTTTATGTCTAATTAATAAAATAGATCTTCCAACTTCAATTGATCCTGCAGTGTGTATTCATTTTTCTCACCCTGTGGATGATGCCGGCTGAGTGCAGGTGTTTGATTCCACATAACATCTGGTACAGCAGGTAGGACATCCTCTCGTGGTCCAGTTCCATCTGAATCACCTGGCAAAGGTTTGCATCCATTAGCTCCATGACCAGGTAACTAGAGAAGAGAGAAAAAGGAAGGAAGGAAGAAAAAGTGAATTTCACAGGCTGGACAGCAGCTGAAGTGACCATCCCTGTGGTTCTTTCATGTTACATCTGCATGGCTTCATTCATTCTTTCGTACTGCACAAAAGAGACCGCTGTGGATCGATGTGGATCTTTACAACCTCTTATGCAGAGAAAATACTTGTCGGTTGATGACAGTCAGCAGGAATACTAACAGTCAACTGCATTCTGCTGAGTGCTCAAAAACCATAGCTGCAGATTTATGGATTAAACATCATATTTGCTATTTATTTTGTTTCACAAAAATCCAAAACACACTTGAGTAACACTCAATCAATGCAAGTACACTATATATATAGCAAACTATACATATATATATAGATAGATAGATAGATAGATAGATAGATAGATAGATAGATAGATAGATAGATAGATAGATAGATAGATAGATAGATAGATAGATAGATAGATAGATAGATAGATAGATCTACCACAATTCTGAAGCTAGTTTGCTGATTTCTAATCATTTAGTCCATATAGACTTGCGTCCCATCCATCTTAATACTCAAATGATCCGGCTGTGACTGAGCAGACATTTCATCCTCAACATATTGATCCTGCTCTAGATTAAGTCCACACGGCGTGCAGAATAAATCAAGGCATGGGCAGCACGAGATTCACGTGTCAGGGACCAACCAGAGAGTGAGAGTGAAATCACAAACAACTGCAGGTGATCTATCACCCTCACTCTGCAACAACACAGCACTTGTATCGGGACCCTGCATAAGCTCAAACACCACGGGACATGTTTTAATTAACCTGAATTATCATAAATCACCTTACTCTAGCAGACTGTGCAGTTTTTCAGCAAATGTTTATATAGGTATTGCATTTAATACATCAAAAACATTTACATTATTAATAATGTTTATATGAAAGCACTTTCAGCAATAAATGCCCCCTTCACTTTCTGATAATATATTTATTTCCTTAGGTTAGTTTGATATATACATATATACAGTGACAGGTGTGCTTAAATCATACATTTGGATTCAAAGGGGCTTATCCAATCAGATTGCAGAGCCAGACCTACAATTGTTTTTTTAACATTAGCTGCAATCAGTTTAAATTCAGATGTTTTATATGATATAATCAAATGACTTCATGTCTGGAAAATCTCCAAATGTTACTTACACATCTTGGAATTCCTCTAAAGACTTCTGTGGTGTGAAGACATTTAATAAGCTGATGATCTGGAGGAGAAATGAAGAGAAGAACTTGAGTAAGTCATGAAGTTATACTTTAAATATAACTATGCTCTGTTGGGTTAGGGTTAGGGTTAGGTTAGGGTTAGTTGTTGTATAATTTATTTATTTTTTTTACTTAAAAAGTATATGAATACATATATAAAATATAAAATATATAAACAATTGTTTATTTTTATTTCAGTATTATTATTTAGTTAACTAAACTTAAATCATAAACTTTTGTTACTTGGAATAAAACAAACGTTAACTAAAAAAACATTTAAACAATTATTTCGATTATTTCTTTTGTTGTAGTTCTAGAATATCAAAAACTAAAACTAATAAATAAAATTTGAAAAATACTAGACATGATTAAAAAGAAAAATGACAAAAACACAACAAAACTCAAACTAACTAAATTTAAAGTAAATCTAATTTTAAATATTAACAAAAACTATAAAAGGATATCAGTGATACAGCATACAGGTATCAAATGACTGGTATCAAATGAAAATTACTGAACCATCATTTATTTATGAACAATTTTTTTAACTACTCATTCAGAATGTGAGGGGTAAACTTTGTTATTTTCCTCGAAAAGAGGAAGATCCATAAAAGGACTGTCAACGGCCGATAAGACGTGAGGATGATTTTGTATTTCTGTCACGTCCCAGCTGTCCTTTATAACCCCAGTCCCAGACAGAGACACAGAGAGACAGAGCAAGGAGGAGGACAGGAGATCTGGCAGCAGCATTGTGAACCCTTCAGTTGCCAAAAAGTGTTTCCTCTCTGTCGTTTAACACTATTTCTCCTTTTCTCTCTTACTTTGTCATTCATCATCTAATGCTACCGAGCCCTTGTGTGCCAAACAAGATATACACAATATGGCAGCCATATAAACAGAAGTCTCACTTTTTGTCTCAAAGGAAACAGTTATTAGCAGCATTTGCCATCAAATGGGACAACGGGGGAGAGATATTGTGATCTGACACTCACGTTTTTGTGATTGACACATTTCATAAGCACCAGCTCCCTGTATGCTCTCTTGGCGTGAGTCTGGTTCTGAAAAGGTCTGCTGAGTTTCTTAATGGCCACATTTCTGTCCAGGATGGCATCATATCCAGCACTGAGAGAGAGAGAGAGAGAAAGTATATTCATTTGCGGGAAAACAAGTTAGTGAGGTGAATGAAAAATATTGAAATGTAGAATGTAGAATCTGAAATTCCACATTCAGAGTGGAATTCAACACATATCACAAAAAACACTGTTTTTTTTTTTTTTTTTTGCAGCCTAATTCAGTATGCAAATAAAGAAGACCGATTGCAATTCAGTATGCAAATATATATATATTATAAATACATATTTTTGAATTTACAGTATATTGAACATTCTATTCATGTGTGTTAATGTTTTCACATTTAATTTGTTTTTTTACAAATATTATATACAGTAAATACATGCATAAATATATAACATATATAAGTTAACAAAAATAACAAGCAATGAGCCCCAGGACATTTCGTGCCATCTTGCATGTATTGTGAAAAAGACAAATTTTTTTGAGTTTGTCAACAGGGACAGAGAGAAATCGAGTAATGTTGCTGACTTCGGGAAAATCTTTGCTGATCAGTTGGTGGAAAGAAGCAGAGTATGAGTCTCTCATAGCAATATGAGGAAAGGGTTAAACCTGGAGTCACTCTCTCTTCTTCTCTTTCGCTCTGCTTTCACTCGCCACCCAGGGAAACCATGCTCATTAACAATGCAAGAGCAGCAGCACTCCACGGGAAAATACAGGATTAGAGAGGGCCAAGGCACTCAGTGTGTGTGTGTGTGTGTGTGTGTGTGTGTGTGTGTGTGTGTGTCTTCAATCCCAAAGCACTGCAGAAAACAAGGTAGCCAATGGCTCATTGTGATATAACACATTAGTGTTCTCTAATAAGTGAAGGCTGATATAAATTGTATTTAAGGAGTTAAGCCCAGAAAAATTAATGATTCACAATTCAATTTCACAAATAAAATTGTTTCTTTAATCAACAAGTATACCTGGAGGCCAATGGGAGGCAATAAATTAATTTTTGTAATAAATTAACCACAATAAATCTTTAATGAATCACAGTGGGTGGTGCCCATCTCAGTTGTTTCCTGCTTTTTACTTTGAGGATTATGGGAAATTATAGCCAAACAGGCATAAAGTTCCTGCCACCTGTGTTTTGTGTAGTACCATGAAAGGAGTGTGTCAGAATTTTTGTGTGAAGTATAAATATTTAGGAATGATTATTTGAATGCTTATTGAATGTAAATGATTAAAACATTTTTATGATATAAATATATATATGTGTTCTGAAAGCTGCTGAGGTTTACGGCTGAATGCTTCAACCCACAAGGCTGCACTGAAAGAGTCTGCTCTTTAACCATGTTGACATGCGCTGGTAAAGGCTGGAGAGCCATTATTAATAAAACATGACTCACACAGGTCCAGGAAATGTAATGACTGAAAAATGAATTTCTCCTGTAGCACCCCATGTAGCCACAGACAGTGTGCCATGTTCTAGAGTCAAAACTGACCTTCAATCTTTTAATCCCCAATAAACACCTTTTAAAAAGCCTTCTGGGTGAATAAAACGTGAGTGCTTGGGCACTTGTCTGTTTTCAATGCAACCTTTTTTAAAACCTCCACACTGGACTACAACTCAGCAGCCAAAGATGTTTACCTCTAAATCATAGTCTGAAATCAAGATTTCCAAGGTCCATATGGAATTTGATTCACCTATGGATTATTTGAGCGGACAGTCAGAGCTGGTTGTACAGCAGATGGTCAAAGCAGAAGGGGGTGAGGTACACCAAAACAGTCTGTCTAGGAGGGGTGAGGAAAAACCCTACAGACGAGCCACACAGTGAAAGAAAACCTACCGTATATGCCAAATCAAACTGACATTACCAAAGAAATTGCAAATAAACCACACTGTAAAAAATTTTATTTTCGAAGAATGCTGGCATACATTTTAGAAGAAAATACTGTTTTAGTCTTTCTAATTAAACATTTCATTAATTTTATTTAATGATGAATTAATCAATTAATTAATTTCTTTAATTCAGTGTTACTAGCTGTTTCTTAAAATTAACTCTTAAATTTACTAGCAGTTCCTGAGTGGAAATAGTTTTTACATCAAGTGCAGTTGAATTATACAATTATTTCAGTCCACTAGAAAGTAAACCAGGTGATTTGAAGTATTCAAGTTATTCTCTCAGCTGCAGCAGGAAAGTTTCTGAAGCATGTTTTGAACCGAGATCTGATGTGTCCATGGTAACTGCAGCTTGAGAGATTTTTTAGCTAATGGTGGCTGTAGATACCCATTTGTGTCAAAGATGATGTCACGGCTGTCTCTCTAGGTGGATAATACATTGCAGAATTGCTCTTCAAGAGCCCTGCCTACAGGCAGCTGTCACAAACCAGACTACATTTTAACTAACTGAAGCTACAGCATAAAAACTGTTTGTATGAATAGACCTGACAGATATAACCAGACACTATATCAGTAATAGCATATATCTAAGGAATTGCTTGTCTAAAATATATTATGTGATCATTTTCTCATTGGCATATATCTAAAAGTATTATTCTTTTTTGTAAGAAATACAAAAAACTAAGTGTCAAAACTTCATTTCTATCTAATGAAAATTATAATTGGTAAATACATTCAAAGCGATAAGCTCCAAAAATGGTCACAAAAAGCCATTTAAGTCTGAATGACTTGTCTTCCCAAGTTACACGATATATTTAAATGAGAAACAGATTGAAATTTAAAGGGATAGCTTACTCAAAAACGAAAACACAAACACAAATATTGTGGAATACAATAAAAGAAGATATTCTGAGGAATGTTGGTAACCAGACCGAAGTTTTGGATTCCACTGACTTCCACTGTATTTTCAAACAAAATGCAATGAGAACCAAAACTGTTTGGTTACCAGCATTCTTCAATCTTCTTTTGTGTTCCACAGAAGATGGAAACTCGTATATGTTTGGAACAATATAATGGTAAGTACATTTTTATTTTTGGGTGGATTATATAGTAGGTATAGTTGAACAAATAGTATATGAACAAATTTGGAGAAACTTAACTATACTTTACTTGCTCACCAATGCATCCACTGCAGTGAATAGGTGCCGTCAGAGTAACAGGTTTGTTTCTTACAAACCCGCAGTTTTTTTACACCATAAAACTGACAGACTGAATTTTCAGCAAATGTTTATTTTGGGTCATTTACTCCTTTAAATCTTTATTTGCTAAAGATGAGTAAGATATCTGACATTGTTGACAGAATTTTATTCCACTAAAATATTAAAACTCTCCAGGCAATAAATACATTAAAAATCATGTTCAAAAGTACTATAATCAAAGCACAATACATCTCACACCCCAAACCCAGTTCTATGCAGAGAAGAAGTGGAAAAGATGACAAAGTCGCTGACAGCCGTAGTGGAGTTTGGTGACAGTCTGGTGAAATTAATCACAGCCTAGTGTAATTAACTTGACACTAAGTTCATCACAGTGTTCAGCCCCTCTGCCAGCTGCACAACAGTTTGGCTCAGAACTTATTTGCTCAGAACCTATCAACTTGTTTGTGTTCTCATTATTTTTCTCTCATAAATGACAGAGTCTTTGTGGCATACACAAGAACTGTAAATAAAGGCGCATTTTTGCTATGAGAGTTTATTTAATCATCAAGCTATTTTTTAGAAATTAGTACTAGAATATTTCTCATTGCATATTAGAACTAATATAGTAAATAATATTCATTTTATGCATTGTGTATGCATATGTTTATACAATATGCACACTGCTGTTATAATCTTTGGGGTAGGTAAGATTATTTTGTTTTTGAAAGAAATCTCTTATGCTGAGGCTGCGTTTATTTGATCAGAAAGTAAAACTGAAACAGTAAAACAGCAATACTGTAATATATATTACAATAAAACTAAGAATAAAATTGAAATAACCGTTTCCAGTTGAATGTATTTTTATATGTAATTTATTTACATCCTTAGCATCATTACTCCAGTCTCAGAAATCATTCTAATATGCTGAATTGCTGCTCAAGAAACATTTCTTATTATTATCAATGTTGTTGTTGTGCTGATTACTATTTTTGTGAAAATGTATAAGATTATAAATGTTTTTTTACCGTCACTTTTGATCAATTTAATGCATTCTTGCTGAATAAACATGCAATACGCAATCATAAATGTTCAAAACTGTGGTATTTGATTCTGTCAACTCACAACCACATTACATTGCATGTTTTTTTCAGGGCATTGTGTCAAATTATTTAATGTAAAAATGTCTTTTGGGTGTCCAATCAACTAATGAGCCAAGGAAATGTTCTAAACCATGATTGAACATGGAGGGTCAAACTGAGCGCATTTCAATAAGGAGATAGAATTAATAATAGGACAAATGTCTTGACCTAATGCATTTATACAGTGCACAATATACTTTCTATATAAACAGAGTAGTGCGAGCACGAATGCGGACTTCTGAGAAACACAAAAAACTTCTTTCTTCCACTGTTTGGGCCCAGAAATCCCGAAGGAGTCTGACAGCATCCTTTTGCTTCTTTTGAAATTGCTTTTGTACTGCATAATGGATTATATAATACAGAACGGATGCTTGTAATGTTTTTGGGCATTCTGTTTGTTTTATAGATATTTTTATTTACTTGTATGTTTATTTTCTTGGCACATATCTTTTAACCAAACGTCCAATATAGGAGAGAGTTCTGCAAAGTAAGAATCTGATTTTCCAGCATATGCAGTCAGGAGATTGGTGTGCGAGTGTGTGGTATGATAAATTAATAGCGGCACGATGCCAGATGCTCATAGCTCTGACCATTACTCGGAGGAAAGCAGTACCGTGTCATCTAAATATTCAGCATGTAGCTTTCCAACATGGACTGTGAATGATATGATGGATCCATTTAATAACTCCACAGACCCAGCTAGCAAAAAAATATGCTGTGAAAAAGTCATGAAAAGGTTGTAATTGTCACACTGTCTGGTCTCTGTTTCCCTGGGTGTCCACTAGTGGCCTCACTTCCCCATAGGCACCTCACCGTAGGCACTACAATTCCCACTAGTCTTGTCCCTTCATCACAGTAATTGCACTCCTGTTAATCGCATTCAGGTGTCTTCACTTGTTAGTCATTTTCCTCCCTATATTAACCAGTCTGTTTCTGTTTGTCTGCATGGAGTCCTTACTTTCCATCACCGGGTTTCCTCGTGTTCCTAGTTTTCTAGTTCCTGTTCTTGATCCTGTTTGTTTATTTGTTTGTTTCTGTTTTGGACTGATGTTTGGTTACGACCCCGGCTTGTTTTGACTCTGATTTTGGATTGCCCAATAAATCTCACACTGCACTTGGATCTCAGGTCTCCTGTGTACCCGAACGTGACAGAAGGACTCCATCATGCCAAGATCCAATGATGTGGGATTTCATATATGTTCCCCAGCCACCATAGAGGAGCGGATGGGGAGACTTTCAAACCTAGCCACTCTCCGTCAAAAGGGGAGTGAGGTGGGTGGCTTGGCGCAAATGTTCTGGACAATGGCAGTAGGGCTGTCAAAATTGCTCAAAATTGACGTTCGAATATTCCCTCTAAAAAATACACAAATATTCGAACTATTCGAACATCTGGTTGCGCATGTTGTCAATGACGCGCATTACGTCAATAACAGGCAAAAATAATACAAAGAGACATAACTACTTGTATAGATGGTCTATTTAAGTTTAAACATATATGACAACTTATTACCTACACAAAAACAAGGAAATCAACTAATGGCCAAGACCTGCAGACCTCACGCTCTCTCACCCTCACGTTCTCTGCGCATAATGGTTTAAATGAACAAACAAATTTTTGTGCAAGCAATTTAAGGTTGCAACTGTTGTCCCAAATATAGCAGGCTTCCTTCAGTGATTGAAACAAATATTATTAATATTAATTGAAGTTTTACAGCATATAGAACTGACATTGAATGCTCCGAGCAAGCTGTGCTGTGGTAAACATGGAACTTTTCCTTGACATGAAACGATAAATAATCAAACCTCGGATGCATTGCTTGACAGAACTCACCGAAGCGTGCCCCATCCGCGATACTGATCGGTCTCATGTCCTTACAAATGAACAAAATTATTTTATCCGTTATGGCCTCTTGTCGTGTTGCAGACAAAGAGCTTGTGGCGGGCAATGCAAAGTAACGTTAAGTGTCAAGACGTGACTGTTTAACTGGAGTTCCACACATTATGCCATGCTCATTTGGGTGCACATTTTTGAGATGTGACCTCATGTTGCTAGTGGTCGAATGGTATGCTAACTGTTAACTGTATCTTAAATAGCTTGCATACAACTTTATCTCGCGGGTCAACAATTTTACCTCATTTTCTCTGCTGCGGTCGAGTTGGGCTCTGCACTTGCTGCCATCTTCCATGGAGACGCGTCAACTTTCAGCAGTGATGCTGTGCCAGACAGTGCGACTCCTGTGAGGCTGTGACCTGGCCCTGAACTCTCAGGCGCGCTAGCGCGCCCACTCGCAAAGCAGACAACCACGCCTCTACTACCGCGGGCCTTTTTTTCCACATTTTTTTTTTATTCGAATATTAATTTTCACCTTCGAAATTCGTTTTTTTTTTAACTATTCGAATACATATTCGAATTTAGAATATTCGTTGACAGCCCTAAATGGCAGTGGGGCTGGGGTATAAAGATGAGGCCCAGAAGGACCTATTCAATGACTGCCTGGATGACCCTTTGCCTAGGTGGGAGATGAAGGGGCTGGAGATCCTGGGCTTTTGGGGGTTCACCAGTTACCTACAGCATCGATCTCGGTTGGATGACTCAGCCACACCTGTCTCTCTCGGTGGGATGGCCGACTCTAGACAGTAGGACTGCCTCCCCAGCGCCACTGCGCAAGATGTCCGCCAGCCCAGCGCCACTGCCCAGGATGGCCGCCAGCCCAGCGCCACAGCACAAGGTGGCTGCCAGCCCAGCCACTGCCCAAGATGGCCACCGACCCAGCGCCACTGCCCAAGATGGCCGCCGGCCCAGCGCCACTGCCCAAGATGGCCGCCGGCCCAGCTCCACTGCCCAGGATGGCTGCCGGTCCAGAGTCATGGCACAAGATGGCCGCTTGTCCAGCGCCTCTACATGGGATGCTAGTGGTCAAATGGTATGCTAACTGTTAACTGTATCTTAAATAGCTTGCATACAACTTTATCTCGCGGGTCAACAATTTTACCTCATTTTCTCTGCTGCGGTCGAGTTGGGCCCTGCACTTGCTGCCATCTTCCATGGAGACGCGTCAACTTTCAGCAGTGATGCTGTGCCAGACAGTGCAACTCCTGTGAGGCTGTGACCTGGCCCTGAACTCTCAGGCGCGCTAGCGCGCCCACTCGCAACGCAGACAACCACGCCTCTACTACCGCGGGCCTTTTTTTCCGCATTTTTTTTTTATTCGAATATTAACTTTCACCTTCGAAATTCGTTTTTTTTTTAACTATTCGAATACATATTCGAATTTAGAATATTCGTTGACAGCCCTAAATGGCAGTGGGGCTGGGGTATAATGATGAGGCCCAGAAGGACCTATTCAATGACTGCCTGGATGACCCTTTGCCTAGGTGGGAGATGAAGGGGCTGGAGATCCTGGGCTTTTGGGGATTCACCAGTTACCTACAGCATCGATCTCGGTGGGATGACTCAGCCACACCTGTCTCTCTCGGTGGGATGGCCGACTCTAGACAGTAGGACTGCCTGCCCAGCGCCACCGCGCAAGATGTCCGCCAGCCCAGCGCCACTGCCCAGGATGGCCGCCAGCCCAGCGCCACAGCACAAGGTGGCTGCCAGCCCAGCGCCACTGCCCAAGATGGCCACCGACCCAGTGCCACTGCCCAAGATGGCCGCCGGCCCAGCGCCACTGCCCAAGATGGCCGCCGGCCCAGCTCCACTGCCCAGGATGGCTGCCGGTCCAGAGTCATGGCACAAGATGGCCGCTTGTCCAGCGCCTCTACATGGGATGACAGCCACAGTTGACCCTCCAGAGTCGAGTCAGGTTCCCGTTGACCCTCCAGAGTCAAGTCAGGTTCCCGTTGACCCTCCAGAGTCAAGTCAGGTTCCCGTTGACCCTCCAGAGTCGAGTCAGGTTCCCGTTGACCCTCCAGAGTCAAGTCAGGTTCCCGTTGACCCTCCAGAGCCGAGTCAGGTTCCTGTTGACCCTCCAGAGTCGAGTCAGGTTTCCGTTGACCCTCCAGAGTCGATTCAGGTCAAGTCACCGTTGACCCTCCAGAGTCGAGTCTGGTCAAGTCACCGTTGACCCTCCAGAGTCGAGTCAGGTAAAATCACCGTTGACCCTCCAGAGTCGAGTCAGGTCAAGTCACCGTTGACCCTCGAGAGACGAGTCAGGTCAAGTCACCATTGACCCTCCAGAGTCGAGTCAGGTCAAGTCACCGTTGACACTCCAGAGTCTAGTCAAGTCACTGGTGATCTTCAAGGACAGAGTCAAGTCACCGGTGTTCTTCATGGGCAAATTCAAGTCACCATTGATCTTCATGTACAAAGGCAAGTCACCAGTGATCTTCATGGGGAAAGTCAAGTCACCAGTGATCTTCATGGGCAAGGTCAAGTCACCGACTATCTTCATGGGCAAAGGCAAGTCACCATTGATCTTCATGAGCAAATGCAAGTCACCATTGATCTTCATGAGCAGATTCAGGTCACCAATGATCTTCATGAGCAGAGTCAGGTCACCAATGATCTTCATGAGCAGAGTCAGGTCACCAATGATTCTCATGAGCAGAGTCTAGTCACCATTGATTTTCCTGAATCCAGTCTAAACTCTGCGGAACTACCAGAGCTTCTCCACGTCTCTGCAGAACTAATCAGAATCAGAATCAGAATGAGCTTTATTGCCAGGTATGTTCACACATACGAGGAATTTGTTTTCGTGACAGAGCTCCGCAGTGCAACATAACAGCGACAGAACAAAAAACACAATAAGGAATAAAAAATACAAAAAAATACAAATAGGTGGGTAAGGATTGACAATATACAAATTGACAATGTATGGCAGGTATATTAAAAAGAGCATTTATGTATGTACATGTATATTATGTGGAAAAATTGTAACTGTACGCTAAGTATTTGTGTTTGGATAAATAAGTGTATGTGTATATAAATATAAATATAAGTAGTATAGTGTGTTCCATGTATGTACATGTATATTATGTGCAAAAGATTTACGTGTACGCTACCAAAGCCTCTCCACATCTCCGCTGAACTACCAGAGCCTCTCCACGTCTCAGCCGATCTCTCTGAGCGCTCAACTGATCCTGTCGTGGCCACGGAGGCCACCCTTAACTTGTTCATGTTCTCTGTTTCAGACTTGCCTATCCAGACTTGATCATCGATCCCACTGTGGTGGTCCTTGGTGCCGCCCTGGTGGGCTCCTGTCTCGACCGCACGGCTGTGGTGGTTTTCTGCGCCGCCCTGGTGGCCTCCGGTCTCGAGCGCACGGCTGTGGTGGTCTTCTGCGCCGCCCTGGTGGGCTTCTGTCTCGACCGCACCGTTGTGGTGGTCTTCTGCGCCGCCCTGGTGGGCTTCTGTCTCGACCGCACTGATGCGGTGGTCCTCTGCGCCGCCCTGGTGGGCTTCTGTCTCGACCGCACGGTTGCGGTGGTCTTCTGCGCCGCCCTGGTGGGCTTCTGTCTCGACCGCACGATTGTGGTGGTCTTCTGTGCCACCCTGGTGGGCTTCTGTTTCGACCGCACGGATGTGGAGGTCTTCTGCACCGCCCTGGTGGGTTTCTGACTCAACCGCATGGCTCCAATTCCACCTTGCTCCACCCTGGATTCCTGCCCTGTCGGTTTGACCCTGGGCCACTGAACTTTCTGTTCTCCCCTGGACTTGTGTTTTGTTGTTGTTTTGTTTTTTTTGGCACTTCCTGTCTCTGTTACCTTCTATTACCTGGCCCGCCGTCCCTCCCCCTGGTCCTCTGCAGGTCCACCTCCCTCCTGGTCTCTGTATTCCTTGGTCTCTTCTTGGGTTCGGGTGGAGCATCTGGTAGCTGCTCCATGGAGGAGGGGGTAATTCCACACTGTCTGGTCTCTGTTTCCCTGGGTGTCCACTAGTGGCCTCACTTCCCCATAGGCACCTCACCGTAGGCACTACAATTCCCACTAGCCTTGTCCCTTCATCACAGTAATTGCACTCCTGTTAATTGCACTCCGGTGTCTTCACTTGTTAGTCATTATCCTCCCTATATTAACCAGTCCGTTTCTGTTTGTCTGCATGGAGTCCTTACTTTCCATCACCGGGTTTCCTCGTGTTCCTAGTTTTCTAGTTCCTGTTCTTGATCCTGTTTGTTTATTTGTTTGTTTCTGTTTTGGACTGATGTTTGGTTACGACCCCGGCTTGTTTTGACTCTGATTTTGGATAAATCAGATAGGATAAACCAATAAATCTCACACTGCACTTGGATCTCACGTCTCCTGTGTACCCGAACGTGACAGTAATAGCCTAACCTACTGTACATCAATACAGATATCAAAATTATACCAAAAGTTTGGCAGGTATGAATTTTGGCAGAAATGTTGCAAACATTATCAATATCAGTGATCAAATTTAATTTCAGTGATAATACATAACTATTTTCTGAATTCAAAGTAAATTAAAATTGTATTTAATAATTCCATCTATAAAGTCACAGCTGTCATAAAGGGATATTCATAATTTACTTGAAACTTGAAATGAAATGAAACCAAATTAAATTAAATGAAACTAAATGGAATTAAATAAAATATAATAAAACCTCAAATGTTGTTGTTTGATTTTGTCTAGTAAATTTCACAAATTATTACAAAACATCAGCAATTAATGCACTGAATTAAACACGTGAACTGATAAAGTGAATTAAATATTATTTTTATAAAACATACTCCGATAATTTCAAATCAATACTTTATAGTGTCTATGCAGTTTTGGTAGTCAGAATAGATAAACTTCTAAACATTAATTGTGATTTTTAGATTTCTAGCCTTTAAGCTTTTAAAGTTTTTATAACATTTTTGAAAATACTGCAGCAATATAACCTAACCACACCAGTTTTATCAGGGCCTGTGGAAAACATGTGACTTTGCGGTCCTTTTAAACTGTCCTCTCTCTCTCTCTCTCTCTCTCTCTCTCTGGAGAATGATGTGGCATTTGTTAGGCTAATACAGCTGCCATGCTACATCATGTGACTGCTGCTGAGGAGAGGAAGCTAAATTAGATCAGGGTTGTCCGTCCAGCAGGCAGGATAACTGCATCCAGCAAACCAGCCAGAACACATCAACAACGTCATTAACAGTCCAGTCCTGCCTCCCTGCCTTCTCCACACAACCGAACCGCTGCCACTGAAACTGAGATGCAAGGAAAGAGGACTGGGGGAGGGGGAAAAGGAAAAGGGAGGGCCACCTTGATCCAGATCTCCCATAATCCCTTAGACAAAAGTCTGTGACTCAAAATTCATTATAAAAATCAAACGGTTTGATTTTTGTGGAGTGCAGCGAGCGCAACTCAGATTCAAATTAGCTGCTGTCTACTGGGAACTGCAATTCAACCTGCCAAGAAACTCCCAAATATCGCTCTTAAGATTCAAAGCCTTAATCAGGAAGATGTTTGAGAAGCATTATGCCATATGGACTTCTTTCACAATAAAAAGACAAAGTGGTGCATTATGGGTACTCACCACACTATTCCCTGAGCCCCAGAACCGATGGGCTTTAGGTTTTGGTACCGTTTGAGAACCGTGAAGGTGGAATCTCCTACTTCCACACTGTAGAACTGGTTGTCCACTTTGCTTTTACTCATGTTGTAATGCTGGGCAATGTAAGAAACATCAACTTGTTTGCCAAACCCCTGGACATGGAGAAAAAGATGGATGTATGAGCTGAAAACATCACAGAACTTGGGTTTAGACAGTTGATATAAACACTTGTAAGGCTATTATTTAAAAAAAAAAGCACATTCATAAAGACATAAACATCTGTTTTAGCCTCAAATGATTTTCATATTTTATTTTATTTCAAGTAAAAAAATTTACTTTCAGTAAATAGCTCACAGCAGCAACTTTATTTTACATAATTGTGTTGCAATTGTGAGATATAAATAAAGCTGCAGGGGAAACAAAATTGTGTATATACAAACTCATATCATTTTAGTTTCATTACTGGAGGGAAGACTATTTTATCTCTGCTTGGCTGAAGATCTCATATAAGACTATATTAAGTTATGAGAGCTCTCTTCATTCTGGAGCTCATGCCAGCATTGGCACAAGGGCCAGCGGTGTAATCGATTGTACTAACTGTCACATACTGAATATATTCGTGGCCATGCCAAGAGAGGAAGCTGTCCACATCATTTCACAATCTAGATGGTAATTAGTGTGAGAGAGAATAAAATGCATATATGCGTGTGTGTACTGTTCGTGCTTCATAAAGTCTATTTTCATCATGGGAGTCACTTCTCACTGCAGTGGCCCCTTAATAAACTGACTTGGCTAATTAGAAGCTAATGAGCTTAGATTTGTGGTAATTGTGGCCTTTTATTAAGGACTGAGCACATAGAATGCTGTGGTTTGGTTTAGATTGATAATTGTGGTGAAACTAGTTCCATTCTAAAACCTGTTAAGCGTCCTACCGAGATGGCATTATAAGACAGAAACGTTAAATAGTATAAGAAATTAATAGCATACAGAAATATTAACATTGTCATATTTTACTCAATAAAAATATAAGCTGTGTAATTTTTTATATGCATTAACTCATACACTACAGGTCAAAAGTTTGGACTAATTAAGATTTGAGTTTCTTATGCTCTCCAACGCTGCATATACTTAAAATGCAGTAAAGCTGTAAAAGCTGTAAAATACTATTAGATTTAACTGTTTGCTATTTTAATAGAAATCCCAGAAAATTGTCTTTAGTGCCACATGATCCTTTAGAAATCATTCCAATTGCTGATTTCCTGCTCAATTATTGTCATTTATTATTAGTACTCAGTAATAATAGCTCTTATTATCATTAATGTAACATTTTTTTTTTTTTTTTGTAGAAATCCTGATGTTGTGAGCTTAGCAACATGCTCGCATTAAAACATACTGGAATCAATTCAGAGTCAAGTCTCCTGTTTCCCAGCAGAACTGATACACTTTTAGGTATATGAAACACTCTTGGTTCAGGAGTCAGTTGTCATTTAGTCATTTATCTGAAGTGACCACCAGCACACTTACTACAGTGACAGCCCCTGTGGAGTACAGAGGTTAAGTGTCTCGCTCAAGGACACAGTGTTGATTCATGGATTGATCCTTGTGGAATATCAACCTACAAACTTTTGTTAACAGAGTGAATTTTTTATCTGCTAGTCAATTCCACCTACTGCCTTCTTGACCTGTGAACTGTACGTCTCACCAAAAGATGATGAGGATAATATAAAGCCCAAAAGAAAGAATGAAAGTCAAAAACCCCAAGGGATACATGGTGAATTAATAATGTTTTGCTGTGCTACTGTGATTTCTTCAGGGAAGAGATGCTTTACTTCATATTTAGATTAATCAGAAGGAAGTTTCATTATGTAAATCCATGCATCACTGTATGAATGTTAATGGAAGCTTGTTGGGCCATTGGTTAAAAAAACAAAAGGGGTAACTGCAACTTTTATCCCACCATCCTGAGAAGAAAAGTCTGAATTGTGAGTTCACAATTACCTTTTTTTTTCAAACTGTAAACTCAGAATTGTGTGAGTTGGGGGGGGGGGGGGGGGGGTAAATCAAATATTATATTTGTCTTAGAATCGGATATTTATTTTTATTAGAATTGCAAGTTTCAAAAGTTCATAATTGTGAGAAAGAAGTCGCAATTACCTTTTTCAACCTTGTTACAATACAAATGTTACAATATAAATCAGATCAACAAAGTTATATTGTCATATTGTCACAAGTGAGTCAAGCAACAGCTCAGAATTTAAGGAAGATGTACATCTATAAATTAAATTTAAAGGGATAGTTCACTCAAAATCACTATTTACTCACCCTTATGTCACACACACACACACACACACACACACACACACACACACACACACACACACACACACACACACACACACACACACACACACACACACAATGATGAGTAAATGATTCAGAATATATATTTTCCTTTTAAGTGCTTTTAATTTGAATGATGCATCTGTATAACTGCACTGATTTAAGAAAACATTTGCATGCATATTTAAAGTGATCTTAAGATGACCTTAATGAATTTTGGGAAACCCAAGTCTGAATGGCTTGGAATGCTGTAAGCTGTACATCTTCCTCAAAGGCTCAGACATGCTGTCACCTATATTTATTATAGACAATGACACATCCATAAGAATGACGGACAGAATGGAAGTGAATGAATACTCTACCTTTTAATTTACCTGTATGGAACACACACCTGACAAAAGGCAATCTTCACATCCAGGACTGGAGCACTGCAGTTATATAAGAAACATCTGTTCATAAATACCTGAAACACAGGAATTAAGAGTCATGATTAAAAACTGAGTGAATAAATATAGCAAGAATTTGATACTGAGGTAGTAAGACATTTGCTTTTTATTCCGTAAATCTCACTTCATCTCAAAATGACTTGGTTTCTCAAGATGTTTTTTTGGCAGATAATGATATGTGCTATAAGAGAGAAAGCTGAGACGGTAAACAACAATCTTTTTTTCTCTTCTCACATCTACCATCTTCATTCTGCCCTGTGGATATAACGGCTCCCAGCACACTGAGGATATATGCATCAGAACAGGCTTTCCAAGAATAGTCAGTGTCATCCAGGAGTCAAAGACAGTATGCTAATTCGTGCTGATTATTTCTCCGCCTGCTCTGCTAAGTTTCCTGTTTTGTTTTTTCTCCCAAGGGACGAGGAGGAGCTTTTGGTGAGTGTTGTGCACCCTGCCTTTTAAAGATATTGAAGCCCTGTGGATATAGGCGTTAAATATTCATTAGTGTTTTTCCAGACTTCATATCAGCCAGCTGTAACAAAAGGATCAATCCATATGGATGCACAGCAATATGTGAGTCATTTTAATGGTATGATATTTTTAAACTTATTTATAGGCAACCATTATACTTGGTGTCAGTGTAAAGAAACAAAATAGTATGATGAATTGGTGAAGCGATATAAATTTAGAAGTAGTAATATTTCAATATTATCAATAATAAATATTAAGAATATGTAAAAAACATCTTAAAGACCCCAATATTTATTATATATGTTTGTTAATACTTTTATTTAGAAAGGATGCATTAAAATGATCAAAAGTGACAGTATAGATTTATAATGTCACAAACAAATTCAATTTCAAATGAATGCTGTTCAATGAGCTTTATACAGTATTCATCAATAGAATCCTGAAAACATTTTAAAAAGTATAATATTTTTACTAAAATATTAAGCAGCACAACTGTTTTTATTAATATAAATATATATAACAATCATGCATACATTAGTGCAACAATAAGAAGAAGAAGAAATGAAAAAAATAAATAAAAAAACAACAACAGCTTTGCCATCAAAGTAATAAATACCTTTTACACTATAAAAAATAGAAAACAGTTTTTAATTGGAATAATGTGTAATAATTTCAATATTTTTTATGTGTAATATATGTTGCAAATGTTTGTATTTTAGTCAATTAAATGCAGGGTGAGCATAAGACATAAATAAAAATTCTATTTATGCAGTTAGCAGACGCTTTTATCCAAAGCAACTTACAGCGCATTCAGGCTAACATGTTTTACCTAACATAAGACATCAAAAAAAAAAAAAAAATTTTTTTATATATATATATATATATATATATATATATATATATATATATATATATATATATATATATATATATATGTATATATTGCATAGTATCTAAAGCATCATCTATGGTTGTGCCTTTGACGCTGATCTGATATTGGTTGGATGTGTGAAAACAGCACTTGCTATGACAATCTTGCTGGTTTTGAGTGGCAGCTTATAGATGTGTGTGTAAATGGCATGAGGACTGTCTACAGCTCATATGTGTTTGTCAAATGACTGACATTAACAGCATCGCTTTCATTTCCTTTTCACAGCAACCACTGAAACACACAAACCTGCACTGCTACTTCTGCAGTCTGCTCAAAGACAAAGAGCATTATCAGATAACAAGCAGCTTTTTAACCTTCATATTATTGATTAAAACGAGTCAATATGATGAAAAGAATAATCCAAAGAGAAGAGCAAAAGGGCTTAAATAGCTCCTGCTTCAATAATTTGTAGGTTCCAATCCTTAATTACTATTTTCTCTAATTATTTGCAGTCTGAAGTCAGTTAATGTTCTAATAGCATTGTAAATTTCTGATCGATACAGAGGCTTCTTCTAAAAACAAGCAATCAGCATTAGAGGAGTGATTATTTTGCTGCTTTACTACACATAATTCATGCAGCCGGTATCGCAAGGGAACATCTTTCACAGATTCAGCTTTGCCACCGATTTAAAAATAACAGTTTTCCACATTTAATCAAAGCAATGTGCTTTTTCTATATTTCAATACCTCCGAAGATTGAAAACATTTTATATATAAATGCAGTCATGAGTAATGAATCTTGCATTGTCCTCATTTGTTTTGTCTTCTGGAGCGATTGATTCAAACATTTTGCCAGTCTGTTACTGCAAACCAATACTTTTGTAGAAACAAATGAACTCTCAAAACTGATTCAGCAAAAAAACAGAACTCGGCTCAGGAGACAGAGACACACATTCTGTTGGTGAGAACATCCTTGAACAGATTTCAACTGATGGCACACAGATTTTTATCACACATGTTATGCTAATGAAATACAATACAATGAAATGTTTTTCCTTTGCATTTTTGAAAAGTTTTGCCTACAGATGGCAACGTTGTCAAAAAGATAAAAAATGACTAAAAAAAGAACTACGTACTCTGCATGCCAGGCCAGTAGATGGCGATGTCACTTTGTAAAGAAACAATGTCACCGTTTTTCATAAAAACAACCCCTTAAGGTCACATCTTACCAATTTGACTTCTGTGAACGGTAGTGATGGAACAAGCAAAGATTCTCAATACTCAGAATGCATTAAATAAACTGCTTAATTTAATGATTCACTGTTTGAAAGCACTTGAAACAACACAGGCTGGAGGTAGCTGCTGGTCAAAACGGTGTAAATGTAAAGAAAACATGTATGGCATTAGCTCCTTTTACAAACAAATTGCAAATATTTTCATTAAAGTGTAATCTATAAAAATTTAATATTTAAATAATTAAAATATGAAGTAAATATGAAGGTTTTGTTAAATTAGTTTTGGCAAACTAGGTCAATTAATAGAAGCAATTAAGTATCTTTTTTTTATTTTTTATTATACATGTGCAAGTATTCAAATTAATTTCATTGAAATTTAATACATTATAGCCTAAAATTGGCCCGGTATCAGCTAAAAACCATCACGCTTGTTAATGGGTTCACAAGATAAATGCAATACAGAGGCAAACAAACAAAGCAAAACAAAAAAACTAAAGAGAGGTTTGATATAGCATGATGTAACAAAGCACCATAGTCAAACCACTGATTCAAACAAAAACACTGATTTGAAACCAAACATACCAGCTATTTTGAAACAAAACAAACCACTGATTCAGCTACAGCCACTAGCATCTGTCGCTAGTGCGTCTCTTGAGATCAGGGAGTGAGGTTTACCTGCACAGCACTACTCACTGGCCTCCATTACACTCACCCCCCTAAACCTCACTCCCATCCGTGTCACGGCACCAATGTAACCCCTGTCTCCCGGGTCCTCTCTGATGCTCCTTGCACCCGTTCCGAGTTGGGCTCGAACCCGCGTCTCCGGCATGGGAGGCGGACGCACTAACAAGGAGGCTAAATGGCTACAGCCAGTGTCTGTCGCTAGTGCGTCTGTTGAGATCGGGGAGTGAGGTTTACCTGCACAGCACTACTTGCTGGCCTCCGTTACATAAACAAACCACTGATTCAAAACAAAAGATTAAGAAATGTTGTTTCAAAAGCGGCCATCACATTTGTGATATTCAGAGAAAAAAATACAGGATTTTAAAAACTGGATATTACATTCCAGTATTTTGGAGGAATAAGAAATAGACACAAGACCAGAGACAGAAAAAGGCCAGTCTATGCTACTCAACACTTTTGACTGAAAGTGTGTGTTTACAGCAGCACTAGCTATGAAAGCTGCTAACATAAAATCACACCATCAACACTCTCACCATAGAATCAAAAACAGAACAACGAGGATGTGTTTGTGATTTTTAATTATTAATATATTAAGAAAACAATCTTTTACATTTTCTGAAGAAAACATGTTGCGCTAACACATGTTAAACATGCTACCATGAGTTTTTAGCATGTTCTTATGCAGTTGCTATAGCTACTGCAAAGGCTCTGATTTGAGCTAGTTTATTACTAGCTCATGTCGAAAGAGCTCTCACATATTCTGTTCCCTAGATATGACTCAGGTCTCTCCTTTTTTCAGTAACAACAGTGATGTTAACCTTAGCAAATGCAGCTAATGAATGGATGGTGCTTTATAGGAGAAAATTGATTTTTACAAAAATATTACAAAATCAAATACATCCAAATCCCATTATTCGCCACACTCAACACCACTGATGTGGCATTTAGTGTGCATCAAATCAACACAAGTTCTAAAGTCTCCACTGCAACATGTAGTATTTCACGTGATCTTGTTAAATTAGATATTATCGATTGCTTAGATCAACTGGCATTGACATTCACACTCTCTAGCCTGCTATTCAATAAATATCTGAGAGCACATAAATAGTTGAGCTGCACAGAAATATTATCTATAAAGGGGAGAATACAGCAAGGTCAGGGGCGGGTGGCCTGATGAATGAGGCCGAGAACCGATGAGAAACCTTGATAAAAGAGTGATGAATTACTGACTGCAAATATGATAATAACAGACAACAGGATGCAAGCAGAGAGCAGGAACTCTGCCTTCCCAAGGGGCCCAAAAGGGCAATGACGTGGCAATAAAACTCATGCCTGGAGATTAGAAACAGCTAGAGAGATGCACAAGAAATCTTCCTGTTATGGATCAAGTATAGCCTCTGAATAATACAGAATCGGTGAGTTTAATAATGCTGGATTGCAGGTAAAGCCCTCTTGCGCATCGACAGATCTTCAATCTTCAAACCTGTCTTCAGAGTGACGTGAACGTGGGTATTAGAGCTGGTTGTTAAATTACAACACAAACTATAAATATAACACTAAAAAAAGTTCAAAAGTTGGTACAATTTTTGTGAAAGAAATGAATGCTTTTATTTAGCAATGATGCAATAATCACGTGACAGTATTTTCATAATGACAAAATAATTGGATTGCTATTGTACACCTATTTTTTTATGAAAATGAAACCTCAGAATTATTGATTAAATTATTTACAAATATATTAAATAATTAATAAATTTTTCTTTTTCTTAAAATTTCTAAAATTAAAGGAAATATTACCCATTTTTTATAAATTAATTCTTTATTTGTTAGTTGATGGACAGTTGATGCCATTAGCACTTAAAACTAAAAACATGACTCAAGACATAACTCTATTATAAACGGTCCAGCAGAGTCTCTATAAGCTAGCGTTCCGCAACGCGCATACACACTGCTTATTAAACACAGGGATGCACAGCAGCACACAAACATACCAAATATTAAAAATTAAAGGATTGCAATGCATAGGATTTTTTAGTAGGCTAATTAAATATATATATATATATATATATATATATATATATAAATGCCTACATGTCATAATGGATAGTCATCTCATGTATCAGAATTAGGCTATCTATTTGCTCGCAAACGAACAGCTCCGTTTCATCTCGGCCTTTGCGCTTGCCAAATTCCGCTGTAAATATGTAAATAGCAAATCCATCATGGCACGAGCGCAACTGGCTCTTAAAGGGAATGGAAGATGAGACTCCGATTGGTTTATTGCACGTTACGCCCAAAAAACACCCATTACTCATTAAGAGAATAGGGACAACCCGTTTAGACCATGCACCCGGGGCGCGCCAACCGTTTTTCGATCGTTAAAATAGCAAAAGTGGATTTGGACACACCCTGAGTGCACCTGTGCCGTGCGCTTTACACTTTGCGTTTAGATAATTAAAATAGGGCCCATGATGACTGGCTTGTGTCTGGGCCTTTAATATTATTCAATCATTCTATCTGTCAATCATCAGAGGTTTGGTATAAATATGTTGCGTGGGAAAAGCTCAATTCAGGCTTTAATTCCTGTTAAATGAAGAGATAGGCAGACAAGAGGAAATCTTGCTTTTACAGTGAGGGAAACATGGCAGCAGATGGGGGAGAAGAGATTTTATTGTTATTATTGAATTTGTTTTGGCAGAGAGAATGCCAGGGATAGTTAATTACAAAGATTCCTGTTTTAATATTTATTTGAGGGTTTCAGTTTTTCAGTACAATTGAAATGAAAATACAAAATCTCAAGAATAAGAACTAAAGATGAAATGTAGCTATATTTTTCTTTAAATTAATAGTCCCACATCCATTTCCATAGGAAAATAGATTTAACATTTACTAAACAAAATGCACGTTTCCCTGTAGCTCTGTTTTCATGCCTTCACATTCAGGTATTCACATTTTATATACTTTTATATAATTATTAATATTTTGATTTAACTGTTATTTTTCATTTTTAATTTCTACCAGCTTTTTTGGTTTGTTTTCTATTTTCTTCAATTTATTTTTTATTTCAGATTTATTTGTAGTAATTTTAGTCATTTAAGTTAATATTTTAAAAAAGTTTTTGCAACAATTTATATTTTTTAAAACAAATTCAGTTTTTGATGTAATATTTACACAATATATATATATATATATATATATATATATATATATATATTTCCTTTATTTCAATTTACGAAAAAGTTTTTAATAGTTTTAATCTTTAACAGCACTTGACAGCACTGCGTATAATCATATAATTTCCAGCCATTATTGCAAATTAGAAAACCTTGCATTTTTCTTATACAATTTTTTTTACCACTTAAATAATTTATAAAAAATAAAAAAAATAAAAAAAAATGTATATATATATATATATATATATTTTTTTTTTTTTTTTTTTTTTTTGGTAGGGGCTATTGAAAATATGCTGCCATACTATGTTTATTAAAAATCTGAACGCCTGACCTGACTTGTACTTGACCTGTCTCTAATAATACATCCACTTTACTTTAAAACACACACACACATAACAGGAAATGATCTCCGACACACACACACAGGGGTCAAAAGAGCCCTGCTGACTATCAAATCAGTGATCTATTCATCCCAATACCAAAGAAAACTCTCCAGACATATTATCTGAAGAAATTGCCATGACAACCAAACCCATAGAGATGCATAAAAACATACACAATCAAATTACAGACTTACAGTGCCTCAAAATCCAATTTGAACCTTTGACACAACAATGAAAACGTGCATATGTGAATACACAGTTCACAGGCCTGTATCATGACAAAGAACGAAAAGCAGGGTGCTTCTGTGTTTTTATGTGTAGCGGCTGTCAATAGCAGTGCGGCTGATTTACTCAGGACATAAACAAATTTCTCTTCACCGGGAGCCGATCTGGGCCTTGTCGGCGGGGCCGGGGCCTGTCTTCATTGACAGTGCTGGCAGGTATCGTACATGTGGGCGGCAGATACCGTACAACAACATCAGCTGAAAAAAGAAGACAGATGTCCTCGTGCTGTTTATGTTCCAGGTCCTGCACATAATGATACAGGGTTGCACACAGACACAATGTCTGATAGGAATCTGATATATTACCATTTGTGTATGTGTATGCAGCTTTAATCATCGCTAGAGTATTGCTAAGGTGTGCTAGTTCTCTTCTAAAGAGATAGTCCACCTAAAAATGACAATCCTTTCATCATTTACACGCCCTTAAGTTGTTTCAAACCTGTGTAAATTTCTTTCAGCTGTTAAACACAAAAGAAGATATTTAGAAGAATGTTGGTAAACACAAAGTTGACGGTAGCCATTAACTTATTTAAAAAAAAATGTGTCCATGCTATTAAAGTCAAAAGCTACCAGCAACTGTTTGGTTAATGTTCTTCAAAATATGTTCTTTTGTGTTCAACAGTTACACTGCAGGCGAAAGATCAGTCAACATTCTTCACAAGAAGCAGTTCAAAAATGACTTTTCAAACAGACCATCCTCTAGGAGAGACCAAAGCTTGAGGATCAGATGAGCATTTCAGAACAAAAGTGACTGAAATCATAGACAGATGGAGTAAAAACTTATTCTAGATCACCAGAGCTGTGCTGTGGCGCACAAAGGATAAATACACTTCATAATTTAAACCATCTTCAGTGGGAGGCTTTGGTAATGTGGCAAATTTAGCTGAAACAGAATATTAGAGGGAAATAATGTAGGACGGGACTTAATAAAATATGATATTTTCCCCTGCCTATAGTGCCTTAATTTAATTGGTAAAAAAGAAAATGAATTTCAGATGCAGAGGAATGCATTACATTTTGATGAAACAGTATGAAAACTTTTTTTTTCCACTGATAAATTGTGCACAATAAAACCAGTGACCAAAAATACATTTCACATTATCTGTCAAGAATAACTTACATTGAGCCTTAAAAATGTGATTTAAAGACGTGTTTTTATTTGACTCTCATTCGCACTTGTTCAGAGGTTAAAGTCGAGCTGGGAGCGAGTCTCAGTGCTGACAGTTTCATTTAACACCTCAGCTTTTCTGATTTAATGGACATATTCTCAACCACCTTCTGGATTATTCAGCAGTTCTGCAGTCAAACTTTAGTTAATACACACTCTACACAAACACACACAAGCGTATATTATTCCTAAATTAATTTTCTCCCCAAACATGCTGACAAAGTTAAAAACAGACATTGCTGGCTGCCAATATGAATGAACATAAAAAAAAAAAATTAAAGGGGTCATATGACATGGCTAAAAAGGACATTATTATGTTCATTTGGTGTAATGCAATGTGTTTATGCAGTTTAAGGTTCAACAAACACATTATTTTCCACATAATGTACATTATTGTTTCTCATCCATGCCCTGCCTTTCTGAAACGTGAGTGGGGACATAATTATAAATTATAATGACTTATACTGTGTTTTTACGTGTTGCATTGCATATTGCACCACTTAAACATAAAATCCATGTCTGCATTCGTGATCAGAGAAATGTCAAACAACAAGCGCTATTCTACATTGCTCAAAACCTGCATTTGAAGTGGTAAATTCTTTAAATATAAAACATGTACACATGTGACAACGCCAGGCTGGACTCCACTTTGTCCACGGTGGAAGCTTACCCGGGGATCCACAGTGCAAAGTTGATGTTTTTCCTCAGTGACCAGCACGAATCAGCTCTAGGCATGATGAAACGGATATTGTCTTTTTTTGGAAGGCCAAACAAAGTAGTTTCGCTTTCACAACAAAATACGCAGTGTCTCCACAACATGGCGGCAAAAACAATACTACAGTGAGAATAGAGTTATGCCTTCTTTCTTTGCATGAACATTTGGGCGGTGTAATGCAAATCTTCCCACACAGTGATGTAGACATGTAGGGGTATGTTTAAACAAGCCGTTTTAGGGGGGCATGGACGAGTCTTAAGGGGTGGTCACACTGCACTTTTCGTTCCATTGACTTCCATTCATACGCATGCGAATGCGTCAGACAGGAAACACAAGCTCATGTGAAAAATTTTGCATTTCGCTGCGTTCCAAAGTTTGGTGAACTCGACCTGCGAATTCGCATCACGTGAAGATGTGGGACCTGTAGAAGATCGATACGTCGCTGCAGGACCTCTCTATACAGAAATTGAAAAATGAAGGAAGCGCTAATTTTAGCTGTAGAGCAGCGTCCTATTTTATAGAATACATCTTTAAAAGATTATAAAAATAAATAAAAAAGAAGCTGCATGGTTCGCAGTGTCAATGGAAACAGGAACAGATGGTACATTAGAATGAGGACACATTTTATAATTTTTTTATTGCTTAGTGTGTATATATTTATATAGAGAGAGAGACAGACAGTACAATATAATAAGACGCTTTCAATGCCATCGCAAAAGGCACAGTACAAGCACATATTTAAAAAAAAAAATTTGTGAAGTGACATTCAGCCAAGTATGGTGACCCATACTCAGAATTTGTGCTCTGCATTTAACCCATCTGAAGTGCACACACACAGAGTAGGGAACACACACACACCCGGAGCAGTGGGCAGCCATTTTATGCTGCGGCACCCAGGGAGCAGTTGGGGGTTCGATGCCTTGCTCAAGGGCACCTAAGTCGTGGTATTGAAGATGGAGAGAGGACTGTACATGCACTCCCCCCACCCACAATTCCTGCCGGCCCGGGACTCGAACTCACAACCCTTCGATTGGGAGTCCAACTCTAACCATTAGGCCATGACTTCCCCTTAATATTAATCCATGTTCTGATATCTGACCATTATAACCCGCTCCTGCCCATATTTGCAGCAGCGTCCGAAATAATTTTGCACATTCAAAGTCTAGTGTGACCGCCCCTTTAACTTTAACAAAGAATATTTCCTTGGTTTTGAGACTTTAGTCTTTGCAACTTTACAGATCTTCTTTATGCACCAAGTGCTTGTAATACTCCAAAGAGAAAGGAAAAATTTAAATCGCATTATATGAACCCTTTAATTTCTTAGGTGCTTCTCCTTAACAGCAACACAATTAAATAAACAGCAAATGGACACTTTTCTTCATACTTTTCTTCTAAGCAAATAAAATCTGCAGTTCTCACAGTAGTTTTAATAATCCACAATAAGACATCTCAAAAAATGTTCAACTGTGCTCAAATTGACCAAGATACAAAACTCACAACCAAAAGTTAGAGATCTAAATATAAACTCAAACATTTCACATTCAATTCATTTGAATTATACTATTCACATTTATGTTGTACATAGTTTTAGTACTGTTAGTTTAAAATTTCTGGATTCTGTTATTTTTATAGACTATATGGTTAAATCTTATTTATCAAAAAGCATGTATAATTAATTGAAATACTGAAACATACAATATTAGACAGCAATATATTAATAGTTTAATAAAAAAAATTAATTTAAGGCCCTATGAATTTTTTTTTTTATTATTCAGTTAAAACATTTTCCCCATTCTGTTTTTCCTTTAATTTTTGGGATTCCATTATGTTCCAATGGTTTTATTTAATATTATTAACATTAATGATCAAAAGCATCTCTAATTATGTGATTTTATGTGATTTTACAAAGAAAAATAAATAAAAAATAAATCTGAAATACTGTGTTGTTTATTAAAAATTTTCTCCTAAACAAATTCTGGTAAATTTATGGTAGCACTCTCATTACATTAAGTAATATTATATTCATTATAGTCAATAGTCATAACATATGACAATAATATTTTTTTTTTTAAAAAGGGAAAAATGCTCATAAAGTGACTCTAAGAGCAGTTCTAGAGGTTATGTTTATGTTATGCTCCGCACCATTCATTCACACACAGTAAGAGAGAGGACTCATGGATTAATTTTAAATGGTACTTTTGCAGTTTAATATTCACAGACACAAGTCCACATCAAGTTTTCATTTAAGTGTACTGACCTACTTTTGATGTATCCATCCAGAATTTGGCATCTGTGACATTACGCGTTATTTGTTAAATTCTGATTTTACGACTGGATTCCACGATTCCATCCGCGTTTTCTGCATCACAGAAGTCATAGGGCCCTACTTCAGGGGCGTAGATTACACGGGGGATGGGGGGGACGTGCCCCCCTCACTTTTAATATCAAGTAAATTCGTCCTCCGCGCTTTTATCGGGCAAGTGTGTTCGCATAGAGGTTTTCAAAAGCCGGTGTGAACAAATATAGATTTAAATTCAAAGAGACAGGATAATCTGTGCATGATTTGATATTTTATTCGGACCCAGAATGGCGAGATGAACATCACAGAGCGCTAAACTCTCCTGCAGTGAGTGTTTCATTCGGAGGGTGCTCTCAAGCAGAAAGTTATACCAGGAAATTCCTAATATGGACAAGAGCATCCAGCTATCGTTGTATGAAAACAGCTGTTTTCACAGAAACGTCTGGATACATGAAGAAATTAAACATACGATTATTATTGGTTATTGTCCAGCAGTTATAGATTTCAAATCCTATTAAAAGCAGTAGAAATGAGAGGAAAATTAAAGTTGCCTATAAACTTATATAATATAAATCTTACTGTTCTAAAACTTTTGACTGGTAATGTTTTTAAAGAAGTCTCTTCTGTTCACCAAGCCTGCATTTATTTGATCCAAAGAACAGCAAAAGCAGTAATGTTGTGAATTTTTATTACTAGGATATTTAAAATAACTGTTTTCTATTTGAATATATTTAAAAAATGTAATTTATTGTGATTTCAAATTAAATTTTTTATCATCATTACACAATCATCATTTTATCATAATTTTATCATCTTCTTATCATCTTTTACACAATCCTTTAGAAATAATTCTGATATTCTGATTTGCTGCTCAAAAAAACATTTATTATTATGATGTTGAAAACAGCTGAGTATATTTTTTTACATTAGAAATGTCTTCATCATCATTTTTGATCAATTTAAATCATCTGTGCTAAATACAAGTATTAATTTCTATAATTATTTATCCAAAGAAAAATTATACTGACTCAAAGAATAAATGCTGATCTTTGGATCCTTCTATTCATCAAAGAATCCTGAAAAAAAATTTTCTCAACTGTTTAAATATTGATAATAATAATAATAATAATAAAGTTACTTGAGCATCAAATCATCATATTAGAATGATTCCTGAAGGTTTCTGTGACACTGAAGACTAGAGTAATGATGCTGAAAATACAGATTTGATCACAGAAATAAATTACATTTTAAGAATATATTCAAATAGAAAGCATTTATTTTAAATAGTAAAAATATTTCACAACATTACTGCTTTTGCTGTACTTTGGATCAAATAAATGCAGGCTTGGTGAGCAGAAGAGACTTCTTTATAAAACATTAAAAATCCTACTGTCCAAAAGCTGTTGACTGGTAGGTTAAATATATTAAAGAAATGTTATATTGTAATGTTATATATATATATATATATATATATATATATATATATATATATATATATATATATATATATATATATAAACATTTCTGTCCCCCTCACTTCTGAAAAGATGGCTACGCCCTCTGAAAAGATGGGTACGCCCTGCCCTACTTCATGTCAGTTGTCTTATCTGTGTCTATTTTTATTGCTCATAATGCATATTTGGGGAAACATCTGAGGCAGAATTGATAACCTAAAGAAACTTAACTCAGAAATCCAAGTCTCCTGAGCTTTTGAAAGAGCAACAAACCCTATAGACTGTCATAGAATCCTTTCAGCTGATCATAGAAGACACCAAAAATTGCAAGATCCTTCAAATCCCGCAAAACCTTCAGTCTGAGCTCTCGCTGGAAGAACCATAATGTGCGTTGTTTACTGTTAAATCAATGGCAGACATCACTCACTAATTACAGAGCACTTGAATATTTTGCAGTTGGCTGCACAAATGCTTTGCTGGAGTCCAGGCACATAATTGACTACAGCAGTAAATCAGCCAGAATGTGACTCGCTCTCTTTCCATTTTGTCTCCCTGGTCTTAAATTGCCTTGCTTTCTTAGTTTGGACTTTTTCTTTTTGTTGTGTGTGAGAACATGTGTGTGTGTGTGAGAGAGAGAGATGTCAGACGAATCCCACTCTAGTTCACCGTTAACTCTGCGGTGTCCTGGATGGCTTAATGATATGAATAATTAATTAACATATTCCCTCACTCACAGTCTGTTCACTACTCAACTGAATACACCATTTTCTTGAAGCTTTTGCGTATAGTGAAGAATGCAGGAGTAGTGTGACTGTAAATATTATTAAAATGTATTTTATTACAAATGTAATTTATTGCTTTGATGGCAAAGCTGAATTTTCAGCATCATTACTCTAGTCTTTAGTGGCACATGATTCTTCAGTTAGTTCAGCTCATAGGACTTGATATTAATATCCCTAGTTATCAGCACTTCCTAATTTTTGGGCAGAGGGGTGAGAACGTCATCAGGGTCTTCAGGTGGGCACCCTCCTTCACCGGTGTTTCATTGATAGGCCCACGACACCTCCAGAGGGCTCAACGGCAACACCTGGCGTCCCAGGTGAGCCCCCTTCTGCTCTTATCCCTCCTTATTGTTTTTTTGCAGCCCAGTTGGGGTCCTTCCTCTTTATCCAGATCCACCTGCTGCTCCGCTCCGCTGCCTCCGACAGTGATCTGACGGCTTTCCTGAATGCCTGTCCCCGAACTCCCATCCCCTTCAGGAGCTTGACTATGGATGTGGCCACAAATCCTCTGCAACCAACCTCCACCGGAAGCACGTGTGCACGCCAGCCCCGTTGTCTCGCCTCCAACGCTATATCAGTATACTTCAGCTTTTTCCGTTCATACGCTTCTCCCACCGCAGCCTCCCATGGTACAGTAAGTTCCACGATGAACAGGGACTTCTGTGAAGTTGACCACAAAACAAGATCTGGCCTGAGATTGGTGTTTAAGATCTCTGCCGGAAACCTGAGTTGCTGATCTAGGTCCACTTGCATTTTCCAGTCCCGTGCGGCATCCAAGAGGGTACTATCCACTCTTATGGCTGGTTTTCCTGGGCATTGCCCTGCTCTTACGAAGGGGATAGTGGATGAATGTCTGGATGTTGGATGAGGGAGGTCATTGATGGAGGATCGCCTCTCTTCCAGAATAGCTGCCAGTTGGCGTAGGACTTGGTTATGCCTCCAGGTGTAACGGCCTTGGGACAGACTGGTTTTGCAGCCGGTGAGGATGTGCCTGAGAGTTGCTGGGGTTTGGCAGAGAGGGCATGCTGAATCTTCTCCAAACCACTGGTTAAGATTATTAGGTGTAGGAAGAACGTCATAAGTGGCCCTGATGAGGAAGCTTATTTGGCTTCCTTCCATTTCCCACATATCTCTCCAGGTGAGCTTATGGTGCTCCAGGTTTTCCCAGGTAGTCCACTGTCCCTGCTTGGCTTGTGCCACTGCCTTTGCGCATCTCTCTGCTTCCTGTTGGTGCCGGACCTCAGCAACTACCATCTTTCTCTTCTCTGCAGATGTTGCCTTGTGCCATGTAGGTCGACTAGTCCCAAGTCCAAACCCGCCTCTTCCTAACTGCACCTGTCCCACTATGTCTCTATGTCTGAGAGCGGATTGTGCTTGCTCTACAGCCTCAGCTGGGGTCCATTTTTTCCCAGTTTCCAGTCTGGGAGGAGCTGTTCGTATGGCTGCATCTTGAGACTCTGCCAGGGTCATACTCAGCCTTACTTTGGTGCATTTATATTCTTCAGTGAGGCTAGAGATAGGCAGTTCCAGTGCACCGTTTCCATACAACCCGATGTTACTGAGGCATCGTGGGAGTCCCAGCCATTTCTTGACGTATGCACTGACTGTTCTCTCAATCTTCTCAACTTTGGAAATAGGAAACTCGTACACCGTTAGAGGCCACATTAGGCGGGGAAACAACCCAAACTGCAGACACCACAGTTTCAACTTTCCCGGGAGTGAAGTCTTGTCAATACTGGCAAGGCCTTTGATGGTTTCTTCCCTCAATTGATCACACTGCTCTGCGTCTTTGAGACTTGCATTGTACCACCGTCCTAGACTCTTGACGGGCTGTTCTGATACCAATGGAATGGGTGTTTCATTGATGTTGAACCTTTGGTCGGTAAGCTTTCCTTTAATGATGGATATGCTCCTGGATTTACTGGGTTTCAACTTCATCCTTGCCCATGTAATGTTGAAGTGAAGCTTCGCTAACAGACGTTTGGTACAGGCGATGGTTGAGGTCAGGGTGGTCATGTCGTCCATAAAGGCGCGAATCGGAGGTAGCCGCTGCCCATCCTGCCGACGCTCCCCTCCGACTACCCATCTAGATGCCCTGATGATCATTTCCATTGCCATGGTAAAGGCTAGAGGGGATATGGTGCACCCTGCCATGATACCCACTTCCAATGATTGCCATGATGTTGTGTATTCTGTAGTTGTTATGCAGAATTGCAAATCTTTGAAATAGTTTCTGACCAGATTTGTGATGGTTTCAGGCACATGAAAGAAGTTGAAGGCTGCCCATATGACCGAATGGGGGACGGATCCAAAAGCATTGGCCAGGTCCAGGAATAATACATGCAGGTCTCTTCCTTCCCTTTTTGCAGATTGTATTTGATGCCAAATCATGCTTGTGTGTTCAAGGCATCCTGAGAAACCTGGTACTCCGGCTTTCTGTATCGACGTGTCAATCAAATTATTCTGTTTAAGGTAGGTATTCATTCTTTGAGCAACAATGCTAAAGAAGATCTTGCCTTCAACATTCAGGAGATTAATTTGTCGAAATTGATCGATGTTTGAGGCATTCTTCTCATTGGGAATTACTACTCCCCCTGCTCTTCGCCATGCTTTTGGGATGTTTTGTTTCTTCCATGTCACCTTCATTAGTCTCCATAGAAACCGCAAGACACCTGGGGTGTTCTTATACAACCGGTAAGGAACTCCATTTGGTCCTGGTGCAGAGGCTGCCCTTGCCTTCCTTACTATGTTGTCGATCTCAGTCCACTTTGGGGGGCTGTTATCAAACTGGTGATCTGGTTGGGGAATTGGCGGCATGTCTGATGGAATCTCCCTTTGTTCAAATCTATGTTCGTCTGAGTATGTCACTTTCAGGTGGTTCTCCAGCTCCATCTTTGGCACCTTGAGAGATCCGCTCTTTTCCCTTGTAAAAAGCCTTTTTACAAATTTGAAGGGATCCTTGTAAAAAGATGTTCTTGTCTTTTCCTTTTTCCTGCGTTGAGTTCGAAGGTTTTCTGCTCTCCGCAATCTTCCCAGGCGCCCCTTCAGCTCTGCTTGCAGGAGGTCAATGCCTTCTCTCTCTTCCGGTGACGATTTCTTCCATCGTTTCCTCAAATCCCTCCTCTCTTTGATAAGGTGCTCAATTTCTTGTTGCCTCCTAGACTTGGGAGGGGTTGGAGTTTCTTTCATTCGCTCTTTTGTTCCGAATCTTTCTGCCCCATAGAAGTAGATCAGATCACTCATTCTCTCCAGTTTCTTCTCTGTTGTTCCACTGATTCCTTCCAGGATCGCACCTAGGTCTGCATCGACTGTTGCCCACTCATTCTTCCTGCTGGACTTTGGCCACTTTACTTGGGGTCTGCGGCCTTGGATCTTCTCCTCTATAACAGGCCGTGACTGGTTTTGTCCCAGGTTCTCAGATGTGGTGCTTGAATTACTCTCAGCCATTGGGGTATTGATGCTCATTGGACTGTGGGTTGATTCCGGCCGCTGAGCTTCACTCGCCTGATTTGACCTTTCTCTCAAAAGATAATGGTCAATGCGAGGTCCCGACCTTGCCTCCTTCAAGCACTTCATCCGCCCTTGATGTATTTTAAGGCCTCTGGTAGATGTTATCTTGGACCAGCCACAGCTGCAAGTTTGGAGTTCTTGTCTTGCAGCTGATGATATTAGTGCCGTGCTGATTATTCGCTTTGTCGTTGTCATGTTCTTTCCAGGGTCCGTTACCGTGTAGTCAGTTGACGAGTCATCTTCCGCCCCCGCTCTCGCAGACTCAAGGGGTATTTTCCACTTTGGACTTTTTGTAGCCATGAGGGGTGACTCCACTTCATTTATGGTGACAGAGCCTGCCGTCATGGATAGCTAGTCCATGACAGCCCCGTTGGGGTCTTTTCCTCCTGTCAGCTGTCTTTCCATGCCGTCACATAGTCTTTCCCTAGTCGTCAGCTGCACTTTCACAACAGTCATTGGATTTCTCCAAATTATTAGTTCAGCTCATAGGACTTGATATTAATATCCCTAGTTATCAGCACTTCCTAATTTTTGGGCAGAGGGGTGAGAACGTCATCAGGGTCTTCAGGTGGGCACCCTCCTTCACCGGTGTTTCATTGATAGGCCCACGACACCTCCAGAGGGCTCAACGGCAACACCTGGCGTCCCAGGTGAGCCCCCTTCTGCTCTTATCCCTCCTTATTGTTTTTTTTGCAGCCCAGTTGGGGTCCTTCCTCTTTATCCAGATCCACCTGCTGCTCCGCTCCGCTGCCTCCGACAGTGATCTGACGGCTTTCCTGAATGCCTGTCCCCGAACTCCCATCCCCTTCAGGAGCTTGACTATGGATGTGGCCACAAATCCTCTGCAACCAACCTCCACCGGAAGCACGTGTGCACGCCAGCCCCGTTGTCTCGCCTCCAACGCTATATCAGTATACTTCAGCTTTTTCCGTTCATACGCTTCTCCCACCGCAGCCTCCCATGGTACAGTAAGTTCCACGATGAACAGGGACTTCTGTGAAGTTGACCACAAAACAAGATCTGGCCTGAGATTGGTGTTTAAAATCTCTGCCGGAAACCTGAGTTGCTGATCTAGGTCCACTTGCATTTTCCAGTCCCGTGCGGTGTCCAAGAGGGTACTATCCACTCTTATGGCTGGTTTTCCTGGGCATTGCCCTGCTCTTACGAAGGGGATAGTGGATGAATGTCTGGATGTTGAATGAGGGAGGTCATTGATGGAGGATCGCCTCTCTTCCAGAATAGCTGCCAGTTGGCGTAGGACTTGGTTATGCCTCCAGGTGTAACGGCCTTGGGACAGACTGGTTTTGCAGCCGGTGAGGATGTGCCTGAGAGTTGCTGGGGTTTGGCAGAGAGGGCATGCTGAATCTTCTCCAAACCACTGGTTAAGATTATTAGGTGTAGGAAGAACGTCATAAGTGGCCCTGATGAGGAAGCTTATTTGGCTTCCTTTCATTTCCCACATATCTCTCCAGGTGAGCTTATGGTGCTCCAGGTTTTCCCAGGTAGTCCACTGTCCCTGCTTGGCTTGTGCCACTGCCTTTGCGCATCTCTCTGCTTCCTGTTGGTGCCGGACCTCAGCAACTACCATCTTTCTCTTCTCTGCAGATGTTGCCTTGTGCCATGTAGGTCGACTAGTCCCAAGTCCAAACCCGCCTCTTCCTAACTGCACCTGTCCCACTATGTCTCTATGTCTGAGAGCGGATTGTTCAGAAATCAATCTAATATGCTGATTTGCTGATCAAAAAACATTTCTTCTTATAATCATTGCTTAAAACAGCTGTGCTCCTTGACATTTTTGTTCAAACCCATTATATAATTTTTCAGGAAATTGTTCGGAAGAACAGGATTTATTTAGAACATGAATCTTTTGTAGCATTATAAATACAGAGTTCTGGCATGAAACTCTAGATGGCGCAGTCCAATAGGTCTAACTCAGTCTGTCCTAATGACATCATCACATGCCACAGCTAATTGGTTCTCTCCTGTATTGGTAGCCAATGAGCTCGCTGTACAACTAGTGATGGGATTTATGGCTCTTTGAGGGGATCCGGATCTTCGCGATCCGTTCCTTTCAAAGAGCCGTTCAAAAGAACGGCTCTTTTGGCTCTTTTAAATATTTAGTCAGTTTTAAGAAGCCAGCTTGGAGCCATCTCAGTTTATCCTGGAAATAATCACTGGGACGAATGATGAGGTGAGATTTGTAGTCAAATAATTAAAACTCAGATATCACGCACCAATATCTGAGTTTGAATTATTCTGAAATATTGATTATTACCTCATTTGTCATGTGTGGACTATATTCCATAGGGTTGCACAAATCCCTCTGCTTAGACAGTGACATCACTATTTTGGATTTACCTTTAGTACAAAGTGTGTGTGTGTAAAGCTACGTTGACTTATGTTATTCATACAATACCTACTCACGAATACACACCAAAAAGAAAGCCGGCTGCAATGAATTTATGTGCAAAACAGCTTTTACTACAAACACTTCCACACAAGAACATTGTTATCACACAAGAACATTTTGATAGAAAACAAAAAATATTTAAAGTTAGAATAAATAAAATGGAAATGTCTACATACTACATACAATTACTACTGTAAACTTTGCAAACATCAGCCCCTTCAAGTCAATGAACAATAACAAAGTGGGCTGCAATAAATGTCTGTGCAAAACAGCTTTTTTTTTCAACGCTCCTACCCAATGACAGAGGCACGCAGGATGTGAAGGACGTGAAGGATGCGTGCACAACTAATAACTAATATCATCACGCTATAAAGGGTTGGCCTGCGCTGGGTGCGCCCCTCCCCCTACAACTGTTCTGTCTCGCGGAGGAGCTCATTTGTGTGCATCTGTGTGAAACACGCATAGGATAAAAGAACGACAGAAAGAACGGCTCCCCTCCAGCCGCAACTCGGCTCCCATCGTTCATGTTTATGAGCCGTTCAAAAGAATCGGTTCGTTTGCGAACGTCACAACTCTATGTACAACATTCAAATATATGACTATTGCTTGCTGTAGCAGTTTGCAGCATGCTTCAGAAACCCTCCACCTTCCCCAGCTCCACCTGTATAGATCTGCTACAAGGTGATTCATGTATGCTATATAGTTTCTGTAAAGTGTTCCAAATCAGTTACTTTTAAGTTTGATTTCAGTTAGGATGTTGACTTAGAAGGCAGTTGCCTATGTAGGCAGCAAGGTAGCTCTCTAGGTTTTGGAACAAACATATAGCCTACTTTAACCACATCAACTCTGGGGACCCACCGGTGGGTCCAATATTGCATATGCCTAATTCTCAAAAAATCAAAATAACAGCTGAAGTGGTTAAAAGATTATTGGAGTATGTTTTAAAATAAAATATTATTTCAGTCTCCCACATTTATATACCCTAAATAAACTAAAGATATTTAACCTACGTGGTCTGTGCAAAACAATTTATGAAATAATGTTATAAAAGCATGAGTGTGTTTATGGGTAAGCGTAATTTTTCTCCCTGTCAAGTAGAAACAACATCTGACTGCTGCCCTGTCTGTAAATACACCACCAGCTGGATAACATCAATATTGTATAGCAGCTTCCAAATATGGATAACAATCCATGCCAACCAGCAACAATGACTGACAAATGTGAGAGGTCAAATCTAGGAGTATGTTTCCATTCCATTCCAATGATTAGACTACCTTGTGCTGCAAAAAGCCTTGCAAAATAATCCACAGGCTCAATCTGGATTAGGACTGGGATTCTGAGCTGGGGTTTCAAAGTTAATCTGACAACACATCTTTGTGTGGGGTTGATCATTAGACCGCCTGGTGTGATCAGATTATAATAATAGATTTAATAAAGCAAATTTCATTAAAAGAACAACAGCTTGTTACGTAATTTATTTCCATTTTTGGAACACAGGTGGCTTCAGTGCAGATTGATAGGGAATAATGTGATCTATCAGGTTTGAATCCTTAAGCCTTTCCGACCTACAATAACATTTTAGATTGATGTCTCATAAACAGTGGGGGTGGACCGCACACTGGCTATCACCGTAATGTCCCACTGCATCTTTATCTAGGATAGAGAAATAAATAAATATTCATATAAATTAAATAGGTGAATAGGACACAAAGACAAAGGAGCTTTTAATGTTATTGAATTGAGTATGTCCAGATACTGGATGGCTGAATTAATCTTTATGCCACAGGGAAGAAAGGAGCATGCTCAGTTGCTCACTAGGTCAGGAACAGGAAATTCTCTTCCTTTCTGATCCTGTGGGTCATTTGCATTCATGTCAGGGCAGTGTAATGGAAGTTAACAGCACACAAGAAAAGCAAATTTGCTATTTATGTACTCTATAATATTATGTTAGGGTTTATGTACAATGCGTTTTCCACTTTACAGATAAAAGACTGAATCTCAGAAAGAAATGGAGATCCAGTAACCCCATTATTTATGAAGCACTTGGAGAGACAAAGTAGCTTTTGAGTTTAAGTGCTTGATTCTTTCATTAACCAAAAGCCCTTTCAGGTCCATGCTGACTTCGAGAAGCTACCTTTTGAGACAGCGTGCTAACTGAAATAGAACCTTACAAGTGACAGATTTTGATGCTCTACATAGGCAAGTTCTCAAACTATAGCAGCAAGCTATCTATCTATCTATCTATCTATCTATCTATCTATCTATCTATCTATCTATCTATCTATCTATCTATCTATCTATCTATCTATCTATCTATCTATCTATCTATCTATCTATCTATCTGTCTGTCTGTCTGTCTGTCTGTCTGTCTGTGTATCTAAAATAGTTCATTTTATTACCATTTCATACTTTTCAGTACTGATGAATGAGTATATTGATGCTTTTTTTTCTCATTCAGGTAGTCACAGGGGATACTGGGATTGCTTTTTTTACAACAGATGCTATGTTGCAGTCTGGCCAAATATAGGTTTCATGAATTCGCCTGCACATTCACCCCCCCCCCCCCCCCCCATGATGGTAAGGTGTGGAGGAAAAATAAATTAATTTAGAGGAGGAGAAGGGGTGGGGGTGGAGTTATGACTGCTGCTTATATACGGTCATAGCAGTGATTGACAGGACTGGATGAGTGGGCTCCTCCCAAACCTGCATTGGGAGCTTCATATCTTAGAAGGCAGCATAAGATACCATTCACTTGTTAGCTATGATGCCTTAAAAGGTACTCTAGTTATGGAGTTCATTGAGTGCTAATGTGTTAGAAACCACAAAACTCTCACAAAACAATTGACACATCAAACTTTCTGACAGGTGTCCGTGACTTTCCTCCATTGGGTGGGAGGAGTAAATAACAAACACAGCCTACAACCAGTCAGTCAGGATGTGTCTCCTATTCTCAGCATTCATCATGTACCCAAACTATCTGCAGTGACTCATTGAGTCTCTTAGCAACAGCTGAAACACTCAAGATGTCAATAGCAATGTTCTCCACCGCTATGACTGTGATTCTTTTTATCTTGTCAGTCGCTCGTCACGCTGTACGATCTTCATACTAAAAACAATAGAAGAAAACGGGCTGAACGACTGAGCTCACAATGGCAGATGCCTTGATTGTTCAAAGCAAATGTCACTCACTGTTCTGTTAATATCAAATCCTTTTTTCTGTGGCAACAGCATGGTCTCTCTGGACTCGGCCAATCACAGCGTGGAATCCCTGAAGGCCACAGCCCACACAGCAAATCATGAGTGTTCGTTATCGTCATGGGGCATAGCAGCAAGCTAAGGCAGATATCTATCTATCTATCTATCTATCTATCTATCTATCTATCTATCTATCTATAGATAGATAGATAGATAGTCTGTCTGTCTGTCTGTCTGTCTGTCTGTCTGTCTATCTATCTAAATATATCTATCTGTCTATCCTCTCAGTCTAAAGTTAAGGTCATCTTTAGTTTCTCTGTCCTGCTTTTAGTCTGAGCGAGTGCACAGAATGAGAGCAAAAGAGAGGGACCTGTTTTAGCCGGCATTTCATTCATTCATTTCATTTTCATTTCATATTTTATTTCATTCTTTTAAAAAAAAGAAATGAAAAGGAACAGAAAGAAGATAAACTTATAATATTTGCCCCTTATCAACATAAGTTAAATTACAATTCCAAAGAGGTGCACTTACAATACACGTCTACTTTGCAGCACATATACATAGTCATAAATCAAATATCACATTTTCCTGCTAAATAGAAGCATAATATTTCTTTATTAGTAATGCTTTTACACTCTTCTTAAAAACAAAAAACGATGTTTAAGTTTTAATTTCGCTATTTAGATTGTTCCACAGACTGACACCTTGTATTGAGACACATCTTTCCTTTAATTTTGTTCTGAACTCAGGTTTCTGAAAGACTTCAGTTCCTCTTAAATTGAATCTACTAACTCTCTTGATGAATCTATTTTGCAATTTGTCAGGTAATGTTTTCAAATGAGCTTTATACATTATTTTTAGAAGGCTATATTCGAATAAGTCATTGAATTTTAAGATTTTTAACTGTATAAATATTGGATTTGTGTGGGCCCACTTCCATTTACCACGCGAATAGCACGTTTTTGTAATGTAAAAACTAGTTCTATATAAGTCTTGATTGCACTTCCCCATGCTTCAATCCAATAGGTCAGATATGGAACAATCAATGAATTATATAACAAAATTAAGGCACATTTATTAACAGATACTTTTACCTTATGTAACACGGCTATAATTTGGGATACCCTAGATTTAACATGGTCGATATGGAATTTCCATCTCAACTGTTCATCGATCACAACACTTAAAAATTTAAATTCATGAGTCCTTTCAATCTGTACTCCTTGTACTGACAATGCTGCATCAAAATCCTTATTTATACAACTAAAAATCATACATTTTGTCTTACTAATATTTAAAGACAATCTATTGGCGTTAAACCATCTCATAATTTTCCCAAACTCATACTCTACAACTTGTAATACGTCATTTATATTTTTGCCAGCATAAAATAAAGTAGTATCATCCGCAAACAAAATACATTTTAGTAAATTAGAAACATTTGCTATATCATTCACATAAAGGAGAAAAAGTACTGGACCTAGTACCGATCCCTGGGGTACACCACAAGTTATTGGACAATTTTTTGATTTTGTGTTATTGATTTCAACAAACTGCTCTCTTTCTTTTAAATAGCTTTTGACCCACTGATGAGTTATGCCTCTTATACCATATTTATATAATTTACTCAATAATATTTCATGGTCTAAGGTATCGAACGCTTTTTGCAAGTCCACGAAGACACTTACAGTAACATGTTTCTTATCCATAGCATTGGTTATTTCTTCTACCAGTTCCAATATCGCTGTTGCAGTTGAATGATTTGAACGAAATCCATATTGACTATTATTTAACAATTCATTTTTATCCAAATTTTTTTTTAATCTAAACACAAATCATTTTTCTAAAATTTTAGATAACTGTGGTAACAGGGATATGGGTCTATAATTCGAAACATCATTTTTATTTCCTTTTTTGTAAAGTGGAACCACTTTGGCTATTTTCATACGTTCTGGAAATTTCCCTGTAGTGAATGACAAATTACAAATGTAAGTAAAAGGCTCAACAATAACGTCTATAATTTGCTTTATCAGTGACATATTCATATCTGTATAATCATTTGAATTTGTATTTGCAAATTCATACACAATTTTCAAAATTTCACTCGCTTGTACCCTCTCAAGGAAAATACTGTGGAATAATACTACCATCAATGTTTTCATCTGGGATGTATTGTACTAAATTGGAGCCAATGTTTGCAAAATAATTATTGAATTTGTTTGCAATTTCGCATATTTATCTGAGTTGTTCTTGGTTATAAAATCAGGAGTAATAATTTTGGCCCTGCCTTTATGCAAGACTGTATTTATTACACCCCATGTGTTTTTGATACTGCCTTTACTTTTGTCTATCAGATTAGTGTAATAATCCTTTTTTGTTTTCTTATAATTAATACAAGTTTGTTTTTATATTTTTTATATCTGCATTCTGCATCCTCTGTTCTTTTTTTAAGAAATATTCTATACAGATATTTTTTTGATTTGTTTACAATTTTTATCATATGAACTAATTAGTGTAGTCATGAAAGCATTATAAGCATTATTTAAGTCATTCGTATATACTTGATCCCAATTTTGTCTCTTAAGATCTTCTTTAAAATTCTCAATAGCTTTACTAGACTTATCCCTTATGACAACGAGAGAGTTATCTTGCATAGTATTAATACAGAAATTGTCATAAATTATAAATACAGGGAGATGATCACTCACATCTGTCATGAAAATACCATTTATAATTTCACCGTGTATATTTGTATATATATTATCAATAATCGTAGCACTATGAGTTGTGATTCTGGTTGGTTTAGTTATCATTGGGCATAAACCTGCAATTTCCATATAATTCTTGAAGTCGTTAGTTGCTATTTTGCTACCCAAATCTATATTGAAATCACCACATACGATTACTGATTTGTTCTGGACATCCTCAAACATTTCTATATTTTTTTCTGTAAACAAATCAGTAGCAGGCCCAGGTGGTCTATAAACACAAGTGATTAACACATTTTTTCCTTTGTCATTTATGATTTCTATCGTTAATGCTTCCATCAAATCAGTCACAGCTATAGTTTTGTGCTCAACAACTTTACATTTAAGTTTAGCATCAACATAGAGGGCAACACCTCCTCCACTTTTCCCATCTTGTTTACATAAAACATGTTGTAACCGTTGATCTGTACACTGTCAACTTGCATTTCCTTCAACCAGGTTTCTGTTACAGCAATCACTTTAAAAGTCCATTTTAAATCGCTAAGAAAGTTGTTAATCTTTGATAATTTACATTTCAAACTTTGGCTATTAAAGTGTATGATGGAAAATGCATCATCAGAAAACCTTTGTGTAGTCCCATTAAACTCTTGTGTTGTAAAGTAGTGACATTCCCCAGGCACTAGTATATTATGTGCAAAGACAGTTTCCATATCAAATATTTTGTCACTGTTTATATCAACATTTGGAACCATGATCGAAAGTGTGAGTACTTGGATCGAATAGACATTCTAATAAAATCATACAGGCCCAGTCCAACAACAAGATAAATACATTGATCTGACCACAATTCACATTTTGACAAGATTATATTCATTCCCACAGGGTTTAACACCGGCATATCTTGAGGTGTATCGAAAATGCAAAAGGGAATATGTCTCATTATTTAAATTGTTCTAGATCTATTAAGTCTCTTAACATCACAACTTTAGCTTGTTCCGGATTTGACCCATTAAGTTGAATAAATACCTTACAATTTCTTGTCCATGTCGCCTTAATTTTTCCAATTTTCCGCAGGGAGCGTGCTTCTCTTGCAATATTTGCCATTTTCGGCGTTTAATGCTCATTCAGATACACTGCAGTTCCTCTCAACTTTTTTCCTTGGCTCAGCATTTCAGTTTTGTTTTTCCGATTTACGAAGCGCATGACAATAGCAGGCCTCGTCTTGTCTTTGAGTGGTAGAGTATGGCACGAAGAAATGGTTTTCGGATCCACATGTATATCCTTCTCGGTCAAAAATTTAAGAACTTGCCCTTCCAGTGTTTGCAAATCAGCTTTCTCCGCATCCTCACTGACATTGCTACCACTTGCAACAGCTTTCGCATAAGACTGACTAACCATTTTGTGACCCCTGTGTTTGACACGTTGCAAATAACTCATGTTTCTGTTCACAAAGTCAGAATAACGGCAGTTTAAAGCTAAATTCATTTCTAAGAATCAGTTTAAACTGTTTCACTAAATCGCTCCAAACACTGATTCAGTGTTTGCTAACTCTGATATTTCGCTATGAATCTCAGTCAGATAGGCTTACAAGCATCACTTAAATATGTCAGTAGTTCCACGCTAGTCCCAAATTTCTCGTCTTTCCTTCTTCTCTCTTTCTCCTCAACCTCTCCTGTTCTCTCTCTCTGTCGATGATGCTGTGGGGAACCTGAAATCCTGTCAAGTAAGCTCTGCAGCAACATATGCATTCAACCAAGCACTAATGAAACACACACAACCGAACCTAACAGCTCAGAGCGGAGTGGAAATGAATGGCCTGCAGTTACATCAGTGAAATACTTAGAATGGGCACAGTAAAGCAGATCATTTAGAACTAAGTGAAAAACATTTAAACTCTCCTTCCTTTGTGTAACTTCCTGTCCATCAGATGACACAGCAAACATGCATGCTCTATTTCTCCTGATCACATAGACACAAACACACATAGAAGTACAAAGACAGCGACACACACTCCCTAGTGCCTATAATAAACACACACACAAAAGTGAAAGAAAAGCAGTTAGCAGGACAGGGGGTTATCCTGGGGAAAATGACATTTGTCCAAACACTTGTTTGGATGACCACTTAGAAGAACACAAACAAAACTCGGCGATAATAACATCTCATTAGTGTGCTGAGGCAATTAAAATTGTCTCTTGCATAACACGGTCTGCTACTATAAGGCACAGCAAAAACATCTAAATTATTAACATTCCTGCAGTCTGATCAACGGATCCGGCCACTGGACTCACTTCAAAATACTTCAATCTATCCATCCATCCATCCATCCATATCTATCTATCTATCTATCTATCTATCTATCTATCTATCTATCTATCTATCTATCTATCTATCTATCTATCTATCTATCTATCTATCTATCTATCTATCTATCTATCTATCTATCTATCTATCTATCTATCTATCTATCTATCTATCTATCTATCTATCTATCTATCTATCTATCTATCTATCTATCTATCTATCTATCTATCTATCTATCTATCTATCTATCTATCTATCTATCTATCTATCTATCTATCTATCTATCTATCTATCTATCTATCTATCTATCTATCTATCTATCTATCTATCTATCTATCTATCTATCTATCTATCTATCTATCTATCTATCTATCTATCTATCTATCTATCTATCTATCTATCTATCTATCTATCTATCTATCTATCTATCTATCTATCTATCTATCTATCTATCTATCTATCTATCTATCTATCTATCTATCTATCTATCTATCTATCTATCTATCTATCTATCTATCTATCTATCTATCTATCTATCTATCTATCTATCTATCTATCTATCTATCTATCTATCTATCTATCTATCTATCTATCTATCTATCTATCTATCTATCTATCTATCTATCTATCTATCTATCTATCTATCTATCTATCTATCTATCTATCTATCTATCTATCTATCTATCTATCTATCTATCTATCTATCTATCTATCTATCTATCTATCTATCTATCTATCTATCTATCTATCTATCTATCTATCTATCTATCTATCTATCTATCTATCTATCTATCTATCTATCTATCTATCTATCTATCTATCTATCTATCTATCTATCTATCTATCTATCTATCTATCTATCTATCTATCTATCTATCTATCTATCTATCTATCTATCGATAGCAGCATGCCGAGTCTTCCGTTGAACTTCTTTCCTGAATTTTTTGAACAGCTAGGAGTCACTTCCGTTTAAATGTGAAAAAAAATGGCATCTGCAGTACACATTCAGCAGGATTCATTTACTAGGAACTGATTAAAGGCCTTTGTATCTTCCTTAAAAATACAGATATATAAAGTATTTGAATGCAGTTCTTTCTTATTTTGAATTACCTGAACATCAACAATAGCATCATTTCATTTGGTAAAACTAGGTAGAATCTGAGGGATAGAGTTTATAGTATACAGAAATAGCGAGTGCAGATGTTCCAGTGGTTTGACATCCCACCCACAATTCTTGTCCACATTAATACTATCAGATAAATCCTCTGCTGACAGCTGTAGTATTCCCGGCTTTAATCAGACCTCTCTCAACATGTGCATGATGACTTACACTTTCTCTGTGTGAGAAAAATGAATACACTCACACACACACACACACACACACACAAACACCTTTAGTCACACACCTAATAAAAGCAATTAAGTGAAAATCTATTTATTTAAAGTGAATTTATGACATTTAAACTAATATCTGTGCAGATTAATTTATCTGACAAAACAATGGATCAGAGATATTAATCAACATGTTCATTTGACACTGTATAGTCAAGATTGCTTGGCAGATGGTTTCATCAAAAGCAAATTACACTGGATTCCAGGTATACATTTAATCAGTTAATCAGTGCTTTTTGTCCCCATAAAGCCAGCAAAGGCATGTCATTGGTTCAATTCCCAGGAATATATGAAATTAAGAAATGTATGTTATTAATGCAATGTTAGTTGCACTGGAATCCACTTTTGTCATATTGAAAGGAACAGCTTGGACATTCTGCAAAATATCTTCATTTGCATTCAGCCAAAGAAACAATGTCTTATGAATCTGGAATCACTAGATCACAAACAAAGTCACAGGCATCGTAATAGGACATAGCTTTGGAATATCAAATATCAGGTATCACTAGAAAACAATTACTAGAAAATAAAAATGAACACTAATATACAGTGACAGCCTAGAGAAGGCAATTGACTCTTAGTAGAAGTGTGTTGTTGGTGCTGCTGGATTTAAATTTACTGAGAAATGATCAGTTACATAAGATGAGCTCTCAAATCCTAATGATCAGCTGAAAGTAATTACTGTATATAAACAAACTGTAAGCCAATAACTGCACCATCTGTCAACTGAAGAGCTCTTGTGATCAAAGGCTCATCAAATATGAAGGGGACAGAACCTAGATATAATATGAAGATTAATGATTGTTGTGCAGGATGCATAAGACATCATACTGGAATGATACTTAAAGCAATATCTGCCAATAAAGATGATGATAGTTTATATGTCCTGTTTTAAAAACAGATCATTTCTAATTAATGCAATTTCAAACATATAATTTTCCCCACATTTATTAAGCTAACCTGAGATGCTAAAAGTCCTGATTAACTTTCTCTTTGAAGTGATGGAAGGAGGACAAACATAAAGTGAAAAGCTATCGATAAATTCATAGCGTTTTTCTCGCCACGGGCTGCTGTGCTCACTAATTCCAGAATCAATTCCAGCAGCCTCTGTGGTTTGTATCTTAAAACCATCGCTTTGCACAGGAAACATTCTCCTTGAGGCTGAAATTTCATTGAATACCACAGCGCTGATGATAAATATTATTTTACGATGCATAAAAAAAACAAATGTGGCGGTAAATCTCTTCACAGCTCACTTGAAGCTTGTGGGAGTTCAGACTAAAAAAGCTGATATTCAGTTGCTACAGATCATGTGGTTTGGTTATTATTAAACAACATCTGCTTTTACAGTATTTAATAAAAGATAGTGATGAAATAAACAGAAAGCGAGTGCTAAAGACCTCTAGTCACTCAGAAGAGGAGCAGGTGGAGCTCTGTAAAGCCACGCCTCTCCTCTCGCATAATTACAATTATAATGAGCATCCTGTCAACCCACATGGCCACCAGCAAATGACATCATCAGTCATATCCCTGGACACATGCCTACAATGAGTCTTAAGATTTCATGGATGATTAATTCAGAATGCTGATCCTGAAAGACCCAGAATCACTGGCAATGGGAAATCATGATGGAAAATGTACAAAGAAAAGAAGTGTTAGGTTTTAAAAACTGTAAAACTTACTAAATAGTCATAAAACAGCAGAAACATTATAATATTTTATGGAATGAGGTGTTTGTTTTGAATATTAATACTGATTTACAGTCATCTTCAGCTGTCTTAAAGGGATAGTTCACCTACTAAATTAAAATTCTGTCATCATTTAGTGAATATGACTTTCTTTCTTCTGTGAAACAAACAATAAAATGTATTTATAGCATTATATCAATTGTATGTGCTCTTTTAGATACAGTGAATGGTGATCCCGGCTGTCAAACTAAATTGTCAAAAGAGTTGGAATATAGTGCAAGGTTTTATGCTTTTTATAGAGTTTGACAGCCCATGGTCCCCATTTACATTCATAGGAGCGTGAACAATCTTATTTTCATGGATAAAAGAAAGTCATACCGGTTTAGAATGACATTAGGAATGCCCAAATTTTTCATTTTAGGGTGAACTGGCCATTTAAACCTTTTTGATTTTGTGATTTTCCAAAATAACTTCTTTTATCAAATGCTCTGCTTTGATCAAATGCTCTTCTTTTATCAAATCACCACATTTCAAAAGACATTCAACTCTTACAAAACAATGACCTTAAGAAAGATCTCTGAAAACCCGCCCGCGCATGGCATGCATGAGTCAAGAGCTTCACTGAATGTTTCAAACACTGACATTAAAAAGTGTCGATAACAGCAGATTGGTAATGTTGATACCATTCCAGTAACACTGTGTTCGCTGGTTTGCACAGACATCACATACAAACTCATTACAAGTGACTTTGGCCTGTAACATGTTGAATTTAGTTTCACAATGTGGGCCTGCAATAGAAACATTACCACACTCAGATGGCTTAACTATAGGGTCCACTATCCCTAACCACAATCAGTCAGAGACAGAAGAGACTACTGGCTTCAAAACATTAAATATTAAGTGGGACTGTTCTTGGCTGTACAGCAGGGTCTAAAATTATGACTTTGCTATCCCACAGAGCTTATATATACGGCATTTAGAAACATGCCATTTTTTTATTTTAGGGGTCAGAGGTCAGTTTGCAGAGAGGGATTGTTTGCTGAACCGAGGCTTCACTTTTTCATTCCCAAAATTACTCTTTTAATCCTAATTAAAATGTGAGCACACCTGGAGAATATGAGAAGTCAGATGATCACAACAACCTCTGACACTAAACGGCGGGCTGAATCTAACCCAGTGTTATGTGATTTAACAATATACAGACACTATGGAACAGGCTAATTAAGCCATATGGGGACTTTTTGGGGGCTATAGATGATTGGTCCATGGGCGTCCCTGAGTATTATGTACTGTGCTGTGCCAGACCCAGCAGTAATTGGCTCATTTTAACTGAGTACTGAGTACTGATGTTGAAAAAACATATTGTGCCATTGTATTTAAAGAAAAGCATGCTTAAAGTGTCATGTAACATTTCAGCACAGGTCAGTTCACCAGTTTTGAAAAATGCAAAAAAAAAGGAAGCATTAAAAGCCTAAGTAAAAAGGAGGGATAACATTTAATTGATTTAATTGAGGCAGTTTGCATAAATACATTATAGTTAATTTTTTTAAGCTATGTTTTACACAAATATTTCCAGGTCATTATATGTAATATAATGCAAAAATAAATGCAGAGCCATTGTATGAATATATATGAATATATATGAATCCACTTTTGATAACTTTGGAGACTGTTATTCCATGCAGACTTATAAAAAATGATGCACTAAAGTGCATGGAAACGTCACATCCTGTGATGCTGACTTGATATTTATCACAAAAAATGCCTTAAAAATCCAATTTGATCTTAACATTAAAAATACTAACATTGTCTTCGATCAAACATAAATCTGATATCCAAAAAATGTTTTAGTGTTTCATGATACTTAAATTGAATAATGAATATTTCAATCATATGTGCCTATAAATAAAAGCACATCAAGATTTTTGGTTTGGTACAAAAAAAAAAAAAAACATAACCATAACCATATGCCCCATCTCAGATTCCAGGATAAACTGGTTTATGTGTAGAAAAGTAAAAAAAAATCTAAAATGCAAGAAGTATTCTTAAAATATAAAATTTAAATTCTTATACTGCAAAAATCACCCAGATTTAGCCTCTTTAATTAGAATCTTATATTGGACTAAAATAGCCTATAAAGCATGCAAAAGGCTTATATGTTGTACGTCATTGTTGTGACTCCAGATTCTATAAGTCCATATTCTAACAAAGGCCTGCCGTCACTGGAAACAGGACATATGATGCACAACTGCGAGTTGATGCAGGGAAAACATGGATGGATGTGCGCTCACACGCTCAGATCCGGTAAACACCGGAGAAATCCTGCCGTTTAGAGATCGTTCTCGTGCGCACCGACGGTCGTGACTGATCATTTATTTTCCTTTGCCACAAAGACATCGACTTCATTAACCTTCATAGCGATCAATATTCATCACCCCACCCTTCAGGTTCCCGCATCAACATCTCCCACATCTCCTACCATTCCGTGCCAGCTGCCCGTCCGACGATCCCGGTCCGGTGACAGTTCAGTCCTGTTCAAAACATCCCAGTACGCGACGTATTTAAAGACCTCTGTGAGGACGAATCAAGCAGATATAAAGAAAAAACATGTAGGTGAAACAAAAAGAGAAGGATTAAAGGCTGAGTTTGCGATGCTGAATCACTGCGCGCTCACCATTGTGCTGCAGGATGCTGCCTGTACCATTACGATCCTACCAGCGTACGAATTGGGGGAGGCGGGGTGCGGGAGACTGGTTACCGAAGCAACCGGAGGGAGCACACGATGACGTCAAAGCCGAGAACAGTCTCATAAGAGTGAGGAGATGGAGAGGAGCGGCGCTCCGATCTCGCATCTGTAGATTGGAGGGCTTTTGGCGTACATGACCGCCGACTTCGTGTTTGGAGGCGGGCAGAGAGACAGCGGCCAGCATCACAGGGCATTCGATTCATTCCGTTTCGGTTTGATGAATCAGTTAATCGATAATCGATTCACTGATTCTTTCGGGTCGTTTGTCAAAAGTTAGCCCAAAAATAGGTCTTTCAACGGCAACATGAAATATAATAATAATAATAATAATAATAATAATAATAATAAATAGCAACATTAAGCGCTTCTAAAACAAGCAAAAACAAGGGAATCAACTTGGAACACGTTCTTTTTATAAAACATATCCGAAATAAATAAATAAATAAATAAATAAGGACAGATAACAAAAGGTTAACTCCGTCAAATAGGCTATCGAGTACAAAGGGATTATTATTTTTAATTTTTTACAAAGGAAAGGTTTTATTGTGTTTTTAGATATTATTCTTTAATCAAAACAACCCAGCTGACGTTTGATTGAGATTAATTGGAATTCGGGATAAAACAACAACAACATGATTTTTGAACATTAGGCTACAAAAAAAAAAAAAAAAAAAAAAACGTTTCTGCAAATTAACTCTTATACTCTTATAATATATATATATATTATGGCTTGCCACTAAGATGGTATTTATTACTGTAAATCCAACGTACTCGAATAAATAAAAATGTCAACTGTTCTATAATTTATTATTTCAACACGTTTCTACAGCAAAGTTGCCCCTTTCAGTCTAGCTAGCGCAAATGTTTTGAATTTCAAAGAATCGGTTCAAACGAACGATTCATTCACGAATCGCACATTACTTCAGGACCTAAAAACACTGCACTCTATTAATGAGAGTCTAGTGGGATTTAAAATAATTATCATTTATTGATGTATATCCATATTATTTTAATTTCCCACAGAGAATAAACACATTTCTGGCTCATCTGTTTTTTTTTTAAGTATTTATTTATTTTATCAGAATAAATAACATTTACATTTATTCATTTAGCAGAGGCTAAAACAAATAAAATAATTAACATAACTTTACCAAACCTCCCAGCTGAGTTTTTCCTCATCTTCCTGTCCTTTTTTTTTTTTTTTTCAGGCAGTGATGTTGCAACTGAATATGGTTAGGTAGATAAACTCTACCTAAGTGAAATTATAAGTAAATTATATCATAAGCATGCGTTGTGACTCTTCACTAAGTAAAAAAGCCTCCAGACGCAGTATTGTCACTAGAGAGGGGATTGCAAAGTCATAATTTAAGTCTCTGCTGTACAGCCAAGAACAGTCCCACTTAATATTTAATGTTTTGAAGCCAGTAGTCTGTTCTGTCTCTGACTGATTGTGGTTAGGGATAGTGAACCCTATAGTTAAGCCATCTGAGTGTGGTAATGTTTCTATTGCAGGCCCACATTGTGAAACTAAATTCAACATGTTACAGGCCAAAGTCACTTGTAATGAGTTTGTAGATGATGTCTGTGCAAACCAGCGAACACAGTGTTACTGGAATGGTATCAACATTACCAATCTGCTGTTATCGACACTTTTTAATGTCAGTGTTTGAAACATTCAGTGAAGCTCTTGACTCATGCATGCCATGCGCGGGCGAGTTTTCAGAGATCTTTCTTAAGGTCATTGTTTTGTAAGAGTTGAATGTCTTTTGAAATGTGGTGATTGGTGATTTGATAAAAGAAGAGCATTTGATCAAAGCAGAGTGTTTGATAAAAGAAGTTATTTTGGAAAATCACAAAATCAAAAAGGTTTAAATGGCCAGTTTACCCTAAAATGAAAAAATTGGGCATTCCTAATGTTATTCATCACAGGGCATTCAATTCATTCCGTTTCGGTTTGATGAATCAGTTCAAAATTATCAATTCACTGATTCTTTCGGGTCGTTTGTCAAAAGTTAGCCCAACAAATATGTCTTTCAACGGCAACATGAGATATAATAATAATAATAATAATAATAATAATAATATAAAAGGCAACATTAAGCGCTTCTAAAACAAGCAAAAACAAGGGAATCAACTTGGAACACGTTCTTTTTATAAAACATATCTGAAATAAATAAACAAATAAGGACAGATAACAAAAGGTTAACTCCGTCAAATAATCAATCAATCAATCAATCAATCATTTATTTATATAGCACATTTAAAACACAACCAAGGTTGACCAAAGTGCTTCACAAGCAATCAAAGAAACACAGTAGAACAAATAAAACAGATACAGCATGCATATATAATACAAAAAAAGAACAAGCGAGCAGTAATAATATAGCTGAAAATAGCTATATAGTGTTAAAAGCCATGGAGAATAAATGAGTCTTTAGCTGAGTTTTAAAAATGTAGATAGACAGGGCATGCCTAATAAACATCGGAAGGCTATTCCATAGCTTCAGGCCTGTGGCAGCAAAAGATCGATCGCCACGTTTTTTTAGTTTTACTTTAGGGACTGTTAGGAGGCCATGGTCACTGGATCTCAGGTTTCTAGATGGTGTATAAGGAACCAAAAGTTCAGTTAAATATTGCGGTGCCAGGTTATTCAAAGCTTTGTAAACAAAAAATACAATTTTAAACTCAATCCTGTACTTGACTGGTAGCCAGTGAAGGGACATTAAAACAGGTGTTATATGGTCAAACTTACGCTTCCCTGCAAGCAATCTAACGGCTGCGTTCTGAACTAGCTGTAGGCGGGAGATAGATGCCTGGGTACTGCCATAGTACAATGAGTTGCAGTAATCAAGCCTACAGGTAATGAAGGCATGAATGGCTATTTCTAAGTTATTTCTTGAAAGAATGGATTTTACTTTACTGAGAAGGCGAAGTTGGTAAAAACATGACTTGACTACAGCAGAAATCTGTTTATCAAATTTTAAATTTGAATCAAATAAGAAGCCCAAATTCCTAACACACTTTGAGTTATAAGGGGTGAGAGGGCCGAGGTCAAGGTCAAAATCGCGGTTTTCCTTGGGGCCGAACAGAATAAACTCAGTTTTGTTTTCATTTAAATGAAGAAAATTGAGGGAAAGCCATGCCTTAAGATCATTCAGACAGTCTAACAGTGGCTGACGAGAAGAATCATTATTGCATTGCAGGGGAAGGTAAAGTTGGGTGTCGTCAGCATATAAATGAAAGGAGACACCATATTTTTTAAAGATAGTGGCCAGAGGAAGTAAATATAGAGAGAATAACACCGGCCCAAGGATTGATCCCTGGGGGACACCACAATTAAGCGGTTTATTAGAGGATGAATATTGACCTAACTGAACAGTAAAACATCTATCTGACAGATAAGAGCGAAACCACTGTAAGACAGAACCCCGAAGTCCTACACAAGACTCCAAGCGTGACAGAAGAATGCTGTGGTCTACTAAGTCAAAAGCGGCACTTAGGTCCAAGAGGATCAGAGCCAATGGTTTGCCAGAATCTGTGATAAAATATATGTCATTAAGAACTCTTAAAAGAGCAGACTCAGTGCTATGTAAAGCTTTAAAACCAGATTGAAAAACTTCATTAATTGAATTATTTAACAGGAAAGTTTGTAATTGTACCAAAACTGCTTTCTCCATAATCTTTGAAATAAAAGGGAGATTTGAAATGGGTCGAAAACTGGAGAGAGATGATCGATCTAGATTAGGTTTTTTAATATAAGGAGTTATCACAGCCTGTTTGAGGCAGACAGGAACAGTGCCTGTATGTAAGCACTTGTTAATGACTGACAGCAGGCTTGAACCCATAGCACCCACATTTTGTTTTAGGAAATGTGATGGAACAATATCATGTAGGCATGATGTAGGCTTAAGACGATCCACAATTTCCTTACAGGCCTGAAAGCTGAGTGGCTCAAACACAGACCATGTGACGGAATATAGTGGAATCTCTGGCAAAACATGTCCTGTCTGAGACATCTTAGATCTAATAGCCAATACCTTATTAGTGAAAAATAGGCTATCGAATACAAAGGGATTATTATTTTTTACAAAGGGAAGTTTTTATTGTGTTTTTAGATATTATTCTTTAATCAAAACAACCCAGCTGACGTTTAATTGAGATCAATTGGAATTCGGGATAAAACAACAACACCAACATGATTTTTGAACATTAGGCTACAAAAAAATGTTATACTCACATATAGGCCTATATATATATATATATATTATGGCTTGCCACTAAGATGGTAGTATTTATTACTGTAATTCCAACGTACTCTAATAAATAAAAATGTCAACTGTTGTGTAATTTATTATTTCAACACGTTTCTACAGCAAAGTTGCCCCTTACAGTCTAGCTAGTGCAAATGTTTTGAATTTCAAAGAATCGGTTCAAACGAACGATTCATTCACGAATCACACATTACCAAGTACTTCAGGACCTAAAAACACTGCACTCTATTAATGAGAGTCTAGTGGAATTTAAAATAAATATCATTTATTGATGTATAACCATATTATTTTAATTTCCCACAGAGAATAAACACATTTCTGGATCATCTGTTTTTTTTTATGTATTTATATATTTTATCAGAATAAATAACATTTACATTTATTCATTTAGCAGAGGCTAAAACAAATAAAATAATTAACATAACTTTACCAAACCTCCCAGCTGAGTTTTTCTTCTTCTTCCTGTCCTGTCCTTTTGTTGTTGTTTGTTCCCCAGGCAGTGATGTTGCAACTGAATATGGCTAGGTAGATAAACTCTGAGTGAAATTATAAGTAAATTATATCATAAGCATGCGTTGTGATCTCTTCACTAAGTAAAAAGCCTCCAGACGCAGAGAGCTGTGCTTAGATTGACTGACAGCCCCAATTCTCAGCCATGCTGTCATCGTTCTAAACATTTGGAGCAATGTCAAGTGGCAGAACATGCTGAAGATGTCTACATGTGCAAGATCCTCTGGGCACCTACCTCACAATTACACTCCCGCCTCTCTGAGTATATTGCTATAATCATACCAGTCCTCATTTGGGGCTGTCTATCCAGTCTATGCATAACACTGTCCTTTGCTCCCTCTCAAACATTTACACCTCAAGGCCTTTAGTGGATCCAGGGCTCAGCTGTGAATGATATGTTGCATATTAAATAAAATGCATTGATATATTGAACTTGCAGTACTGTCTTGCATTTTGTGGCATCTCTAAATATTGACAAATCTCCCCACAATGACTGTGCCACAGTAAAGTGGTCCACTTTGAAAATCAAGAGCACTCGAGAAAATCATTACGTAACATCATTATGTAAATTATCGACTTACTCTGCAGACATTGCCAATACTGTGAAGGGAACGATATGAGGCTGTTCACATATCTAATCAATCCACATAAATGCAACTGTGTTTAACATTTAATCTCATATTGTTTAATTTCCAGATGCAGGATTTGCTTTACACACTAAGAGAGATATGTTACTCTATAGAGTGGCGCATAAAAAGGCTTTCTGTGTTATCACGGGGAATTAAATATATATTTTATCATCGTTGAGGAATATTCATTTTGATGGTGATGAAACAATTCAGAGACCTTATTATGTAAACATCTTATTTATTCCACACATACACACACACACACACACACACACACACACACACACACACACACACACACACACACACACACACACACACACACACACACACACACACTCACAATAAACTGGAATTAATATTTGAGAATGAGTGAATATATGTTGTTATAAAAAGCACATTAAAACTAAAATTAAAATGATTTTTACTTCCACCCAAAGGGTAATGACTTTTCATAATGACAGTATTATTCCACTAGGGGGCGTGTCTTACATTATAAATGCTGAATCAACCAAACACTCAGTGGAAGGAAGCCATTAAAACTGAATTACTTCCTGACAAACTGAGAATTGACCTCCAGCTATTGAAAACCAACTTTCAAACACTGAGTGATGTTGATAAGATAATCTCTGACTTTTATGTTTATCAATTTATCTTAGAGGAGAATTCTATCTAAATAACTTATAAAATATGCATATGTTGATAGTAAAAGTTATTTATTTAGGCAGCTGTGGGCTTTACCACTGCAAAAGGAAAAAAATGCTACTACTGTAAAGAGTAGTTATATAAAATAAACTGAACATACTTCAACATAAACCATCACTCATTGTCAGTGTAATGCATAGAGATGCTGATGATGACCAGCACGGTGCAGACATGGAAATATACAAATGTTTTTTAATACTCTGCCTCTGAATAGAATAACCACATCCTGAGTTCTGAAGTTGCTGTTTACATATACATCTGGTTAACTGTTTTATATATAAATACATTAGATTGTTTCATAATTACCTCATGCTCTATACTGCATATTTTACAGTTTGTGCAGTGTTCGATTACATCTGTAGGACTAGTTATTTCAACATTACTAAACCAGATGGCCACGTTTAAAAAAGTCTGGGGACTGTAAGATTTTTGGATATTTTCAAAGACGACTATGATGCTCACCAAGGCTGCATTTATTTTAAAAAAGAATATATATATATATTTTTTTTTTTCTTTTCTTTTATATATATATATATTTATAATTATATATATATAATTACTATTCCCTATAGACAGCCTATTCGGCTGCATTTATTAAAAGAAGATATACTTTTTTCCAGTTTAAATTTGTTTAATAAATTTAATTTTAAACATGTTTTTGAATATAAAATGATATAATATATATAATACAAATAATATATAATCTAATCTGTAGCTCTGTATAATTATTGTGATGTTGTACTTCTTTTACCTATCAGCCTTAAAAAAAAAAAGCAATAAAAACTTAAATTAAAAATAAATCAATAATAATTATAAAAATATATACTGATTTTACTCAAAAATACAATTTCATGAAAATATTTTTAATATGGCCTAAATTAATAAAGATGAATACAAAAATGAAAATTATTTTTAAGGGTAAGATGAGGGAGAATTTTGTTTTATTTTATTAAACTAAACTATATACTCTACAGTCAGTCTGCAAGCTTTTGCATAAATCTGGACTTTAAACTTGGAGTTCAGCTTGTAATGTAAAGTATGCATACAATATGAATTATAGAGTATATATGTGATCAGAGATAGTAAACTATATTTAGCTTGTGCCTTCAACTGAACCTTTAGGGAAAAAAATAACAACATTTAGTTGCTATACAGCCTTCAGAGTAAAGAACAAAAGGCATTTATTTATATAATTCTGGAGTCTCTTTGGGACAAGCTGTTTTACTCAGGGCCCTCAGAGGTGTAGCAAAAGTGCAAGAGGAAGCATATTTGCAAAACCAGGGCAAGCAATTACCAAACCACCAATCTAGTCTGTCTTCTCCTCCTCCCCTTTTCCTTTCTGGCCTCCCCACAGAGGTTTTAATGGCCTGGTCTGGAGCCAGGAGCGCTCTGTGCTGCTATGCCCTGTAGGTACAAACCTCTAAAGCCCTGGATAGAGAAAGCCTGCTGTCACTTACTGTTAAGTCATGGTGGAACATTTGTAGACATCATAAACAAATAAAATCCAAACAGACAAGGACTCTCCTATTCTCTAAATGCTAAAGGCCTACAAAGAGATAATGAGGGAAGCTGTTCATTTGTATAAGAAAGAACCTTTCTTAGTGGCCTTGATTCTGAAAAGGGCTTTTCACACCGTGTTTAACCACAGGTTATCGTTGTTCTAAACCCCTCTTTTAAAGGGACATTTCACATTTTTAATTTAAAAGTGGGGTTGGCACTGCTTTTTATCAGGGGCTATGGTTTTGCACTATTATTGCACTACTTTGCAATGCAATGTTAGTATGTTACGGTTAGGTTTAGGTGCCTCATACCGCCGTAGAATGGCAATGAAGTGATAAAGAGACTTATGTCTTACCTTTATTGTCCAACAGAAATCCCACGTCAGAAGCATCACACTGCTTAAAAATCCCGGATATCATTACACATTACATTACATTTCTTCATTTAGCTGACGCTTTTATCCAAAGCGACTTACAATTGCTATATATGTCAGAGGTCACATGCCTCTGGAGAAACTAGGGGTTAAGTGTCTTGCTCAGGGACACACCGGTGTCTTACAGTGGATTCGAACCCATGTCTCTCACACAAAAGGCACGTGTCTTATCCACTGCGCCAACACCACCCCCATTACCGATTACCGTTAAATAGTTTTTTTCTTTTTTTTCTATAAAGATGAATGACATTTTAACACACTGTTTCATTGTTGTATTACAATTCCATGCACAACCTGTCCCATATTCCTCATCTAATTCTTCAGAATCCTGCTCCTCAGGGCACTCTTGTTCAGTCTAAACGCCACCTCCTTTTGCCCCACTTTTTGGAGTTGAAGCACATCAGGCCCGAAAACAAAAATCTAGTGGTCTGTTTTAAAATAGCACTCATTATGCTTCTCTCCGGATTCTGTTTTGGAAGAAGAAAATGTCAGTGTTGTAGCACGGTACCTCGGAGTGACATTTGGTTCATCCGTACCCTGCTATTTGTGGCTTGAAATGCCGTTTTTCCCCGGTTAGTCATATGAGCGACGCTAACTCACTATTTCTCTTGCACACACCCTTTCTTTCCTAAAAAAACGAACCATCAGCCATTATTTCATTATGTTTGAAAAGACATTTTAATAACTCTTGGCATCTGCGAACCTCAGATACATTTTACTGAAAGCATTGAAGTAAAATTAATCAAACAATATGTTTGCAATAACCTACAACCTCTTGCAGGGGTGGCATGCAGGCATGTATGGTGACCCCTGCTGCCCCAGGTGATGTAGGAAGTTCTGCTCAAGTTTAAAGAAAGATTTCAGGATCAGTAGCAACACAGGGTGAGGGGAAGGAGTGTGAAGGGGAGGGGAAGGGAGCTGAGATGGGATAGGAGGAGGAGGGGTGGAGGTGGAATTCTGTGGTTGGTGTTCTAAACTCTCATTCCTCTCTAGCTCTCAGGCAACACAAAGCAAGCATGACTGACCCCAGAACAGAAATTCAAGCTGAACAAAACACTGTATTAGGTGTAACAGCATGAACTCTCAAACAAAACCTGCTGTTCAGACAGGCATAAATTATTTAATAATATAATTTAATGATGATACCGGTTTCAATTTTTCACAATATTTTGCATACATTACATTTAAATTTTTTTTTTTTTTTTACATCATTATATCTTTGTTATTTAGATGCATTTATAGTGTTTAAGATTTTTTTAAGGTCAAACAACATCATGTTCAGACTGAACACAATAGTTTCAAAATCATTAATCCTGTAATTGTAGATTTTATTATTATTATTATTATTATTATTATATTTCATTTTTAGTTGTCATTTTCAAAAAAAATATTTTTTTTGTGTTTTTGTCATTTTCATTGTATTTTATATATATATATATATATATATATATATATATATATATAGTATTAGTTTTTTAAAATATCTATATAGTTTTTATTAAGTTGTATTGTTCTTTTTTTTGTTTTAATGATTTTAGAACTGCAACTTGAAACAAAAATGCGAAGTTTATTTACATGATTACACATTTTATATACTTTATTTGATTCCACATTACAAGTCAAATTTAATTAGGGATCAGATTTTTTGAATGATCCAACAGATTAAAGCAAACCCGTTGTTATGGATAATATAGTTCTATGGGTACAGGAAACATTGCCTTTTCCAAATAAACAGGCCTATGCTTCCTATAATTGCTGAGATTGAACAGTACTTTGACAACCGTTTAGCCCTTATTTTAGATAGCCCCCCAATACAAAGTCCATGGATCACCACCCTCATACACGCACACATATGTTTTAATAGGCAAAAAAAAAAATTATATATATATATATATTTTTTTTTTCTTTTTTTTTTCTTTACATATACTAAAGTGCTTTATTTGGATATTCTGTATTTTCTGTATTTATATATATATATATATATATATATATATATATATATATATATATATATATATATTTTTTACAGTTAATAAACCTTGACAGAAGTGTTTAGATACAAGCTAACTAAACTGCTATCACATAAAAAAGTTGTGGAATTTTCTGAAAGGTCTGTATCATATGCACATTTTAAGTTGAAATGATTAAAACTGTGCATTTTTCCTAATTTACTTTTACATGAAATCACATTTTCAACAGATTTGTTGGTATCTGGGTGCGTGGTAACATTTTAGGCCTTATCTCTTAATATGCAAAATCGTTGGTATTCAATGAGATTGCGTCATATTTAAAAGTTTAAAGGGGTAAGGAAAATGAAAATCTGCATGCAAATATGCAAATTTCTTCTTCATGTGTTTTGCTTTGGCTGCGTTACGTATCTGGATGCATGGCCACGGTGGACTGCGCCTCACTGTAACAACTTTTCGTGGTATTTTCCTCCCAGTTGAGGAGAGTTTCTATAGAGACGCCTCATGTTGCTGGTGTGACGGTTCCTGCTCCGGTGGAAAGTAACCAATGAGCGGCAGGAGTGCGGGTGTCTGGTTACTCCCTCTCTCGTCTCCAGCGAGCAGGAGGGCTCACAAGACGGAGACAGAGAGCTGAACCTCTCGGGCTGGAAGAGTGACTCGGCTTCCCAAAGGAACCAAAGACGCGCTGGCCGTTTTCAGCCGCTTTAAGATCATCTTAGTTTACGTGCAGCGTGCACGTTTCCACGCATTATTATTTAAAGAGAAACAAAGGAGTGCGGCGTAAACCATTTTTTAAACTGAGATCATGGACCTTACGGTCGAAGTAGTTCTTATGAAGTAAAACCTGTTGCCAGTTCGACTCGAGCTGGTTTTCCATATTTCAGGTTTGCTGGTGGATGTGATGCTGGACTCCTGTTTGCGCACTAGCTGGTAGTTGGAGCGAAGTTTGAAGTTGTAGGCCACTTATTTGAGAGGTAAGTTTATGTTTTAACATAAATGCTTTTTTGAGTTTGATGCTGCTGCTCGCAAAGTTTACCAGCGTTTATATTGGTCTACCCTATAAACCGCGCGAGCAGCTTTGCGCTGGCCATGAGCCACCAGCTTTTGGATTAGGAGAGCTTTTTGTGTATATTCGAGCAAAAACGCGACTTTTATTCGAGCTTTATCATCACAGACTTCAGAAAATTTCAAGAAGGCGTAATGTATGTAAAATATAACCGCTGAAGTTACAAAATATGTCAAATGTTGCACCGTGTTGGATGGTGGAGCACTTTGGAAGTAACCGCAGGTGTTTAAAACTCGTATCTGATGAAGGCCATTGGTACACTTGAACAATAGTTTGGTGCCTTTAACATATAGTTTCATTCAGTAATATATAAATGAACGACTTTTGTGTATTTATTTGGTAGGATTATTAAGGATATGTCGCTGTTTTGGCTCTTTTTTTGTACCGTGACCACCAAACCATCACATTACAGGTCTAGTGAATCCTTTAATGGGGAATTTTTAGTTATTAAAGTAAAAAAGAATGTGGTCTTAACACAAAAGATTAAAACTTACACCAAAGTGCAATGAAGAAAAATACATTTAATGACTATTGTACACATGAACACCATAGTACATGATGTGGTAATGAAAGAGAGTTTAAAATTTTTTATGTTGTGAAATCCAGGCCTAGTTTTGTGCTGCTTGTCAGTATTTCAATGGATTGTTACCTGACATAGAAATCCCAATTTCAGTAAAATCACATTTATCAAATCCGGTAATCCCAAATGACCTGAAAGTAATGTAAAAAGTGTAATTTCAGTAAAAAAGTTATAATCACAGACCAGTACCAAGCTATGTTACCACCAAAGTACTTTTTAGAAGATTGTACTTTGCTTTTTATATCTTAATGACCACATCATCAGTTTGAGAAACCTCTCATCCTCAGATCCACTTCGGCTCGCCAAAGCTGTCATTTGAGAGCTGAAACTTGTCATTTTTAGTCTGTTTATATCTCACGATGCCACTCCTGATCTAATGGCAGGAGGAACTGTCTCTTTCCAGAGTAAACATGAGCAGTTCTTATGAAACTGCACTGTGTGGTTTGCAGTTCACAGAATTTGCAGTAAAAGAGCAGCTTCTTGCACAGAGGTATGTTCCTGACAGTGAGGGTGTCTGATTCATCCAGCCATAGTCATAGGGGCCAATACGAGTTCTTGTTTTCTTTTGTGTGGTGGTCCGAAGGTTTGTTTTATCTTCCGCGCCTAGCTCAATGGGTCTTTTGTTTCAGGTCTCCATTGCTTACATCTGGCTTTTGCGAATCTGGCTTGGTAATCTCGCCTACAGAAACATCTCAAAGTTCATTTGTGCAGGACAGGAGATGGTTCAGACTTACTAGTCCAACTTTGACAGTTCAGTCTTTCCGTTTTAGACTGTGTTTTGAGCACTTTGTTGGAGCAAAATTGGATGGATGTGAAAGTAGGCAGACGGTGAAAGCGGTTTACCTACGTCCAGTGCATGAGGTCACCTTTGGCTGTCTGAATCCAGCTGCTATGTATTTTGGTGAGCTACGAGCCTGTCAGATGGATTATGGTGCTTATTATGTGATGTAACAGCCATTTGGATGGTGCATTTAACAGGTGACTTGAGGGTAAGAACGTGCGTGAGTGCTGGTTTGCTTGCTAGCAATACATTTGTGTAAATGTTTATTCAGTTTCCTAACATTTGGTTGAATGGGAAGCTTCTGTAGGCGACTTTGAGAAAGTGTCTCAGTCTTGGTCGGCGTCTGGTTTCACTAAAAGCATAACATAAGTTTCAAGTTATTTTAAGCAGCTTTGTGTCCACTGGTTTTTCCACTCGTGATCTAAAGAAGATCTTTCTCGCTAGATTGTGAAACGAGTCGAACGGAAGTCTCAGTTTTGATGGCTGCCTGGATCAAACCCCACCCTCACACCTTTGATGCTAATTCTGCTCCTTCAGTGTGTTATTTTGTTCAGGCCTGTCTCCACTGAGGAAATTCCATCTCTGCTGAACCACAGTTCAGTGCACTTTTACACGCCAGGCGCGCACAGCTCAGGTTTTTGGTCCGGCCAAATTCAGTCATCTATGTGAGGTGTTTTTCTGGAAAGTGCATTTGTAATCTCTTTTGCACTCTGCGTTGTGCTTATTCTGAGAAAATGCTTTTAAAAGCATCTTTATGTTCTACCGACAGATTTAGCCTAGTTTTCTGTTCTGAGTCGGTGCTGATGCATATTTTTAATGATGTCTTGGAATTAATGGATTTTTGATCACAGAAATAAAGCTTTAGGCTAAATATTTTATAGAATGATACACTACTGTTGAAAAATATTCAGAGTCAGTATTTTTTTTTTTTTTAAGAAATAAATTACTTTTTATTCAACAAGTATGAATTATATTGATCAAAATTTAGATTTTTGTTACAAAAGATTTCAATTTCTTTTGAATGTCTTGTTCATCAAAGAATCCTGGAAAAAGTCAGTTTCCACACAAATATTAAGCAGTTTTGAGGATAATATCAAATGTTTCTTGAGCAGCACATCAGAATATTAGAATGATTTCTGAAGGATCATGTGACTCTTAAGTAGGCCTGTCACGATAACAAATTTTGCTGGACGATAAATTGTCCAAGAAATGATCACGATAAACGATAATATTTTCGTTCTAAAACCAGTTTCAACTAATATAATGATGATGGCATAATAACGCAGGTACACCTTTTCAAAGATCAATAAACTTATTTTATTTTATGGCAGATTCAGAGCAAGAAATACCAACATGTTGACTTTGTGTGGCTTAAAATTAATACATGTTGTGTGTTATATTATGTTTATGCCAGTTAGGGATGCTCATATTGACTGTTTAACCATTAACCGAAAGTAAACATTTTGACTGATGGAGGGGCCGTTCACGTTTTTTTTGTGCTCAAGTTCGTTATTTCAAATGCGGTATGCGCGCTCAAAATGGAAGAGACGCGGTGCGATGCGCTCGTTTTTTCCAGGTGCGTCCGCACCGCATCTAGTTAAAAACAACTCATCTTTTCAGAATGACGCAAGCGCACCATGTCATGTGCCAAGAACCAACTCAATCAGCTTCCTTCGGGGTGAAATGTTTTTGAAAAATGGGGGCACCCAAACACTGCAGAGTTTTGACTTTTCTTCGTAAATAAATCCTGTAGCAGAGTTACAGCAAGGGTTTTTCGGTGGTGGAAATCCATTACTGAAATTTCCTTGTTGTAATTGAGATCGCAGCTGATGGATGCTGAGCAACAACAGACGCCTCAGGAGCGCAACTGCCCGAGCCGTTGGAAAGTTGGTGAAAATGATGCGTGCATGCTGTGTGTGTGTGTGTGTGTGAACTCATTGGGCACGCTGGCACATGCAACCACACACCTACAGACATATTTAGCGGAGCAAGCCAAATGAAGCGAGCGGAAAATAGGCCGATTTTGACAGAAAGTGCAATGAAGTTACTTGCAAAATACGCTACACGGTATTAAAATAAAGTATAATAGTTGTGCAAGTACAATGCAATATCACTTGCAACGCAAACATCCATAAGCAAATGAAAGGCGCTTCCCAAAGCTGGTCACTCTAGCGAGACGTTATCTCTTTATTCGTGGGACATCTGTGCCATCGGAGAGGGTGTTTTCTGCCGCTGGCTGTCCACAGGCTACGCTCCAGACTAACCCCACATCATGACATGTTACACTTTTTAAATAAAAATTTAAAAAAATTATCGCGGCCAAAAATATTATCGAGCTCATTTTTTTTATCGTGCGATTAATTAATTCATCGACTATCGCGACAGGCCTACTCTTGAGACTGGAGTGATGATGATGAAAATTCAGCTAGCATCACAAGAATAAATTGTTTTCAAATATATTCAAATAGAAAATGGTTATTCTACATTTTAATTATTTCACAATAATACTGTTTTTACTATATATATATTTTTTATCAAATAAATGCAGCCTTGGTGAGCATAGGAGACTTTAAAAAAAAAAAAAAAAATGTTTTGTAATGTTTGATTTGACACAAATAAGTAGACTTATTTTTGTTTTAACATGATGCAAGGGTGATGTGGGTGGTTGGTTGCCGGATGTTCCTGTGTTGTTGCTAGAGTTAATTTTTTAACATATTTTCTTGTGTTGGGGGGATGCTTGACATATTTTGGGGTTTTCCAGGATGGAAACTTATTGAAAGCTGGTATAATGTGCATTCTAGTGGGATATAAAAGTCAAACTGGGCTGCTTTCCCGGGCACAGTGTATAGTACCTTTGGTCTAAGCTCAACACATGGCGGACATCAGTGCATCTGACCCAGAGAAGACTTGCGAGTGGGCAGTTTTATTCCGGAGGCCTCTGGTTTTCTCCATAACTCTACTTAAGAGTCTTAATTACTGATCACACCATTGGGAGAAGAAAAAAGACTGTGGAAAGCACCCACCCACACTGATCTGGGATCAGAGCCGCCCTATGTGAATCGCAAACTGTACCATTATGAAATGGATTGCAAAACTGACAATGAATCTGAATTAAAGGGAGGATCTAGCAAACACTGAATGTACAAATGGTTTTGGCATTGAAATAGATTGGGAAGGGTGGAAGTATAAAACATATACAATGTTTTTGCTAGTGATAGTTAATTTCGCAATAATTTAAGTGCTTTAGTCATTGAGTTTCCTGCATTAACTTAACTGCATTCAGAACAGATCAGGAATGTCAGGAACATCAATTATCTTGGCATTCATTATAAACAATATTTATTATAAACACCAAACTTTAACAAATTTATGTTGGAAAAGAACTCCATAAATAAACTTAGGCTCCCATAATGTAACTTTGCATGTTTCATGTAATTCTATGCAAATTATGTAAATTGACGCATGTTTCAGATGATTAAAAACGTGATTTATTGCAGTAGATTATTCTTCACTGTTGTTTATTATTATTATTATTTTTTTTTTACAAATGTTTTACTATTTAACTTCATAAATTAAACTTTCAAATACTGACGATGCTCATGAAGGAAAGAAAAAGAGAAAAAAGGGGGAGTTGTTTGGCATAATTCTGGTCCCCACAGAAACCTTGTTATTAGTAGAAATGGGAGGAAGTAGAGTAGTAAGGTCCAGAGTGTAGAAATGATAGGAGCAATGAACATTCATGATGAACTTGCACTAGCAAATTGGTGGAATAGGAAGAGAGAGAAGAAGATCAGGGGCTGGGTCAATCTTTCAGCTAAGTAGTGACTCATCCAGGGTAAAAGGGAGTTCTACCTTGTAAAAGTGTGTGTGTGTTTTGTTTTTGCTGCTGAAAATATGCACTGATTCATCATGGTGCAGTAATCTGGTCCTTCCAGTCACCTGTGTTACTGCAGGTAGAAGTCTACTGTTCTCATCTCATATATATATGTGTATATATATATGTATATGTATATGTATGTATATGTGTGTGTGTGTGTGTGTAGTCTCTTGTGCTCTTCAAGGCTGTATTTATTTGATAAAAAATACAGAAAAAAATGTAATATTGTGAGATTTTTTCAATTTCTAATTGGTTTTCGGTTTTAATAAACTTTAAAATATTATTTTATTTCTGTGATCAAATCATCTTTACTCAAGTCTTCAGTGTCACATGATTCTTCAGAAAACATTCTAATATGCTGATTATCAGTGCACATTTTACAACAAAAATGTTTTGAAAATTTTTATATGTATTTATGTAATATTTAATATAATGTATTAACTATATTTTATTTTTCATTTATACATTTAGAAGGTTTATCAGTGATGCATGAATTTTTGCGGAAATATATGTTTATAGTGTTATAGAATATTTATAATATTCACAGTGTTCACATCAACAAAATTAGCATATTTCAGTCTATATTAATTAATTATTTGGTAAAGTGCATTCTAATGTTTGTTTCTTGACATCATTTGAAACCCACATGCCATTTTTAGCTCATGAACCTCCAGTTGATAACTAAGCTATTGTTTTAAAGCCGAAATGTGAAGAATTTAATTGAAGGAAGCATTGTTGCATCTGATCTGGGAAAATCGGTGTATGAGCCTTTCCTGGCTCTAAAGTTTTCCTTATTTTAACAGACAGAGTAAGAGAGAGAGGTAACAAGATCCAGCAAAGGATTCTGGGTTTTTTTTTTTTTTTTTTTTGCTTTCTCTTGGCAAAAGCATCTCCAAGAAAGATTTTTGGCTCAGCTTACTGGCATCGAGCTGCTTTTAGAATTACAGATGCTTTAACCGGGTCCAACCACAGATTAATGTTATGAGAAAATGAAACATCCTCTCTATTGGGCTTTGCTGTTCCGTTGGAAACTGTTAGCCCATGCTTCTGTTTTTATTTGACCGCTTCTAGAGTTTTATTCTTGAATCTGTGTTTTGCCAAGTTCTGCAACAAAATGGAAAATACTGAAATGATGACTCCCATCTCAGGCATTTATGGGAAAAACAGAGCGCCTGTATCATCTGTAGGTGGGTGAGCAAGACCAGGAAAGTCTCCTCTGGGTGAAGGGTTTCGCGCGCATGACACATAATATTTCAAAGATTAATCCTTTTAAAATCCTGGTTACTCTGAGCAGGAAAACCCTGACCACGCTCATTGTTTGTGTTTCCTCAGCTCGCTCGGGACTCTGGGAATAGCTTGGCCTGAATCTACTATCCATTGCAGCTCTTCTTTCAGTACTGTCTAGTTAAGGGCTTTATGTTTCATGTCTCACCTCATTGCTGCTGCACTGCTTCATATTTTAAAAGATCTATAGACCATTAATGGAAACTAATGAGCAGGTTGGTATAAAAACAGCAACATTTACATAGCAATCAGAATATGTATTCAATATAGTGGAATGCAGGGTATTATGGTTAACTGAAACCATAAAATGTAAATTTATGTTACTTAAACATTAACTGAAATAAAATATACAAAAGCAAATAAAAAAAAAAAAAAACACTTTATTCTATTTTATTTTTTGATGTACTAAAATAACTGAAACTAGATCTGAAATAAAAATGACTAAAAACAATGAATACAAATTTAAAACATGAATGAAATTAAAATGAATAAAAACTATATTGACATATTACTTACAATTAAATACTATTAAAATGACATAAACGCAACAAAATTAATAAAATATTAACTAAAATTTAAATATTAACAAAATATAAAAAAAATCTAGTTCAAAAAAAAAAAAAAAAAAAACTGTTATAGTAATCGTAATGAAATTACACTGGTGGAATGTAATAATTTTATATGCAAACTATGGTTAGCTAATTTTAAGGGATTATTTACAGTAAGGTTCAGTAGCAACAATATTTATTATCATTATAAACTTGACTAAAGTTACTAATGGACATCAAAGACACATGTTTCAAATGAAGCTCAGTGTTACAGAAGTAAGTTAAGGTTGTGTTTGTGTGTTTTTGGTTGTGAGTCAAGCACTGTAAAAACAGGCTTTTCTTCCTTCTCTAGAAACATTTTCCCCAGACGTGCAAGATTTCTTCTTAAAGTGATTACATACCACATAACCCAAATTCCCCTGCAGTCTGAAGCGGTTCAGTGCTGCTGGATGCTTTTTAACATGTTTAGAAGTATGTGCCGTCACGCATAATGACTAGGAAAAGACACATTATTGAAATTTGCATAGTGAAATAAACAAACACTTGGATCTGAGAGCTCCCAGGATTGTTGGGAAGGTCTAACACATGCTATGTTGGGAATGGAATGTTAGCGTCCTGCATACTGTGTGCTATATACTGAATCCTGCATGCAGTATGTAACACATTGTTCACACATGACTAAGTTGCATGTTTAGTTTAACACACAATAAGTACAGTTATATTGCATTCTAATTTTGTCTAAATTTGTATGAACTGTTTGCTAATATTGCCTCTGGATAATTTGTTGCACATAAAAGGAATATTCTGCATTCATCTTAAAATAAGTTCAATTAGTGACAATGTTGATTAGCACAAGATAATCATTTTAAATCAAAGCTAAGGTCAGGCGTTTAGATTGTGACCAAATTTGTGGAGTATTTTTTTTTAACAATAACATTGTGTTATTCTTTAGGATTTGTATAGTTAACTAAAACTAAAAGTTAAAATCATAAAATAAACAAAAGCTTTACATGAAATATATGTACTTTATATAAAACAAAAATCACATTTTCATTTCAACTTGTACTAAAATAACTGCTAAATCTTAAATACAACTTTATAGACATTAAAAACAAAACAATTACAAAAACAAGGAACTAAAATTAAAAATTAAATGAAAAATTTTAAAAACAAAAATTGAAAATTTTCAATTAAAAATATTTTAATATTATAGCAAACTATAATAGTGTGTCAGTGATATTAAAATAACATTGGTACACATGAATATTGTTTTCTTGTGACTATACCGTTGAAACACTGTATTCAGTGTTTCTTTGCCCTTGTAAGTGCGTCACTGTAGTTTTTGTTAAGAAAATAAGAGACAAGCAGAAGTTTTTTTTTTTGCGGTAATCAATATTATGCCACAAGTGTTGTCAATTAAGCTTAGGAAAATTGACCACTGGGAAATCAAATTCAGGTATTACTTGTCATGTGAGTATTGAGCTTGTGCAAAGCTTAGGTAGTTTCCCATTCTGTATTTGCCTGAAACTTTTTATCCCAAAAGACTGTTGTTGGATTTGATCAGTTCATGCGTTCCCTGGGAATGGAAACCATGACCTTGAATAAAGCCCATATTCTCACACATGTCCTGTCCTGTTCCACTGTGGCTGAGTGTACCGGTGGGAATGAACCAGTGCTCCACAGCCCCCCGAGAGACTAAACATTCCACTCGCTGCCTGCGCTGGAATAACAAAAGCAGAGGAAAACAATCTGCATACGACAGCCCCCCACAGTAAGGGCTAATGAGGCGTACGGGGGTTCTGGAGCTCACTTTCCTCTCCTCGTATCCCTCTTTCAGAGAGTCTCTCATCCCCAGTGAGCATTCCTGCATAAATATGCGCTTATCTGTGGCGCTTTCTCTCTCATGTGACCTGCTCTCACTGCTGGGACCTTGAGTATCTCAGATGGAGGCTGATTGCCACGTCTTTATTTTAGTGCATTCTAGTGCTGCAACGACGCGTCGACGTCATCGATTACGTCGACTACAAAAATACGTCGACGTGTGTGAAATGCGTCGAGGTGTCACACTGTTTACATCTCGCGTAATGGCATACTGGGAATGGAGAAAGTTGCATTCTATAACAAAAAAAGAACACTGTTATCAAAAGTATGGGAATACTTTAAAGGCCCTTTGTTCCCTTTGCAAAACCAGTTTTGGTGTACCACGGCAGCACAAATGCGATGCACGAGCAGAGGAAAACATCCTGGCGCTCTCCGGTGTTACGGTTTAACTGGTTACCGTGTGATCTGGGGACCAACTTCCTGATTCAGGTCTCTGCTGCAGATGTGATGGAACAACCGCAGCAGATTCGGCGATTCTAAAAGCACAAACTGATGTGATATTATTAAGTGTCTAATAAATGCAGACTTGCTCATTGCATGATTCTAATATTCTTGTAAAGATTACAAGTTATTGGTATGATCACCCGTAGCGGCTGAAGTAACGATAAAATAAAAAAATAAAGTCTGTGTTAGCGCAGGTTTCGAACACGCTTTCTCCTTCTTTCCAAAGCGCTCGGGCAGTTTGCGCCCCTGGGGCATCTGCCGTTGCCAAGCAACCATGACACGCTCTCTCCATGAAGACGCGGAAATTTCAGCAAAGGATAAATGGATTTGCAGCACTAAAAATCGCTTGCAGTAGCTCTGCTACTAAATTTATTTCAAAACGGCAATCCATATACAGCTATGATCAGCTGTTCCCTCATCTTAGCTGAGCTTTCAACGTTGTTACGGGAAAGGATAAAACTGATTGGTTAATTCTTGTCACATGACACGCGGTGCGCTTGTGGCATTCTGAAAAGTTGAGATGTTTTTAACTCAATGCGGTGCGGATGCGCCTGTTTTCGTGTGCGCGTCGCGACTGCGTCGCTTCCATTATGAGCACGCATACCGCGCGCCTGCATTGGAAATGAGAAACTTGTGAATATGTGAATGGCCCCTTAAAAGACAGCGCGCCGTGAGACAACAGTCACAAACCACTGAGCTACCCCGAATCAGCAGATCTCTGGAAACCATGCTAAACCATAGTAGAACCCTGCCTACATTTTATTTCATGATGTCTCAGACAACTGTAAATTTGTGGCTACTGTGGTTTAATTATAAACGCGATCGTAAACTCATATTTACCATAGTAAAATAATTTTCTTTGCCTCTTTATTTTTGCATACTGTAAAAACTTCATCCACATTGGTTGAAAAATGAATAAAGGTTGAAATATTATATTAGAAGTTGTACTTATATTTTTTTGTAAAGTTATATAAAGAATTCATTAGCTAATCAAAAAAAGAACATTAGATTAATTGTTTATTGTAATAAAAATAATCGTTAGAGTAGTCGACTGAAAAATGAGAGCGAAATCTGCTTGAAAATGCTGCAAGCAACACCCCTTAATCAAGGTTTCATGGTCACACGATTGCTTGCTTTTTCATTTTTATCTTTCTTTTTACATGTTTTTGTTGGGGGGGGGGGGCTTTGTAATATATAATATTAACTATATAATATTTATGTGAAATTATAATTTTATAATAAAAACTATATATAATTATTATATAAACTCTATATATTTAACTGTGTGTGTGTGTACGTGTATATAGTTTATTTATAATTAATAACAAATGTAATTACAATTATACATTTATAATTAATACATTTTATAAAATCTTATGAAATTAACACCCAACACACACACACACACACACACACACACACACACACGTGTGTGTATATATATATATATATATATATATATATATATATATATATATATATATATATATATATATAAATAGGTGTTGTATAATATAAAAATATATTTAATATATAAACATAACACATTTTTATTAAATATATGCATTTATGTGTTTGTATTTATATATACATAATAAATATACAGTTATACAGATGCATATATAAAATTTTGTATTAATGTAATACCAATTTCTATAATTTTACATTTTTATAATTCTGTTACATACATTTATAATTATAAATAAATTGTGTAAAATATTTATAAAAAATTATAATTTTATAAGAAATAAAAAAATTATGTTCTTATTTTAATTGAATGGATGAATAAATAAATAAATAAATATATATATATTTATGATCCCCAGACTTGACAGAAGACTGAGAGAAGTCAGAAATGTGCTCTGATGACAGTCCCCTCGGACCCACTTTATATTAAGTGGCCTTAACTACTATGTACTTACATTTTAATTAAAAAAATAAGTACAATGTACTTATTGTGTACATACATGTTTTTACATTGTACTTATATTTTTAAAAAAACTACATGTAATTACATCTGTATTTAATTTCTGTAATTACATTTATAATTACACTGTTGACCCATACTTTACACCTTAACCCACCATTAAACTTACCCATACCTCCAACCCTCTCCCTAACCTTACCCCTATCCCACCTCAATAGCAGCAAAAGTGTTTTACAATACAATATGAACACAATAAGTACATTGTACTTATTTTTTATGTAAGTACATAGTAGTTAAGGCCACCTAATATAAAGTGGGACCGTCCCCTCTGATGTACCACGCACTAACTGAAAAGTCTGACTCCACAGTTCAATTGAAATGTAACACAAATATTTGGGTAGCCGCACTTAATGCCCGCTCAAAAGTAATCCCTTTAACCCTGAGCTTCCCCTGTCGCTCTTGCCTCACAGCATGCTGGGATTTCCAGGGGTTAACAGCTATTTGTAACTACAGCTGGCAGCAATGCAGAGGTTTGGACAAAATAACGAACAATTTCACTGCAGGGAGTGTAACTGACCCAACCCTGACAATTAAACCTGATGGGACACAAGTGGCTTCGCTTGTTTTATGACGATATGGTGAATGTTGGCCAGTTTGAATCAGCTGTACAATTTCAGGAGTGTTTTTCTTTTCAGAATTGTATTTAAAATGAAATTAATCCCAGGTTTCTCCTCACCTAGTCTGTGTGGTATTCTGTAGAGATCTCGCTGTGACAAAAAGCATGCACACAGCATGACATTATGCAAGCTTCAGGAGAGAGGATGAATAAACAGCTCTTCCTGGAAGAGCATGTGCACACAAGCACGAATCACAATAGTTTGATTCTTTTTCTACATCAATTTCTGTTCTTATATGTGAAGTATGGCTGCACGATTAATCGCATGTGATTGTCATGCGTGTCTCCTTTAGTAAAGCTGGTTCAGTGATTAGTACTAAATATCCATCAACTGCTTTCAAATGTAGCGGCTCTTAATATACAGAGCCGTAGTTCGCTGACAAGCTGTGCAATATCTTGTAATACATGTCTTGTAAAGTAACCCGTTTTGAATCGAAGTTAAAGTGAGGCATTTCAATTTTTGGAGGCTTTAAAAACACACGTGATGCTTATAATTTTATAAACGCTCTTAGAATAATTCATTTGTTAAAATTATTATTTTCTTTTTTCTTTTTTTTTCTTTGGATAAAAGCATCTGCTAAATGCATGAATTTAATTTTACATTTAATATAATATACTATATCTGCTTTCAGTTCAGGATGCGTTACATAATCATTACGTAATCATCTCATTGAATTAAAACAAGTTAACACTTGTTAAGGTCCTTGATGTGTGTATGTACATTGATAATGATTGTAAGAATAACATCGCTGTGTTTTGTGACCCCACAGGCAGCATGCATGTGTCTCTGGCTGAGGCGCTGCAGGTGAGAGGAGGGCCACTGCAGGAGGAGGAGGTCTGGGCCGTCCTGAACCAGAGCGCAGAGAGTCTGCATGAACTCCTCCGCAGAGGTAAACCGCTGTCCTGACTCGCAGTGCAGTGATAACATCTCTCACCGGTACCCAGCCACGCAGGTTCAGATCACGAGGCATTGGGATGGCCGAGGCAATCTGAGACCTTGGATAGCAGTCTGATATCTTTGGAGTGCAGAAGAACATTTGTTGATAAAACATTTCCAAAGTATTTAGCGATCTGCTACAAATACGCAGGTTTTTTTGCAAATGAAACAGACTATCTGGCTTTCTTTGGTTACAGTGTAAGCCATAAGGTTATATAAATGCGGTGTTAATGCCAGTCATCCGAAACTGAAGGATTATGAGGCTGAAATTGCTGAAAATAATATTTGTAATAATAATTATAATATTTATTTCTACTTATTTAATAAAAATAAACAATTAAAAAGGGCATATTCGCCGTTGGAATCAGTGAGTTGTAATTGTGAGAAGAGTCTCCTGTAGAGCATGCAGTATGAATTCTGCAGGTTTAAGCAGGTTTTTTTTTTTTTATGAAACAATCATCTGTGGTCTCTTCAGAACCTGGTAGGTTATGTTGCCAAGCAACATGCAGCAAATACTGACTTATTGTGAATATGCTGAAAAATCTGACCTTGAGTGTTCCAAACCACTAGTGCGGTGCCATTCAGATTGTTTTTGTTGTCTTGCAGAGTATTTTTCTTAATAGTTTGTGGTATTTTGGAGATTTACATTCCATTTCGGCCATTATTGGAATGATCTGAACAAAGATTGTCTCGCTGTCTTTGCTTTTCGGTTCCTTTTTTGTCTCTCCAATACTTTCTGCTTTCTTTCTGTCAGAATTTTTCCTCGTTCACCTGGTTTCTCTGGTTTGGCCAGTCTGTAGCATTTTGCGGTTTTCTTCAACTTGAATTTTTGTACTTCTTTCCCAATTGTATTGCTCCTTGTCATTAAAGCTTGGTAACTGTATAAAATGTCCCAGTTTGACATTTCAGATGGCATCCAATATCGTTTTAATTTCCACTCTACAATTATCCCATTGAATTTCATGTGCTAACCTTGTGTTTGTGTGTGACGAATATAAAAATTGACCATGGTGGCCATAATTTCCATCAAAATTCCTATTAAATATTACATGCTACTGTAGGTAAAATATGCTATCTGATTTGGTAAGCAAGTGCACTAAGAACACTAGCAACTGCATAAAAATGTGCTAACCATAAGATCACCTTAGCATCCACAAATGCGGTAAAATGCTCCTTAAGAATCACCTAGCAATCCATTAAAACAGAACACTTTAGCAACCACATAGTAATGGGCTAAACCACTTTTAACATCTTATCAGCTATGTAGCAATGTGCTAAATCCCTCAGGACAAGACAAAAGAACCACATAGCAATTTGCTAAAAACAACAAACACACTTTAGCATCCTTCCAATGTGTTAAACACAAAGAACACCATAGCAAACTTGCTAGCAATTTGCTAAGAACACCCTAACAATTGCGTGGAAATTTGCTGAACACAATCAACACACTTTAGCAACTGCATAGCAATGTGTTAAACTTTAGGAAAACCTTATAGAAATTCCTTAAAAACAAGCAAGATTCACTCACATTGTTTTCTGAAAATTTACAGATTTAGCCATTTGTAGTCAAATCTTGTTGTAATTGTAAAAATCTGTCATTTGTTTTTGGTGACTGTGGCTAATATAAGGTTAGCATAGTTTTACTGTTGCAATAATCAGAAGTAGTTTGGTATTTTGGTTGGAGCCATAGTTATCATGGTGGTTTTTGAAAAGGAAGCTAAACTTGCAGGGATTGTTTGAAATGAAAAACAATTAAAACTGAGGCTATATCTGTCTTTATGTGAATTCCCTGTGGCAAATAAAAAGCAGTTTTCCCTCAGACCACAGCTATGTCACACTTCCCATGCAGTTACCTCACAAAATGTCTTTGAATATTGTTTTGTTTTGTCCCTTTCTTACAAACAATTCAAAGCCATTACGAGCTTCAGCTGTGACGTTATCAGTACGTTCAACAGGATTCTTTTGTAAGGTGGTTATTCAGTCTGTACGTGTGTTTAGCATTGTCTTCTGCCAATTCACACCTGTTTAAGAGTGATTAGAATAAATCTCTGGCCTCCTCAAAAGCTGTCAGTGGACCAAAAATAGCATTTATCAGTCTGATTTAAAGAAGTGAGTCTGTGCAGAAAAGCTTTTCTATCTTCTGGTAACACTTTGGTGAAATTTCTGAGAAGGCTTACTCAGCCTTATGTCCGTCTGCTGTCCCTCTGAATGGCTGTGTGGGCTAGTGTTGTGTGTCACCGCTGTGAACAAAAGCCTCTTTATTGTCCCACAGCCCGGTTTCGTGAAGAGCAGTTTGGTGGGCAGTTTGAGATGATGGCAGCTTCTCTCGGCCGATATCTGCGGACGTTCACGCACAGATCTTGAGACTCTTGACATGTCTTTCTAACAGTCAGGGACAATTCTCGTTCTGTCAGCATCGCAGACAGTCGTTGCCCCTCTTTATTCTGCAGAACTGGCCAATAGCCAGTAGGGTTTGAAGCGTAATTAGGCCCCTTGTGTTCAGGGTCAAGGAGGCCGATGATGATGATAAAGATGATGTAGCTGCTTCGGCATGAGCTCGCAGGGGGATCGAGGACTCTCCTCGTCTCACACTAGCTTGTTATCTGGCCTTGAGTTGCTCTGGGCGAACACTTGCTGGCTAAGGGCCCTCTTGACTAAGTTTGCAGAAATTCTGTGCCCTGGTTCGAGAGTCATGGGACGTGATTTGAGCAAGTCAGCAAAATGACCTTATATATTTGGAAACCCTGAGCACTTGTTTGTGAGAAGTCCTGAGTTTGCTTTGTATAGCATGCTGTTTTAATTTGGAAGGTGATGCTTGTGTCTTTTTAATAAAAAAACAAAAACAAAACAAAACAAAAAAAACTTTTGCTGTTCCAGTCCAGTGTGCAGAAGGGTGATGCTTTATTAGTAAAGAGATGAGATTTCCAACTTCTGAAATAAAAAAATATATGCAGTAATTCAGTTCTTTAAAACAGAGTACTGGATAACCGCTGTTTCAGTTTTCAAATTTGTCTAAATGGTACTTGTTTCCTTTTTTGTAATTATGAAGTTAAAAAGTAATTTACTAGCAAATTAAAAGTGGAAATTGTTTCTACACCATTTGTTTTGTGTAGTGTGAATATATACAGTATATAAAAACAAACTTTTCTTAGTTTGTAAATATATGTTCATAATATTATACATATTTACATTTTACTTAACCTGAATTTTATTAATGTTTTTTTTCTTATTCCATGTTTGGATGGAAACAAACACTATTTAATCGCACAAAGAAAAAAAATATATATATATTTTTTAATATAGAAAAGTAGGAGTTAAAAAAAATTCTAGCCACATTTTCAATTTCATACATATCAAGGTTATCAAAATCATCAAATCATTATTTTTTTTTTTTTGTGTTTTATGTATATATACATATAAGTTTTCATCTGTATTGCTACAGGTGATACACATCAAAACCATTTTTGAATATTTTTAGTTTTTTTGTTTTTTGAAGGTTGTTTAGCATGATATAAATAATGCAAAAGTTTCCACCGTTGCTTGCATTTTAAAATGAGTATTGGGTTATGCAGTAATCCTGAACATCTAAAATATATATATATATATATACGATGTCTCGTAAGTATCGCAATGTCAACAGTCAGGTAACAGACGATTATCAACATTATGGGAAAAATATTTTACACAGACCCATACATACAGTCAACATACAGGTCTATTGCATGCAAGAATTAAATAATTTAGTAGGAGGAATAGGAATCTAAAAGCTATTCCACATTCAGAAATCAGATCAGATGAGTAAGATCATTAATCAAATTACTTATAAAATGACATTTGGATTCTGCTTCTTGATTTCTGTATGCACATTTATTGTGCTTTCAAAAAATTTAACTCACTTCTGTACTCCTGCATTGTTTTTTTCTGTATTTTTCTGATTTTATTTAAACAGACTGTATAATCATGAAAAACCACAAACATGACAGTTTAAATTAAAATACACAAATTTCTTCAGTACATATTTCAGTGCAGTATTTTTACAGATTTTTTAAAAACAGTGTATACATTATAATTACGTTTAAGTAAGCTGAGATATAGCACTATACTTTAATTCATTTGCAACAACACTTTGTAGTTTATAGGATGATGGCATTCGTAGGCTTCTCAGCTCGCCCCTCAACATGCATGCGTTCAGAGTTTCGGCAGCCCAACACCGAATATTATATTGTTGTATTTTGATAAATACAATAAAAAAAATGATAATTACAATACAAAAATTACATTTAAATTACTCCTAAATAAACAGCCGTTATTTTTGTTTTATTAAAAATGGCCAAAAGAGACCTCCGAACTAGTAGGCTATACCAGAAAAAAAACACCTTTTTGCTCAGAATTCGTTTTTAATACCTGCATGATTTCAATTACACATGATCAATATAAAAAAGAATGGGAAATGTCGGAAAATAGGCTTATAGTAATTTCTTGAATGAAACATGACATCAACATGCATTTATCATTCTTACAATCACCGCTAAAATGTCCAACTTCACCATGATGAACTTTAAAATTGGGTTTTATTATTTTTCCTCACAAAAAGAAATTATTTTCAAACATAAATTCAACAGCAAAGCTAATATTTTCTGATAGTTTGGGCACAAACTAAGAAAAAGAAAACCAAACTTTATGGCAATAATTAAGACCAAACTTAACATGGTGGGTGTTTATGGTGCGTGTCGGCATTGTTGGGAGTGGTGGAGGTGGGGCTTAAGTGACAATATTATCGCATATCGCAATATTTTTTAAGGCTATAATCGATAAGATATTTTTGAAGTCAGTAGACACATGTTTGTTGCAGTATTTTCACTTTATCTTATGTAATAAGAAGTTTCCTGCTTATTCATGGCATTTGTTCAAATAATCTTATTTAATTTTATTTTCTCCTTGGTAGAGTTTGTGATGCTATTTTTGGCTGTGACCTCATTGGGAACGCCAGTAGATGACTGGGCTAGTCTCTGATAGGACAGATAAAACCTTATCAGATAGACCCCTTCTGAGAGATTTCCAACTGTTCGTCAATTTCCCTCTCATTATCAACTACTGACTGAGTTTAAGTACGCCCACATCTCCAGCTTTTAGTAAGAAGTTTTAGCATTGAATGCCAAAGATTGGTATGTTATCTGTATAGGTTAACAGGGAAAGTATTGTAATAAAGATGCTGGAGTAGCTACTGTGCTGGAGGCAAAACATGAGTGTGCACTGCTAGATTTTCACAAAGAGGTCCAACCATGGTCAGACAGTTTCCACAGGAAACGTGTGTTTACTTTGGGAATTCCAGTGCTTTATAGCATTGCTGCTTGACTTTCATTTTTCATTATTTTTAGTTCAAACACTTTCTGACTTTTTAATGAAGTTTCTGAAAATGTTTTGTTAATTTGTTTATTTGCACAAACCCCTAACCCTAAATACTCTATTAGAGGCTTAACTCATTCCACCTACTGATGTGAATGATACCCCTGCCAAAAAAATAAAATAAATAAATTAGAGAGAAAAAAAAACACCTCCTTAGACATTAATCACTGTTCAGAAGTTTGAGGTTTGTTATTATTTTTTTAATGTTTGACGATTTCTTATACTCAAGTAGGGACCATTTATTTGATCCTGAAGCTGAATTTTCAGCATCATTACTCCAGTCTTTCAGAAATCATTCTAATATGCTGATTTACTGCTTAAGGAGCATTTATTATTATTATCAATGTTGCAAACAGTTGTGCTGCTTAATATTTCTGTGAAAAAATGGTGATACATGTTTTTATTTCAGGATTTTTTTAAGATATTGTTCTTGTTTTTGGCTTTACATGACATGAAATAATAAAAAGAAGTTTATCAAGAAGCAGTTCCACATTTCCACTGAATCTTCATATTTCTGTAAAGCTGTTCCATCTATGTTCTGAACGGCAAACGCTCGATTGTTTTAGATCTGCAGCACAAAAGAAGAGGGAAAAAAACATCAAAAAGAAAAATGTACTGTCATAAAGAATCATAATTTTAAGAGAGATCCAAGGGGACTCGTATTTCAAGGAAATTGTGCTCATTCACAGATTAATGTAGCTCTTTATGACATGTCTACATCCGGATGAAAAAAGAATTTGATTTGCACCACCAGATTGTGTTGTATTCGTGTTGAGGAAATGTAATTAGGCCAAGGCCATTATCTTCCTTAATTTGTCTAGTAACTTGTGTAGTAACTTTTCCACGCTTTAGCATCAGGACTTGCAGTGTCTTAGAATTTCCTCTCTTCGCTTTACAAAACCGATCCTAGCCAATGTTGGAAACTTGGCTGTTTTCATTGCTATGCACTTAAATGCCAAAGGAACATTTTATTTCTGAACATAATAAGACACAGCTTAAAGACAAGTAGCTTTTTCTTTTATTATTTTTAAGAATTTGATTAAGATTGAGGCTAGTTCTAAGAATTGCTGTTTATGGTAATACCGCATGTTTTTTTTTTTTTCTTACCTCAGGTTCGACAGATCCATCTGCGTTGGGCTTTATCATCTCTCCATGGTCGCTGCTGCTCATGCCTTCAGGAAACATCTCTTTCACTGATGAAAATGTCACACAGAATGATCTGCGGGCTTTCACTCCTCCAGAGATGCTGGAGGGTCTCAACCTCTCCTCACTTTCTGATATGGAAAAGGTACCCTATGGATTGTGAAATATGTTTGTTGGGCATGTTTTTTATTTTTATTATTGTCTTTTTTTAATGGCTTCTGGTACCAATTTACACCACAAATAGTGAATGCTTTTATTTATTAAATTAAATTGTTTTTGTTTTAAAGAACCCTTTTATCAGTGAGTTTCAGAATTGTCTTTCAGATGTTTTTTTATTTCCATTTTGCAGTCATGTGAATGAGAGAAAAAGTCAAGACATGATTATTTGCAGAGAAGTCAGAGGATCTTGTGCATTCTTTGGCACGCTCTTGGATATTTTGTTCCCAAAGCTATTCTTCAGCAGGAAGAACAGATAGAAGAACTAGACAGGGAAGAAACACAAAACTATGCAGATGTGCTATATATAAAGTTTGATACCGATTAATGCCTAAAACATACTCTGGGTAGCAAATGCTTCTGAAGACAAGTTTGTGTGCAACAATGCATCAGAATGAGACTGTCAGTTTTTGTACAGTGTTATTATGTGGGCTAAAACATGGGCTAAAATATTCCATAGTCAGATGTTGTCCGTTTCTTTTTTAACTTTTAGATGCACATGTATTCACTTGGCATGACGTTGTTTTGGGGTGCAGACTATGAGATTCCACAGAGCCAGGTGAGACTGTACTGTACTGATGAATGTACTTCATTTAATGTAAAAGAAAAATAGAATAGTTCAAATCAAATTGAATTGAACATTTTAACCCCATATTGGTATGTACTAGGGCTGTGTTCAAAATATCGATACGAAGATGTATCGTCACAGAGATTTGACAATACGAACATCGATGCAGCTTGTCCTCTAAACAGTGCATTCATTAGTTTACAACTCTTTATTTTATTTGTAAAAAGTAGAGAGTGCATTCATTTCTGCAATGATAACCTACCATCAATGTTAAGATTGTTAAGAGTTCATTACAATATAAATTTATTAGAATGAGTAAATACTTATTTATGGGCTTAAAAACTAAATGCAAACACTCGGAATGTTGTACCTGGTGGGGAGTGCCCAATGTTAACATTAAACATATGCCGTTACCTATATTGTACTGTGGTACAGTTATGGAGGCCTTTGATATGGCAGAGGTCAACTGCTTATAGTTAGCACTGGCCCTAAAGTATGCAGTGTTTCATAAACAGCTGTTTTACTAAATTCTACTGAGGTAAAATTCCGTGCAGTCCTGTATCATGATACGTATCGTATGGTGACTTTGCTGGTGATACACAGCCCTAGTTTGTACTGTGTATTTTCTGCATACTAACCTCGGTCTAAGAATATAGTGTCTACTGTTTAATTTTTCTGTCCCATTGCAACATCATTTTAAATTGAATAAATAAATTATTTTGGCCCAGGATTGTGACAAATATAGATTCTAGATAATTGACTGTTCACTATTTTTAGCCAATGAAACTAGGAGAACATCTGAACACCGTCCTGCTCAACATGTGTGATGACTCCACACTCACCCGACTGTCCGTACGGTCGGCTCTGGACACCTGCAGCGCTCACATCCGTAACTCCAACTGTGACCCTTCATTTTCATACATCAGGAAGCTGGTGAGGCTGGTTCTGGGCAGTCTCTCTCAGGTACATGTCTATCCATTTCTTTCAACATTTTGTTGGTTCATTTAAAGTTATGAATATAAGAAGAAATTCTATTAGAGTCATTAGAATGAGTTAAACCTGAGTTTTAAGAAAACAGTACATACTGTACATACAGGAATACAGTGGTCATGGTATTGTTTTGTTGCAAAGGCAACTTTATATTAGCGACAGTATTTTACTTAGTTTTAGTGCTCATTATAAGTGTATATATAACATAAAAATATATATTTTTTTATTTTAATTTATTTTTACATTTTTTAATTGAATTTAAAAAAATGTTTGTTTGATCTGTTTATTTGTATTTATTTGTTTTGTTTTGGAATCAGCTATAATTCATAACAGGTTCTCGATTCCCACCTCTAATTTTGTTATTTGATCATATCCAAGTATTACCAATTCGGCACTAACAATATTTATGAACATACTGTTCCTATTAACTGACTTGCATTCACAGTCCAGCCCTATAAAACAGCTTTCAATTAAAAAGGTAGTTAACAGTCTTTCCTGTGCTTGTTTTCTTGTGTTTGATGTCACATCCTGTTCCTCAGCTGCACACTCCTCAGTAGTTTAATTGCACAGCAGTACAGAAAGAGCATATTGCTAGGAACAGATGTGTTTCTGGTCTTATTTTCAGCTCGGTGTGTCTTTTTCCACACTGGGAAGGTAAATGTGAAGTAGTCCAGTAGGGATGCCGTCTTCAGATCACTGTTGATTAATCCTGTGAGTGGCTGCTTGGGTCTGTTCTCAGCCCTCCTGAGATTGTTTTTCTCAGTCTACATGTCTTCCATTATGTTTGTTTTTTCGTCCTCAGGCAAACCCGATTTAGTTAAATTTTTATTCAAAATATGTTTTGATTTGGTTTAACAGCATAGATCAAGCTTTCTTTAAGTCCTGTAAGGGTATGAAATCCATTTCCCCCCAACACACCATTTAATTTTTTCCCAAAGCCTATTTAAATTTTCCCCATCTTTAATAATTAAAGTTTAATGAGGATGATGATGATGATAATAAATATTATTATTAACATGTATCTTATTTTTTGTAGCTTATACGATTTCATAAAGTAAACTACTGCCTTAATGGGGGTCATAATATGTGATAATAATACTTATTATTATTATTATTGAAAATGTATCTTATTTTTTGTAGCTTATACAATTTGGGTGGCTTGTAGAGAAAATTTCATAAAGTAAACTACCGCTCATTAAAGTTGCATTTATTTGATGAGAGAATAAATTCAGTATAATTTGCTTTCATTTAATCTCATATTTTGATAAAAGTGAATGGTTCTTTTTTTTAATTTCTTTCTCATTTTTGTGCATGTCTTTTTTTTTTTTAGCTTGATGGTCTGTTGTCTCAAAGTGACAGGGAGTCACTTCCAGAGAGAAGCAAAGAGATTCGTGAACGTCTGCGAGGAAAAGGCCTTCCAGCAGGTAATACACACCAGATCCCTTATGTAAAAAAGGCATCTATTGCTTATTATATAGGAAAATGAAGATGGGGTTAAACATACGCAGTTGCTTTCTACTTCTCTCTTACTTTCACTTACACACATGCACACCCAAACACACAGGCATGTCAATACACGCTCACACTCCTGATCTTCCAGTCTTCTTTTGCGAGTTGCTTTTAATAAATTGATACTTTGAAATCACAGCTCATGTATTTTCCACTTTCTAATAATCTCTGACTGATTGTTTTAATACTGTGAAGATCTGCGCTTCATGCTCACACAGCATTTATCCAGTTAAGAGGAAGTGATTCAGAATGTAAACAAAGCAGGGCTTGGTTCATACATGACGTGGCTTTAGCCCTTCAGGAGCTGCTGCTTATCACAACAGAAGGATAAAAGAGAGACAAGCCAGAACAGCACCAGCACTAGAAATTTCCAGATAATCTTAAGAGAGCAGATAGAAAGTTCTGGGGAATTCTCTTATTCATGTATTTATTTTTAGATGAATAGTGCTTTCTAATGCAAATAATTAATTAGAAATAAATTGAATGAAAGATTTAACTACAAAAATGTCTCATGACAATGATACATGATAATAAGAAATGTTTCTTGAGTATCAAATCTGCATATTAGAATGATTTCTGAAGGATCATGTGATGCTGAAGACTGAAGGAATGATGCTGAAAATTCAGCGTTGTATCACAATAATGAATAAAATGTTAAAATATATTATTAAATAAGAAAATAAATATGATATTAAATATAATATAATATTGAGGAATAATATTTGTAAAATATAAATAAATTATAATATTAAATAGTATTCCAAATTAGTGTTACTTTAGCAATATTTTGTAATAATATTAAAATAAATGTTGATGGAAAAAATAATACTGCCTTTTTTCAAAAACATTTTAAAAATCTTTCCAGCTTTTGAATGAAATGGGGAAAAATGGTGTACAATTGAGGAAAAAAAGCAACTTGCATTGCTTGTAAATTTTACAGTTTATTACAAAGACACAGCAAGTAACTGCTTGACTTAAACTTAAAATTTCATTTCAAAATGGTATATAGTACAGTATATACTGTTTAGTATGCAGTAGGTTATCATTTTGAACATAGTTTTATTCTAGTCTTCACTAACATCTCTTGGCCTTCTTTTTCACACTGACTTTTTATGCTTTACAGTTTAATGATGTGCCAAGCAAAGAACTCTTTTCTCCTTTTCTCATCATCTTTTCTGTCCGCTTCTTCTCTGTTCCTCTCCCAACTTTCCAACTCCCTCATTGCATTCGCTCTCTATCTGTCTTCTGTCTGTCTGTCACTCCTTCTCGTCCTCTCTCTGTGCATAGACAAGAGTTTGAATCGAATCTAGACAAGCACATCACCACAAACCAAAACCAGGTGGTTTCATTTTGGAAAAGATGACCAAATCTTCCCAGTGGTTTCAGCTGCAGCACAAACACGACCGGACGGTTATGTAACTGAGGCATGGCATCGATCAGCAATAGATATTTCCCAGGTTTTTTTTTTTTTTTTACTGTGTGTTCTGAAGGGTGTTTTATTTTCATGCTGTTGTCTCTGGCCATGCAGCCTGGATGGTGACTCACTTCACGCTGGTTTATTTTTGGCTTTACAGATGTCATGAAACCTCAGCAGTAAAGTAACAACCGTGGTCTCAGACTGTGTCATTGTTCTCATTTCGCAATTTGGATGTTTGTTTACGTTCTCAGAGGTATTGTGCTCACATTAGCAGTAGCTTCAGGAGAAAAGTACCTGCAGCAATGCTAATCTTGCTTCGCTTATACATAACAGCACTGTAGAACAACTGCATTGTATCTGTTTAAGATTGATCAAAATAAGAGTGTAAAAATTTGAATTTCAGTGCAAGTTGTCCTTATGTGGCTTTTGAGAGTACTGTACGCTGTTTAATTAGAATCTCGGTTTTTTTTTGGAAGTAAAAGCACTGCTAGCCTGATGCAGTTAACATTGTGCTATTACTATCCAGAACTGGTTTGGTGTCATTTCTTTAGCGTATAACGAGCTACAACAACACTATTTGCAAATATCATTCTTAATTAGCAGAAATATTGTCTCATTGCATAATGTTTATCCAGGGGATCTTCTATGTTGTTGGGGAAAAAAAACACACACAAAAAAACAAACAAACAAAAAAAAAAGCTTCAGTGTTAGTAATTTTTTTTAAATTTTTATTTATATTAATTATATTATTTTTAATGTCATGTGTTTATATATATATTTATATATTTTTAAATAGAATGAAAATTCCCCCAATTTACCTGTTTTCTAAATTCATATTATACATCTTATTTTGAACAGTTCATCCATGCACGTGTTTCCTTTTAGTTTATTTATTTATTAATTAAATTTTTTACTTCCTATTGTTTAATTTAAATTGATGCCGTATAAAGGACTTCTCCAGCCATTAAGTTAGTTTAAATCCTGCCCCAGAAGTCTCGCATTCATCTTCATTTTTGAATGAAATTCCCACATCTCGACATCCAATGAACAACCGATGGCTAGAATAAAGTCCCTGTCCTATATGTTGTCTTTTTTGATAATCTGCTATGTTAGAAATATGGAAGAAAAGTCACAATTCTAAGACCTTATAGACCAAAGAGATGTTGAACTAAAAATGGCAAGACTCTTGAATCTAATGTTCAGACCGTTTTATATTCCGTTTGGTGACTGGTATGCTTCCAGCGTCATGGATTTTGAAGTGTCTAGGTCAGTGTGTAATGACTTTACCATGCCTCTCTTCGTTAACCGCTTGAAAACACCCCAGCTCCGTCTTTGCTCCTACGATATACTAAGCTTTTTATAAAACATGTGAGAAAAGGCCTCTTGTTGAGCCATTTAAAGCTCAAACGGTTCCCTAAGAGAGAAGCATCTGGAACATCCATGTCTTCCTGATTGACAGGGCTGGATCTGGCATGGCTAACGAGCGTGTCGCTGGAAGCTGGAGGCTTTAGAGGAGCTCGTAACCACTAGAAGGCCACCATTGTTCCTTCTGTTCTTTCAGCCAATTAGGACCCATTTTAATCTCGCATTGACAAATGTGATCCAATAAAATTGCTCAGCAAGACAGCAAGGGTTCCACATTTAATTATGTCCTTCAATAGATTCATATTTGTCTTTGGAAGTTGATGTATATTTAACCTTTACGACCAATTACATTATAATCATATATAGCCAGGTCACTGTCAGTCTGGGCGTTGTAGATTACTATGGCCAGGAATCACCCAGACACGTAAAATGACCAATAACCACAATAATAATTGGTTGGTGAATCTCACAAAATGGGTTAACAAAATATATATATCATTAATTAATATATATATATATATATATATATATATATATATATATATATATATATATATATATATATATATATATATATATATATATATATATATATTAATTTTATTTATTTTATTTATTTATAAATTAATTAATTTATTTATTTATTTATAAATAAATTTATTTATTTATTTATAAATTAATTAATTAATTTATTTATTTATAAATTAATTAATTAATTAATTAATTTATTTATAAATTTTATTTATAAATTTATTTATTTATAAATTCATATATTTATAAATTCATATATTTATTTATAAATTTATTTATTTTTACTAATTGAATGCTGATTTTAGGTATAAAAATTTGTGTATAACAACATTACTGAGAATCGTAAAAGTTTTTTTTTTCTTTTCCCATTATTGTTAAACATTAATGTTTAAATGTTTGGGGTCAGCAAGACTTTTAATTAATATTTTAATGAGTGGATACATTTTTTCAGAATCTTAAAAAAAAATATGGTTTCTCAAAAATATCAAGCATCACAATTGTTTTCGACATTGATTTTTAGTAAGAAATGTTTCCTGATCAGCAAATTAGCATATTAAAAGGATTATGCATCTTTATAGTTTTGCAAGTTCTTGATATTTAACTCATTTTTGTTTTCCTTTCTCAATTAGGCCGTAGTGCCGCCCATCGTGTGCTGGAGCGTTACAGAGCCCGAACCCAGGAGCAGGCCAACCTGAACCGTGGACTCAGTCGCTCTATGGGCTCTCTTCCTATCCAGGACCTTGTCAGAGCGGATGAGGGTCTCAGTTCGTACCCTCCTTCAGAGGACCATGCTGCGTCCGAATCCTCTGCCGAACTCTACCATCAACATCAACAGCAACAGCTGCAACAGCGTGGCCGACCCCTGGAGGTGAACCAGCATTCACACCCCCATCAGAGAAACAAAAGCTGGGCCTCCTCAGCTGACTTGGCCTGCCTCGACCCGGAAATGCTCCGCTTCGGGGCCCTAGAAGACGCCCGCAGGGGCAGCAGCGCCCTGAGCACCCGCTCGGCCAGTCAACACAAGTCGTCCTCCAAGTCCAGGGACTCCCGGTACACAGACTTTGGCAGCCTAGATGTCAGGAAGACCCATCACCATTCGAGTCAGTCGGTCGGCTCGCCGTTCAACAGCGCTTACGACCGCATCCGAGAGAAGCACAAGAAACTGCAAGCGCTCAAGCAGGCCATGGATGGTGAGTCACTTGTGTGTTCTCTTAGTGAGGCTGAAGGGATGTAGTCTAATATAAACTGGTTTTCTTAGTCGCGACGTCTGCACATTGTAGATTATTATAGCCAACAACTGTCCGTTTTCAGGAATTTTAAATGACCAGTCACTGTTTAGGTGAGTTTATTTGAAATAGTTAAATCCACAAATAATAAACCGTGGATGAATCTCAAGAAACCTGTCAGTAAAATGTTCCAGTCATGTTTTACAAAAAAATACCTTTTGCATAAACAAAATGAAGCCGGTTTATAATATATTTCAAATTGTGACTTTATTGTAATGACTCATATTTTCCTTAATTTATATAAACTTATTAACTTAATTTTTTTTTCAGTTTTATTTATACTTGCATATATATACATATTTATATATACATGGTAGTATTTTTGTTCTACTTAACTGCTGATTTTAGGTATTTAAATAAGTGTATGACATAAAAAAATTCTGTTTTACACAATGAGAATACTAATCGAAACTCACTGGAACAGTAAAAGTAAAGTTCATAGATGCATAAAAATACAGAGAATTAGGACATAAAATATGTCTGAAAACAAGTAAAATATTTTTTCCCCTCATACACTACTCAAACACCTCATACACAAATATAGTTTTTGTTTTTCAAAAAAAAAAATAAACAATGTTTTCTGAAAGTTTGTACTTTTTAAAATATATAAAAATAGAAATAAGTTTAAATGATTCTATTTTACAGTGTTGCTGTATTTTTGATCAAATAATGACAGTCTTTGGCAGCGTAAAAGACTTCTTACAAAGCTTTAAAAAAGTATTGATCAGTAGTGTAGGCTTGTAGTTAAATAAAGCCTAATGTAGGCTTTATTTAATTTATAAAAAAAAAAAAAAAATTATTGTTATCTTGAGGTTAAATGTGACCCGGTCATTTCTTGTCAGGCTTTGTGAAAGTTACTTCAGTGTGTAAAAAACACATAGAGGAAAATGCAAACAATGTCTGTGGTTCTGTAAATTAGCCGAAATGTTTTTGGAGATTTTGTGATCATAAAATGTAAATCCAGGATTAGTTGTTCCTCAGGCTCACGCTATCGGCAAGACTTTGTTGTGAGTTGTGCAAGGCCAGTTGTCAGAGTGGAACTGGTGATTTGAGCCTTTTTTGTGTACAGTATGAATCAGATGAGACTAGAGCAGTTGTAATTGGTGTTTGTAATCAAAAGTTGACAGCGAACCTTTTGACCCTGTGTTGCTCAACAGCCTGTAAGTTAACAGTGGTGACGTCATGAGAAGTTACAGAAACTAATCGTACCAGTTTCGGTCATGTGACAGTAAGTGTTTAATTCTACAGGCTTCAAGCCAAATGCTAAATCTAAGTTGATGTGACTGATGTAACCAGACTGGTTAACAGGGGTTAAAACTACTGTGTTCATAAAAGCTACTGATTGTGACTCAACTAAAATGCGGTTCCCATCAGAAGATACAGCAGCAGCCATGAATCGTGTGTGTTTGTGTGTGTTTCAAATGAACTTCTGGCTCTTCTGAGGCTTTGAGTTCCTGTGCAGTACCGGTCATGCATCTCGCGGCACGCAGAGCTGAGGTGTGTGTGTGTGTGTGTGGTGGGAGGGAACGCAGGGTTATGAATGGGTTTTGCGCGTGCGGCGTGTTGCCAGGTTCTTTATGACTCTGATTGACTGAGGGCTCCAGATTCCTGGAACTAATTAGAGAGATGGATAATTCTAGCCCTTCAAAGCTCACATACTTATGCAAGCTTTTTACTCTCTCTCTTTCAGTTGTACACTCTCTCTGGGTCTCTCTCACTATTTTCCGCTAGCCTTTCATTCAGAACTGCTCTCCAGTGTTGGGGAAACTCATTTAAAGTAGTTAAACATCAGTCAAGCTAACCTTTTGAAGAAATTCAGTGCAAATGACTTATAAAAAATAGTTGACTATGCAACTTTGGGGATGAATTGTATTTTTTGTATTTTTTATATTGAATATTGTTTCATTGTATTTTATTTTAATATAAGATAATAAATAATTTATTTGATTAATTATATTACTGTTTTAAAACAATTTAATTGTATTTTAAATTAACTGATTTTTAAAATATATTTTTCAAGACCTTCAAACCTGAATTATCATTTTAATATAAAACATTTCAAAATTGTATCCACGTTTTTTTATTTGAAGTTTTGAACTGTTTATTTTAAATAAAGATTTTAGATGCTATTGTTTGTATTTTAACTAAATGTTATTTATTGAACTCAATATCGCATTTAGTAAAATTGCTAATTTAGTAGTAAAATTAATCATGATATTAGTTACAATACATTTATTACTGTATATTTACTTAATATTTCCACGCCGGGAATACAGTTATGGAAAAAAAACTAAATACATTTATTCATTGTTAGTTCATGCTAATTCACAGTGCATTAACTAATGTTATCAAGCACAACTTTTGAAATAATGCATTAGTAAATGTTGAAATTAACATTAAGATTTATAAATGCTGTAGAAGGATGATTCTTGCTTAGTTCATGTTAACTAAAGTAGTTAACTAAAATTAACATTGTGTTACCAACTGTCTGAACATTTCAGGCCTGGGTTGTTTTTTTTATCTCATAGTTTGCTTGACTATAAATCTGTGTTCAATACAGTGTGACAATCTTTATTTATGCTCTTCCCTCTTGACATATTGCCGCCTTGCAGTCTCCATAAGAGACGCTGAATTCTTCATATGTGCCGCATTCATGTACACATCCTTCGCCTGGCCTCCATCTGGATATTTTCTCGATGGAGTAAAGCTTTGCTTCATAATAATAAACCTCAGGCTTTTCTATCCGTCCTGGCCCTGATCTGAGCCCTCAAGCTGTTTGGCTGCTATTTTTACCACCGTCCAGCTCAGAAGCACAGACTTTCTCTTCCAGTCCGTGTGGCTTTACTCTGGCTCATGGATCCATTAAGATTCTCTGTCTGAGGGACAATTTTCAACACTTCTTTTAGTAACATCTTTCCACTCAAAAAGTTAGTCATAGTTTTTTTATTTTATTTATTTATTTTTTACGCCAAAATATCTATTTAGTTTTTCACGAGTGCTTTCCATTCACTTTAAGGCTCTTTGAAATAAATGACCTTTTTGCTACTGTACCTTTAACACTTATGTAAATGACCTGGTTGGCTAACTTCTGTGTTTTGTTTATTAAATATGCAGTCATATCTGTAGGTACTCATGGTTATGATGTAATAACAGCAACATTTTTTAGGTTTTTGCAGCTTAGATTTAATTACACTGAACTCTTTTACTACAAAATAGCAGGAAAAATCCTGTTTTCAATTATATGTTCTCTAAAGTGGAGTGTTAAATGAATCTGTGCCATCATATTGCTCTTGTGAGGGAAAACAAGATTGTGCGATCGTGCCGTCTGTCCGTCCGCTTGTGTAAACATGAGCCAGACTCATTTCCCTGACAATAATCGACCGCATTACCCACAAACCTGAAGAGAAGGAATGTCCAGCCCCATTAGAGCAGAGTCCACAACCAGCGCATATTTTGATTGTTTTAGTGCCTTCATTTGCTGCAAATGAATGCAGTGGAGCACAGATCATTTGTTGAGCCACAAAAATGTGCTGTTTGGGGCCTGTTTTGTATGTTGTGTTCCTCATTTCCCTAGTGTAAAATCCATCACCCAGTGCTGTGCTTTGCATTCTTTTTGTCCTTTCTGTCATCTTGAATGTCATGTTTGATATGAAGTTGTCATCTTTGTAATGCAGTAAAATCCAAAGAATCCCATGTGTTGGATTTCAGAGTCACTTGGTGTTTTAAGTATGTGCACCAGCTTCAATTTCACTCTCAAATGTCTTGTGAATCTGAACGTTTCTCATTGTTTGGTTATCTTGTTGTTTGTTCATTTGCAAACTTTTTTTTTCTTTTAGTTTTTGTTTCGCCTCACAATTCTATTTTTTTTTTCCATGATGCATCATCTGATCTCAATTTTATTTTTTGTTTGCTCTTCTTTGCTTTCTTTGTAATTTTTGTTACTTTCGATTATGAACCTGATTGAATTTGCATCGAATGCATTTAAATTGCATTTAAAACGTTGACAGACACGTTTAAATTAGAATCATTTAGCAAATTTCTTTTTTTTTTTTTTTTTTCAGAATTTTGGCACCTAGCAAAAAACTTATTTTGATGTTAAATCTGACTGACACGTTTTAAAATCATCATGCAGATTTCTATATTTGATTTTTTTTTTTTTCAGATTATTTTGCACATAGCAAAAACCTTATGTAATATTGATCTTTTTTTTAATTAAACGTTAAATATTACTGAAGTGTTTTAATTAGAATCATGGTGCAAATTTCAGTTTTTTTCTTTTTAAGTCAGGGTCATTTTTGGAGTTTTCTGACCTTAGAGACTGTAATTAAAGCCATGTGCTCTTGACACGAGAGCTGTCCATTACTTGTGTGTTTGGTCTGCTTTGTTGCGTTTTATATGGGACATTTGTGAGTTGCAGTTACTTGGGATCTTTTGATCAGGATTCTTGAGCAGGCAGGGTCAGATTGTCACTACGTATCTTGATAATACGAGGATGGGATGGGAGCGAAAAGAGGTTATTTCATGTTAATGCTCAGTCCATCTGCATGGATTACACTTTATGGGGGATATCTCACCCTGCAGGTCAAAGGTCATTTGGATTTAAAAGCTTTTCAAAGACTTCTCCCACACTCAACCAGAGCTTCAGGAAACTCTGAGCTGTGGAGACACTTCCCAGATCACACGTAAAACTCCACCACTTTTTCATTCCACAGCTCTTTCTGCTATAGAACATTTCTTCTGGGATAAAACATCTGCTTTGTGACCTGTCACGATCTTATCTACTTGTGGTTCCACGGAGAGGATCTGATCAGATCTCATCTATCCAACACCACATCTACAGCTCTCTGAGGATTTGAACTTTCTCCAGAGATCTGATTGAGAGAACTCTGCTCACCTGTGTGACCAGCAGTTTATCAGTTCATGACATCCGTTGAGAGAGACCGTTTTAATTCATAAGCAGTCAATGTGAGAGACACTTTAAATTGTAGAGTTTATGTAAGATGTGATAAACGTTACATTAAACATTCTATAAATAATCTATTCATCTATTCAAAATTAAAGGGTTGTTTACCCAAAATTGCAATCATTTACTTGCCCTCATGAGTTTCTTTTCTTCTGTTAAACACAAAAGAAGATAATTTGAGGAATGTTGGTAACCAAACAGTTGCTGGTAGCCATTGATTTCCACAGTATCTTTTTTAATTTTAATAAAAAAAAAATTCTAATAATGGAAGTCAATGGATACCAGCACCTTTTAGGTGCTTCTACACACTTGTTAATCAGCTATCATTTCCCACTGATTTTTGGAATACATTATGGGTAGGGTTAGGTTTATGGGTAGGGATTGGGTTAAGTCTATATTTTTGGACAATAATGTTGATCCAGGAACATGTCTGTCGACCATGTGATATGATGCTAGTTTTACTCAAATCAAACGGTAAAATGCTTATGAAGTGACTCTCAGAGCAGTTCTGGAGATGTCGTTCATGTGTTTCCATCCTCATTTAGTGAGACGACAGACGCTGAAATCACCGCGAGCGTCAGCGTCTGTGCCATTCATTAACAGAGACACACAGAACATGCAGGATTCATATTTAAATAGACTTTTTTGGCTTTATATTTACAGATACATATCGTGATCTGATTTAAGTGCAATGACCTACTTTTAATTAGTTAATTCAAAGTTCGACAAATTCCGTGACATTCTGCGTTAAACTGTGAATTCTGTTTTTATGACTGGATAAAGACTACACTGCGTACTTTTCCCGCTTATCATGCGTCCACTTGCCTGATGTGAACATAAAATATCTTACATACCACCACTGGTGAAAGGACAAGTGTAATGCAAATATATTTGAAAGGTCAGGGCGAGGATATCATTCAGTCAGATCTCGCGAAACACATCGGATCTCGCGAGATCTTGTGCCACGAGATCTCGTCACATGCCTAGCTACCAGCAACTTTTTGGTTACCAACATTCTTCAAACTATCTTGTGTAGAAGAAATGAACTCATACAGGTTTAGAACAACTTTAGGGTGAGTAAATGATGGCAAAATGTTCATTTATGGGTGAACTACAAATATTTGGGCACTTTCTAATTTCTAGTCAAAACATAAGAAATATCATTAACTAAAGTACAATGACCTTTTATGTTAAAACTTTTGCAAAAACAATGGTTAGTTAAGTATGCATCTTTCATCCTAAAGTCCTCAGTGTGTAAATATATATACAATTTGTTTATAACAGTTTGTTTATAACATTCTAAGTTTGGCATCTGCTCCATGTTTGTATGAATTATTATATGCGTGTTCTTTTAAAACACAATTATGTCTGAAGGTGGGGGGGGGGGGGGCTGAGGCTTTTATGACTTTATGTTTGATCTTAAAAAATACAGTAAAAACACAAGAGGATACGCAACTCTGGCTTGACAGGATGAAAGTTTTTTTTTTTTTTTTTTACTTTGCTAGTAAAGCTCTGACCTTTCTTTTAAAATCAGCCTGAAACAAAGCGACTCTAATGAACGAACCCCTTCAGCTCTAATCAAAACCGCCGCACTCCTGAAACCCTTTTGTGCATTCTGTCCTCATCAGGCTGCAATCACCCCATTAGTCCTTTGTTCCTTTTCTCTTCCTTTGTTTTTATGTGTCAAGTTGAAATCATTTAGCATGTAAGGCTTTCGGTGGCAATAATCACCAGTATATGAGTCCAAACTGCTCCGGGCCTCTAGAACCTCAAGATCAGAGGAGAAAAATAGTAACTGGAAACAGGCAAGGAACATGAGGAAATGATGAAGAGCAAGCAGGATTGGGACAAGTGAGAGTAGGGGAAAGAGAAAACAATGGAATAAGCCTAAATGTGGGTGTTTTCCTGCCTGAAAAGTGATTTGGCAGACGATGACCTGTCCACCTGCATGTACCTATCCTCTGAGCTTCTGATGGCCGAATTACTGCTGGCAAATCCAACCGTTGGGAGCCAGTATCCATTGGGAAATCATCTATTCTGCCTTTTTTGCAGAAGTTTGTAAAGTGTTGTCCAGTGAAAGTAGACAATGTACTTTGTCCACTTTCGAAAACCATGGACCTTTTGTCATGGTTAAAATGCACTAGAAATGCACAATATATATGAATATTATATTGGATTTTGTTTTAGGTAAGTTTATAGGTTAAGTCATTTGATATTTTATTTTGCATTTTATTTTTAAAAAATGGGCTCTTTCTTTCTTTATTTCTTTCATTTTAGATTAAATTTGATATTTAACTGTGAATGTACATGTCTATTTTATTTGTATTTTATTTGTTGGCTTTGATTTTATAGTTAATCAATGTGATCTTTTTTGTACATTTCTGAGTTCTGAAAATGCACATTTTCTTTTTTTTTTTTGGCTGAACAGACAACATTAGGCCATTCGTGAAACTTGAGCAGCACAAATTTCCATGTAAATCGTTTTTAACACTATTCTTGCATATGTTGTCACATTTGAATGAATGATTTTACAAACGGTTTACTCATTTACTTTTTATAAATGAGGCATTCCAGATAAATATGACCCATAATTATGGTCAGGAGCATATGTAAATGCATAGAGCTCCATGTCGTGCCATCAGCAAAGTGATAACACATTAGTTGCAGATCTCGTTCTTCACTATTGTTCAGCTTGTGGTTAGCATCGAACCAGACGCATTCTCTCTGGAATGATCTCACATCTGCAAAGTGGCATGAAACGCGGCAGAAAATTGATTTGTATGACAGGACGTTATGCGTGCAGCCTGTGGCAGAACACACTGTCCTGCTTCCTAATGCACTCCTCCTATTTTTCTGTCCATTTCGCAGATTTTCTCTCTACAAAAAGAGTTGTAAAATAAATTACAGGCTGAGGGCAAAGTGTGCACTTGAGGGAGTTAATGGGACAGCTCCGAACTTGCCTTGAGAGGCTTTTAGCAGACGTGCTGTCATACCTCCAGTGCGGTGGATGTTGTCATGGGCCGCTCTGATGATACGCTGGCTGTTTGTGTACCAGTGACTCACTTCACAACCCACCAAACTCTCACCAGCCACTGATAACTGCACCATGTGGGCAGGGTTTTCCATTGTAGTCAAAGTAGAATGTGTGTGCGTGTCTGTTTTTGTTTAGTCTAGTGTGTGTCTTGGTTTGTGTTTTGTACAGTGGTTTTTAACACCTCTTCTAAGGGATGCCAGGTCCTCCCGTAGACATGGTTTGCAGAGTGAATCTGATAAGAGAACAGTGTTAAACCCTTCCATTATACTGGTGGGGGTGCCCCCCCCCCCCCCTTTGAAGGTCAAGTTCATTTTTAGGTACCTTTCATATAGAACAGGTGTAGCCTATCATTTGTTCTTTTATTAAACAAACTAAAGAGCCTTATGTTATTTATCTTATTTATATGACAGCATGTCTTTCTGTCTCTGTGTGTGTGTGTGTGTGTGTGTGTGTGTGTGTGTATATAGCATCATTGAAATAATTAAAACCAATTAAATAAATACATCAAAATTATGCATTTATACATCCACTCAATTCATGTCTGAGGTTTGTAAATCATTGATAAATTGTTGCCATTTTTCAAAAAACGATTCCCCCCACCTCTGAAATTGTATAAAAACATTTTTTTCCAAGTTTAATAAGTTAAATAAAAAATGATTTTACAATATAATGTAAAAAATAATGGTAATTACTGAATGTTTTCACCGTAAATAACAAAAAAATAGGCACACATAATAAAAAGGTATCTTTTTATTGATTTATTTATTAGTTTTTTTTATTGAACGAATGACAAATCTGAACATTGTGACTGATTTTTTTTTTTTTTATTGATTAATTTAATTTAATTTCATACCAAAGTGAAGCACTTCACGTCTCAAAGAAAATACAAATAATATAATATAAAAATTTGTCATACAATGTAATGAAAAGTGTCCACTGGAATAACTTGTTTGTATACATGAATGAATGAATGAATGAATGAATGAATGTAGAGTTGTGTGTGATAAATGTACAAATGTATAATAACTAACAAACAAATTTACGAAGTACATTTATTTATTTAAATCTCCTAATTTTTTTTATATATATATATTTTTTTTAATCCTCACCTTTTGCAAAAACTAAATGATGCACTTTGGGCTTCACAAGCACACAGTGATGGTGCGAGTCAAGAATGCTGTTTATTCATCTAAATTTCCTCTATGAGCACGTGGTTTCTTTTAAGTCAGTGGCCTAGCTGGTTTACTGAAATTTATCCATTTGTTTACACATCTTTCAACATTTCAAGGTGTTTTTAGAGAGAGATGAGTGGGTTGCATTTGCACCAGTGTGTTTATGTGGAACTGTTTGATTGCTTTACATAATTGTCATTGTTTAGAAGTTTCACTCGAGGTTGAACTAAATGTTTACTGAGGAGGGCAGTCAGTCGAGCATGAGACGAAAGCTTCATTGTTCTTGTTGTTGAACTTTCCGAAACTCCTGGCTTGAGAAATCCTTCAGGAATTCTGGTAATGCTAAATATGCAGCATTGAGTAATTGAAGTGCATGGACTCGATTTTCTGGTCCTGACAGACTTGTCAAATATTGCAGAGGTAACGCACCACACGCAGGGGATGCAGTCAAGCTTCAGTCGAAGTTTAGAGTCTGTGTGTGTGTGTGTGTGTGCATGCACATTACATCACTAAGTAAAGCTGAGTCAATGATTCAGAGTTTCCTACCTGAGCCTGGTCTTGAAATGCAAACTTAGGAAAATTTGACTGAGAACAAACAGACAGGGATCTTATGTTATTCCTAAAGGGAAAATGTTAAGACCAACCTAACACAAATCAATAAATCGAACAAGCTAACAATTTAAAATGAATAGCAATGAAAATTGCTATAAATTTCAGAAATGAAAAGTCAAATGTATATTTTATTATATATTACTATACTTTAATTCAATTTTATTTGAATTAAAACTAGTTTATATATTTTAACTAGTGTATATATATACACACATTTTCTAGTAATATATATTTATAAACACACACAAATTCTATAATATTTGTGAAATACTTAATCAGTATTTTTCACTCACTTCTAAATCAGAACTGCCGTCCAGGTCATTTGGTAAACTCAGGTGTGATTTGCTGATTTTATTTTAATCCCACCAAAGGCCTAAAACGTCAATGCTGTGCACATACCTTCATTAGAGATCATTAAAAGTGTGTAAAAAATGTGTTAAAGAACATTATTTGTATGCATGTTAATACCAGAAGTGTACATGCTTAAATACTGTACGAATATTTGAAAGCTCTTTAGTGACTCCCTCAGCACATTGTTGAACTCCCATTGCTGCTCATAATGATGGAAATAATTTCTAACACGGTTTCCAGTGTCTGTGCTCACTATGATAATAACAGGCCATGTCTGAGATTATGAGGATTCACTGGGTCATGGGGACAAAGAAGCGGTTTTGTTCCATGGACATGTTTTAAAAGACTGTAAGTGTGATATGAATGTTTTAGATGAGAGCAGGGCTGTCTCTGATATTCTCAAAATATAAGATTAACTTGAATATTTAAATGTACTGTGCTAAATTCTTACATAATGGAATGTACAATGATATGCATTTCTTGACTGTTGTTTTGTTTTGTGCGAATATTAATTTTTAGATCCCCTGCATACTCACAGAAGATACCACAGCGACTACAGCTCCTCCAGCGAAAGCCCCTCTGTGACATCATCAGACCCCGACTACAGACAAGGTTGTACTAATGACCTCATCAGTTTTTTAATACAACAGGTGCATAAAGTATTTCTACGTGCACTGCTGGATAGTAACTGATTACTGGATTACGTTATCATATTCCAAAAATGTATTATTATAAGGTTATATTCAATTTTAAAGGGCACATAATCAGATTACAGTTACTGTTCTTATAGATTACATGATGGAAAAACTTATATTTGAGTTTTCATATAAAACAAACTTTTTGAATTGCCCTTTTATACTATGTCAACTTGTTACTCGTTAATTAAAAATAAATATATAAATAAATCATATTATGGAATCCCGTTTCTTCCATTTAACAAAAAAGGTAATTTTGACTCTCGCAATTCTGACTTTTTTTCTCAGAAAGTTTGAGAAAGTTTGTTTCTCTCAGGACTCACAATTGCGAGTTAAAAAGTCAGAATAACGATATATAAACTCGCAATTCTGAGAGCATATAAGTCTTTTTCCTCCCCTCAAAATGGGACTTTAACTCTCAATCGTATGTTATAAAGTCAGAATTGCGAGATCCAAACTCGAAATTCTAAGAAAAAGTCAAAATTATGAGAAAAAAGTCAGAATTGTGAGATATAAACAATTTAAAAAAAATTGCAATTGACTTTACAACTTGCAATTGCGACTTCATGCTTTGCAATTGCGAGTTTATATCATGCAATTCTGACTTTATTACTCAGAATTGTGTTTATATTTCACAATATGACTTTTTAACTCGCTATCGCGAGTTTATATCATGCAGTTCTGAGAGAAAAAGTCGCAATAACCTTGTTTTATTCAGTGTCGGAAACAGGCTTCCATACTGTAGCTACTAGTGTATGTATAAAAAAAAATAATGATTTTTTTTTATTTTTTATGAAGTTAATCTGAGACCTTAACTGCATTTAAGAATGCAGTGTGAGTCATCGCATCTCATAATACTGTGGCCATTTCAACATTTAAGATGAATGTGGGTGGATGTCATTTGAATTCACTCATTGATGACCATCCAGACATAAAGATGCTTTTTTTAAATCTGCATTTTACTGTGCAATGCACATACTTTACATGCATTAATTTCACAACTTTCTTCTGTACACAAACAGCTAAGAAGCCGGAGGATTTAAGGCGATACAGCTCTCAGGTCGGCCTGTCAGAGCATGACGCCGTTTCACTCAGCAGTGCACAGAGACACAGGTATTCTCTCTTTTTCTCTGATGCTTTCTGCTTTGTGTTGATCAATCATGCACGTCCTGTCTGTACTGACCCCTGCTAGAGCTCTTTTGTTGACCCCAGCCCAAGTTAATGATAATCTAAACCCTTCCTGAATTCATTTCCTCTCATCCTGTTCAAGTTTAGTTCTGGTAACAAGAACCCCAGCAGTGTGTGTGGTTTTACTGTGGGGACAAAATTGTCCCCAGAAATGATATAAACCACACAAAAACTCAATATAGGGACATCCTCGTAGGTCAAAGTTATGTAAATATGTTTTTCTTGCTTTGAACTGCAATGTTTGGGTGAGTGTGTAGTATGTAGAATGTAGATAGTTAGAACTGTGTTCAAGCAATAAAGTTCACAAATCTTCACAAATATTGTGAGAAATGTTAAGTTGAACACATGTGGTTCCCATGGTTTGAAAGGCTCATAAATCAGCCAAATAATGCTTTGCATGTTAATGTCAAAAGGTTTCTGTGGGGTTAAAGGAAGTATGCAATAAATATCAAAATCTTAATATGAAAATCATTGCGCCTATGGGCTGCATGGGTGTTATTTAGATTATGACAAAAGTGTTCCGCTTATAAATGTATGTGAAGTTGTTTTAAAATGAGCATTTGAATTATGTCATCACTATTGTCATAATCGTATGGCCAGATTATGTTAGATACTTTGCACTTTGATATCCCACTGTTTTCCCTTGTTCTCTGCCATTAACAGCTTTTCCAGTGATCTCACAGCAGCTTTTGTTGCATTTTATTCTTATTTTCCTTGGCAAAAATCTGTAAATACTGAATACTGTTAAAGCTCCCATCTAATTTATTTCTCATTGAGTCAGTGATTCTACTTCTCCCCCTGCTGGTTAACCAGCTAAATTACCCAACACTGCTCTTCCCTGTAGTAGATGTTGGCAGTGATGTGGTCATGACGAGGGTTGCCAGGTGTTCCTGTTTTTCAGAGCAAGTTTTGAGAGAGTTCATTATCTGATTCCCTGAGGATGCCCAAGGCAAAGGCCTGCGACATGGGTCACCCACAGCAACCAGCTGGCTCTGCTATTGGGTGGCATGCAATAGTGCTTACAATACACACAATGCTTTTCACCCTTATTCTGCTAAGATTCCTTTTCACATATCCATCTTATGATCATTTTATAAAATGTGCAAATATTTTTTTTTTGTAAAAAAAAAAAAAAAATTGATTTCTAAGCAGTGAAAATGCACTGAGTAACTACACTTACAAGCACCTTCCTGGTTTTGCCTTGTTTCCAGACTTTTTGAGTTGGGTCAGGATGAGCTGTCAGGTACAGAACTTCTGATCCAGCGTCAGGAAGAGTTGCACAGGCTCCAGGCCCGGCTATCTAGAGCCTCCAACTATCCCGGCGAAGACCCCCGCGCCTCCTTACTGGACCTGGCTGAGCCCCTTCGCAGCAGTCCTTTGGAAGCAGGCCTCCATCCACGCAAATCTAAAGTAATGCAGTGTAGCTGAATTCAGATTGAATTCACATTATACACGTTTTAGTATTATTGACCAATGATAAAGTAGTCCAGTTTAACTGAGTTCACTTTATATATTGTATATTATATTATAAATAATACAAATAAAATGCAATCCAGATAATCTGAAATCAGATTTAACTGAATTCAGCTTTGTCATTTACACTGTAACTTTTATGAAGTAATTGCATAATTTCATTTAACTAAATACTTATTTATGCAGGTTTTGCATGATTGATGTAAAGCAAGAGAATCAAGGTCAACTAAATTCAGATTTAATTCAGTTTATGCAAATTACTGTGTTAATGACAAAGAATAAAGTAATCCAGTTTAACTGAATCCAGAGAGGATATGCCTGAAGTGCATTTACTGTAATTCAGATTTAATTAACTTAATGCACATTACATTGTGAATAAAATCCAGTCCTTCTGAATTCACTTTAGTTCTGAACAATTCACACTAGAACTGACATTACGTAATCCATGCTCAATTGAAATTATGGTCACTTTAAGCATGTTTAAACGTGAAGGATGCAAAGCTAAATAAGTCACCTTAATTCAGATTAAGTTATAGTGTAAATTATGCAAACATAAAATAATTTTTGAAAAAAAAAAGTTTTTGGCTTTTTGACAAATTATGTATATGTTTTCTGAATAAAAAAGCAAATTAACTTAATAAAATTAAGTTTGGTACTATGTGGGATCTTTAAAATGTATTTTGTTCTTGTTTTAGAATTTGTTTGGCCCTGAGTTTGTGAGGATGAGCAGCGAGCCAACTGTGGTTTTAACCGTTCCTTCATCCATAATGGTAAAACAGTTAATCTTCTTTGCTTTATACTGCTACGTAATTGTGTATACATACAGTATGTATGCATTTATCGCTTTCGCATGTGTTTCAGCAGAACAAGCGTGGGAAGGTGGAGGAGAGTCAGAGGAAGGTGGGGGTTGTCTTACTGAACGGGCAGAAGTTGGAGCTGTGTTGCGATGTGAAGGCGGTCTGTAAAGATGTTTTGGACATGGCCGTAGCTCACATTGGACTGGTCGAGCACCATCTCTTCAGTCTCGCCTACCTTAACGGTGCATAACCCATCTTCCTTTAAAACTGCTGAAAATCCACTCCCTACATTTCTGCCCCCATTAGTATTTTAGTATCTTTCTGTGTGATACAAAAAACTAAAGTAAATGTGTTTTTTGTTATTTAAGTCAAGTCTAAATGCAGAATTATTACTCCATGTTAACGTTCTCTTTGGAATGATGTAGGAGGAATTTATTTGAAATGTCAACAGTTTGATTTATTGCAGCTTATGTTATGTTATGTTACCTGTTCAGGTAAACAGAGCAATTGGATCATGAAGTGTGTAAATACAACAGAATAAATAACTCTGTTGTTCTCTACCTGGCGCGCTGCCCCTGTGTGACTCCTCTAGTTACGGTTCTAATGGACATGGGTGATTTGTGTCCACAGATGGTTCATTAAGTCCTCTGACTCATGCCTCCCAAACCAAAGGCTGCTTTAGTTTGTAATGCTGCATTGAACTCTTTTAGCATGATCTGCTGGTTTATCTTTCTTTCTCTTTCCTCTTTTTTTTTTTTTTAAGATGACGAGTTCTTCTTCATTGAACCTGATGCCAAACTTTCAAAGGTGGCACCTGAAGGCTGGAAGGATGACCCAAGGAAAAAGAAGATGGATGTCAATTTTAATCTTTTCCTGCGTATCAAGTTCTTTCAGGATGATGTCAATCTGATACAGTAAGAGCTGACAACATAATCAGAAACTAAAAATATCATTCTTTCTTATGAGTCCTTATCTTTTCATGAAATGCAGTAAATCATTGCAATCTTTACTATCAGAAATGTAGCTACAGTTTACAACGGTTTTCAATTTGTTGTAACTCTAGAACTTTATGTGGTTACTTGTTCCTCTCTTTTTTTTGGCCACCGCAAAGAAAATGTAAACCAGTGGGTCTCAATTATGTTGCAAAAATATGTTTTCAAGGAAACCGTTTGGAATAGCTGAACAATAGCTCCAATTTAGACTTTGTTTGCAGTGTTTGCTCACACATGCCCAAACATACGCTGGTGTTCAGTGTTAAGTTTTAAGATTTACGCTTTTGTATTGAAAACAGTAGTGTATTTTTTGCACATAAAGTGCAGTGATATGAATAAATCTGTTGAAGCATATATACACACCATTGTTCAAAAGTTTGGGGTCTTATAATTTTTTTTTTAATTGTTTTTGAGTGTCATACATTTACCAAGGCTACATTTATTTGATCAAAAACATAGCAAAACAGTAATATTGTAAAATATTAAAACCATTTGCTAATTTAATGTTGAAAAAGGTTTGCTACCTTTAGAAACTGTAACTTTTTTTTTCTTCCCAGCATTCCTTGATTAATGGAAAGTTAAAACAAACAACAACATTTATTTGAAAGATTGTGTCAATTCTATAATGTTTCATTTAATCAGTTTAAAAAGTGTTGAATAATAATAAAAAACATTGTTTTATATAGGCACACAATGACCAAACACCAGTACTACTTGCAGCTACGGAAGGATATATTAGAGGAGCGGGTACGCTGTGACCTGGAAAATGCCATGATCTTGGCGTCTCTGGCACTGCAGGCAGAGTTTGGGGACTATCAAACTGAGGTACAAACCACTTCGGAAAAATAGAAGAATTTTTAGTTTGATATTTTTGAAAATGGATTAGTTTTATTTCATTTTATTTTATTTTCCTACCCATAGTGCATTGCATCTAAAATGCAAAGATCTTTGTGAAAAAGGAATCTTAAATTCTATATCTAACATTAATTTTAACCATATGAGCATCATCTAATCTCAGTACATGTTTTATCCTCTTTGTTCCGTCAGCTTCACGGAAAGACATATTTCCGAACGGAGCACTACCTCCCTGCTTCAGTTCTGGATAAGTTCGATCAGACCACCATTAAAGAGGAGTTACCCAAACTCCACAGCTCATACTACAACGCTTCAGAGCAGGAGGCCGAACTTGAGTTCCTTAAGGTCAGGAACGAAATGCATCAGTCAAGTGTGATTCAAGGCACAGCTTCCTGATTGGCCAAACTTCCATAATTGGCTTGAATAAACGTAGATTGCTGCAGTCTGTTTTCTCTCAGATACTCTTGATTACAGCTTTTGTATCGGAATAGTTGCAAGACTAAATGTTGTTCTTGGATCTTGGTTGTACACATTCACATACATCAGTTTCTTTTTTTAACTAGATAAGTGCAGTCAATAATTGTGAATAAATGGACTTTAATTATTTTGATTTCCTTTCCTAATAGCTGTTGTTGTAGACTGCATGTGATTAGATCTGTCTCGTCATTTCTCTGTTATGTAAAGGTGTGCCAGAGACTGCCGGAATATGGAGTTCACTTCCATCGTGTGCTTCCAGAGAAGAGATCCCTGACTGGAATCATGCTGGGCATTTACTCGAAAGGTGTCCTCATCTTCGAGGTCCTTAATGGAAATCGAACCCCTGTGCTGAGGTTCCCCTGGAGGGATACCAAGAAGATCTCTTTCACGGTAAGATGTTTAGATTTGCATGTTTACATTTAGTGGAAATCACACGGCTGTGCTGGAGATTCTCAGAAAAACCAAAGAAGTTCAGCTTCAGGGTGCTTCCACATGGAATCATTTGGAGTGTCAGTAACATCCCTTATGTTTTTGTGTTTCTGTATGGTAGAAAAAGAAGATTTGCTTGCAGAACACTTCGGACGGGATCAAACATCTGTTTCAGACAGATAGTCAGAAGACCTGCCAGTATCTGCTGAACCTGTGCTCGGCCCAGTACAAATTCCACCTGCACATGAAAGCCAGACAGAACAACCAAGAACTGCAGGAACTGGGTAAGAAACAGAATGGTGACTGAGAAATCAAACATTGATTTTTAGGTTTTTCTTTTTTTACATATAAAAATTATATATTTTTATTTGGCACTTTTGATTTGGAATCTTTTTAAAGAAATCAATACTTTTGTTCATAAAGGATGAGTTATGATCAAAAGTGTTTAAAAATTACAATCAAGACATTTAGAATGTTCGAAAGTAGTTCTATTTCAATAAAATGTTGTTTTTTAAATTTCTGTTCATCAAAGAATCATAAACAAATAACAGTTTCAGCAAAAATCAACATAATATTATTAAATGTTTCTTGAGCATCAAGTCAGAATAAAAGAATTAAACTTGTTATTAACTTGTTATTAAACAACGAAAAAAGCTCATTTGAAATAAGAGGCTTTGAAAAAATTGGGAAGTGTTCCGAATGGCCCATACTCCTCAGGCTGCTCTTGAAGAATTGGCATTAAACTGAAAAAAAAAAAGCAATTTAGTGTCAACATTAGCCGGGATATAGAGCTTTCTTTGTTGTGTAAAAGCAACAAATGCCATGTAAACTGAAGTTCTTGGTTTTAACCGTTGCTCTTTTCATGCCATGTCTTTTTTCCCCGCAGAGAACTCCCCTCTAAACAATCTGCAGTACTCTGATGGGATGGGTGCAGTTAGCATGTCCCCCAGCTCTGACCCTGAACTCTACAAGAGGATGTCCTACTCTGAGATGTCCCTCAGCAAGAGTTCGAGTCGGATCTCTGTTCCTCCCGAACCGCCCTATCCAGGGTTCAGCAGCAGCTCCAACCCCAGGATGAAGAGTCGTTCCCATCATAACTTGGGTCAGCTGCCCGAGTCACCAGAGCACAGGATGGTGCCTTTCAGTAGCCAATCACAGAGCAGCATGACACGCTCACAAGTGCTTGCATCAACACACCAACGTGCAAGCTCTGACACAGACTCCATCGCTGTCGCCAGACAGCAGGAAGGGTGAGACACATGCAAACATTTATTTATAAAGCTCATTTTACAAAATCTTTACACCAGTCTCACTCTCTAGCTCTGTCATGGTTCTCTTGCTCTTCTTTTTTTAGAGTATATTTTTTTACATCTATTGTCTTCTGTAGCTTGTCACGTGCATGTCTTCACAGCTGTCTCACTCTCCTAGCCTAGTTTAAATGTATTTTACAATGTCTTTGTCCCCTTCTCACTCTCCTAAACCGTACAGTTTGTCTTGTTACTCTCTGCTTGTTGTAATTTCTATTTTCTTTATACCCCCTCTTTTTTTTTTTTTTTTTACAATTTCTTTTCACCCGTCTCACTCTAGCTCTGACATGGTGTCTCTTATTTCTTTAAAACTGTCTCTCTCCCTGATGCCTATAGTTTGTCTTATTTCTTGTCTTAATCTCCATTTTAGGTTTCTATTAGTGTCTTTATGTCCATCTCACTCTCTCTTTTTTCTTGCTCTCTAGCTCTGATGTGGTTTGTCTTATCTTTCAGAGTGTCTCAGTCTTCTGCTCAGCAGATGATTTGTACAGTATCTTCACACTTGTATCACTCTCCTGCAGTGATTAGTCTTATCAAATCTTTACACTCGTCTTTTTCTCCTGCTTGGTTGTAGTTTGTCTTGCAGTTTCTTTACACTTCTCTCACTCCTGTAGTTTATCGTAGGTCTTTACACCTGTCTCACTCTCCTCTTCTGCTGTAGTTTGTTTTATTTCTTCAAAACGGTGGCATCTGTCTCACATCGTTATACTCGTCTCACTCTCCTTCTCTGCTACTTTTATTTTTTTATACCCGTCTTGCTCTCATGCTCGGCTGCACTTTGTGTTCTAATGTCTTTACGCCTGTCGCACTCTCCTGTTCAGCATTACTCTGTTGCTCTGGCACTTGGCACAGCTGCCTGGGGCCAACAGCATTTATCGGCTCTCATGGGAGACAGACAGCCGCCGTGCATGTGAGAGTGACACTTAAAACTGTGTTCGAAGATGTTTGCAAACATTTTTATGTTCCTGTGAAGATAACTAATGCTTTAGACTCCATAATGATTCCAATAAGTCTTCGTTTAGCCGATTATAATCAAGTACGTTTTTATGAATGGAGTATATAATTGAATCTTCTAAATATGTAGTGTTACCAGGTTCCTCACTCACACAGCAATATTGTGGATTGATCAGAAAATGAAACCAACTGCATTTATTCCGCTCTGCTGCTTGAAGTAATTGGCTCTGCGCTGATTTTCATGACCATTTTCGTTTCCCCTGCTTCATCAGTGTGTTCAGCAGCACGGTCGATGACTTTCCCCGCTGGAGCCCCAAAAGCTTGAAGAAAGAGTCCGACTCTTCCTCTTGTGAGGACACGGGACAGGCGTTTGTCATAGGTGAGGACAGCGAGACCCGGCCGGCTGTTTCTTTCTTATCTCCACTCGCACATGGCTCATCACCCTTAAAGAACGTGTGTCTTGCTGCTTTTGAACATTCTCTAACTTCTTTCTCTGTAGTCTCTCTCTTCTGATAGTCTGTCAGGATAGTGGCCGGACTCTGTCTGTGCATCTCAGCCGCTGACTGCCTCTTTGGTTTTATCTTTGAACAGCTCTCTCCCTCTGTTCCCTCACCGATCTGTTCATTTTAGCTCTCCATTTCATCCCATCAGCCAATGTCAGATCAGAGAGAGCAGCATCCCGAATCCTCTTAACATCTTCCTCTGCATGAAGAGAGATGCCAAAAAGAGATTACAGTCTGAATTTATGCACTTGTAAATGCTTCACTACATTCTATATGTCAGAGAATAATACAAGCCTTTATACAATTAAAAATTCACTGCCAGTGATTAGCTGATGCTGGTTTTCAGTGGATGTGGTTGATATTATACTGACAGGCTGTGTGTCACAAGTGATTTTACCATGCTAAAGAATTGTTTTATGGTTAAATTGACCCGATTTATGTCCTTCATGCATGCTTTATTGTGCACACCTTTTCATTTTGGTACAGTAGGTAACACCATGGTTCAATCAATTTCTAGTTGAAATTCACTTGGAAATACATTATGTAAAATGAAAACACTGTTTTGTGTTATCTTTAACTGTGATAAAATCATTATTGTTGCTTTAAAATGACAAATTAAGACATCAGTCTTCAATAAAGACTTGAATTTGTTAATAGTAATAATAGTTAAATTATATAACCGTGATATTAACAACAGTACCATTCAAAATGAGTTATTTTATTTTTGAAAAATATACCTTATATCTTATAGATGTTTGATCCCGTCCGAAGTGTTCTGCAAGCAAATCTTCTGCACTGTTTGAGCAAAAATACAGTGAAAACATTCATATCGTGAAATATTATTTCAGTTATTATTATTCCTGTGATGCAAATCATTGATGATGATATTATTTGATTTATTCTTTATTCTTCTTTTATTATTCTATATTTATTTTAAATAAAATGTCTTTTTAACATTATTATTGACTTGACTGTTCATTTTCAACAGTAACAATTTAATATTTCTTTTAAAAAATTATTTATTATTACTGTACTGTATTAAATAATATTTACAAATAATATGGACAAATAATATTTTAATTATCCAATCAGAGTCAAGGTATCCATTTTATAAAATATAAAAAGCAAATAAAAGAAATTGACTAAGATTTGGAATGCATTTATGTATTTAAAAACATAAAAACATGCATTATGTATTAACATTATTAATTAATTTTGAAAATGATACAAGAAAGGAATGGTCAGGATATCAGACTTAATTTCCCCTTTTATACATACATTACAGTTGGGTCTGTCTAGTGACTTGATTTGTTTTTTTTCTGATCTCCAGGTGTGAGCATGCACAGCTCTGGAGCGCCCTCTACTCCTGCCTCCTCCATAGGAAACAGTGGTACGCTGTATAATCATTTAGCTTTGTGCCGCACAGCACAGCTCTGTGTGCTTTTCTGCCTGTCATCTGTTTCTTTTCAATGGTCAAATTGAACAAGTCCTAAATGTTGGTAGGAAATGTCATGTCCTGGTCTGGCCCTAAAACACAAACATCTGCTAGAATTGCAGTGAACTTTACGTGAAGAAAAACAGGCCTGTTTTTAATGTCAATAACAGTAGTTTACCTCGCAGTGACTCTGACCTCCGCTTAATCAGAGCTCAGGAACCCAAAGTCTTATGAGAACTTGCCAAATCCAACATGCTCTGGATTGCTATGTCTTCTCTGGTGTTTTACATGGCATGGAGAACATCTTTTCAAAAAAAGCACTGCTCTCTCGCGCGGACACTTGGCTCAAGTTTAATTGGTGTCTTTCTCTGGCTCAGATGCGTTCTGCTTCGCTAAGCTGTGTGGGTTATTTTTTTTTAGCTCTCATATACGGCTGTGTTGTGGGCTAATCTTCCTCATCCTCGAGAATGAGCTGCTGGCCACAGATGTTAGTACAGCACATCAGAGCTGGGCCAAACATAATGCCGTCCCATAGCACCAAGACACTAGTTATGAAAGATTAGCCTAGCTTATGGAGAGCTGTGCATGTGTTTGATTCGTTTTATGCTAATATAAATACACAGAGCAAGCGCTAGCCTGCTTTCACTAGCACTTCCCAGATCAGGTTGTTACATCACAGATGTATACAATATTTCCTAACTATTCTGTATTTGATCAATTCAAAACGCAGTTTTTCAAGGATACATATGTTTTGTATAATACAAAAAAAATTAAATACAAAAAAATGACTACATTTGTGTTCTGTACTAAATGTATATAGAGTCAGATAATAATAATATTAGTTAGTAAATAATAGGAAAAAAACTTAGTCAACAAAAATTCTAGTTAACTGAAACTAAATAAAAATCATTTTTTATTTTTTTATTCTTTTTTAAAAACCATACATATATTTATATATATATATATAAGTAAAAATAGAAAAACAACAAAAAATAGAAAAACTTAATTAGGCTTTAAAATTAAATATGTCTGTCTGTCTATGCCACTTTTATTTATTTAATTATTTGTTTATTGAAGTTACATTATTTATTTAAGCTGCTAAAGCTAAATTATTAAAAAAAGATATCAAATTAAATGTATTACAAAAATTACATACTACATGGCCCCTTTAAAATTAAACGAAAGCTAATTGTGGTCTGTAGGGGTTTTAATTTTTTAATTTTTTATTTTTTTTGTGGTGCTGGTTTTGTTTTATTTTGTTCATTTTGTGTGAAAATATAAATTTGTAAGTAGGGGTTACAATTTTTAATTATTTGTTTGTGATGGATTAACCTTCTGAAAGTTCTCAAAGTGTGTTTGTATGAATGAACACTGTTTTAAAACCCAGCCCGCTTTCCCTTTGGTATTTCCCACCCACAGACTCCTTGAAGAAGAAAGTGCATGCCTTACCCTCCCCAGAGCGAGAGATACAGACCGTAAATCTGAAGAAAGATGTCAAGTACGGGCTGGGTGAGTAACAAAACCCTCTGCTGCAGAGACGGGTGCACATGTCCACTCAGAATGGAACTCTACTGACACAGAAATGCTGTTAAACGGCGGGATTATCGGAACACACACACACACATACACAAATCTGGGAGGAATAAAGCGTAGTGTGATAAAGTGCAGAGGTCTGGCAGTCCTCACTGCTCACACACTGTGATTAATGAATCCCACTCCAGGAGAGAGAATGTGCTGTTTTACATCGGCCTCAGATGGTGACCTGCACAAATATCTTATCAGGATTTGGTCTGAATAAGAGGTTGTCCATCACTGATAAGAGAGATACATTTAGTATATGCACAAATGACAGTTTCAGTATAACATCATTGACTCTTTGGACATGTGCTTTTTTTTTAAGCAAGATACAGTAGAGTGAAGTGTGTGGCTTGTGTTGCTGTCAGGCTTTCAGGTCGTAGGTGGAGAGGCTTCTGGACCCCTTCAGGACTTCGGCACCATCATCAGCTCCATCACACCAGGTGGACCAGCAGATATTAACGGCTGTCTGAAACCAGGTGTGAAAGCGAAGAGAAGAGTGGTGCTTTCACCCTTGCTGCTTTATTTTTATGTAGTTGTTTATATTTTGAGATTGAAAGTGTCATCAGCTGTAGTGGAGATGTTCACAGAATACACAGAAATATGTACATAAAAAAATCTAAACAAAATGTTTTCCCTCCAAGTAACTATTGTTTGTAATACTTTAAATATCTGTGATTAATGCTAACTTGGTAACTAGCTCAAATAAAACATGTAATTTTTTTTGGGGGGGGGGGGGGTAGTTTTAATTAAATTATAATATGTTGTATGATGCTTTAAATATTTTATTTTGTTCAGTAATAGGTTGCTAACACCACATTTTTGCGTTTCCTGAAGGTGACAGGCTGTTGAGTGTGAATGATGTCAGTCTGGAGAGCCTGTCACATGACACTGTGGTGGAGATTCTGCAGAACACCCCTGATGATGTCACACTGGTGGTCTTGCAACCTAAAGAGAGACTGTTTCCAGGTATTGGAAATAATATATTGACTTTGCATGTGGCTGTTTTGGGAGAACTATATACACAATGTAGTGTTATTTCACCAGAATACACTTTTCTGGAGAAATGTGTTATATAGATGACTATACAATAAACAAGCCTGTTTTGTCTCTCTTAGACTCTCCTTCAGGACTCCATCATTACAAATCAGCCACACAAAATCAGGAAGTAGACATCGTCTCTTCCTCTGAAGATCATACGTGCTCCCCCAGCCCTCCTCCTGCTGCCTCCAGCAATACGTCTCCTCCTCAGTCCATTCGACAGGGGAGCGTCAGCTCGCAGGAGTCCAGGACAGAGAGCGCCGGCCTCCTGCAAACAAAGCTCAATGGATTCCATCGCAACGCTCCCACCGAGGGTTCTGCACCAGTACAGTTCATCCCCACTGAAAGTAAACCCTCTGTTGAAGCTACACCACCAGCTTTACCCCCTAAAACCAGAAAATCCAAAGTGCCAGACATTCCTAAAGAGCAGGAATACTCCGACAGAGGGGATTCGGACATGGATGAAGACACATACTCAAGTAGCCAAGAGAAACATAAGACTAAAAAGGTAGAATCAGCCTCTGTAGTAGTGATTTAAATGAACTTTGACTCTTACCTCTGGGTTTTGAGTTTCTAATCAGCATCTGTTTGATATGAACTTTGAGCTGTGTGCTTTTTAATCTTCACAGAAAATATTAAATTGCTTTTTGTTGGAATAATAGGACAGGTCTCCCTTGCTCATTCCATCCCTCCTCGGAGTTCCCAACATGCCATGAGATGCAGAAAATAATTTAGTTATCTGCTGCTCAAGAAACATGTATTATTATTGTCAATGTTGAAAACCGTTGTGCTGCTTAATATTTCTGTGGAAACTGAATACATTTTTTCCAGGACTCTTTAATTTAATACAAAGCTCAAAAGAACAGCATTTATTTAAAATATAATTATTATTATTATTTTTTTTTTTACACGATTGCCTTTTACAGTCACTTTTGATATATTCAATGCACCCTTGCTGAAAACAAGTATTAATAAAAAAGACTCATACTGACCCCAAACGCCAAAACCACATAGGAATGGTGTTGGACCAATGAAAATTCAGTATGGGCAGTGCTAAACATCACAGCCGAGTGACTGATATTAATTTCCATAAAGTCTGTGTAGATCAAAAACTCCTGGTTAGTACATGGTGTATCTCATATTGAATTTTATATTTATCAGTTCCACATTTCTTTCGACCTAATATCAGCGTTTAGGTTCAATACATAATCTTCAGAGTCAGACAAATGTCAAATATCGGTGAAAACATTCTAACTGCTTGTGACTGTCCTTTGCTCCCTTTCTGCCCAATTGCATTTCTGAATGTAAATGCAATGCAGTTTGCATGCCAACACCATTAACCTCTGACCCCTTGACCCTTGCATGTGTATGGCTGTGCACGGCCTTGTATTTACCCAGCTCTTCTCTGTTTACAGGGGGTTTCTCCCAACACCGTCACGGAGACTTTAAGTGCTAGTAGCCCAGAAGTCAATAGCCTCCAGCCTGGAGATCTATTTGACGTTGAGCTGTCCAAAATAGACAGCAGTCTGGGCATTAGTGTCACGGTACTGTTCGGAAAGGTTTCCGCTCACTTTTTTTCTCCTTTGACTTACTTTTTGTATGCGTGTGTGTTTGTGCGCGTGTGTGTGTTGTTTTTGTGCCCATAGCCCTCGCTCCTTTCTGAAGCTCCTCGCTTGTCTTCAGTTTTGGGAAAGTAGACTTGGCTCTTTGCATGCAGATTTTTACAGGCATTTGAATTGGCTCCCTCACTAACGGTAAAACCGAAACACAGTAGGTAGAGCAAAATGCCAAAACACAGACATGCCTCATTTACTGTTGTATTATGTTCATAACAGAGAAGCACTAATGCCTGCATGGATTTGCATTCGCTTGTCTGCGGTGTGATTTTACAGTGATCTTTTTTGAGATTTATGATCATGTGGTGATTATCTAGACCTTGTGATTTTATGATTACATTTTTTTCAATTCAGTATTTCAGAATACTGCAATGAAACGCATTAATCATCATCTGAAGAAATCAAGTGGTTTGCTTTATGATTGTAAGGATGGGTGCTGCTGATTTTATTAGATGGTTCAATCTAGTTCAATCATCATCATTTGAAAATGGTTCACTCATAATCTAGAAATTCTATAATGAGCATGTCCAATTGATTTCTTAAAACACGCATAGATTCAAAACACTGAGCACAGGCATTATTTCCCATGATGCCTTTCTTTACGGGTATGTTAACATGTTTGTCTGTCTCAGGGCGGATCAAACACAAAAGTAAGTCATGGAGGGATATACGTCAAAGGTGTCATTCCTAAAGGAGCAGCTGAGCTGGATGGGAGGATAAAGAAAGGTAAAAATGAGGATTTATTTGTACAGTTTTGAGTATACATCATTGTTGTACTGAATGTAATTTAAAAATCAGACCATATATAAAATTTAATTTTCATTTTATTTTATTTTTACATTTTACAGAAATAATGCAATAAAAAAGCTGTTGCTACAAAATAGGCTATATTTTCTTTTATTCAAAAATAATGAAATTAAATTATAATATAATATAATATAATAAGTGTATAAAATGTCCAATTTAGGGTGACAGGATATTAATATTACAATCAAATATAATATAATATAATATTTATATATATGACTATAATTAGTAATATATGCATAAGATGTCCCATGTATGGTATTACAATCAAGTTTGAATGTAATAATATTCAATAACTATAATTTTATTAAAATTAATATTATATTATTACAGTCAGTTGAAATATAATTAAATTGCAATTTATCACATCCAAAATAATTTTTGGTTTGTTTGCATATTGTTTACTGTGTATATTTATTATGTATATATAAATACACACACATGCAGTAATATATAATGTATATGTATGTGTGTGTGTGTAATAAATATATGTAATATACATGTAATAAATATAAATAACATATTTTTCTTAAATATATTTATGCATGTGTTTGTATTTATATATGCATAATAAATATACACAGTACACACATATATATTATGTAAAAAGAAACTTTTATTTTGGATGCAATAAATCGCAATTAATCGTTTGACCGCACTAATCATTTATTTAAAAAAAAAAATGCAATATTAATATCCCACAACCCTACGTAGGACAAGCAGTTCAGACAGTGGATGGATAGTAATATAATATAGTGTAATATATAAATTACGTAATAATAATAATATATTTTTCGTAAAATAACTGGAAGTTTTTCTTCAACAGATTCCCAGGTCTTAAATGACAATTGTGTAATCCTGAGTGTTGATTTTGTCATTCAGGTGATCGTGTGGTGGCTGTGAACGGGAAGAGTCTTGAAGGAGCGACTCACAAGCAAGCAGTAGAGCTGCTGAGAGACACCGGACAGGTGAGAACTCTGCACTGCGCCCCCTAGAGGACTCTGCTTCTCTGAAAGCTTTCTTAAAATAATTCCCACTGTCTAGGTGGTGCATCTTTTGATGGAGAAAGGTCAGCCCCCAAAAGACAGTATCCATGCCCCTCTGACCCCACAAGGCACTTCTGAACCTCAGAACGCAGCTGCAGAGGAGCCGCCACCACCGCCTCCCAAGAAAGCAGAATACAACTTCATTACTCCAGGTGTGAGATTGACACGCTTGTTGATGAACATATGAAAATGTGCTAGAGGTTAATGTGAGCTGATTTTTGAACTATGGAAGAGTAAATCGGTGTGCTCTTTCTTGTTTACCCCCTCTAGATAACACATTTGAGGTGGGTTTGCTGAAGAACACGTCCGGTCTGGGCTTCAGCTTCAGCCGTGAGGAGAACATTCCCGGAGAGCCTGTGGGCTCCAGCATGGTCCGGGTCAAGAAGCTGTTTCCAGGGCAGCCAGCAGCTGAGAGTGGCCGCATCGAAGTGGGCGACGTCATTCTACGTGTCAATCAGACGTCCCTCAAAGGACTGTCACAACATGTGCGTTAACCCTTTATTTACTACATAAAAAAAAAAGTAAATAGTATTATTAAAATGTCTTTTGTTTTTTGGTGTGTTGTCAGGAGGTGATCTCTGCTCTGAGGGGCACAGGACAGGAGGTGACCCTTCACTTGTGTAGACCTGCACCAGGGGTCTTACCTGAGATGGACTCTGCTATTAAAGTAAGCATAATATTCTGCTTGGTTTTCACTCAGTTATATCAGGAAAAGACGTAATGCAAAGTACAGCTACACATATCCCATGATAAAAGAAGTGCCACCACAAAAGACAGATTATTTTGAGACTTGTTTGACTTTATTTTGGGTCTTTTATTTAATTTTTTTTTATTTTAAGTAGTGTTTTGTTTTATTTAGGGTTAGGGTTTTGTTGTATTTTGAGTCTTATTTTGAGTATTTTTTTTTTTAAATTAAATTGTATTAAATTGAGTTTTATTTATTTTTTATTTTATACTTTATTTTCTCATATTTTTTTGTAGAATATAGTTTTATTATTTATTTATTTATTTTTTTGAGTCTTAATTTTTCTTTGTGTATTTCCTCTTGCTTTATTTTAAGTGTTTTATTTATTTATTTAAATTAGTATTTAGGGTTATTGCTGTATTTTAATTTTAATTTAATTTTGAGCATTTCATTTTCTTTTTAGTTTTGTGTTTGAGACTTATCTTTTATCTTGAGTTGTACTGAATTTAGAGATCTATTTTATGTACTTTTATTTTGAGTCTTATTTTGTTTTGTTTATGGAGTTTCATTACATTTTATTATTATTTCTATCTATTTATTTGAGTATTTTTTTTTCTTATTAGTATGTAGTGTTTTTTTTTTTTTTAGTATTTATGTTTCATAATATATTTAATGCAATTTTTATTTTATTACATTTTTTTATTTTATTAAATCAACTTTTATAGCTCTCCAGTGGTCCACCTCAGTTTTTAAATTAACAGCCTACTTGTTTTGGGATATTTCACATCTTTAAAATAAAATCTAAAATTGTCCTTCCACAGACACCCATACCCTCTCCACGAAAGGAACTCCGTCCCAAGCCCCAACCTGATGCCAAGATGAGCTCCCCGCCTCAGGCGGAGCGCCCTCGGGCGGTGGGTCCTGTGGAAGAGGCTCTGGAGAGGCTGATGGTGAAGTCGCCCAGTCGCAGGGACAGTTACAGCGACAGCACAGACAACGATGAGATGGAGGACGCCTTCAGCCCCGCCAACCTGGAGCAGGCCAGTCAAGCCTGGGACCGGAGTGTCTACCAGACCTCCATGGAAAGACTCCCATACGAGGCCGATATGGACGACACCATACGATCGGTTTATTACTCACCCAGACAGTCCATGTCTAGACCGGATGTCAGCAGAAGGTCAGAAATGTATTCTTTAAGCATAATAATTTTTTTTGTTAATATGTGTTTGCATGTAAGATCCTCGAATAACTTGGTTTTGTCATTGTAAACAAGTCTTTAAGAAATACGCTGTTGTTGCATAAGGTGACTTGGTTGTTTTATGTAATTGGGCCTGGGTTACAGAGTTCAGGTGTGACGGCACTAATTCTCTCCTCTGGGAGTGTTTAGCTCAGTCTGTATCATGTGACTGTGTCAGAGAACAGCCAGCAGCAGTGAAGTTCTTGTTTGCACTGCTGAATGCAGTGTTGTGATAGTGATCTGGCTTCTTTTGACTGATGTTTGCTTTGACTTATTAATTTTTTCAGAGCAGAATTAAAATAAAATAATAAAATGAAAGAAACAGATTGATATGTTGTTTTAACCTATTAGTCTGTAAAAACTGCTAGTTTCCAGCATTTCCAATTTAATTTTTTTTTGTTTCATTTCAATGTTTATCTTAAAGCATTTTATAATTTTTCTTTTATCTTTAACTTAACTAATTACATTTCTTAATTTTCTTTCTTTCCTATTTTCTTTTGAATGTTTTAACGTCAGGTTTTTTTTCCAGTTAGCATTTTAGTTTCAGTACGCATTAATCTCATAAAGCATTTTTTCATTTTTTTATTTAACAATTTTTAACATTTTATTTTTCATAGTTTCAATTCTGATCTCAAAGCATTTTATTTTTAATTTAACTCGTTTTTAGGATGATTCTTAGTTCTTTCAGTTTCAATGTCGATCTTAAGCATTTTATAATTATTTACATTTTTATATTTTAATTTATTCTTAAATTGAAATTACAGGAAGAAAAAAAAATAAAACAACAAAAAATGTAATCTAGGAATCTAGAAAATGCAATATAATATCAATATATTTTTCGGAATTGTATTTCTTTCCTTCAAGATGGAGAACCTCACATTTTCTCAATATATGTGACAGAATGCATGTTAATTAATTATGTTCCATTTCCTGTCTGTGTCCTCCAGTGATTTGGACAGCTCTGCAGTTCATATGTCATCCTCTCCAGCCCTGCGTGAGATTGGGATCCTGAGCCCCAGTCCAGACCCTCTTCCTCCACCGCTGCCAAACCCGGTTAACCTCATTCTGCCAGATCACGGCCAGGAGGAAGAGTTCATCCCTGTGAGTGACCGGTAGCTTGACAAAAGCCTGATTCCTGTGTGATATTTAATCCAACTGATCTTCTTTTGACTGTTTCTAGTGGAATGTCTTGCGTGTCTTGAAGCTCTGCGCTGCTATGATAAAGACAGGAATGTTTGTCGTTTTAGGAGGTGGAGCTGAAGGTTTCTCTGGTGAAGTCTGATAAAGGAAGTTTAGGTTTCACTCTCACCAAAGGGAACGACAGTAATTGCTACATCCATGACATTATCCAGGACCCTGCTAAAGGAGACGGCCGACTGCGTCCAGGGGATCGCATGATAATGGTACAGCATCACCAATGAGTCTACGATGCAGAACTGAATATAGCTAGTTAAGGAAAGTCCTATTTATTCATTTATTTATTTATACGTGCATACATACACACATACATACATACACACACACATATATATATATATATATATATATATATATATATATATATATATATAAAACTATTTTAATGATTTTTTATATTTAATTATTATTAATCTTAATTTTTTAATTTCAACTTCCACTACTAATAAAAATTTGAGGTTGGTAGGATTTTAGGCTTTTAAGTAATCTCTTGTGTTCACCAATGCTGCATTTATTTGATAAAAAATTCTGTAAGAACAGTAACATTGTGAAATATTATTACGATTGATATCTGTTTTCTAGTTTGAAGAACATTCATTTGAAATAGAAATATTTTGTAACATAAAATATCCCTTTACTGTCACTTTTGATCAGTTTAATGTTTTCTTGTCGAATTAAAATATTTATTAAAAAATAAATTGAATGGTGTATATTTTACTTTTTTTTTTAATGCTGGTCATAGGCAGGTAGCAGTGTTATTTTAGTATTTAGATTAGCATTGACATGTTATTATATATTTGAAATAGTTTTTTATATATATTTTCTTTTTTTCATGTTAATTCTAGTTACATTTTTATTAATTAAATTAGTAATTTTGTTTAGTATTTTTTATTATAGTTTTTTTTTCATAAAGTTAAACTAAACGTAAAAAATCTAATATTTTAGTTTAATAATTCAGTCTTTCAATGTTTTTAATTTTTGTTTTAATTTTATTTCAGTTAAACATTGATTTTGTTTCAAATAATGATATTTTTGAATGTTTTTTAGTTTATTATAATAACCTTGGCAGGTAGTATTAATGGAAGGGACCTTGTGATTTTAGAGAGCATTGTATTGGACAAATATTTGACACTTATCAATACTTTTATCAGTCCATTTTCTTGTTGATATGTTTCTTAAGGTTTCATTTTGTAGGTTTTTATAAATACACTCCCATATAAAACTAACATGCTGACTAAAAGCTGCAAATTTTAATTGAATTTCACACATTGCAATGCATCTTCACTCATCTACCTCTGTTTATAGGTGAACAACACGGATGTGTCTGGCATGAATCACACAGAGGTGGTCAACCTGGTGCGTGCCGCCCCCAAAGTCGTGGACCTCGTGGTCGGCCGCATCCTCGAACCTCCCAGACCACCAATAGAGGCCCACCTCCTCCCCGACATCACGTTTCAGTGCCATGATGAGTCCTTAGGTAATGGAAACATCAGCGTATATTGTAACCCTTCCTCTTTACCACTAAATGCCTTCGGACATTCTCAGAAATACCCAGAATCCTGCTGGGCGAGTGGATTCTGCAGCATTCGACCGATTTGTGTGGTGCATTAGTATTATCTGACTATCAGAGGTCAAAGGGGCTTAACCGGGTCACACACAAACACAGATATCCATCAGAGTAAACAAAGCCCACCTGCGTTTCACTGGAAAATGAGCTCATGGGGTTAGACAACACGCCAGATAAGGGTGTCAGGTTTCAGCACGCTGGCAAAAAAGCAAAAGAAAAAAAAACAGAAGGTGGCGTTAGGGTTAGCACAGCTAAGTGTTTGTTTTCTGGGCGACTCTTGCAGGGCTTGTTCTCGATGGAGGAAGTGACAGTGGGTTGGGCGTGCTGTACGTAAAGGACATCATCCCAGGATCTGTAGCCTCTGTGGAAGGCAGCTTGAGACACTTGGATATCATACATTACATCAACGGCGCTCCGACGCAGGATCTGACCCTGAGCGAGAGCCGCAGACTCCTGCAGCTGTCACTGAGGGATCTCAGTCTCAAAGCCACCAGGTGAGTTCACACTTCGAAGATCCAGCCATCTTACTCTCAGATGTTGGAAAGATACTTCTGTGATATGTGTAACACTTCTGGATGGATGCCAATATCTAACTATATTTCTGTAGGGATGGGAAGCCTGTTTTTCCGGGTGAGGAGCAGATTTCATTACTAAACAATAACGTCAGTCCTAAAGTCTCGCAGAGTATGAATGGTGAGTGTATAAACTAGTAGTGCACATTTTTATCAAAATTTCATCACTGTTCTGTAGTTTGGGGTCGGTAGGATTTTATTGTTGTCACCAAGGCTGTATTTATTTGATTAAAAAATGCAGTAAAAACAGTGTCAGTGTCACATGACTTCATACAGATTTGAAAACAGTTGTGAAAACCATGATTTTTGTTCATGATTTTTTTATGATTCTTTGAGTGGAATGTTTAAAAGTTAAAATAGAAAACAGAAATGTCTTTTGAAATCACTTTTGATCAATTTAATGCATCCTTGCTGAAGAAAAGTAATTTCCTTTAAAAAAAAAGTCATAATTTATGCTCCGATTCCAGGACAAATTGTGAAGACCGATGTCACTGATAATGTAATGTAAATAAATGTAATAAATCTATGGTTTCCATTGACTTACACTGATGTAATCTTGGTATAATGTAACCATCAGAGAAGATGTCATCATAATATTTGCATGCTGAATTCTGAGTTGCTTTCTTGCTTGCATATTGGCATACTGAATTCTCATTGGTCATTTACAGTTTGAAACAGGAAGTGCTGAGCTAGTTGTTATACATCATATTAACTATATAGCTAATGTCACCCTTTAACTATGGTAAAATGACTGTAAGGTGTGCTCCAGTGCTTACTGCTTTAGTAAATGGTATCAGTTGTTGACATTTCTTGTGATTTGATGGCATTCTGATGCTCTGGTTAGCAGCACTGTTACTCTTCTGGCTGTAAGCGGAGTAATATACACACTGTGGGCCTCATTTCTCTCTTTGTATCATAGGTTATCTCCATAGCAATGATCCTGAAGAATTGGAGGCCTTCTCTGGTATCTGTCCTGCTGAGGTAAGGACCTGTAGAACTTCTGGTAAACTATTAGCTAATATTGATCGGTGCTGCTCTGGCTAAATATTTTCTCACTAAATGCAGCGACTTCAGAAACAGAAAGCTCTCAGACTTGATATTATAGTATGGGTGCTGCTGTTCTGTGGCGAGTGAGACGGGACACAAAGGCTCTGAAATTTAAACTGAGGCAGGCCACACAGACAGGTCATGTTTCTGCAGTCTGTTAGTTACAAGAGGAACGAGTGAGAGGAATTCAAATCGATTTTTAGGAAACACCGCAGCTTGAGGCTTCTTCTGTCTTTGAATCGATTGTAATTGCTAATGGGATTTCATTGTCAATTTTTCCTCATCTCATTCACATTCTACCTTCTTTATTTCACTCTTTTCTGGTCTTGTGTGTTCACAGGAGCAGATTTTGAAGTTGCAGTTGGAGAAGCCGCCAGCAGGGGGCCTGGGCTTTTCTGTGATTGGTGGAGAGAGGGGTATTTTTGTGAAGTCCATCACCCCTGGAGGCACTGCAGACACCGCAGGAACATTACAAGTTGGCGATCGTTTACTGAAGGTCAGTAGCAAGTGTTTTTGGAATAATGCAATATGTTGTTGTTGAAGTTCTGAAAGCTAATTCTGTGGTTGCGTTTATGTACAGGTGAATGAGGATCTGATGATCGGCGTGTCTCACTCTAAAGCTGTCTCTACCATCCGTAAATCTAAAGGCTTGGTGCACCTCATCGTCTCCCGTTCACCTGACCAAATGCCCAACACGTACCTGGGCTTTCTGCCTCTCAAATCCAACGGTGTGAATGGCAACAACGGTACAATTTCATGCTAATTCATATTTTTATTGTATAAGATAAAAATATATAAATATATATTATACAAATATTATATAAAAATATAAATAAAAAGTATTTTAGTAGATATAAAATGTACTATCTACTAAATATATGTATATTTTAAAATAAAATATTTAAATCATTTTCTGTATTCAATTATTAATTCAATTATTATTCTTAAAAAAAAATATTGAATAAAAATAAGTTCTTTAAATTATAAATAGAAAACATAACGTTTATTTTAAATAATTATTATTTGTCTCAAAACGTATAATATAATTCTTTTTTTATTGCATAAAAAAAGTAATTTTACTAAATTAATTTACAAAAAAGACTTACAAAAATCTGTTTAAGATGTGAGTGAGGACAGTGGTGTGAAGACAAAAATCCAGACGGCATCAGAGCACAGCAAGAGCAGCCCACCTCCCCTCCCTCCAATAGGTACAGTAAAGATCACATGACCAGCCCGGGTTTAGTATCACTGAGATACTATTATAGGTTTTATTAAAATGTTGGTTTAGTTTAGGTTAATTCTATCATGTATTGATAAAACATTAAACATATTATCATCATTTTTAACTGTAATGTTTTGGTGCATTACATTTTTAAAATACATTTATTCAATGTTAATACAATATAAAATAAAACATTCAATGTATATTGTGTGTGTATATTTTCCATTTTTTGTGTGTTATCAATTTTGATTTTATTTGTTAGTTTTTTATGTTTCTATTAATTTTAGTTTTTTTATATTTTAATTTAGTAAATATTTTTAATGTAAATATCATTTTAGTTATTTTAGGTTTCTTTTTTTTCTTTTTTTTTAGTAAGTATATTTTAGTAATTTCTCTTAATTTTTATTTTATTTCAAGTAAAGTTAAAGTAATTTCATGAAAATGTTTTTGGTAGCTCTTTATTTTATAGTTCTGTTCCATGTGTATATATTATAATGTCTGGGTAATAACCAGACACTAACCCTGAACCTACCCTAAACCTCAGCTTCACTAATGTAGTTACCTTATACCAGTAGTACCTTCTTGGTTAAGTACGCTGTAAGTACAAATACTATAAAATAAAGTGTATGGTTTAAGTTACCTATAATAACCCCACATGACACATCATTCTGGCAGATGTCTCATTTGAATGTCACCTGCAGATGTGAAAGTGGAGTATTTACATGATCATGACTGTGTGTATCTGTGTTCTAGACTATGACACTGGCTCTCTAGAGAAAGGGAAGGAAACAGAAAGAGGTGGGGACCTATCAGAGGACACAGACTGTGACGGCTCGTCTCTGCCAGAAGACTCCCCAGAGGTACAGCCATCTGTAATCAGTTTTACAGCAGACACACAAGAGTTTCTAAGATCTGATCTGATAACAGTGGACTTGGAGGTGATTGTATTGTCTTTTGAAACTGCTTGTGTGAACTATATGCTATGTTGTTCTGTCTTCAGACGTCTCGGAAGGCTGAGTGGAAGGAAGAAAATGTTGATGTTCCACTGAAAGACAGGTGAGGAAAACTCTTCAAGTAATTTCACATCTGCAGCTTGTATGTTTTTGTTCAGATTAGATTTTAAACTTAGAAATTAAAATATAAATTCAGTTCATATTCCTGTCTGTCAACACGAAAGTCAAAGAGGGTTGAATGTAGCAGCTTTGTTCTGATCAGATCTCCCTCTCTTCTTAGTGCCCTGCAGTCATCGTCAGGTCAGCTGGATGAGGATGAGATCACATGGGGCAGTGATGAGCTGCCGATAGAGAACATCAACTCTAAATTTACTGAAGGTCAGTCTGCTGTTGAAGCCACTCTGTTTCTCATAGAGAAATGGACCGTTTTCTTCTTGTACGAATGGATTGTGAAGCCCAGATCTTGTTCATTGAATCGGTTTGTCTCATTGTAAATGTTCTACTTGTTATTTTGTCTCTCTGTTTCTCAGATGGACCCATTGTCACTGAGGAAGAGTTGACATCTCTGCCGCTGGTTAAAGTGGTTCCCGACGGTCATTATACATCTGCTAACCTCAACACTATCGTTCTTATGATGAGAGGCCTGCTGGAACAGAAAGTTCCTCTGCAAGAGTTTGAGGTACTATATATGTATCGATAAAGTCTATTCTTTGATCTTGGAGCACTTTCTTTAGTCACAAGAAATGATAAAACCCCCTAAAATTATTTAGGGGGATAAATTAGGAATAAATTACATTTTAAATAAATATTACAATTAAATTATTAGAATATTTCACAATATCAGTTTTTTTTACTGCATTTTTGATCAAATAAATGCAGCCTTGATGAGCTTTAGAGACTTATTTCAAGAACATTTAAATAATATTGCTGATCCCAACCTTTTTATTTATTTATTTATTTATTGCATGAATATAGCCTTTAAAGCTAATATGGATATAAAAAATACATTTTAATACGCATATTGTTTTCTTTCAAAGAACCTGCAGAATTTGCGTCCCTTGGATGACTGTCTGATTGGTCAAACCAAAGAGAACAAGAAGAAAAACCGATACAAGAACATTGTTCCATGTGAGTTAGGAAGAACATTGATGTCTAAACAATGCATGATTTCAAAAGTGATTTCCGTGAAGCTGCCTTGACAATCTGTATTGTATAAAGCGCTACAGAAATGATGGTGACTTGACTATTAATGCTGTCTTGATTCAGTCGACACAACCAGGGTCATGCTGGGGAAGGATGGTGGCTACATCAATGCCAACTTCATCAAGATGCCTGTGAAAGACGAGAACTTCCTGTACATTGCGTGCCAGGGGCCACTGCCCACCACGCTGGGGGACTTCTGGCAGATGGTTTGGGAGCAGAAGTCTAACGTGATCGCCATGATGACACAGGAAGTGGAGGGGGGGAAGGTGAAATGTCAGAGGTACTGGCCCGATACACCCCGCTCGCCCGAGATGGTGAGCGACCGGCTGCAGATCACACTGGTCAAAGATCAGCACCTGGACAACTTCGTCATCCGCCTCATAGAGGTCAAAGACATCCAGGTGAGAGGCACCTTGTGTATAGATTACCGTATTTTTTGGACTATAAGTCGCACCTAAGTATAAGTCGCATCAGTCCAAAAATACGTCATGACTAGGGAAAAAAACATATACAAGTCGCACTGGACTAGAAGTCGCATTTATTTAGAACCAAGATAAAACATTACCGTCTACAGACGCGAGAGGGCGCTCTGTGTTTTCAGTGTAGACTACAGGAGCACTTAGCAGCATAGAGTGCCCTCTATCGGCTGTAGACAGTAATGTTTTCTCTTGGTTCATGTCAAATTAATTTTGATAAAAAAGCCGAGTTCAGACTGCACGATTTTAGCCCAGTTTTTGGCTCACCGACAGGTTTTGAGAAATCGCCGACAAATGCCCGAAATCACAGGCAAATCTGAGCTCGTTCACTCAAGTGACAATCACGCAGTGTGAATGAGCAAAGACGCGATCTGAGAGAATCGCCGACGAGTCACCGATGCCCGAGAGATATTTGGCATGCTAAATATATGGACCTGTCGGCGATTCAAAATCATGCTGTCTGAAAAGTGTTCTGACTGAAACTACATCGGCGATGACCGACAGCCAATGAGAGAGCAACGGCGAGGAGTTATAAACCACAATATCAGCAAGCATGGCTTCATTTCAGAAAAAGGCTTTCTTCTCAGTCTATTTGGACCCATGAAATGGAAGATAAATTAGTATAAATTTAGCAGGAGCACCCGTGTCTTATTGACGTTTCATCGGAGCTATCCCGGTCTCACGTGAAAACTCCGGTCTTGCACGTGTGTTATCGCGTTGTTCCCTTGTCACATCACGCGGGTGTTTGGTTGTGAAACGTAGTTTGCATGCCAGACAGAGTTGCTGGTGATTCTTCCTATTGTAAAGTCATGCAGTGTGAAACCTTCTGTCGCTGATCCATCGTGCAGGGTGAACACAGCAGTGACTGAATGCTTGCCAAGATAGTCATGCAGTGTGAAAAGAACAGTGACCTGACTACTTTGAAAATCGTGCAGTCTGAACTCGGCTTAAGTCGCACCTGACTATAAGTCGCAGGACCAGCCAAACTATGAAAAAAGTGCGACTTATAGTCCGGAAAATATGGTAATATCTTCATCAATACACTTACACGCAGAGATGTTTAAATCTGCATGTACATCTTTCTTTTGCAGACTAATGAGATCCAGAGAGTCACTCATCTGAACTACACAGGCTGGCCTGATCATGGAACCCCGACTCAACCAGAACAGCTCCTGACATTCATTTCCTACATGAGACACATCCACCAATCAGGGCCCATCATCACCCACTGCAGTGCAGGGATTGGCCGATCGGGGACGCTGATCTGCATAGATGTTGTTCTTGGCCTCATCAGCAAAGATGCAGATGTAAGTTTATACTTTGAAAAGTTAACTTGAATTTTATATTTGTCATGTTTCATGCAAAGATGCAGATTGAAGTGTACATTACAAAACAAAACATTACAAATATAAAACTGTTCAAAGAATAAACGTATATATGACACTTGCTTAAAAATGATGATATATATGATATAACACATACATTATTAGCTAATGCGATTGTGGAAGTTATATGCAACAGTCATGTGTTCTCCACTTTTCCTCTCGTTAGTTTGATATATCAGATGTGGTGCGGACCATGAGACTCCAGAGGCAGGGCATGGTGCAGACAGAGGTGACCACTTCATAATGAATGATGCTTTTAAATGAAGTTGAATTCTGCTGTTTTTTTTTGTGTGTAACATTTGCTGTTTTTCCTCTCCAGGAACAATACATTTTCTGCTACCAGGTCATCTTGTATGTGCTCAGATGTCTGCAGGCGGAAGAGAAACTCTCAGGATAAAGCCTTTCTGCTCTCCTGACAGGCTCCAGTCATCCCCATGTCAGAAGCAGTTTCTTCATTTTCTGATCAGGGCCTTTGACCTCGTCAGAACACATTTGTCTTAAGACGTTTTGGACGTCAGTGACGTGTACAATCCTTGCAGAATTTTGTGTATTCTTATGGCTTACATTCTTGACCATTGGCTGCTACTTCTTTAAAAACATATATTTTATAATTTATAAGTTTTTTGGTAAAGAACCGTTTTTATAGATTCCTTAAAGATTACGGATCAAATAAGAAATGAATTCATATTTTTTTGTGGTACATAATCATTCTTGTGCATTTTAAATGAAATGATGCTGGAAATGTTGCCTTGACAGAATACGAGACAGTATTTGCTTTGTAAATCTTTTAGAAATCACTGAGTGCCAGTGGTAATCGACTAAATTTAAAGTGTTATATTTAGTGTGATATTTATCTCATGAAATCTGTTGATATGTTTTTAAAGCTGTTACATACTGGACAATTTGCAATTTGTAAATAAAAGAATATCATGCCTTTATAGTTTTCCCTAATCATTGTGTTTTTTGACATTTCTGTTAGTGAGGGAATTTTTTATTTTTTTGTCAGTTAATTGATTTATTTGGATGCACTCGGGTTTCCTAGGTTTAACAGACATTGCCTATTAACTTTTTTTGTTTGTTTTTTATACATATTGTGACTGTTAAGCATCAGCATGTATAGTTGTATCAATTGTTATGATTAGGATACAATTGATTGGATTTTCTCCTTCCATTTGTTTTCCTCAGAAACGTATAATATACTAGTTATTTAAATTAGAGGCTGCAGAAACTCTGAAAAAATAGGATTTCCTTTGATGTACTGTATGGCATGTTAAGATATGATATTTGGCCAAGATAGAACTATTTGAAAATCTGGAATCTGAGGGTGCAAAAAAAGAAAACCTCTACTAATCTAAATATTGAGAAAATCGCCTAAAGTTGATCAAACTATGGTCTATTGTATAAGGTTGAATATAATTTAAATATAATTATATTAAATAGTTCTCAGTTGAACTAATATAGTATAACTATATTTTTTTAACCTTAATCCAAAAATGGTATCTCCAATGTCCACAAGTGGGCGCTGAAAACCGCTGATCTAAATTGTATAAACGAACCTTTTCGAATTTTTGAATCAAATGATTCACCAAATGATTCACTGAAACACCACGCGCTGGTGACGCCTTCTGGTCAAAACCATAGACTCTATAGTCTCTAGATGGAAATAGGGGTCCACACGCACCCCCCGGCATTTTTTATGCCACCTGATTTTTTAAAATCCTTAAAGTGTTTATTTTCATAATCTGCCAGGTACCAAGCTGAAATAAAGGGAACCCAAAGGGTTCTTTTTTAACCCTTTGCTGCACCCGACCAGGAACCCGAAAAATCAAAAAATGATATAGAAAGTGGCATAACATTAGAAGTAAACAACATACAGAGAAAAATGAACACATTTTCCCATACAATTCTGACCCCAGGAATTTAATGGAATGGTTATTTTTGACATTTGACAACATATTGACCGTATTTCTGGACAAAAATAGCAAAAAATGGCCAAAGATGTGTAGAGGATCAACTATTTTTTCGTTTTCTCAAGCGCATAGGGTGATTTTTTTTTTCCACAACCTGTTATTTCTTTATCATTTAAGTGTCTATTTTAAGATTAAATTGGGTACCAAGCTGAAATAATGTTCAAAAATGTTCAAAAATTTAAATTCAACTCACAGAGACAAATGGACACATTTTTCAATACAATTCTGACCCCAGAAATTGTTATTTGTCATGTTTTATAACATCTTGACCATCTGTGGTCAAAAAGAGCAAAAAAAGTTCATTTGACAGCGTTTTTATTATACTTAGCAGCCTGAAATAGGGTTTATTTTAACCTTTTACTTCACCTATCCTGAACCTGAAGATATTTAAAATAGTTTTACTTTTGAAGTAAACAAAAAAGCAAATTAACTTAAATTTAAATAAATAAATAAATAAATAAATAACTACAGAAAAAAAATCCAAAAAGTTGATTGAGCACAAACTGCAAGTTTTTGAATTTTGGGGCTTTTCATACCGGCAGATTGCCATCTCCCACTGCTCTCTCTTTTGGAAAAATTTCAGTAAGTATTTGAAACAATAAATAAGATATACCCTTGTAGTCATAACTTAAAGTGATTTTTCAACAGTTTTTACTATAATCACAGGCTTTCGGAAATCGAATCTGTATTCTTGACTAGCAGTATTGGTAGCTTAGTTGGTAGCTCCTAGCTAAATTTTTTTTTTCATGCTTACCAAGGGGGAAATTAAACATTGTAACACAGCTGAAGTGTCTCCAAAGAGGATTCGTTCCCTAACATGTATTTTACATGTCTCAACTTTTTCTGAGTATGGTAATTTTACCACACTCAACACATGCAGGTGGGGAGGGCAAGCAAGAAGCTATCATATCTACACAGTATATGAGATATGGGACTCTGTAAAGATGTCAGTTCACCATACCACATGAGGGATATTTGTGAACAGATTCCATTGAAATTAGAGGAATTGTCTTTGGATACAATTGGCTTTCACCAATATTGCTATAAAAGCTTTACAGGGAAAATACACTCGCCTAAAGGATTATTAGGAACACCATACTAACACTGTGTTTGACCCCCTTTTGCCTTCAGAACTGCCTTAATTCTACGTTGCATTGATTCAACAAGGTGCTGAAAGCATTCTTTAGAGATGTTGGCCCATATTGATAGGAAAGCATCTTACAGTTGATGGAGATTTGTGGGATGCACATCCAGGGCCCGAAGCTCCTGTTCCACCACATCCCAAAGCTGCTCTATTGGGTTGAGATCTGGTGACTGTGGGGGCCATTTTAGTACATTTTAGTACAGTGAACTCATTGTCATGTTCAAGAAACCAATTTGAAATGATTCGAGCTTTGTGACATGGTGCATTATCCTGCTGGAAGTAGCCATCAGAGGATGGGTACACGGTGGTCATAAAGGGATGGACATGGTCAGAAACAATGCTCAGGTAGGCCGTGGCATTTAAACAATGCCTAATTGGCACTAAGGGACCTAAAGTGTGCCAAGAAAACATCCCCCACACCATTATACCACCACCGCCAGCCTGCACAGTGGTAACAAGGCATGATGGATCCATGTTCTCATTCTGTTTACGCCAAATTCTGACTCTACCATCTGAATGTCTCAAAAGAAATCGAGACTCATCAGACCAGACAACATTTTTCCAGTCTTCAACTGTCAAATTTTGGTGAGCTCATGCAAATTGTAGCCTCTTTTTCCTATTTGTAGTGGAAATGAGTGGTACCCGGTGGGGTCTTCTGCTGTTGTAGCCCATCCGCCTCAAGGTCGTGCGTGTTGTGGCTTCACAAATGCTTTGCTGCATAGCTCAGTTGTAACGAGTGGTTATTTCAGTCAAAGTTGCTCGTCTATCAGCTTGAACCAGTCGGCCCATTCTCCTCTGACCTCTAGCATCAACAAGGCATTTTCGCCCACAGGACTGCCACATACTAGATGTTTTTCCCTTTTCACACCATTCTTTGTAAACCCTAGAAATGGTTGTGCGTGAAAATACCAGTAACTGAGCAGATTGTGAAATACTCAGACCGGCCCGTCTGGCACCAACAACCATGCCACGCTCAAAATTGCTTTAATCACCTTTCTTTCCCATTCTCAGTTTGGAGTTCAGGAGATTGTCTTGACCAGGACCACATCCCTAAATGCATTGAAGCAACTGCCATGTGATTGGTTGATTAGATAATTGCATTAATGAGAAATTGAACAGGTGTTCCTAATAATCCTGTAGGTGAGTGTAGATCAGGGATAGGCAACTCCGGTCCTGGAGGGCCACTATCCTGCAGAGTTTAGCTTCAGCCCTCATAAAAACTCACCTGCCTGTATCTATCTAGTAATCCCGAAAACACTGATTGCCTTGTTCAGGTGTGTTTAATTAGGGTTGGAGCTAAACTCTGCAGGACAGTGGCCCTCCAGGACCGGAGTTGCCTATCCCTGGTGTAGATCGTTTACAAGTGTCAAAGGCTTCTATATCTGGTGAATCATTATCATTGAAAAGGGACTCTCTGCGCCATGTCAAATCACTGTCAGTTCAATCATTGTCAATGCTGAACTCTTTTTGATACAAGCATTTGATTTTGATATTTACTAAAGCAATTTTTTTCTGTCTTTTCTGTCATTGCTGTCTCAAGTTTCATACTGAAGTCATATGTTTCTGAGTGTCCTAGATGTGAAAGGATGGCTGTGAGCTACAAAGACAGAATATTGTTTTAGTAAATATCAAAATCAAATGCCTGTATCAAAAAGAGTTTAGCATTGACAATGTAGGACCTCGAAAGCAGTAAATTAACTTATAACTCACCTATTTGCTTCGATAGAAGTGTCAATGGTAGCTTCTTTTGACTCTTTGGAGGGTGGAGGGTGAGTGCTGCTTCTTGAAGTTGGTCAGCTGTTCCAAGTTTGTATGCACATCCAACAGCTTCATCTACAGTAATGCTGAGCTGTATATGAGGTTCGACTTAATACACGCATGTTGTTGCACCTTGGAGAATGTGAGTTCATGAGAGATGTCTTTGTCTCCCTGTAACCGTCTTGTCAATTTCTCACTAGTGATGGCAAAATCGAGGCCTCGTGAACCAATGAAACAGTTGAACCAAATGTGCCATATTGTTTCGAGGCTTCGAATCAATCCGACACCCGTCTCAACGGTGACACCTAGTGGTCACTTGCAGGTGTTGATCTGAAACAACCTTGACGAGCCATTAAAAAAATGTGTTGTTTTTTTATTATTATAATGTTCTAATATGTGAAGCTTGTAACCTATAGGCTCCTCACTGTGCATAATGTTATTTTGGTCATGAAAAATGAATATTAATAAAAGAAATCAAGCCACAATGTCTCACTTTTTTAGAGATTTTTATTCAAAAATATTAATTTATCTGCTGTGGAAGGACTTAGCCTACTTCTTTTTTTACAGATAATTTCTCCAGCCTTTGAAAATATCCTCTCACAAGGGACACTTGTTGCTGGCATACAAAGATATTTTTTTGCAAGGACATACAAATGAGGAAAGATTACTGCTCTCTCTTTCCAGTAAGTTAGTGGATCATGAGTTCTGGGCAAATACGCATCGTTGATGTATTTTTTCACTTCCACTGTGGCATCAGCTGTAGCATTGTGTATCATCTTGGTTTGATGGATGCGAGTATCAAAAAGTTCCCATAAACTGTCCTGTGTTTCTACTGGTGTTGGCGTTGATGTTGATGTTGATGGTGATGATGATGATGATGGGTGTGATGTTGACATTTCTGGGTCTGAATAAAAATGAAAACCGCAATTAGTAACAAATCCTAAACTGACGGCATATATGAAGGATATATTATATTACATGATTCAGATTACATAACATAACACAGACTGAAACTGCTCACCAGGATTTGTGTTTGAACGCATCAGTGAAGCACACTCCAGTGTGATATGCTTTTCAGCTTCCTGGGCTTTGGCAGCATTTCCAAATGCCACATTTTTGAACCTTGGGTCCAGCAGTGTAGCCAGTGCCAAGGCTCTAAAACTCTCATAACCTCCACATCTGGAGTGCAGACCTTCTTGCAGATGTGAGCCTATGAGCCAAAACAGGAGAAACACATATTTATAATAATGACAATAATATGACAGTTATGGCCAATCACATGGGTAGTATGGTCATTGTGGCCTACCTAATTGAACAGTTGATTCCTGCGTTGCATTTCCTTTTTTCTGTGCAAGCTTGTGCTGCAACATCCTGTACAGTGGTATAAGCTTTGAAGCAGACACTCTCTTTTCCTCTGACATCTCTGTTGTTGCGAGTTTGAATGGTTGCAGTATTGACAATGATTGTTCAATAATGTCATAATCAATACTTGTCAGGGGAGCAGTATCATTGTTTAAGTTGGAAAGTGCAGCAGCCACTGGTTCACGTTGGTCATACAAGCGCTGTAGCATGTCAAATGTGCTGTTCCATCTCGTGTCAACCTCCTGTATCAGTTTCAGAGTTGGTCTTCCCATCAAGCTCTGCATCTCCACAAGCTTGTCCTTTGCTTTGCAGCTGGATCTGAACAACCCCACTATCTTTCTGGCCTTCTGGCGTATTTCATTGATGACTGGGGTTTGATCTAGTGCCTTTTTCACAATCAAATTTAAAGTATGAGCAAAACATGGGACATGGCGAAGGTGGAGTAGCTGGGCACTTAGGATCATGTTAGATGCATTGTCAGTCACCATGCACTGAACTTTGGAGGTTATTCCCCACTCAGCCATTAGCAAGGCTTTAGCCTCCATGAGATGCTGGGCTGTGTGGGTTTGGTAAAACCTCCTTACACCCAGTACAACAGTTGCCATTTTTGCCTCTGGTGTTATGTAATGGCAAGTCACACCAAGATATCCATCCATATTAATGGAGGACCACATGTCAGCTGTAAGGCTAACAAATTCGGCCTTTTGTAGGTCCTCCATTGTCTTCTCCTTGGCTTTGTTGTACTTTTCGCTGACCATTATTTTAAGCACCTTCCGGGATGGGAGGACATAGCTTGGATCAAGCTTGTTCACAAATGCCCTGAATCCCTCATCGTCCACGATGGTGAAGGGCTGCAGATCCTTCACCACCATGTTTATAAGAGCCTCATCCAATTCCCTCTGTCTGACTTTTAAAAGAGAAGACAAAACATACTTTCAGACAAATACATTGGAAAAATACAGCTTCAATTAGTGCACATCTATTAAAAGTATAGCCTACTGGTTCATTATTTGGAAACCTTCCAGTGTTTATAATCAGTGCTTTATATAACTTATAAACTTTATAAACAGTGTCCCAAAAGGTTGTAATTATATTTCAATTATAATTATATCCCGAACAATGCATACCTTGCTTAGATGGCCCAGCAGTGTCAGTAGCAGGCCTAGGTACAGAGGGAATGCCATCCTCTGCACCCTGCAAAATGGCAGGATGAGTGCTCCTCAAATGGCGCATCATGGATGATGTATTGTTGCAGTAGGCTAGCTGCCGATCACAATACACACATCTCACTTTATTTGGGGTTTCTAAATGGAAATGCTCCCACACCACAGATGTACGGCATCTCTTCTGGGGAGCTTCCATTTTATCTATCTATCCAAATCTATCTATCTATATATGAATCGATCTATGTATCTAGATATGTATCTATAATCTATGTATCTATATATGTATCTATCTATAATATATGTATTTATATATGTATCTATAATCTATCTATATATGTATCTATCTATAATATATGTATTTATATATGTATCTGTAATCTATCTATATATGTATCTATCTATTAATCTAGCTGTCTATATATATTTATATCTATGTATCTATTAATGTGTCACTATATGTATACTCTGTCTGTCTCTAGCCTCTCAGTCAATGTGTTGTGTAAATTTAAATGTAAGTCTAAATTGCCTATAACTAATCAAATCGCACTATGTCACTATATCACCAAAAATCCGCTATCTCAAAGTCAAACTCCTCTCACAAAAACCCACGAGGTCAAAATGCGTTTATTTCACTTTTATACAGATGTGCGATTGTGTGGTCTGTTCCCGACCGTTCCAATCAAACGCTGATTCGGCGGACCACACCTGATGAAACAATTAGTGAAACACTTCGAGGCTTCGTTTGGTCATAGTCACGTGACATGGGTGTTTCGAATCACGCTTCGGATCAGTGTTTCGACACATCTGCGCTTCGGGATCTCGCAAAGCTTCGGAACGACTGTTTCGCTTCAGCCATCCTTATTTCTCACTGCAGTATTCTGGATTAGGAAAACCTTGATTTTCCAATGTCTTCATGTACAAGTTGCACATGGATCTTAGCTGGACAACTTCTTTGCATTCAATCACATTCCTAAGAATGTAATCCTTTACCACACAATATGACTTGTTATGTGTTTCTATCTTCTGGGCCTGCAGGCTGTCAGTGTTGTCTGCTGCCTTTTCTACTCTCTCCCTTCCATGCTCATGGGTTTGGTACTCTGTGTTGAAGTTGTTTCTGCATGATGGATGATACTTAGCTTCCATTGCAAAAGGGTCCTTGCCATGCACCTTGCGATAAAGAGCCTATTTCTTTAATTCCTGTGCCCTAGGTTCAATAACTTTCCAGGCTGGTTCCTTGTGTTTCCAACTCTGAAACTTTGTAAGCTCTTCAGTCTTGCCCTTGAACTTGGAGTTTGCTTTGTCACAGAAAATGCACTGATTGGGAAACAAGAAGGAACACCTTCTTGGAGCTCCTTCAGATTGAACTGACCGTGATTTGACATGGAGCAGAGAGTCCCTTTTCAATGATAATGATTCACTAGATGTAGAAGCCTTTGACACTTGTAAACGATCTATTTTCCCTGTAAAGCTTTTATAGCAATATTGGTGAAAGCCAATTGTATCCAAAGACAAGTCCTCTAATTTCAATGGAATCTGTTCACAAATATCCCTCATGTGGTATGGTGAACTGACGTCTTTACAGAGTCTCATATCTCATATTCCCCACCCAACTAAGCTACCAATACTGCTCGTCAAGAATTCAGATTCGATTTCCGAAAGCCTGTGATTATAGTAAAAACTGTTGAAAAATCACTTTAAGTTATGACTACAAAGGTATATCTTATTTATAGTTTAAAATATTTACTGAAATTTTTCCAAAAGAGAGAGCAGTGGGAGATGGCGATCTGCAGGTACGAACCGACGATCACCAACTGCCAACTGCAAAGCCCCAAAATTCAAAAACTTGCAGTTGGTGCTCAGTCAACTTTTTGGACTTTTTAGATTTTTTTTTCTGTATTTATTTATTTATTTAAATTTAAGTTAATTTGCTTTGTTTTGTTTACTTCAAAAGTAAAACTATTTTAAAAATCTTCAGATTCAGGATAGGTGAAGTAAAAGGTTTTTGTTCTTTTTGACCACAGATGGTCAAGATGTTATAAAACATGACAAATAACAATTTCTGGGGTCAGAATTGTATTGAAAAATGTGTCCATTTTTCTCTGTGAGTTGTTTACATCAAAAGTTATGCCACTTTAGAGCATATTTAGATTTTTCGGGTTTGGTGCAAAGGGTTAAAATTAAGCATTTTGGACATTTTTCAGCTTGGTACCCAATTTAATCTTAAAATAGACACTTGAATGATAAAGAAATAACAGGTTGTGAAAAAAAAACACCCTATGCGCTTGAGAAAATGAAAAAATAGTTGATCCTCTACTCATCTTTGGTCATCTTTGGTCTTTGGTCATCTGAGGGATTCGAACCCCATCGCTGACAAGATCTCTCTGGATGGGATGGTTGAGTTTAACAAAAGGAACATCTGGTGAGTCCTTGAACAGATACGTCTTTGTAATGCAATGTGATGCCTTTTAGTACGATCTACAGTCATTACTGTTTTCCATTCTTACATCTGCCAATCAGGAATGACGGCAAAACCGTGAACGTCATCACCACAGTGTGTTTCTCCAAAGTCAGAAAGGTAGGATTTTTTTTTTTCGTTATTTCTTTTTTAATTAATAAGTATGAATCTCAGCATTGAAACATAAGTGTCGGCTTATATTAGTAATTGACAGTTTATTTTCTATTTATACATTGTTATACCTTTATTCACCAGGCTGCTTTTCGAAGGTTAATGAACTTTTTTAACATTTCAAATCTAATCTCCTCTCAGATCCATGTCGCTGGAAGTTTTTAAGGAAGTTCTTCCTGGGAAAAGATGAGGATGAAAAAAAAAAGCCAACGATATATATATATATATAATTAATTATTATTTATTTGTATTTTTTTCCAGAGGTGAGATACTTAGTCTAAGAAACATTGAACGTCTTCATAAGAAACCCAAATTTGACGAAGAAACACGACTGGGAACAGCCACGGTGAGTGTAAAAAAAAAAAAACGTATCATGTTAATATAGAATAACTGATACCTGAAACTGAGGATTTTTTTTATGAAACACAGTCACAATGTGAGGACCAAAGGAAAATGCTCCTTCAGAGATAAACAGGTGAATAATTAATGACCAGGTTAATGCCTTTAGATGTATTAAATCTCTGCACACTTAATTTACCATTAAACTTGCATTTGGGTATTTGCAGTGTTTCTACTTAATAGTAATTTCCACTCTCTTTTTCTTAGATTGCATTAAGAGATGCTCTCCTGAAGAAGAGAAAACACAAGTCAATCTCACCTGTGACGGACTGAAGCTGATTCGCTGGTTTATGTCATGATATGATCTCTGTGGACCATTCTGTGTACAGGAAGACAATATATATATGTCTCGGCTGTGTGGATTTACATGTTACCTGTTAATAAATCATTTAAATATTTGAATTTTGTTGCATTACTTCGTGTATTTTACCTACATGTGGCCCTTTAGACAAACTGCACCCTTAATCATTTAACTGAATTAGTAAACCTGAACTAACTTCTACAGCATTTGGTTTCATATTTTGTCATCTAATACAATGAGATTCAGACATTTTAAGTGTCCAGATATGTTGGGACCACTGTATATGATAAAAAAAAATATTTTATTCAATGAAATTTGGGAGGAATAGGCTAGATATTTCTAGCTGTTGATATATGGTTCCCTTTTATTTGCATCTGCAATGTCATGCTAAGCACATATATCCTCTTGACAGCTGTGTGGTCAATCTACAGCTGTCATTGTTGTTTAGAATGTCACATTGTAACATACGTAGACCTACCTACTTAGTAACAAGACACAGTTGCTTCTGAGTTGCTAAACTTGAATCTTTCTGTTTGTGAGATCATTATTATATCTCGTTATTGGTGAAAAGTCTGTTTATATGTGTTGTGTTATTCCTCAGTTTTTCCTCTTACTTTTCGTAAACCTCTTCTGCTGTGTGTCTGTTCTCTGGGCTCTGAAGAAACCTGGACCAGGAGAGAGAGGGAAAGGGAGAATGGATGAAAACCACATAAAAAGAAGAGCATTTTATCTCATTCTAATAATGACTTGGACTTTGGTCACCATGTATTTGCCTTTGATTATTGGAGGATTTTTATATTTTCTATCACAAGAAGTTCAAATTTTTACATCCTTTTGCCTTTCATGTTTCATTCTGGCTGGTTTTGCACAGCCTGTCCTGTATCTCCACCGGGTTGGAAAACTGTCATTCCTTTGTTGGAGCTGTAAAACATAAACCCCATCATCTATTTGATCAGACTGCATGATCTGTCTTTTGGTCAAGTTTGATGCATTTGCATGTCAGGCCTCCTTAGCCTAAGCAGAATATAAAGTGTGCGTAGACTAAATGAAAGATTTATTTATTTTGTATTTTTTTTATTTACACTAAGGTTTCTTAGCAATATATTTTTTTAGTTATAATTTAGCACTTGGTTTAAAAGGTGTTAGAAATGATAATTATAAACTGTCTGCACTGTTAAACTGTTAAATGATTGCTTGCGGTTGACTAGAAAATGACTTTTATTTTAAACTTCTATTTAAATATCGAAATTGTACATTATTATTATTTTTTTGTAATCTCAGTGTACATTATTTTGATTTACACAGGTTTTGTCAGTATTTTTTGCTAAAGCAAAAAAAAAAAAAAAAAGCAATCCTGTGGGGCACTGGGGGGCTGGGGTGTCCGTCTCAGTAGAAATCGCATTCAGCGGGGTAAGGGGGTAATTTAAAAAACATTTTTTAAAATATACTTTTATATTGCAATAATTGAACTTTAAATCTTGAAATTAATGTACAAACAAGAAAAAATGTATTTTTATTTATTTATTTGTTTGATGCCATCTTTTTTAAGAATCAAGGCCAGCATAAATGATACTAGTACTTCTGATGTCTCTATAAAATAGTTTTTCACACTAATATTTAACCATTGACTGAAGCCATTCAACATTAAAGTATAATAGAGAGCGATCAAATTAACCATTTATTAGACTTTAAAAAATAACCTCCAATTTAATTGAAATTAAAACAATCTTCACATAAACCCAGTAGAGTTAATTCACCTTTACTCTTCAACAGAAATATACAGAACGTTATCATCACTAAATTCTAAATTAAATATAGATGAATATTTAAAAGTAAAATATTCTATAAAAGTTATTGATTTCCTCTTTTTTTTCTTTCTTTCTTTGATGAACAGACATCACAGCAGCTGGTTATGAAGTTATTTTGGCTGCTATCTCTTTAAGAGCTTCCGCTGCTAAACGTGACGCTGATCTGATACATGGCATGCCTCATATTTTGTTGTTAGATGAGGGAGACAGTGCTGGGCCTCTCACAGTTTTGAAAACCATTAAGAGACATGTTCTTAAATGTGACTGTGACTCATAACATATTACTTGCATGCACAGTTTTAAAGCAGCTTTAATCGCCTTTTCGGTAACTTCATGACTTAACTGTCCACGAACTTGCATGCATGTAGTTTCTTTCGCGCTTTGAAATGAAATGATACAGGGTACAGCGGTGCCGGCGCCTTTGTGCTTGCAATTGAAGAGCATGCGCTTCGAGCACATACATACGGTATATATAATTTATTTATTCTCAAGTCTACTTTATTCATAGAACCCTAAACCAAAAGGACTGTATAACAGCATAATAATACAAAGATACTACGACAAAAATCAATAATAACAGAAAAATAAAAATAACCTTGAATAAAAATGAAAACAATTTCTGAAAATCAACAATTGTCTTCAAGCTAGATTTAGCGTCAATTTAGAGTGCAGATCTGGGCCCTCATTTTTACAAACCCGATTCCAAAAACGTTGGGACAAATTGTGAGTTAAAAAGGAATGGAATCATTTACAAATCTCATAAACGTATATTTTATTCCCAATAGAATATAGATAACATGTCAAATGTTGAAAGTGAGACATTTTGATATATCATGCTAAATTGAAAAATAGTGGAGCAATATCAGAAAGGAGTTTCTTAGAGAAAATTGCAAAGAGTTTGAAGTTATCATCATCTACAGTGCATAATATCATCCAAAGATTCAGAGAATCTGGAACAATCTCTGTGCGTAAGGGTCAAGGCCGGAAAACCATACTGGATGCCCGTAATCTTTGGGCCCTCGGCTCTGCATCACATACAGGAATGCTACTGTAATGAAAATCACAACATGGGCTCAGGAATACTTCCAGAAAACATTGTCGGTGAACACAATTCATCTTGCCATTCGCTGTTGCCGGCTAAAACTCTATAGGTCAAAAAAGAAGCCATATCTAAACATGATCCAGAAGCGCAGGCGTTTTCTCTGGGCCAAGGCTCATTTAAAATGGATTGTGGCAAAGTGAAAAACTGTTCTGTGATCAGACAAATCAAAATTTCAAGTTCTTTTTGGAAAACTTGGATGCCATGTCATCTGGACTAAAGCGGACAAGGACAATACAAGTAGTTATCAGCGCACAGTTCAGAAGCCTGCATCTCTGATGGTATGGGGTTGCATGAGTGTGTGTGGCATGGGCAGATTACACATCTGGAAAGGCACCATCAATGCTGAAAGGTATATCCAAGTTCTAGAACAACTTATGCTCCCATCCAGATGTTGTCTCTTTCAGGGAAGACCTTGCATTTTCAAACATGACAATGCCTGACCACGTAATGCATCAATTACAACATCATGGCTGCGTAGAAGAAGGATCCGGGTACTGAAATGGCCAGCCTACAGTCCAGATCTTTCACCCATAGAAAACATTTGGTGCATCATAAAGAGGAAGATGCAACAAAGAAGACCTAAGACAGTTGAGCAACTAGAAGCCTGTATTAGACAAGAATGGGACAACATTCCTATTTCTAAACTTGAGCAACTTGTCTCCTCAGTCCCCAGACGTTTGCAGACTGTTATAAAAAGAAGAGGGGATGCCACACAGTGGTAAACATGGCCTTGTCCCAACTTTTTTGAGATGTGTTGATGCCATGAAATTTAAAATCAACTCATTTTTCCCTTAAAATTATACATTTTCTCAGTTTAAACATTTGATATGTCATCTATGTTGTATTTTGAATAAAATATTGAAATTGGAACTTCCACATCATTGCATTCTGTTTTGATTCACAATTTGTACAGTTTCCCAACTTTTTGGGAATCTGGTTTGTAAAATGTTGGACAGAAACCATCCTAAAATTGATCTTAAGATCATCTCTCAAATATGCATAGGCTATGTGTGATTCATAAAATGAGCGTACGTACAGAAATCAGACTTACGCCTCTCTTTAAAATGTGAAATCATTGAATCGCAAATGATCATGAACTTGAGTAGCCTACAATGTGATGTTTTATTAACAAATTTCGGGAGAAGCACACGCAGATAATCAGTGCGGCAAGTTCACTGTAGCAGGTGTATGTATGCAGCGCGATACAAAATGCAACACGTAATAGGACAGTGTAAGTATAATCAGTATTTCTATCCCAACTGGATGCAACAAATGCCTTGTTTGTAATGGGTTTCATTGGTTTTGTCTTGTCATGCCGGGACACACGTCATCACAGTATGGTGAGGGGGCGTAACATTTCCGTCACACGCTTGAGGCATTCATCCAGTCACAATACACTGGAAAGCTGGCCAATCAGAGCAGACCTCGCTTTTCAGACCGATGAGCTTTGTAAAAAACTCTGCGTTTCAAAAAGGAGGGACATAGAGGAGAAACGATAATGTACAGTATGTGGAAAATAATGTGTTGAACCTTAAACTGCATAAATACATTTCATTACATCAAATACACAAAATTATGCAGAAAAATCTGTTGATTAATTATTGTTCCTAATATTTGTAAGTTGATTTCAATCAGCTTGTTGTGTCCCCCGAACTAAATTCAGTATGATAATATTTTCTGCTGTATAACAAGTGATCACAGTGTCATTCAGATACAAGTGTATGGAAATTCAAACTGATAGGATTAATTTTGTTCTTAAAACAAGGAGAGTTGCGTCAAATTGCTAAAATTGGTTGTATATGTTTACATTTTATCCGTTTTTATTTTTTTATTTTTTATTTTTTAATATTTGTATATGTTAGTTCAAATTCTTAAATTGTTTCCATTGTATTAAGTCTTCATTGTTAATGTTTGCACAATATAGATGATCTTCCTTAGAACAGAGTGTCTTCCCAAACACATAAACACTCATAGCTTTATCTAATGGGTATAGTCAGTATGTAGTAATTGAATGAACTGAATCGTTAGCATGCCTGTAAATATGTCTTAAAAACAAAATGTTCCAAGTGCATTCTTGGATTCAAATGTTTATTCTGACACATACTATTTGCATCTCCGGTGTGTTATGTGACAAGTGATTTTTGCACTCTGGACATCCACCTGTGGGCTCATACTGGTGGAAAACACATTATTTAAATGTAAGTAATTAAATTTTTTTTGTCACTGTTTTGACTATGAAACAGGTGTACTCATTTATCCTGAAATTGATTTAGAGGATGATTGAACTTTTATTTGTTTATATAGACACTTTTCATATATTTGCCATTTATTATCTAAGTATACTATGGTTTTCTTAAGACAGAATATTCAAGAAGATTTTTCATACAACATTGGCACCAGATGGGACAGCCGTTCTCACAAAAAAATCTATTTATTATTTATTTTTTATTTTAACTATTTTTCGAGGCCGAGGTAGTGATTGCAAGTAAAATGTACAAGGCCCAGTTGAGCAAGTACAGAGATGCATACGCCACATGCACACTTGTAGACCCTTCCATTTGATATATTTTTTTTAATGTTTTTTTTTCTTAGTCTGCTTTTGCTCTATATTGTTGGTGTAAAACAAGATGATCATGTTGTCAAGTGTGATTTGAGAATGTTCCAAAAAATCATCTTTTGCTTCAACAGAAACAAGAAAATCTATTATTTTTTTTATAGAAATCAGATAAGTTGGTGTATTGAATTAGAGGCAGATTATAAAGTCTAGAGTTCCGTACTGAAGAACAGAGAAAATGTCATCTGACTTTTTAATCGGTTTCTGTACATTTGCATGGAGGGCTGAATGACAGTGTGTTGAGTACATATGAGATATGAATGAACGTCTGTGTACAACAGAGATAGTAGCCTACTTCACAACACTGTGCTTCCAACAGGAATATTTACAAGCTGATGCTTTCATAGTAATATATATTTTTTCATGTTTAAGAAGTTAAAATGTAAGAAGTCACAATCTGCGTGACCTGATTTCTGGAGAACGGTTGCAAATTGGCTTGACAAGGTAATAAGATCCTCTTAAAATGCCTTTATTGAAGTGTTTTTTTTTATTTTACAGTGAAATCTTAAATTGTGAAACAAATGCCGTGTTCAATCGATTTGTCTTAAGTCATATTACATATTACAAATCTAACAGAATATGGACCCATTTTTACAAGCTATAAATCTTGTCATATCAGAGATCATTTTCATTTACACAGTTTCTTGTTACCATTATTTTGGGATTGAACAGACTGCACAAAATTCTATAAATCTTTCTCTCTATGTGACTGTGCATGTGAGTGTGTGTGAAAAATATATATTAATGAACAATTCTACACAGAAACGAATTAAAATACTTTGTATTTAGAGAGAAGTACAGCCATGAACTGCTCTTCTGAGGATCCGACATGTGCGGTGTTCCCATCAACGAACTTCACAGCATCTGGAAACGCACCAATGGCCACTCTCACGGTTTGTGTGTTGACCTTCAGTTTTCTGTTCGGTCTTCCTACACACTGCTATGTGATCTGGCTCATCATCACAGGAACAGGAAATGGAGTTGCATCAGAGTTCTTCAACCTCAATATCTCTGTTTGTGAGATAATTTTCTCTGTGTTCACTTTGCTTTTTTTGATTTTTTCGGTCAGACAAAGTCTACACGAGTCGGTGCTCTTGATTGTACTGAAGTTTTTAACAGGAAATATCATCACTACCCGTCCTCTGTTTCAGTGTCTGATCTGTGTTGAGTGTTACCTGGCAGTGGTTCATCCTGTAACCTTTCTGAAGTACAAACCTTTCAGATATAGAGTGATCTGCTGCACTGTGATCTGGACAATAGGTCTTGGATTCTGCTTTTTCTGCCTGTTCATTTTAGCATCATCACCAAAACTTTTTATGTGGATTGCATTCCTGCAGTTTCTCCTCTTCTTCTGCATCCAGTTGTTTTGTCTTGTGGTTGTTCTCAGAGCTCTGAAGCAATCAGGACCAGGAGAGAGAGGGAGGGAGAGAGAGGAGGAAAATCCAGTAAAGAGAAGGGCATTTAAGATCATTGTAATATTGACTGTGACTACGGTAATCATAGTTGTTCCTTTTACTATCTCAAGATTTCTCTATATTCTGCTACAAAAAGATGTTGAAGGAGTGAGCTTCTTTAGCTTGTATTGTTTTGTGCTGGGTAGTTTCATTCCTGCTTTTCTTTATCTCTGGCGAGTTGGGAAACTGCCTTTCTTCAAACCACCATAACACATCTCACTATTTAAAACAATTAAGTCTTGTCAGCATGTTCCCATCAGCAAATTTTGTGGTTTTATGGTTCTTTTTGTGCTTAATAATTGTTTTACTGATTAAAATAAAAAAATAAGCTGTTCTTGAGCCAGATATCTAAGATCAGATATATTTTCCTGCTTTAAATGTAGTGAAAATGTTGTATTTGTGTCTATAAAAATGTGCATAAAAAATAAACCTCCCCTAAGTTGAATGAAAGTGTGATAATATAAAAAAAAACTGTGCCACACACCAATTTAGTTTATGTTTTAGCAATGATTCGTATGTGTTTTTCAAAATAAAAGTATTTATCATGTATCATAAAGTCATTAGTGTCACCAGTTTCTATGTCAGATTTTTCAGGCAACTTTGTACACGTTTTGCAGGAGTTTTCTTAAATGTGTAACAGCAGACACAGGATTTGATTAACCATAGCATTTAAAAATGTCCATCTTCTTTGATCCTGTTTGTCTCCAACAACACACACAATATAAATCTCTAATGGAACTTTTATCTTTATTTCAAGTCAATATTTAGTAAATTACCAAGCTAACAATTGTTAGCGTGTGTTTTACATTTAAGTTTCTTTACATGCATATAAATAAAAAAACAAGCTGTTTTGTACAGATATATATACAGTAACTGGAAAAGGATGAGACTGGAAGCCAGACACATTAAATGTACAAATGGCCGCGGACGCTCTTATGGGAAAAATACTGCAAATTTAAGCAGTGAAAGAAAAGTCGTTCACACATTCCTCGAAGTGAGACAACCAAACACTGCTGAGGGAGTTACACACCTAGAGACATTCAAACTCTTTTTGATTAATTTTATTGTTTTTTCCTTCACCTTTTCCTTCAAGTCAACGTTGTGAGTAATTTGGATTTAACTTAGAATATAAACACTTCTACCTATAGACTATTTTTTGAAGGAGATGAATAACTCTACAGTGAACTTCACCACACCTAAACCATCTAACAAACTCCAAAATTAATTTCATTGGGCTGCTGGACGGTCTGGAAATCTGTGTGTACAGCATCAATTTCCTGTTTGGTTTTCCTACACACTCCTATATCATATCATCACAGGAACAGGACGTGGAGTTGAATCAGAGTTCTTCAGCCTCATTGCTTAAGTTCTCATATTAAATAATTAAAGGCAAATTATATATATATATATATATATATATATATATATATATATATATATATATATATATAAATCATAGCAATATGTAATTCAATACTTTAATTCATCAAATTAACATACGCATCTTTACTTTTTAACTTATCTGGGATTCGACTTAAATTTTAAGCCAGTTCAATATGATTTGTTACACAGCCAATTCTACATACAATTTTATTATACTTAAACATTTAAGGCAACAACTGAACTTAAGATTTTATGTTGTACAGTAGGTTGTTAATATCTATTAATCTGTGATCTGTTCCTACAGACTCATTCCGACTCGTACACAAACTCCTTCCATTGAGCTAATAGTCTGTCTTTAAATGTGTGTTCACCTTTAATTTCTTGTTTGGTTTTCTTACACACTCCTGTGTGATCTGGCTCATTATCACAGGATTTGGAGTTGCATCAGAGTTCTTCATCCTCAATCTCTCTGTATGTGAGAAGGGAAACTTTTCAAATTATTTGTTCTTTATGCTTTAAAATGTTCTCATGTCTATCAATATTATTTGTGTTTTTACAAGGACTTGCTATTGCTGGTCACCCTCTGTTTCAGTGTCTGATGTGTGTTGAGCGTTACCTGGCAGTGGTTCATCCTGTAACCTTTCTGAAGAACAAACCTTTCAGATACAGAGTCATCTGCTGCACTGTGGCCTCTCTCCTCAATACCTTTGAGAGTTGATTATTAAATACAACCCTTTCCTATCTCTTAGATCACAGACTTCTCATCTTCTAAGAGTACCCAGATATAGACTGCGATGCAGGGGTGATAGAGTTTTTGCAGTAGCTGGACCCAAGTTGTGGAACAAATTGCCATAACCTATTAGAACAGTGAACACTGCGTTCGAGTTTAAAAGTCTTTTAAACACAATTTTGAACAGCTTTTTGGTCAACCAAGGTTGTTTTAAATAAGCTTTATAAATACATTAAAATTGAAACTTGAACTTGAAATATGGCTATTATAAGTGGTTGATACAGTTTAAAGATTGTTTATCCACTAAAACACATCATCAATGACTCAGTGTCTCCTTTTTCATATTAATGGTTGCCACAGTGGTTATTGCAAAAACTTGACATCATAACATAAATGTTTTAAGTATTGTTTTCATATTTATCATATTTAAAGCAGTTTTATAATTTAACACTATTTAAAATTTGCATACCAGGTGTTGAATGAGTGACACCTGTGCTGGTTTAGTACTGAACATTCATTTTCACAGTTTATATATATATATATATATATATATATATATATATATATATATATATATATATTCATACAAATTTTAATTCCAGGTAACACATACTAGCAAATATACACCTTGAATGCAGTTTAAGTGACTTAGGATAAAAAAAAAATACATTGGAAAAGCTTTCAAATAGAATGTAATGTGCAGTATAACAACCAAGCCGAGTCAGACAAAAGGGGTCAGTTGATAAGTTTTTTTTGTATCTTAAATATTTACATGTCTAATTTGACAGTATGTGATGTAGCAGATGACATCATATTCTTGGGACAGCTGTGAAGTCAGTCTGCAAAACACAGCACAGGGAATTAGGCCTTTTTAAGTTCAGATAGACTGGACATTCACTCTTCAGGTGATAAACTCTTCTTTCTGATTAGATGTTTTTCTATTTATCCCCAGTAAGTATAAATAACTGATAATGGTATCATTTGAATTCTTTATCTATTAATACGTTTAACGGATTTAGCTATTTTTTATTCTTTTACAGAAGCCATTGATTAAATGCTATTGAATAAAATCCTAAAGTCGGTTTAAACAGGAAATGTTGTAAAATATCAGTCATGTGTATGTACTGAATGATATTTTTTTTTGCAATACTGATTGGTCAGTATTGTCATCTAGTGATCAGATGTTTATTAATAATTACTATCACCCATAGTTTTCCAGTATTTCAGACAGTTGAGCTATCCCAAACCAAGATGGCATTCATGTCTCTTATCTTAATTCACTTTCTCTTGTTTTAAACAAACATCATTTCCACCATCTTGCTTCCGTCTTGACTTTACTGTATTCTTTTACTCAATTACTGTAATATTGCTGCAATGTGTTTATTGTTTAATACATTGTGATGGTATATTTTTGTTCTACCGTGGAAGCTTTAAGAGCGTATAGCCTACAGGTTAGCTTGTAAGCTGCTGAATTAAGAAGTCAAACACAGAGGAAATGAGTAACCCTATGGTGAACTTCACCACACCTGAAGCATCTACAAATTCCACAACTCAGTCTGTATTGGGATACTGGACGGTCTGAACATTTGTGTGTACAGCATAGGTTTTCTATGAGGGGCCGTGCAAGACTTAATTCATTCTGGCACTCTCACACACTTACATTCTCCTTTCACATACATATATTCTTACTTTCACACACTTACATTCTCCTTTCAGATACATATATTCTTGCTTTCACACACTTTCATTCTTCTTACGCATGCACACATTTCTACTCTTACACACACATACATTCTCCTTACACATACATATATTTCTACTCTCACACACATACACTTTCTTTTCACATACATATACACACATACATATATAGATGTATGTAAGAGAAGAATGTATGCATGTGCGAGAGAGAGAGAGTATAGTGGAAAGGGAAGGCGTTTAGTTGAAACGGAAGGCAGGTTAGGCGCGATCAGGCTCACCGTGACAGGTCTTGATCAGCATGGATGAGGCAGCCGCAGAAGTATTTCAGCAAGCTATCTTGGTTTAAAAAAAATATATATATATATTATTATTGTGAAAACTTTACATGGCCTCGTACTTTGAGCGAGAGCGAGTTGTGATTGAGGACGCGAGCTCAGCCTCAGTCGTGTTGCCAGATAGACGAATTATAAGCGTACAAGGTTATTTTTTTCCATTTAATTTAAGAAGTTAATTAAGTGGGATGTTGCAAGTTAGGGACAGCGATATCTTTTTTTAAATAACTCAAGACTCATTGCGGTTTATTTATTTTTAGATTTTCATTTACTTATTAATTTTTTTTTTTCAATTGCAGCTCTGCGTGCCCTTAGTGCTAGACTAGTGTTCTATAAGCGCCACCTGCTGTCAGAGATTGAATTAGCATTTTCATTAGAATCAGAAAGAGCTTTATTGCCAAGTGTTTACACACAGAAGAAATTTCGTCAGGAGCTTCCAGTACAGAAAGTCCAAACATAGTGCAGACACACATATAATTAAGGAAATAAAACTAATAATAATAAATAGTAATAATAAAATATTAATGTTTTTGTTTTGTGCACTTGCTTCATGTTGCATATATTTTTTTGTTTGTTTGTTTGCTCAAGGTTAGTATGGCCAGTAACAGAGCAAAATAAACATTTAATAAATGTAAAAAAGAAAAAACAAAAGAAGAAGAACTAAATAAATTGGCAACAAGAATGGGAATCGGCTCATTTGATTGTAAAATAAATAAAATCCTGATCAGTGCATCCTTAACTGGAATAGTTAGGCCTACCTGAAAGACCCGAAAAAGCATGGTTTATTTATTTGTGCAAAATGGTTATTTATTACAATACAATGTTACAGTCAACAATGAAAACAATAAGTCTTATTGATTGATTGATTGTGGCAAGTCCTGTGAAAATTTTGCCAGGGCAAGTAAAAAAATTAATAAACCACTGGCCGAACCGGACCAATTGAAAATGTCTTTAGCGTTAAGCCCTGTTAATACGATCAAAATAAGTGTCTTAGTACTTGTACACAGATTTTTAGAACACGTAGGTTACATAATGATATGTTAAAAATAAAAACTTAAAATATGTACTTGAAAAGAAAACAGGATGCCTTTGAATAGCATAACTGTAAAATTGTGAGGAAGAGCTGAGCAGGTCTTGCACATGTATTTCCTGGTCTGAGAGTGACGTCCTGCTTAAACAGGAAGTAATGGATACCAAAAAAGGTGGAAATATATATATATATATATATATATATATATATACATATATATATATATATATATGCAGTACAGACCAAAAGTTTGGACACACCTTCTCATTCAAAGAGTTTTCTTTATTTTCATGAATATGAAAATTGTAGAGTCACACTGAAGGCATCAAAACTATGAATTAACACATGTGGAATTACATATGGAATTATATACATAACAAAAAAGTGTGAAACAACTGAAAATATGTCATATTCTAGGTTCTTCAGAGTAGCCACCTTTTGCTTTGATTATTGCTTTGCACACTCTTGGCATTCTCTTGATGAGCTTCAAGAGGTAGTCACCTGAAATGGTCTTCCAACAGTCTTGAAGGAGTTCCCCGAGAGATGCTTAGCACTTGTTGGCCCTTTTGCCTTCTGTCTGCGGTCCAGCTCATTATGTAAAAGGAGAATGCATGTGTGTGAAAGCCAAAAAAAAAAATCTATGTGTAAGGAGAATGTATGTGTGTAAAGCAAGAATATATGTATGTGAAAGGAGAATGTAAGTGTGTGAGAGAGAGTAGAAATGTATGTATGTGTAAGGAGAGTGTATGTGTGTGAGAGTAGAAATAGTGTATGTGTGTGAGAGTAGAAATGTATGTATGTGAAAGGAGAATGTATGTGTGTGAGAGTAGAAATGTATGTATGTGAAAGGGGAATGTATGTGTGTGAGAGTAGAAATGTATGTACGTGAATGGACAATGTATGTGTGTGAGAGTAGAATGTATGTATGTGAAAGGAGAGTGTGTGAGAGTAGAAATGTATGTATGTGAAAGGGGAATGTATGTGTGTGAGAGTAGAAATGTATGTATGTGAAAGGGGAATGTATGTGTGTGAGAGTAGAAATGTATGTACGTGAATGGAGAATGTATGTGTGTGAGAGTGCCAGAATGAATTATGGCTTATATGGCCCCCCATAGGTTTCCTGTTTGGTCTTCCTTCACAGTCCTATGTTATATGGCTCATCATCACACGAACAGCAAATGGAGTTGCAACGGAGTTCTTCATCCTTAATCTCTCTGCTCGTGAGATTGGCATCCGTCTAAATTGATTTGTATATGCATTATCATATTTGTTTTTACATCTCTCAACACTGAAACTATTTTTTGTGGGACTTACCATCACCGGTCGTCCTCTGTTTCAGTGTCTGATCTGTGTTGTGCGTTATCTGGCAGTGGTTCATCCTGTAAACTTTCTGAAGTACAAACCTCTCAGATACAGAGTCATCTGCTGCACTGCTGCCTGGATAATTATTATTGGCTCCTGCTTGTGCTGCTTGTTTACTGTGGTCTCACACAACATCGTATATATATGGCTATTGTCCATGCAGTTCCTCCTCTTCTTCTTCATCCAGTTATTTTGTCTCGTGGCTGTTCTCAGAGCTCTGAAGCACTCAGGACCAGGAGAGAGAGCGAGAGAGAGAGAGAGAGAGAGGAGGAAAACCACATGAAGAAAAGAGCATTTTATCTCATTCTAGTAACTACTGTAAGCATTTTTAAATGCACTGTTTTACAATTTGCATATCAGGTGTTGTGTCAGGTTAGTGCCACCTGTGCTTGTTTGTTTCAGTGATATTTTTCTAAAGACTAAAGGTGATCATTGATTTTTTTTCCTCCTACAAATTTTATTTCCTGGAATCTGACTAAGTATAGAAAATACATGCAAAAAGCCTTTAAATAAAATGTAATGTAAAACAACCCAAGCCAGTGTCAGACAATAAGGGTCAGCTGATATAATATATATTTTTTTTGTATCTTAAATATTTACATATCTAATTCTTAATGCATGTGACGTGTCACAGATGAAATCATGCAAATATATTCTTGTTGCAGCTGTGAAGTCAGTCTACAAAACACAGCACAGAGATTTCTATACTTCCAGAGAGACTGGACATTCACTCTTCAGGTGATGAACTTCTTAACACTTATCTTTAAACTTATTTCAATTTCTACCCCCATTAATATGCAACTGACATTTTTTATCTAACACTGTTCAAGGGATTGCGGGCAAGTTTTTATGCTTTGTTGAGTAAAATAAAACAGCTTTCTTTTATTTAATTGAAAATAGGAAACAAATGAATTGAAATTCACTCAACAGAAATAAGATATACAATAATAATTCTGATTTAAATGTATAGCTATAATAAATACAGTATAGTAAGTAATACTGTACTACCTGTTCAGAACCATATTTTGTAGATTTCATAGTTATGTGCTCTGTTTATCACATTTTCTCAGTAATGCAGTGCTAAGTTAACAGAGCTGTTAATAGCAATTTTGTCTAATTTCTCTACCACAAGCAATAGACAAGCAATAACTCATATTGGCTTTTTGACTTTTAAGGAAGAGAAGAGATGCTACAGTATATACTAATACCCCAATTTAACATCATGTAGATGAAGTTTAACACGCTATACATTATTTTCAACATTTTTAGCTTTAAATATTTGCATGTTTGTTTTGACGTGTAATTTTTGTGACATGTAGCAGCTGAAGTTATGTAAACATATTCATGTGACAGCTGTGAAGTCAGTCTACAAAACACTGCATATAGATTTATGGTCTATACTTGGACTGGATGTTCACTCTTCAGGTGATAAACCTGATTAATTAAATAGTTTTTTTAACCACAATAATATGCAACAATGTCACAGACAGTGCAGGTTTGACCCTTTTAAGCTGTTATGTTAAATTTGAATAAAATCCATTCAAGGGAAATATGATTCAAAAATATACTATACTGAATATACAGAACTATATTTAGCAGCCATTCAAATATCATTCCTACTTTTCTTTTTTCCGTAGATTGAGGTTACATTAGCTATTATGCTTTGTGAGCTGCTGAGAAGACAAACACAGAGGAGATGAATAACTCTACAGTGAACCTCACCACACCTGAAACATCTACAAACTACAAAATTCAGTCCTGGGAGCTTATAGACAATCTGGAAATCTTTGTGTACAGCATCAATTTGTTTAGTTTTCCTACACACTGCTATGTTATATGGCTCATCATTGGATCAAGAAGTGGAGTTACATTAGAGTTCTTCAACCTCAATCTGTCTGTTTGTGAGATTGGTATCTGTCTGAATAGTTTGTTCTTTATACTGTCAAGGTGGTTTTCATGTCTTGAATTTTTAGATCAGTTTTTAGCAGGATTTACATACACCGGTCGTCCTCTGTTTCAGTGTCTGATGTGTGTTGAGCGTTACCTGGGAGTGGTTCATCCTGTAACCTTTCTGAAGTACAAACCTCTCAGATACAGAGTCATCTGCTGCACTGCTGTCTGGATAATTAATCTTGGCTCCTGTTTGGTCTGCATGTACAATTTAGCCTCAAAAAACAATCATGCACATGCGTTGTTCTTGACAGTGGAGCTTACACTGGTCATCTCCATCCAGTTGTTTTGTCTTGTGTCAGTTCTCAGAGCTCTGAAGCAATCAGGACCAGGAGTGAGAGGGAGAAAAAGAGAGGTGGACAACCCCATAAAAAGAAGAGCACTTTTTCTTATTCTAATAACCACAGTGACCATGTTTATACTATTTTTCCCATTTGTAATCATAGGATTATTTATCATAGTGACTGCTGATTCTTCTCCAACAGTCTGGCTCACTGGCGTGACTTGTTTTATTCTGGCTGGTTTTGTACAGCCTCTTCTTTATCTGCACCGCACTGGAAAACTCTCCTTTGTGCCTCATTAAATTTGCAGTTGTTATATTACTAGATGAAGTCAATGAATTGTAGTAAATTGTATTGTTATACTGTATATCTGCAGTTACAATATTTAACTTAAGTTACTAAATATTACTTATTGATGACTTTTATTTCTGTAAATCAGAGTGTACAGCATCAATCTCTTGTTTGGTCTTCCTATACACTTCTATGTCAGGAGTTCTATGTCAGGAGCAATAGTTATTTAATGTTAATCTCTCAGTTTGTGAGATTGGTATCCATCTGAACTGTTTGATCTTTGTACTGTCAATTTGGTTAGCAAGGTGGCATCACTGGTCATTCTCTATTTCAGTGTCTGATCTGTGTTGAGCGTTACCTGGCAGTGATTCATCCTGTAACTTTTCTGAAGTACAAACCTCTCAGATTTAGAGTCATCTGCTGCACTGTGACCTGGATCAGTATACTTGGATCCTGTATGTGTTTCATGCTTACTATACTCTTGCAATAAAGACATATGTGGCACACATTGATGCAGATGATATTAGTCCTCATCATTCAGTTGCTTTCAGAGCTCTGAAGCAGTCAGGAGCAGGAGAGAGAAAGAAAGAGGAGGAAAACTCTCATGTTCAATATACATTTAGCAGTTGTGATATCTTACTAGATTAAGTTACTGAATCAAATGCAAATTAACTTTTACTATGCGAGAAAGAAGAAATGCACCGAGAATGTGATTCATATTGTGATTCCTGTGTAAATATTTTACTCTTTCATATCAAAAATTTTAAACATATATCTTGTCATACTCATTTTATAATTTCCTACATTCTAAAAGATAAAATGTATAAAGACTGTTTGTGAATGCTTTATATTTACTGTTCCTGCTTTATATCGGTCATAATTACTCCTTTAAAAGTTTGATTAACTACATTGTCATGTTTTCTTGTGATCTGTTTTTAAAATTACATTTATTTTAAAGTGAAATTAAAAGGTTTAGATTGTACTTGGGGTTTAACCCTTGATTTACATATATTTATTTTGAGTGTGTTTAACAGATGTATGAGTGGTTGATTCTAGTTTGTAGTTTTCCAATAAAACTTAATCAATGGCCAAGTAATACCTTATAATGAGGGCGGCCAGAGATATATAAAACTTAATGTCTTATCATATCTGTGTCAGATTTAGGAAAATGTAAACTTTTCATCTGTACTGATTTAGTCTGTGCACATAATGCTACAAAGATGGTTACTGATATTCACAAATTTCTGCATGAATGTAAACATTGTTTGGCATGTAAAATAAACTATGGTATGTTGACAATATTGTAGCTCAACGATGATTTTATGTTATGGACATTTTAAGACTCATAATAAATTATGTTCACAATGGATACAGGCCTATTTATGAAGTTAACTTTATGTGGTATCAGAACTAATATGATGGTAATTAGCCTAGGCTAATTTGTAATGTAATTAAAGTGAATTGGCAATCACTTTTGATAATGAAAATCTGGCAAACAATTTGGCTCTAAATGGCTAAGATTCTATAAATGGGTAAGCATAGTGGTGTCCAGTAAGCGACCAACTATGGCAGCGTTCCAATGTGTCCTTGTATTGAATCAAAGACGGCGCTGGCCGTTTAGTCCATGTCAATTTTTTTATTCGGAAAACTTAAGCCCTTTTGACATTTTGCCTGATGTGGCTATATAAAAAAATTTGCCTCCCAAGACAGCTCATTATGGAGCTGCTGGAACTTCTCAGACCTGCGCTTGCCAGGCTAACGCGGCGGAATTTTGCTTTAAGCCCTGAAGTCCAGCTGCTTTCAGCGCTAGGTTTTTTTTTTTTTTGCTACAGAGAGCTTCATCGAGGTCGTGGGAGAGGGCTACTGCCTAATCAAGACCTCGGTGTGGAGGTGCGTCCACACTGTCACCAACGCCCTTCTCTGCCATGCCGGGGATTACATCCTGGTGGACGGCACACCCATCCCTATCGTCAATCCATCAGTGATTGATCAGGCGTACATATCGCGAAAGGGATACGCGGCCATAAACGTGCAGGTTATAGTGGACCATCTATAGGGGTGTGATCTCTGACCTGGTGGCAAGGTCCAGCAACACTTCAAGTTCCTTTGAGGAGAAGCTTGGTGCCCTTTTTTACGTTGCTTCGCCAGCATATTTTGTATCTAACTCTCTCTCTCTGTTCATTGTAGATAGGTTGCTTTTTATTGAAAACATTAACCAATGGCAATCAATACCGCATTAAACAGAACTGCAGCTGCTTGCCAATCAATTCTGATTGTACCTTACCATTAATATAATAGTGTACTATATAATTTTTAGAAGTCGTTAAACCCATGTCAAGAAGCGGCACAATGGGATGAGGAGGGTGGAAGATTAGCGAGCGTTACCCGGTTCGTCTAACCGTCACAACATATTGTGTGAACATATTACTGACCATTTGATAATTTAATTTATAGTCTATATTCTACTGATAACTTAAACTATGTTAAAATAAATGTTACTGTAATAATTTGAGGAATGTTCATGTGCATAGAATGTGTTGGCTTTCTTAACGCTGTATTGCACCTCTGCGTGAAGTGGAAAATCGATTCATGAGCAATCGATGCCAACTAATTCAGCACCCTGACTTTGGACAGCGCTCTTGTAACGTCGGACGTAAGAGGCAGCGTGCTAAGAAGCTTCCTAAGGGACACTTCGGGGAACACACTTAGGAACATAAACAACTTTGGTAAGATATATCTTTCGAGGTCTTCTTAGCGCGCTAAGAGTGAGCATTACCGGGGAACCGGGCCCTGATTATTATAGTCTTACCTTTTAAATTATAACATCAGTAATCGTTCTGGTGTCAGCTTCAGTATAAACCTTAAGTCAGTTGTGCAAAAACATAGCTTTGTCATCTATTTCAAAGTAATCAATGCACAGCTTTTAAAAGATGGCCTAACTTTGTACAATCAGCACCTCTCAGTGCTGAGCGCAGGCTAGCAGAATTTAAAGAACTCAGATTTTATCTTTTGGATACTTTCAAAATTTGCCACGCCTGCAAAATTGAGTCATAAAAAGATTTTAAACCTGTGACTTGTTTAGTTTCATGCCATCTCAATCCATTTCCATACAAAAATATTTTTTTGTGCAGTGCTTAATCTAAAACTATTATTCTGGTATACTCAACAAGTCCCTGACATCCCTCACAAAGTGGGAGATATAGAGCAGCAACTTTAATCCAATAAAAAGAAGATAGATAATTATCTTCTGCACACTTGCAATCAATGCCTTTGGTGGATTTAAAACCACAACTTTATTACTGGTTAATAAATTATTGATTACTAAAACACACCCTCTATAAGACATTTGTTTGACATTGTTCAGAGATCGATCTGCCAACCCTGCCGGTGTTCCAGGGCGCAGCGGTCTCCAGCAAGCGCTTCTCTCAGTTACCGCTCGGAAACGTATCGGTGCTAAGAGGCTCGCGACCTCCTGGGAGGTTTCCACAGCAGCTAGTTCGGTCATCTCCTGCCGGTGCACCGCTTCAGGGCACCGAGCTAATTGCTCTGATGCCACCAGAGATCAGTTTTGAGAGGCTGATTCCCTTAGTAGACTATTTGGCAGCGTGAAAACTACTGTCAAATTTGTCTCAGTGGGTCCTGCACACTATAGTGAGAGGCCACAGAATCCAGTTCTGGTGGGCCCCAAGCAGGCTCTGGTAATGGAACAGAAGTAGACTCTCTCTGAGGACGGAGGCCATCGAGGTGGTCCCTCCTTGGGTTGCAGAGTCCGGGTCCTACAGAGGTTGATTGGAGATGAACGATACCTGTTCGACCCACCGGTCTTGAGTCCCACGGAGGAGATGGAAAGATATAAAACAGGAGCGACGACAGTGAAGGACGAGAGAGGACCAGGCCTGGGCTTTATTTTATGTTTTGGTTTTTATTTGTGTGCATCGAGCGTCCATGGCGGCACACTTCCTCGCCAGCTCGATGGCACCGCGGATTCACCACGGCGGCGAGGGATCTTCAGCAGCGAAGATCCCTAATAAAATAAAGCCCAGACCTGGTCCTCTCTCGTCCTTCACTGTCATCGCTCCTGTTTTATATCCTTCCATCTCCTTCGTGGGACTCGAGACCGGTGGGTCGAACAGGTGTCGTTCATCTCCAATCACTCCACCGGCCTCGCTCGTTCCCACGTCCCTCAACACTCGTCACACTGAGGTTTGCTTTTGGGGGCAAAAGCCTACCAATACGGATCTTCCACTGGCCTTGCACTCTCACCACACACTTTCATGACTCAACCACATTGACGATTGGTTGATATCAGCTCAATCTGAGCAGATGATGGTTCGGCACCGAGGTGTCATTCTCGCTCACATGAAAGAGCTGGGGTTAAGACTTAACGCCAAGAAAAGTGTGCTTTCTCCAGTACAGAGAATCACTTATCTGGGCATGGTGTGTGATTCGGTCAAGATGCAGGCACGTATGTCACCTGCTCGGATTGAGTCGATCCTCCCTGCAGTCGAGAGAGTGAGAGAAGGCCGGTCACTCACTGTAAAGCAGTCACGGATATTGCTGGGTCTGATGGCAGCTGCGTCCAATGTGAATACTATTGGCCTGCTGTACATGAGGAGAAACCCACTTTGCATGCTAAAGGTCACGCAGCGCTGCCTACGTGCCTTGGATATGTGGAGGAAGCCTTGGTTCTTGTCTCAGGGCCCGGTGCTGGGAGCTCCTTGTCACCGTGTGATGCTAGCAACGGACGCGTCCCTCACCGGCTGGGGTGCGGTCATGAGTGGCCACCCTGCCCGCGGTCTGTGGAGTGGTCGCCATCTGACATGACACATCAACTGCCTGGAGATGCTGGCCGTGCTTCTTGCACTTCGTTTTTTTTTCCCAGACCTAAGAGGTCACCATGTGTGGTGCGCACTGACAACACAGCGGTGGTCTCTTACATCAAACACCAAGGAGGTCTGCACTCACGCCGTTTATACAACTAGCGTACCAGATCCTTGTGTGGGCCCAGGACGAATTCCTCTCACTCAGAGCAGTTCACATTCCTGGGCATCTTAATATGGGAACAGACATCCTGTTGGGGCAGGGGCCGAAGCCCGGGGAATGGCGGCTTCACACCGAGGTGATGAAGCAGAGTTGGAGAGGTTGGCCAGACTCGGGTGGATCTGTTTGCGACTCGAGAGACATCGCACTGTCCCCTCTGGCTTCCTCTGACTCATCCAGCTCCCACTGGGGCGGGACGCCATGGTACAGACGTGGCCGAGGCTTCATCTGTACATTTTTCCCCCGATTGCTCTGCTCTCGGGAGTTTTGGAGAGAGTGTGCCGGGACGGAGTCCGGCTGCTGTTAGTAGCCCCATTCTGGCCGGGCCAGGTATGGTTCCTGGGCCTGATTTCTCTTTTTGACGGCACTCTATGGGAGGTTCCCATTAGGAGAGATCTCCTCTCGCAGGCGGAGGGTGCGCCCCCGCATGGAGCTTAGAGGCTGTAGGTGTGGTCTCTGAGGAGGCACAACTCTTAGCACAACTCTTCCGGTCTCTCAACCGAGGTTGTAAGACCGTTCTCCAATCCAGAGCTCTCTCAATGAGGAAACTGTATGCATTGAAGTGGAAGCTTTTCACTTCTTGGTGCAGAGACCGCCAGCTCAACCAAGTTAACTGCCCGGATGGTACAGTGCTGGAGTTCCTGCAAGCTCTCCACAGGGTTGACCCACTCCACCCTGAAGGTCTACGTGGCGGCCATGGTGGCCTACCGCGCCCCTCTCGGTCGCCAGTCAGTGGGCAGAAACCCTCTGGTTACATGTTTCCTCCATGGTGCGCTGAGGCTGAGGCCTCCGGCCAGAAGAAGCTTATGCTAAGCTGTGATCAGGATGCTATCCTAAGCCTCGAGTCCTCTGATCTCCCTTCTCCTGGGGGTCAAGACTCACTCCTTCTGAAGTTTGGCCATTGGACGGTTTGTCCTTCTCCTTCTCTTGCTTTAGCTGTGCTCTTCCACACTAGGCAGAGATTTCAAAGTCGGGCGGCGTGGGCATTCTCGTTCACCATTCGTTCTCGACGCAGCTCGAGTTCCTGAAGAGGAATGTCTAAGGTTACGTATGTAACCCTGGTTCCTCGAAGGAACGAGATGCTGCGTTGCTGTGCCTCACTTCCGGCATCTCTGGCCGGCGCTTGTTTAATCCTTTGAGGCTGATTACTGGCTTTGCCGCTCATGCTTTTATGCAAGATACAAGATGACGCCGCCAAGTCCGGTTGCCGTCCAGGTCGCTCTGCTTAGATTATGTTTTTATTTACTTTTTTACCTACTTTTGCTTTCTCTTTTTACACACATTACCTCTGCACTGATCATATACGAAAAGGAAACACTTTTGGACATTGGACACCGCTTCACTTACCTGTTTCAGGACACTTTATCCTCCAACCCATCGTGACCATCTGAGATTCTCCAGAACGCCGAGATGAACAATGGCCACCTGAATAACCACCCGAGGCAACGGATCAAGAAACACCGCGGGAAACGTGCTGGGATTCGCAACAGACTGAGGAAAAGAGCACACAGCCCTCCTTTACCGAGCATTCTGCTCGCCAATGTCCAGTCTCTGGAGAATAAGATGGACGATCTTAGAGTGAGGATAAGTTTCCAACGGGACATTAGGGACTGTAACATCCTTTGTTTGTCTGAAACGTGGCTCACGCTCTTGGTCCCGGACGCTGCTGTAACGCCGTCTGAAAACTTCTCTGTTTTACGGATGGACAGGACATGTCTCATGATTAACAAGAAATGGTGTGACCCCAGGAATATCTCCACTCTGTCATGCTCCTGCTCGCCTCATCTGGAACATTTATCCATTACTTGCCGCCCATTCTATCTGCCTCGGGAGTTTTCATCGATCATAATAACTGCTGTTTACATCCCACCACAAGCAGACACCGGCTTGGCTTTGTCTGAGCTTCACAATGCGCTCAGCGTTAACATTAACAAACATCCTGACACTGCTATTATCATTGCTGGGGACTTTAACAAAGCCAAACTCAGGCAAGTTCCCTTTCAAGGGAACTTCGAACTGCGTCCTCTGAGGGGACACTATGGGGAACACCTCGTCGTGACCCGTATCTGAAGCATACTTGAAAAACGCCAACGTGTTGGCCGGCGACAGCCTCTGACGTCACTACCTGCACGACTATAAATACGCGCCCGTAGGACCCGTCACTTATCTTCTTCGTCTTCAGTTGACTGTTTTGTTTGAAGCGTGCATCTGAGAAACGACCAAAACGGTAAGAGCGATCTATTACTGTTTTCATCATGGCTTCCACTAGCAAGGCGTTTAGACAGTGTGTGCATCCGTGTCAGCGTTATCTGACACCCGATGACACACACACTCTTTGCGTCTCTTGTTTGGGCGAAGAGCACGCGCGCGATGTCCTTGAGGGGGCGGTCTGCGTGCACTGCGAGCGTTTCTCTCTGAGAAAGCTCCACTCTCGTTTGTCTCTCTTTTCGAGGAAAGAGGGACAGCCATCTGGATCCCGCGGCTCAGGTCCCGCCGTTGCCGAGGCACGGAGGAGAATGAGCTCGTGGGGATCACAAATGGATCTCGCTGAGGAGCGTAGAGAGGGACCTTCCCTTTCACACTCTCCGGCGGCGAACGAGAGCGAACTTCGGGAGGCAGATGTGGTATCATTAACCCATTCTGACACTGAAGTTAGTGCTCTGCTGGGTTCTACCCAGGAAGAGCAGGAGATGTCTGAGAGTGGTGAAGAAGCTGAGGCTGAGCCTTCTCAATCCTCCTGTCCCACGTATGAGGAGCTGTTAGAGGTTATGGATCGCGCCACGGCAAAATTAGATTTGCCATGGAAGCGTGCCAGTAAGGTGGTGCCACGAGGTCGCCTCGCTGAGCGGTACTTGTCTGACCATAGCCCTCCAGCCCAGGTGAGCCTTCCATTCTTGCCTGACTTACATGCAGAAGTCGAAAAGGAATGGAAGAGGCCGTTTTCCTCTCGCATCCACCGGTTTCAGCATACGAGCTATGCTAATATCGAGGGCTTGCATGAGAACGGCTATGAGAGGATTCCCCCTGTAGAAGAGACGCTGGCTTGCTATCTCTCTGTGGGGCAAACGTCCTCTCTTAAATCTCCCGCTTTGCCATCTAAGCCCCTCCAAGATACATCCCGCTTAAATGGCAGGTCATACGCGGCAGCTGGTCAGGCTGTGGCTTCACTGCACACGATGGCGGTGCTCCATGACTTTGCGCACTTTCTAAAATCCTGTACGGTAGGGGTTACGCGCTTCGCTTCGTTCCCTTTCTTATGATGATTAGCCCTGGGTTCCATGGGCTTCATTCAACCAGTGTGTATTTGTTATACACCTCAAGCATCGCTTCCCTCAACATGAGGGGCTGGGTGGACTCCCACATATTGTGGTTATCAGGTGGTAGGCTTCATCAGGCCTCCCTGATGGTGAGTTCCCACATACTGTGGTTGCCAGGTAGTAGGCCTCACCAGGCCTCCCTGGAGATTTAGCTCCCACATACTGTGCATCTCCACTAAATAGCATATTGTGGTCTTTTCAGATAGTAGGCTTCACCAGGTCTCTCTGAAGGTGAGCTCCCACGTTCTGTGGTTGCCAGGTAGTAGGCCTCACCAGGCCTCCCTGGAGATTTAGCTCCCACATACTATGCGTCTCCTCTCTATAGCATATTGTGGTTTTCAGATAGTAGGCTTCACCAGGTCTCTCTGAAGGTGAGCGCCCACGTTCGGTGGTCGCCAGGTAGTAGGCCTCACCAGGCCTCCCTGGAGATTTAGCTCCCACATACTATGCGTTTCCACAGAATAGCATATTGTGTTTTTTTCAGATAGTAGGCTTCACCAGGTCTCTCTGAAGACGAGCTCCCACATACTGTGGTTGCCAGGTAGTAGGCCTCACCAGGCCTCCCTGGAGATTTAGCTCCCACATACTATGCGTTTCCACGGAATAACATATTGTGGTTTTTTCAGATAGTAGGCTTCATTAGGTCTCTCTGAAGGCGAGCTCCCACATACTGTGGTTGCCAGGTAGTAGGCCTCACCAGGCCTCCCTGGAGATTTAGCTCCCAAATTTTGTGCGTTCCACTAAATAGCACATTGTGGTTTTCAGATAGTAGGCTTCATCAGGTCTCTCTGAAGACGAGCTCCCACATACTGTGGTCGCCAGGTAGTAGGCCTCACCAGGCCTCCCTGGAGATTTAGCTCCCACATACTGTGCGTTTCCTTAAAAACCGAGCTCCCGCGATTTGTGGTTGTCAGGTAGTAGGCCTCACCAGGCCTCCCTGGAGTCGAGTGCCTCTCTAGGCCTCTCTGTAGGTGAACTCCCACATATTGTGGTTATCAGGTAGCAGGCTTCACAGGCCTCTCTGAATGTGGGGGGCTGTGTGGGCAATTCTTGGGTAGTTCAGCAGCGCTCCCCTTTTCTGAAAGGGTCACCTATGAGCATGCTGCTCGGAGCTCGGAGTCTTCCTCTCTTGGGAGACTGATTCCCGGTTCTTCAGAGCGCTCCAGTACCACATACTGTTTGAGACACTCTGTGAGAGCAGGCATCCTGCTGAGGCAGGGGCTGAGGCCTCCAATTGCTCTGCTCCCGGGCCATTCTTCTACAAGCTGCTCTGACAGAGTTCCACGAGAGCCCCTCCTTAGAACAGTATTTGTAAATCCATGTTATGGTAAGTGTGCACGTGAAGTCTTTGCACACTTTCTGAAATCCACATTGTGGTAAGTTCGCACGCTAGTCTCTGCGTTCTTTCTAAAAACCCTAGATGGTAAGGGCTTCGCGCTGCTGCTTCGTGCCCTTTCTTGAGTTGGTTTAAGCCCCGTTCATCTTGGGCACCACTCCACCTAGGTATCCTCGGATACCTATCTAGAACAGGGCGCCGCTACTAGAGTGCTGTGGGGACAGCCCTTTCGACAAGTTTTGCGAAAGCTAGCAGTAGCCCCTGTGTGACAGGCAAAGACTTGGTAGAGGAAAGTGCCAGGCTCTTAGCCGTATCCCTTTAAAGGAATCTCTGTGATTCCAAGCCTTTAGCTCTACCCCGGGCCAGGGCCCTACAGGATAAGTTGGGTATGTAGCTTAGGCCTTTGGCTGTAAGGGATAATGTCATAAGGCAGCCGAAAGAGCGTCCCAGGGGCGACTCCCGGTGAAGAGAAAAGCGGTAGAGTTGGTACTTAGTGTTTGCAATGATTCTGGTCTGCACTCCCCTCAGCATGGCGGCGTGGGTATACTGTTCCCCATAGTGTCCCCTCAGAGGACGCAGTTCGAAGTTCCCTTGAAAGGGAACGTCTCAGGTTACGAATGTAACCATGGTTCCCTGAGAGGGAATGAGACACTGCGTCCTCTAGCTCCCTGCCATACTTCGGACGCAAGCTTCACGAAGAAGATAAGTGACGGGTCCTACGGGCGCGTATTTATAGTCGTGCTGGTAGTGACGTCAGAGGCTGTCGCCGGCCAACACGTTGGTGTTTTTCAAGTATGCTTCAGACACGGGTCACGACGAGGTGTTCCCCATAGTGTCCCCTCAGAGGACGCAGTGTCTCGTTCCCTCTCAGGGAACCATGGTTACATTCGTTACCTGAGACGTTATGCCTAATTTTTATCAGCATGTATCCTGTCCAACCAGAGGACTGAATACACTGGATCATTGCTACACTCAGTTTAAGAATGCCTACAAAGCTCGCTCACTACCGGCTTTTCGGCAAATTGGACAATGCCGTCATTTTCCTCACACCGGAATATAAACAACGGATTGTTCAAGATCCCCCGGTGAAGAGGGTGGTGACGCGATGGTCCGCCCAATCAGAAGCAACGTTACAGGCTGCTCTTGATGACGTAGACTGGGACATGTTTCGCGCAAGTTCATCTGACGTCAGGATGTAGTTCACGGATGTAGCATTAAGCTTTGTAAACACGCTAGCCGAACAAGCTACGGATACAATAACTATAAGGACATTCTCAAATCCGAAACCGTGGGTGGACAGATCAATCCATGCAGCAGTAAACAAATGCACTGCTGCTTACAACGCCGGTCTTCTGTCGGGAAACATGAGCGAGTACAAAGCATCGTGCTATGCTCTCCGGCGCGCAGTAAGAGCAGCCAAACACAGATACAGGGAACACATAGAGTCACATTTCCAGCTAAATGACTGCCGACGCATGTGGCAAGGACTAAGGACCATCTGTGCCTTTGGACATAAATCCTCTGCAGAGGTGAGAGCAGATCCGTCGCTGGCTGACGAGCTAAACACTTTCTACGGCCGCTTTGAAAGCAATCTAAGCAGTGTGAGTCTGCCAATCAGCGCGTCAGGAAGCAGCAGTCAGAGCAGCGATCATCAAGTGATTACCGTGTCGGAGGACGAGGTTCGGAGGTTTCTAAAGCGAGTGAATGTAAGGAAAGCAGCCGGACCTGATGGGATTTCTGGCCGTGTTCTGCGGTCCTGCGCTGATCAGCTCGCTGGTTTGTTTACATCCATTTTTAATGAGTCTCTTGTTACATCGGTGGTTCCCACCTCATTCAAAAAATCGGTCATCATCCCTGTGCCTAAGAACAATAAACCGTCTTGTCTGAATGACTATCGTCCAGTTGCCCTCACATCAATAGTCATGAAGGTCTTTGAGGGACTGGTTAAAAACGTCATCTGCTCCTCCATACCGGATACTTTGGACCCTCTTCAGTTTGCCCAAACAGATCCACAGATGATGCCATCTCTCATATCCTGCACTCTTCTCTCACACACATTGACAGCAATAACAGGAACTATGTAAGGCTGCTATTTATTGACTATAGCTCAGCTTTTAATACTATAGTCTCCTTAAAGCTAGCTTCTAAACTCATAGACCTCGGCCTGAATTCTGTGTCCTGAGTCCCCTGCTCTACTCTCTCTACACACATGACTGCGTGTCTTCGCACAGCTCCACATCTATAATCAAATTTGCTGATGATACTGTGGTTCTGGGCCTCATTCACAACAATGAGACCGCATACTTGGATGAGGTAGAGAAATTAACATCATGGTGCCACGACAACAAATCTAAAGAGCTGATTGTGGACTTCAGGAAGAGACAGCAGCAGCACTATACTCCTCTTATGATCAGCGGGACCCCTGTGGAGAGGGAGAGCAGCTTCAAGTACCTTGGTGTAAACATCTCCAAGGACCTGACTTGGACTACTCACATTCAAACACAGTTTAATAAAGCCAGGCAAAGACTGTACCATCTGCGACAGCTGAGGAAATTCAGGGTTTCACCAGCAATCCTGAAAACTTTCTATTCTGATGCTATAGAAAGTCTATTGACTCAGTGCATCTCAGTGTGGTATGGGAACAGCTCCAGTCAAGACTGCAAAGCCCTGCAGAGAGTTGTACGCTTAGCTGAGCGCATTTCAGGGTCTGCTCTCCCCTCTCTGCAGGTCATCTACCTCAAACGCTGCAGAAGTAGAGCTGCTAAAATCATCAAAGTCTCCACCCACCCCATTAACCATCTTTTCACTTAGCTGCCATCTGGTAAGTGCTACCGTAGCCTGGAGGAGTTTCTTCCCCCAGGCCATCAGGCTCCTAAACTCTAAACCAGCTTTTTAACATCCTCATGCCTCCACTTAATGTTCACTTTATCAGTAAGATATTCATCATTCACTACCTCACATAGACACACTGACAGTGTCAACCTGTTTGCACATTTGCTTTTTGTACATTCCTGTGTATCTTAATATTTAAGACTACAGTAAAATGCACATACAGTATGCACATTGTACATCCCTGTATATCTTAATATTTAAGACTACAGTTTACTTTCATGCACATTATTTTGCGTTCTATATTTAATTCTACAATATACATCTTTTTATATTTTATTCTTATATTTTGTTTGTTTACTTTTATTTCATTCTTACATAGCTATATTTATGTATATTTTCATCTGTGTTGTTTTCTTTAATAATTGCACTGTCCATGGCGCGGACCTGACTCACATTTCACTGCTGGTTATATATGCTATATATAATTTTGTATGTGACGAATAAAAATCTTGAAATCTTGAAATCTTCCTTGTCTCTGACGTCACCCGCCTATGACGTCACGCCCTTCCATTGGACTGATTATACACGTTATTCAGAGATGTCACACTGGACGCGTTCCCCATTCATTCTCGATGCAGCGTCTCGTTCCTTCGAGGAACCAGGGTTACATACGTAACCTTAGACGTTTTCAAGAAAGCATTCAGTTGTTGTTTTTAAAATTTAAGTTACGACAACTTTTTATTTTTAACATTTATTTATTGAGGGGAGAGTTGTAAATTAAATGTTTTTTTTTTCAAACAAATTGTATTATATTTGTGTTAATGTCACCAGCACATCCTAAATAAGGTATTTATGTTGATTAACAACTCGTAATATTTTCTGTACGTGGCTATAAGAGTAAATACTTGGCTATTATTATTAATAGAATATCAGACAAAACTTTCAATGCAAGTGTATATACTGTACATTTGACAAATGTTTATGCATTTGCATAGCAGCTGTTAAATTTGTTGCACCTGTGCAGGCAGGTTTTAAGAGTATGAAAGCTGTTCAAATGACTTGTGTCTTTAGCCTACAACAAACAAAATTTTCTTTTTGTTTTTGTGGGCCTATTAAAGTTGATAAATTTTTAAATGTTGTTTGGTGAACAGATGTCATGTGAAGATAAGTTTCATTGTATGGTTTCAGTTGAAATTAAAAAACAAAATATGGGGAGAAAATTGTTATAGAGCACAATTTTATATTTATATCCAAATACAGGAATGGGTCTATTAAATACAAAATCAAATCAACATTTTCTTAGTCTTGTCTGCTTTTATTCCTAGCATTAAATCACATAAGATGATGAAAAATATAGTTTTAATGTGAATAAAAAATTGTAGCTTTAATTGTTTAAAAATTAGACACTTGTTACATTTCTTGTGGCAAAATTAGCTGAAGTTCCAACCTGAAATATTAATTAATTAATTAATTCACCTATTCATCTGATTAACCGTTTTAATTATTTAATTTAGCAATTTATTATTATTTTTTTTTCACTTCAAACCAGGTTGCTGCTAAATGTATTTTTTTTTTATTCCTGTTTATAAAGGTAATGTCTTTTTCATAAATATTTGTATAACCTATATTTATGTGAAGTAATGACAGTCTATAAAACACAGCACTGAGATTTATACACCCAAAGAAACTGGACATTCACTCTTCAGGTGATAAAGTTTTGATTAATTTCTTGATCAATAATATTCAGCTTAGGTTGTGATTGTTAGATATTATAGGTTTATGAGCATATAAATAAACAGGGTTATTTCGTCTAACAGATTTATTTATTTATTTTGTAATTGTAAAAGCCATTTGAGGGAAATGTGACTGATTATAATGTCTATGTAAAATGTGAAATTATAAAATGGTTTATTTGAATGAACAGAATCATTTCATATTCGTACATTATTTAATATTGGACTGTTTTTGTTTTGTGTTTTTTTGGTTATTTAGGTGTTAGAGCATGACTCACAGTGGAGTATTAAAGGCCTGTACTCAATTGACCTGTAGTATAAGATATTTTTAATTCAATTTTGTATGGAATTACATACTGTTTAAAAACCTTTACATTTAAAGGACAAAAAAATCTTCCTGTTGAACTTATTTGCCATATTTATGAGCTGTTTATGAGCTGAGAAGATCAACACAGAGATGAGTAACTCGACAATGAACTTCACCTCAAGTGATTCTACAAACTCCACAACTCAGTCCTTTGGACAACTGGATTTTTGTCTGAATAGCATCAGTTTGCTATTTGGTCTTCCTACACACTTCTATGTTATATGGCTCATCATCACAGGATCAGGAAGTGGAGTTGCATCAGCATTCTTCAACCTCAATCTCTCAGTTTGTGAGATTGGTAACTCTCTATTATGTTTCTTTAATGCAATGGCAATTTGTTTTTCACGTCTCAAGATAGTATCAAATTTACTAGAAGGTCTAGGCATCACCGGTCGTCCTCTGTTTCAGTGTCTGATCTGTGTTGAGCGTTATCTGGCAGTGCTTCATCCTGTAACCTTTCTGAAGTACAAACCTCTCAGATATAGAGTGATCTGCTGCACTGCTGCCTGGATAATCACCATTGGATCCTGTTTTATCTCCATGTTCATTTTAATGTTGCACAATACTACAGCACATACATGGTTCTTCTCACTGCAGTTCCTCCTCTTCCTCTTCATCCAGTTGTTTTGTCTTGTGGCTGTTCTCAGAGCTCTGAAGCAGTCAGGACCAGGAGAGAGAAAGAAAGAGGAGGAAAGCCACATAAAAAGAAAAGCATTTGATCTCATTCTAATAAGTACTATCGCCATTACTTTTATATATGTGCCATATATAATCATAGGATTCTGTTCTGTTTTGACTCAGCAGTTTATTAAGGACCTCTATTCTTTTAGTTATGTTTGTTATGTACTGGCTGGTTTTGTTCAGCCTGTTCTTTATCTACAACATGTTGGAAAACTTCCTTTTCTCAGAACCTCATAAACAAGTTATATACACCCAGTGAAATTATTATTATTTAAGTAAATGAGGTATTGTTAGCGTTCATCATACACATTTCCAAACAACACAAAATGTTTTTTTTTTCATTTTCCTGTTTACTCAGACAAGACCGTCCACTTTTTTCCAAATTAATCTTTTGTTGGTTAAGTGACGTGCAGCAGATGAAATCACGCACATATATTGTTGTGACAGCTGTGAAGTCAGTCTACAAAACACAGCACTGAGATTTACATACATCCAAAGAGACTGGACATTCACTCTTCAGGTGACAAACTTTAGATTAATTTTTGTGTATCAGCATTTTTTGTGATTACTGGCTATGAGTATGTAAGATGGTTTGAGTTTTAAATTTACTAGAATTAAAATTTTTGGTAACAATTTGAAAGGCAGTTAAGGGAAACCTATCAGATCTTAATATAATTTTAATTTATTTGAATTAATAGAGCCATTTCATGTTCTGAATTAATTTAATTTAAGATTGCATATTTATGTTTTTATTTTGGATGTATCAAAGTGACTTATTAAAGTGACCTGGATGTAAATGTTAATTATTTCATATTGAAATCTTCCTATAATTTAGAATTGTACACAGTTTGAAAATCTTTTTTTTTTTCTTAAGTAACATTGGTTGGTCTGAATGTTCTGTTCTTGTTTCCTACTGATCACAGCTGCTTTATTTATGTTTTGAGATTTTGAGCTGAGAAGACAAAAATAGAGAAGATGAATAACTCTACAGAGAACTTCACCACATCTGTAGACTTCACAACTCAGTCCATCGGGCTTGTGGACATTATAAACATTTCTATGTACAGCATCAGTTTCCTGTTTGGTCTTCCTACACACTCCTATGTTATATGGCTCATCACCAGAGGATCAGGAAGTGGATTTGTGTCAGAGTTCTTCATCTTAAATCTCTCTATTTGTGAGATTTGTAATTGTCTGAATAGTTTGATCTGTATATTTGATACATTTATTCCATGTAAACATCTTGGATCATTTTTGTCAGGTCTAGCCATCACAGGTTGTCCTCTGTTTCAGTGTCTGATGTGCGTTGAGCGTTACCTGGCAGTGGTTCATCCTGTAACCTTTCTGAAGTACAAACCTTTCAGATATAAATTGATCTGCTGTAACATGGCCTGGATAATCACTCTTGGCTCCTGCTTAAGCTGCATGCTTACTTTTGTCTTCTTTTATGTTTATGTATGTTTCTTTTCACTGCAGTACATGTTCTTCATCTCCTTTCAGTTGTTTTGTCTTGTGGCTGTTCTCAGAGCACTGAAGCAGTCAGGACCAGGAGAGAGAGGGAGAGAGAGAGAGGAGGAAAACCACACGAAGAGAAGAGCATTTTATCTCATTCTAATAACTACCGTGAGCATGGTTATCATATATGTGCCATTTATTATAGCCGGATTCACTTTAATTCTAACACAACATCACATTAAGGAACTTTTTTCTTTTAGTATTATTTGTAATGTGTTGGCTGGTTTTGTTCAACCTGTTCTTTATCTGCACCGGTTGGGAAAACTTTTTTGACTTTTCTTTTCATTAAACATTCTATTTTTTCAAATGTCTTTCTTTACTAACCCCCCCCCCACCCCACACGAAATGTAAGCCTACTGTATGTCTTTTGAGTATTAGAGAGATTCATTGTCAGCTCTATTTACTTGTTTTTCCAACAAACAGCTCCATCTTATTTATTAAAATGTTTTTATTGTTAATGTTTGCATATTTTATGTTAATGTAATGTGTAGCAGATGAAGTCATGCACTTATATTATTGTGGTAACTGTGAAGTCAGTCTATAAAACAAAGCATGGATATTTACATACATCCATAGAGACTGGACATTCAATTTTTAATGAATTGTCTTGTTTTCAACTTAATAACATTAAAAAAAATAAAAATAACAATAATTCTTGATTAGATTAATAGATGGTTATTGGTTTGTATTTTTTATGTCCTTTGAATGCATTAAAGTGACTTGATTAAAAATGTTCTTGCTGTAAATGGTAAACTTTTTTTTATGTTTTTAATTTTCACTTCTTGTTTCCTACTGATCACAGCTGCTTTATTTATTTTTTACATTAAAAAAAATCTAAACTTTTTTTTATGTTTTTAATTTTCACTTCTTGTTTCCTACTGTTCACAGCTGATTTATTTATTAATTTTTTATATTTAGAAAAAAAAAAAACGGAGATGAAAACTCTACAGTGAACTTCTTCACACCTGAAATATCCAAACTCCACAACTCATCTAAATGTTATACTGGACATTCTGTATATTTGTTAGTACAGCATTAATTTCCTGTTTGGTCTTCCTACACACTCTAATGTTATATGTCTCTTCACCACAGGAACAAGAAGTAGAGTTGCATCAGCATTATGTATCCTCAATCTCTCTGTTTGTGGGACTGGTAATTGTCTGAATAGTTGGTTCCATATATAATTATTTAGTTTTCACATCTCACAACATTTTGGTCAGGTCTAGGTACCACTGGTCGTCCTCTGTTTCAGTGTCAGGAGAGAGAGGTAGAGAGAAAGGATGAAAACCACATGAAGTGAAGATTATTTCATCTCATTCTAATTTCAAAATAAGATCAAGGCGCCCCTTGCAATAGCTTTTTTAAAGGAGTGTTCAAAGCTATCAGGGTCCAGTAACATCAGTGCAAGCATTCTGCAGTCTGCCCAAGCATGGGAGCTTAGGGTTGACCTAAAGAAAAGACTTCAGTTTCCTGACTTTGTCCACACTACCTTGAGACCAGACGCAGTCCTTTTCTCTCACACAGGAAAGAAGATCATCCTGGTTGAGCTTACAGTACCATGGGAATAGGGGTGTGAAGAGGCATTTAAAAGGAAATCTGAACGTTACAGGGAGCTGGTGCAAAACTGCCACGAGAAAGGCTGGCAGACACGGCTGTACCCTGTTGAGGTGGGATGCAGGGGGTTCCCAGCCCAATCAGTCTGGAAACTGTTGACAGAAAAAAGGTGGCACGAAGACTCTGGGAGGCAGCAGAGAGAGCTTCCTGTTGGGTTTGGAATAGGAGGGAGAAGTTGAGCTGGAAGTTATAGTCGGTAACCATCTGATGACACAACCTCCTGGCTGAGAGCTCCAGTCATTGAAAAATGACTGAAGGAGTAGCATCAAAGGATGTATGCTATCACTGAACCCCTGGATACCCAGTGACCTCCAGGAAAGGCTGGATGACAACCAAGAAAGATTGGTGACACTGGAGAGACTGTTGACCTCCGGGAAAGACCCGCGCGTGTGCGTAGGGCCAGCAACCCTATTCACAGCACTCACAAGAGTGCACCAAACAAGATACGGAAGTTTCACATGAGCAATACCCCAGAGTCTCCCGAGGAGGGGGAGGATGAGAGACTCAATGGGACAGATCTCACGGTTACGGCTAGGACAGGATCAACGACGCAGAGAAGGCTCACTCAAACAACCATAACTGGGAATATACCAAATGTGAAGTGCTCCTGTGGTAAAGTATGCAAAAACTTAAGGGGCTTCAAAATACACCAGGCCAAGACTAAGTGTGGGAGAGAGGAGGCGATGAGTCACTAAAGGACCACAACAATGTCCGCACCACTGAAAAGCAACCAGAGCGGTGGCTGAAGAAAATAGAAACATCCGGACAAGCCAAAGCGTGGCTGTATCAACATGGACTGTTTCTCAGACTGATGTGGCTGCTGACTGTTTATGATGCCCCACTGGAGCGTAAGACTACGACACTCATTTGTGTATATGATGTAGAGGAGAGGAGAAAGTACACACCCCTGTGGGGAGCCAATAGATGTGATTATGGGATCTGACAGCACGCCATTAACCCTTACCCTTTGAGACCTATTTGTAAGGAAATCCAGTAACCAAGCAGCCATTCTTGCATCCACACCAAAACTCGACCTAAGCTTGTGAACCAACAACTTTGGTCGAATCGTGTTAAACGCAGCAGAAAAATCTACAAATAATAACCTTGCATGGTTACTACTACTCTCCAGATGCTTATGTCACCAGGTGACGATCTTTAGGGGCGGAACCAAAATTCGGGAAGTTTGGTTCCGCCCGGAAGCGTTTCCGCCCGGACCGGAAAAACAGAACACCGGAACTTCCGGTAGCGCCGTAAGAAGGAAAATCAGGGAATTCGATGCACCTGTGCCTAGTTAGGGACAGCGGTTGGTGATTGGAGGATACGCTGGACAAGGCAGTACTTAAGGCCAAGTTATTTCCCAGTCTGGGAAGCTCTTTTTGGTGTGTGTGAAGCACTGGGTTGTGCCCGTCTTGGTACGCTGCTGGTAGCTGTCTAACTCTCTCTCTCTCCCTCAGGCTGGAATTGTATGATTGTGAAGACATCGCGAACCTTAAAGGTTGAGAAGTGAACAGATTATACGGCGAACTGAGACGACGTGAAAAAGGGGATTGGAAGTGGCATTGATGTGAGTACTAAGAGCCAGTCGAAAGTGCCCTGTATATTGACCTGGCGTTGTGTAGATCTCTCCAGGAGGAGGAGGGCGGCCCTACCCCTAATATAGTGTGGTGGGAGAGCCGAAGGAATACTTATTGAAGTAGTCACAACGACGACATCACTAGCTAGGCCGCATATTCCATCGCCAGATCCGAACCAAGCGAAGTGAAGGAAGACGGGTGTCCTTTCCGTACACTGAGTGTGGTGGGTGAGTCTTCGTGCTGTGAAAACCTATAATTTTGACGTGGTGCTGTATATTGCTGTGGGCTGCTGTGTATTGCCGTGTGTCCTGTCAGATAAACCCCCGCCTTCACGCACTTCGGCGTGGGAGGACAAGGAGATTGCTGGTCCTAGCCTAGTTCAGTACAGTATATGTTGTGAGCGTGCTTCAGATCTCCGGAGATAGCACGGTACGCTGTGTCCAGCCCAGAGGTGAAAGCCATCCAAAGCAGAGTAACTGTGTTTTGTGTCCAAGTTGATACCTGTGGAGAGGAAAGGAAAGAGAGTGAGTAACACAAGGAGAAACAGAGGAAACCTGTACTTACAGTGCGCTGTGTTCAGCCCAGAGGTGAGAGCCATTCAAAGCAAACTAACGGTGCTATTGTGCCCAAGTTGATATCTGTGGAGAGAAAAGGAGAGAGAGGGAATAACACGAGGAGGAATAGAGCGAACCCTGTACTTACAGTACGCTGTGTCCAGCCCAGAGGTGAGAGCCATTCAAAGCAAACTAACTGTGCTATTGTGCCCAAGTTGATACCTGTGGAGAGAAAAGGAGAGAGAGAGTGAATAACACGAGGAGGAATAGAGCGAACCCTGTACTTACAGTACGCTGTGTCCAGCCCAGAGGTGAGAGCCATTCAAAGCAAACTAACTGTGCTATTGTGCCCAAGTTGATACCTGTGGAGAGAAAAGGAGAGAGAGTGGGTAACACGAGGAGAGACTGAGGAAACCTGTACTTACGCCGCTGCCTGTGGAGAAAGAGAAAGCGAGTGAGCACCCAAGGAACGAACTGTGTGAACCAGTACTTACTGTGAGCTGTAATCAGCGAAGAGGTGAGAGCAAAACCAAGCTGAATTAACTGTGCCTGTGTGTCCCAGCCGTTGCCTGTGGAGAAAGAGAAAGAGCCCGTTGCCTGTGGAGGAAGAGAAAGAGAGTGAGCACCTCGAGAACGAACTGTGTGAACCAGTACTTACCGTGAGCTGTATTCAGCGAAGAGGAGGAAGAAGGAGGGCGCTACGGATACCTAAGACTCAGGCCGGGGCCCGAGTCCTACGCCCCGGATCCCCGTGGCCCCCTTGCTCCCTGACCTCTTCCCGGCCATAGCCCATCTGGAGGGCCGAGTCAGAGTTTAGTTTTAATTGCCCTTTCCCTATTCCCCAAGCTATTTTTAAATATTTAAATAAAGATTGTTTTATCACTTACTTGTTCTCGTGTTGTTTGGCCATTGGGTCGGGTTTGGGGACCTCCTCGAGGTGGAAGTTGAGAAGGGGTGTGGCTTAGTTAAAGCATAGCCAGCCCCTGGGTGTGACACTTATACAACAGGTCCAATAAGGTCAGTGTTGCATCCTGCACACCTCTTCCCGCCCTATAGGCAAATTGCATCGGGTCGAGAAATGGTGTAGTTTGTTCCAATAGTACCTCCTTTACTAATTTCTCAAATACCTTCATTATAAGCAAGGTCAAGGAAACCGGTCTATAATCTGTCAAGCCTTTAGGACAATTATTTTTTGCAACTGGAGTAATGATAGACTCTTTCCAAAGTTTTGGTACATACTTTGTATGCTCCCTTAATAGAGCCATAGCATTGGTCCAATGTATTTTTATACCTGGTTGGACACGTGACATACCCATACATGCTCTTAGCAGAATTTTCCAATTTACAATTATTAAAATTGCCCATGATAAAGATCGGAGCATCCGGGGATAGTGACTGATGTTTAAAACCATTAATTAGCAGCTCTTTATCAGAGTCCATTTTCGTTAGCCAAGTCTCCGAGATTGCAAGCAAAGAACTGTCTCTGAATTCGTGTTGAAAACGAACATGTGCGTGCAGTTCCTCAATCTTTTTCCGTAAAGACCGAACATTTGCTAATATAACAGATGGAAGCGGTATTCGAGACACCGGTCTCTTTCTCAATCTTTCACGTACCCCACCTCTTCTCCCTTGCTTCCTCGGTCACTGACTCGATCCATTAAAGTGTGCTTTAGAGTTGATTCCATCAGCGAATGCACTCAGATCTGGGAAGAAGAGGTCCAGAGGTGGATTCACCGGCGAGAGATTCTCCCACGACAACAACAGTTCTCTGTCGTAGTAAATCCTGTTAGAATGCAGGCCGTCCCAAGTGGCATTTAAATCGTCAATTAACCAAAATAAAATAGACATGAGCATTATAGTCCATCTCCGTTCCATAGTGCTATTAGGTTAAACACATACAAATGCATAAAAAACATAATATAACATAAAAACAACATAAAAAACGCCAGTACACTCAACGCTACCACGCTGCTGGTCGCTGCACGAGTATGCGCACAATCTTGCCTCTGCGAAAGAATCTAAATAATAAAATCACATATGTCATTACGGTACCTAAATGTAAAAATGTTACCCTGCCTCTTTTAGAGCTTTATGGTAAAAGTTGCATTAACCAAGCAAATAGCGATATTCACATGTGGTTTCGGTGCTGTATTTGCTGTATTTAAAATAAAATACTTCATCTTTCATAGAGATTATTCAATTAAATCTGACGTTCTGCACATTGTGCCAGTACTGAGTATAATGTATTTTCAAACAGGGTATTAAGATATGGTCATGGTATGTTGCTTAATGAAGTCTCTATCAAATATATTCACCTGATCCTTCTAGGACCCAGAAACTAATGTATGTACTCTGTATTTCTGAACGACATTTAAGTACCAATTTTTGTATTACAGTAAATGTTTCCAAACGAAGAAAACAAAATGCATGAATAAAAATAAATTACAGCATATAAAAACAGCATTAGAGCATGAAAACATATGTTCTTTCTTGGCAAGGTTTACTTACAACCAAATGAATATTTACTTACAACCATGTGCAAAATACATTAATAATTCTACAATGAACTCCACCACACCTAAAACATGTACAAACTCCATAACTCAGTTCAATGGACCACTGAAAATGATGCATGTTTTTCTGCACAGCTTTTATTTCCTTATTGGTCTTCCTATACATGTTACATGGATCATTGTCACAGTAATTTACAGTTCTGCTATTCAGAAATCAGCATATGTTGTATACTATCAACAACGTAACAGTGTAATAATCCTCTGTTATTCAGTTTTCTGTTTGCTTGGAGTGGTTAACTAATTAATTGTTTACTTATTAAATTATTGATTAATGAGTTATTTGCAAGTGAACATAAATAATATTCATTATTATTATTTAATTGAAAAGGTATAAATGTAATTTTTTTCTTCCATCCTATAAGTTTTCATCACTATGTATCTAGGGCAGAGGTTTCAAACTTAATTCCCGGAGGTCCACCGCTCTGCAGAGTTTAGCTCCAACCAGCTCCAAATTACACCTGTTTGGAAGTTTCTAGTGATTCTGAAGACAAGTAGCTGGATCAGGTATGTTTGATTAGGGTTGGAGCAAAACTGTGCAGAAGACGCTTCAGCAGTGGTCATTCTGTTTTGAGCACTCCAGGCTCCAGGCTGCACTTGTCACGATCGGTGTTACAGAACACACAGGAGAGAGAACCAATTGCGGGTATGTCTTTATTAGGGGTTAATCCACAGAGAATAAACAGTCCAGGCATGAGTGGAAAACCAGAAGAGCAATCCAAACATAAACTAAACAAGAAGACAAGGCAAGGCAAGGCAAGGCAAGGCAAGATGACGGACATGAATTAACATTAACATTAAACAAGGAACCCAGGGAACACAACCCAGACACTGTGACAGTACATCCCTCTACGGAGCGGCTCCCAGACGCTCCAAGACAGACACAGAACAGAGACCAGGAGGGAGGCGGACAGGTGGAGGCTCAGGGGGAGGGACGGAGGGTCAGCAAAGAAAAACATGGGGAACAGGCACCAGAATGTAAACACAAAACAGGAAGACCAGGAGGGAGGAGGACCGGTGGAGGTTCAGGGGGAGGGACGGAGGGCCAGACTAACAGAAAGGAACACAAAAACAAAAAGCAAAAAACAACATGAAGCCCCCCAGGGCGGAGCAGAAGACCACCACGTCCTTGTGGTCGAGGCCAGAGTCCCCCAGGGCGGAGCAGAAGACCACCATATCCTTGTGGTCAGGGCGGAAGGCCCCCAGGGCGGAGCAGAAGACCACCACACCCCTGTGGTCAGGACGGAAGCCCCCCAGGGCGGAGCAGAAGACCACCACAACGGTGAGGTCAGGAATGAAGCCCCCCAGGGCGGAGCAGAAGGCCACCACCCCAGTGTGGTCAGGGCGGAAGCCCCCCAGGGTGGAGCGGAAGACCCCCACAACCGTGTGGTCAGGATGGAAGGCCCCCAGGGTGGAGCAGAAGACCACCACAGCCATGCGGTCAGGACCAGAGCCCCCCAAGGTGGAGGAGACTTCAACGGGATGACGAAACTCTGGTAATCCCCTGGTGTCATTACTTGACTCCAGAAGATTGGTGCTGGCCTGACACTGCTCATGAAGATCATTGGTGACTTGTATTTGTACATGAAGATCATTGGTGACTTGTATTTGCTCATGAAGATCAATGGTGACTTGCCTTTGTTCATGAAGATCAGAGGTGACTTGCCTTTGTTCATGAAGATCAGAGGTGACTTGCCTTTGTTCATGAAGATCACCGGTGACTTGACTCAGTCCATGAAGATCACCGGTGACTTGACTCAGTCATGAAGATCACCGGTGACTTGACTCAGTCCATGAAGATCACCGGTGACTTGACTCAGTCCTTGAAGATCACCGGTGACCAGCCCTGACTCTGGAGGATCCACGGTGACCAGCCCTGACTCTGGAGGATCCGCGGTGACCAGCCCTGACTCTGGAAGGATCACCGAAACCTGACTCGACTTTGGGGAGTTCACCGGAACCTGACTCGACTCTGGGGAGTTCACCGGAACCTGACTCGACTCTGGAAGGATCACCGGAACCTGACTCGACTCTGGAAGGATCACCGGAACCTGACTCGACTCTGGAAGGATCACTGGAACCTGACTCGACTCTGGAAGGATCACCGGAACCTGACTCGACTCTGGAAGGATCACCGGAACCTGACTCGACTCTGGGGAGTTCACCGGAACCTGACTCGACTCTGGGGAGTTCACCGGAACCTGACTCGACTCTGGGGAGTTCACCGGAACCTGACTCGACTCTGCGGAGTTCACCGGAACCTGACACGACTCCGGGGAGTTCACCGGAACCTGACTCGACTCCGGGGAGTTCACCGGAACCTGACTCGACTCTGGGGAGTTCACCGGAACCTGACTCGACTCTGGGGAGTTCACCGGCACCTGACTCGACTCTGGAGAGTTCACCGGCACCTGACTCGACTCTGGAGGGTCAACTGGAACCTGACTTGACTCCGGAGGGTCATCTGTGACTCTCATCTTGGGCTGTGGCGCTGGAACATTGGCCAATTTGGGCATTGGCGCTGGGTTAGCGGCCATCTTGTGCTGTGGCGCTGGACAGACGGCCATCTTGTGCTGTGGCGCTGGGCTGGTAGCCAGTTTGGGCAGTGGTGCTGGACTGGCGGCCATCTTGGGTTGTGGCGCTTGGCTGGTTGCCATCCTGGGCAGTGGTGCTGGGCTGACGACCACCCCGCCGGAAGAGACAGAAGTGGCTGGGGCATCCCACCGAAGCCGATGCTGCAGGTAGCGCACAAATTCCCAGAATTCCAGTGTCTCTAACTGCGCCATCTCCTCCTGAGACACTGGATCATCCAGTCCGCCATTAAAATAGTCCTTTAGGGCCGCATCGTTGTAACCCATGCCCTCGGCCAGGGACCAGAACACCTGAGCCAGGGTCCCCACTTCATTGCCCTCTTGGCGGAGGGCGATCAACCGAAGATACTTGGCTCGCCGCTCCGCCATCTTGGCTGGGGAATGGAAAAACGACATACCGCTGGTTCCTAGAATGACGGAGTCCTTCTGTCACGATCGGTGTTACAGAACACACAGGAGAGAGAACCAATTGCGGGTATGTCTTTATTAGGGGTTAATCCACAGAGAATAAACAGTCCAGGCATGAGTCGAAAACCAGAAGAGCAATCCAAACATAAACTAAACAAGAAGACAAGGCAAGGCAAGGCAAGGCAAGATGACGGACATGAATTAACATTAACATTAAACAAGGACTCCGTAACACAGACTCAGACAGACCGGGTATAAATACACAAAAGGATAATGGGGAAACTGGAGACAGGTGGGGAACAATCAATTAACTAAACAAGGAGGAAGGTGACCAAAAAAGGAGACAGGAAGTGATAATATGATACACACCGTGGGAACCGGAGGACACCTAGTGGAAACCCAGGGAACACAACCCAGACACTGTGACAGCACTGCAGTTTCTGGATGCAGGTTGTTACCTGCGCCAGGTCATGGTCACGATCGCTGCCTCACCCGTCTGGGCATTAAGTGGGCATTGCCTGAATCGGATCCAGAGAAGACAGCTATGCTTTCCCGGGCTGCCGAGAATGTAGGGCTTGAGTAGAAACCTTTGCCATGTCCCGAGCATTTCCGGCTGGATTATTTTTTTAGGGGTGGCCCAAGTGACGAAGGTCACCATTCCCTGGGTCATGCGATGTCCATGCTTGTGGTCCAGGAATGCCATCTCTGGCTGACATGAGGGACTCTGACAAGGTACAGTTTCTCAATGCCCCTGTGTCCCAGACCGACCTCTTCAGCGACTCTGTCGAGAGCTTTGCCCAGCAGATCCGATAAATCCTGCCCCAGCTGCTGCCTCCATCCGGCTGCACCGCCCCAGTCTGCTCATTACCGAGGGTGGCCCTCTGGTTCCGCTGGTCCAGCTTGCATGGTATCTGGGTGCCTGACTAGCTCTACTATCTCTTCTGCAGACCATCAGCCTCAGCTATTCGATTAAGTTCGCATGGCATCCCCCTAAGTTCAGCAGCATCCACTTCACAACAGTGAAGGAGGCTGATACTCCTGTCTTGCAGATGGAGATCGCAGTCCTACTGGTGAAGGACACTATATACACGGTCCCTTCAGCCAATATGAGGATGGGGTTTTACAGCCCTTACTTAATTGTACCCAAAAAAGGGGGGTTATGGCCAATCTTGGACCTGCGAGTTTTGAACCTGGCCCTTCATTGGTTAAGTTCAAGATGTTGACACAGAAACGCATCTTCGGCTGCGTCCATCCCCGAGATTGTTTTATCAGCGATAGACCTGAAGGACGCGTATTTTGATGATGAATAACTCTGCAGTGAACTTCAAGAAACTCATTGGGCTGATGAATGGTCTGGAAATCTGTAGCTTAATCATCAGTTTCCTGGTTGGTCTTCCTACACACTCCTGTGTTATATCATCACAGGAAAAGGAAGTGGAGTTGCATCAGAGTTCTTCATCCTCAATCTCAATCAAAAGTTTGTGAAATGACAGTCTCAGTTTTTTTTATTTTTTTTTATTTAAATGATTTTTCTCGTTAACAAGGTTCGGGAGGAGCATGTCAGATACTTAGCCTAATCAACACAGGTGGACCACAATCTAGTAATCAATCCCACAGTATAAATATCACTGACTTACCTCTATCCATCGACGGTTAATCAGTATCCCTCCTCCCCCCCCTCCACCCCAAGGGGGGGTACTCTAGGTTCGGGCCATTCCCGAGCTCGGAGCCCTTCCCCGGACAGCACGCCAAATACGCATACCATACCTCAGCTAATTATATGTAAACGTGAACTCGTGAATTGATAATTGTATTTGGTTTGTAAATCTCACATTAATTATTATATATAATACATATATATATTTGAAAGATCACCGGTATATATATATATATATATATATATATATATATATATATATTTTTACGGCTCTTACATGACCTCAAAATGTCAGCCTATTTGCAAATTTGCATAGCAGGTGTTAAATGTGTTGCACCTGTGCAGACCAGTTTTAGATTTATGAAATTTATTTGAGAAGATGTTTTAATCAAAAAATACTATATGACAGCAACATTTTTTTGTCAACTTAGTATTGAAGTTAATTTTCAGTTTATAAATGGTATTCAAATGTTGCTTGGTGAACACTTTCAATCTGACATCAAAATAATCTATATTTTTCTTTTCAGAATAAATTACAAAACAACATTAAACATGAAAACATGTTTATAGAGCATAATATTTAATTCTTTTCCAAAGAGTCAGTTTTCTTGCTGTTCCCTCTTTTTATACTGTGCATTACCTCACATTATTTTTGTCAAAATGGTAATTTACTGCATGATAGTAAGTAATGTGATGTACTTTAACTGTTCAACACACCTTTGTCAACATGATTTATTTTTAAATATATATATATTTAAAAAAAAATTTCATGTTGACAAAGATGTGTTGAATATATATAAAATATATATATATATATATTTGCATATGTTTTATGAGACATCTATCAGATGAAATTGTGCACTTACATTCTTGTGGCAGCTGTGAATTCAGGCCACACAACACAGTACATCCATAGAGACTGGACACTCACTTTTCAGGTGAGTGAACATTTGATTCATTTTAATTTTATTATAAAGTGAAATCACAATCAAACACCCCTTTAAATAAAAGCGTGTTGAAATCTATTAGTTTAAGCTCCTGAGACCCTGCATCCTCATATGAGGACATTATATTTTGGTGAATTTCTCTGAGAGTATACATACCACATTTTTAAGGCTGGATGTCCTGTACAGAGCACATTCAGAACTTTTTAGAGATACTAAATGTTTGGTTGTTTCATCATGACCACTCCCTCTCCTTGGTCTTCAAAAATGTCTGAAATTAATTTAGTGAAATATGTTAATATTTTGTAATTATCGTTTAAAAACTTTTTTTTAACTGTGTGTCATAAATCTAAAAGTACTAAAAGTCGGGACTAAAAGTATGTTTATTTTGCATTTTGGGAAACACAACAAATTAATAAAAATAAATTATATTTAAATATTCCTATGAAATCGTATATATTATTATGAATATCTTGTCAATTATTACTCTCGTGATTACATTTCTTTTTTTTATTCCATTTTGTCCCAAAAACACATTCAAATGCAAATTAGATTCAGTTTATAGATACATTATATTTAATGAGAAAACCTGTTTTAACACAAATTTTGCATAAAGAAAAATGGTATATCAAAGCATTTATAACATAGTTGAGAAATATTTTTATATAAAGTTTGATAAAAAAAAAAAAAAAAAAAAAAAAATCCCCTAAAACCTAAAAATGTATTGATGATAAAAAAAGGATTTTTGCCTATGTATGTTCATTCATATCTTTTATTTTATTTATTTTTAAATGTAGTCCCGATGTCCTCTACCAAGGATGTAGTTTAACTTATGAATTAAATATCATTTTATTTATTTATTTCTACATTATTTTCAATGCTCTAAACAATCTAATGACATAAAAAAAAAAATAAAATAAAAAAATCCTAAAATGTTTTCCCGGGTTAAGGTATAGATTGGAAAAAATGAATGTGAAAAACATTTAATGAATATATAATATAAATAATTTTATTATCCATGTAAACATATATGAAAGTTGGAAAATATAAATAGTTAATGTGTTGCTCTTATGCTATTTGGTTTTTACAGAGTGACTCTCAGTGCTGTATTAAAGTGGCTTGCAATAAAATTGTAAAACAGACAATTCTGGAATGTTTCTCTTTTGGAATTTTGTGTAATTACTGCACCTGAATCATAATTTTTTTTTGTGTGGACAGATAATAAATCTGTGTCTTCAGCATCAATTTCCTGTATGGCTGAGAGGATGAGCAACTCTACAGTGAACTTTACCACACCTGAAGCATTTACAAAGTCCACAACTAATTCCTTTGAGCTAATGAACAGTCTGGAAATGTGTGCATTCTGCATAAGTTCCCTGTTTGGTTTTCTCATACACTCCAAAATTACATGGCTCATCATTACAGGAACTGGAAATGGAGCTGCATTAGAGTTCTTCAACCTCAATCTGTCCATTTGTGAGATTGGTAACAGCTTCAATGCGATGTTTGGCATACTGGCACGCTTCTTTTCAAGCGTCATAATAGTAACATATTTTTTACAAGGACTAGGGATCACTGGCCGTCCTCTGTTTCATTGTCTGATCTGTGTTGAGCGTTACCTGGCAGTGGTTCATCCTGTAACCTTTCTGAAGTACAAACCTCTCAGATATAGAGTGATCTGCTGTACTGTGGCCTGGATAATTATTCTTGAATCCTGTTTAATCTGCACCTTTATTTTATTCTCATTTAGCATGGTGCCATATGTATGGTTCATCTCAAAAGTTCCTTCTCTTTCTCTTCATCCAGTTGTTTTGTCTTGTGGCTGTTCTCAGAGCTCTGAAGCAGTCAGGACCAGGAGAGAGAAAGAGAGAGGAGAAAAACCACATTAAGAGAAGAGCATTTTATATTATTCTGATAACAACAGTGATCATGATCATCCAATATGCCCCATTTATTGTCACAGGATTCTTTGTCATTCTAACTCGAAAGAGTTTTCTAGACTTTTGGTGTCCTGCTTTTCTTTGTTATGTCCTGGCTGGTTTTGTACAACCCATTCTTTATTTACAGCGGGCTCAAAAACTCTTCTGCCTCAGTTCATCATCATAAAAATTATTATATTTTACTTATATTTCTGAATTACTGGATCACTTTTTTTTTTTAGCTGATTGGAATAACTCCAAATGTACAAGATACTAAAATAAATATGTAATTGCAATTTATTTCAAGTACAAAACTGTACCCTGTCTCTTTAAGACAAGCAGAAAGATAGAAGAACAGTCAGACAAAACACATTTGTGGAGTATTTTATGAAGAAAAATATGTCTTAAGATAAAAAATATTCAACATTTGTAGATGAAATTGTTAATTTGATTTAGTAACTTAAACGGATATTGTATTTGATTTTATGAATGCACTCATGTGATAAAGATATGGAGCTACTCAAAAAAAAGTATTGAGTGATGGTTGGATGCTGCAGTTCCTCTCTTGTATTTTTCAGAAATAATGATTTTTTAAATGTGACGTTGGACTGTGTTTTCCTGTGCCTGTCACATGAAGTCGAGCTGAACAAATTCAGAGTAAGTTTAGACTTGACAAAACCAAACAAATCCAACCTGGTTTAGATCAGCTTGATAAAAATGTTCTCTCTTGAAACAGGGTTGATCCAGAGTTTGGGATTAATCCTGGATTGCATGCAGTGAACGCAATAGACAATAACACTGAATAAAGAGAATATCGGTTTCATTCACATGTCACACGTTATTAAAATATTGAAATTAAATGCATTTACAAGGCAGAAATAAACACTGATGCAGCAGCAAGAGTTTAAGAAGGCTGCAGAAAGAAAACATATGAATAACTTGAATTTAATTATTTATATATTTTCTCAAAGAGCTTAATAAGAGAAACATAAAAGTATTATGTTAATATAATAGCCACAAAATTTTGTCTCTAAAATTTTTTGTTTTGTAAACTGCTTTAATTTGAAATTAGGAGATATGGGGGAGTGGCTTTATTGCGTCAGATGTCACTTTGCTCATAGCTGATTGGTCCAGTTTGGGTTTAAAATCTCTAACCCAGAATAAAACCTGCTCTGGAGCAGGGTAGCAATGTAGCGTCATTTCTTGAGCCAGAAAACGTAATTTGTACTTGCCTGGGTAAAACTTCAAACTGGCTTTGTGCAATAAGTATCAAATGAGTCACTTGTGTCATTACATTTACAGTTGATTTGCTAACGTTGCATTTTTTTATTTATTTTTTTACGTATGGTTTGCAAGGTTGTGTTATAAGCAACTGCATGTTTCTCTTGAGCTTATGAATTCAATGTCCATTCAACGTGGCAGTTCTCCAAACACATAAACCTTTCTATTAATCAACATTAACAATTATGAAATACATGGAAATAAGCAGCATAAAAGAGACTGTGCAATTACATATAAACGACATGTCAAATGCAGCTTCTGTTCCCCCTTTGCAGTGTAAATATGTATTTTGTTGATGTTGAAAAGCGTTTGAATGGTGACGACAGGCTATAGTATTATAATTTACTGAAGTAATTGGTTACATTTAAGTTTTAGAGTTGATGTATTTTATGAAAAATTTAAATAATAATAAATGTACATTTAATAAATTATAAAGATTTCCCTAACAAAGGTAAACAATGCCCCTGGAAATCAATTCCTGTGTGCAAAGATTGCCCTTTAATTATACAATTTCTCACCCTGCATTCACTAAATCTTACTTTATTATTATTATTATTATTATTAATCATAAACTGAATTGACATTTCCTTCTAATTCAGACTTTATGATGGTGTAGTGGTCATTCATTTCTTCAGTGAGTTCCACCTGACTGTTCGGTGTGTGTTTGTCAGATGTGTTTGTCAGATATGGTTATCACACTTGATTGTGGTTTATTTGTTTTGAATATTTGTGTCCTGCTTCACCCAGTTTCACCATGTTCCAGATTGAGGGCTGGGCACTGATCACTGTGTAAAGGTTTATTTCGCAATCGGCTCATCAGAGTTACAAAAACTTGCTCTTATCATCCGATCGTTGTTGTATCTCTCTATTACAGCTACTGGATCCTAGTACTGCATTTGACACTATCGACCACAACATTATTTTGAATAGACAAATAAATTATGTTGGTATTAGTGGAATTGCATTGCCATTATTCAAATTATACTTACAGTACATGACTGTCATCAATTAGTAGCAGTGAATGGAGAGGTATCATATTGATCACAAGTGCAGTGTGTAGTAGATAAGATCATTTACTTTGTCCTCAAAGAGGAAATTCATTTTCACAGAAACATAACAATTTGCAAACTAACGGAATGCATAGTTGATATAAAAAAAAACTGAATGACTAGTAATTTCAACCTGGTCTCATAAAAATATGTACCTCTGTGTACTTTTTGTGCAACACCGTTTTTACGTACCTTACTGCACGTTTCGCCGCAGTTTCAAATATCCGGGGACTGTCTTTAATGCTCTATCATGTTGAAAAATATACACCTACACCAAACCCAACCCAACCCTAAACTTACCCGATAGCGTTATCAAATGCAAAACTGATACATAAACATATTTGTTGATGCAATCATGCCATTTCCACTTCCTTATAAGCAGATTTGAACTGTTTTGTCAAACCATGTTTACACAGGATTCAAACCAGAGCTTCTCACGTCTCAAGTACATCACCGTGCTCCAAGAGCTACCGAACAAACCTACCATCTATGAAAACCCATAGATATGAAGCTGGATATGTGCAATGCAAATGTTTAAAAGCAACAGTTTTCAAATCTTCCAACATATTTATATTGTATTGCAGTTATTGTGCAAAAAATGTCTTGCTAAAAAGTTTAATTTTATTAAAAATAATTTCTTAATGTTGGGGTCAAAAGGAAGGCCACAACTTGGCACTGCACAGCATCTTGTCTTTGGATCCATATTTATCATTTATTAAATTAAATTTTATTAATAAGATTCGGGAGGAGCGCGTCAGATACTTAGCCTAATCAACACAGGTGGATCATAATCAAGTAATCAATCCCATAGTATAAATATCGCTGACTTCCCTCTATCCATTGACGGTTTATCAGCATCCCTCCTCCACCCCATCTTCTCACTTTGAGTTCACTTTATAAATAGACGGGGAAGTGGGGGTACTCTAGGTTCGGGCCATTCCCGAGCTCGGAGCCCTTCCCCGGACAGCACGCCAAATACGCATACCATACCTCAGCTAATTATATGTAAGCGTGAACTAGTGAACCTACTACATGCATGAATTGATAGGAGGGGCTAAACAGGCAGTGCTATAGAATCAGACAATGATCTTCTTCTGTGGAGGTATTGTTTAGCCGTACTATTACATCATAAAGTGGAACATTCATCAACCTGTCATTTTGGCAAATTGGCTTCAATTATTAGACATACAACTAAGCTTTGAGTTACTTTAAGTACAAGTTTTTATAGTACAATGACCTTTTAAACTTCAAATGATCAAAGGAAATTATTTTTCTCAGTTCATAACCCCTCTAATGTGGAGCCCTGTGAGCTCTACTGTCTAAAAGTCAATGGCTGCTCTGTCATTTCTTCATCATACGTTAGAAACCTATTTGATAGCACACACATCTATATTCTTTGTTCTTTCTTTTGAAAGCCATGTTCCTAAAAACACATCTACATTGTTACTTAATCTCTCAATGTTAAATGCAGAATAATTAATATATGTTTTCAGACCTCAAGGTTAGATTATTGTAATGCTTCACTGGATGGTTGCTCTGTGTGCTTCAACAAACCACAGCTGGTCCAAAATGCAGCAGCTAGGGTTCATATTAAAACTAGGAAGTATGACCATATTAACCTTGTTCTATCAATACTGCAGTGACTTCGTATTACACATTGTATACATTTTAAAATCTTGAGAATTACTTACAAAGTCCTGAATGTTATAGCTCCTCAGTACTTGAGCAAGCTCTTATCATATTATAGTACATATCTGCTGTGTTCTCAAAATTCTGGTCATTTGATAATGTGCAAGGTTACCTGGAATCTTAATGTTTTGTGAGTCTGGCTCTGGATCACACTGGCAGGAAGAGAAACGTGGTCTTTTCAAGAAGCAAATGATCAGGCATTAGAGGTTTCATGGGGCTTTTAATTGTCACTATATATCAACACATCAGATGAAGTAAGTTCTCTCTAATTTGACTACATGTAAACAAGGTTCAGGGTGTCATTTAATGCCAAGAAAACAATAAACAAAGTTTGCACTTTTTTTTATTTATGTTTTACTTTTTTATTAAGAAAACTTAACATCCACTGACAATTTTCAATGCACAAAAAGTTATTTTACAGTCGAAAATTTAATTAAAAATTAAAATGTTCTTCACATTAAGAAAAAAGTGACACACTGAATCACACATGCACAGTATCATCAGCTCCTCGGTTCTCGAATTGGATGCATCTGACAAAAACGGTTCTTGACTCGAGAACAAGTCAATCGTGGAATTGTTTGTTTCCGAGTCTTCTGCCATTGTTAAATTGTTAATTTGTGTGCTTCAGTTCACACTAAATACATTTTAAGAATAGAGAGCAATGTTTTGAAAACCGACCTGCACTTATGACTTTTTTGACTAATCAAATTTTTACATGGATCAAAGCTATTGCTAGATTTGTATTGCTAGATTTAGCTTGATAGTAGTGAGGTCGCAATGACTGCTTTCAACTATGCAAGTAACAAAACCAAGATGAATGTGTCACAGTGTCTGGGTTGTGTTCCCTGGGTTTCCACTAGGTGTCCACCTTTCCCACGGTGTCTGTCACCTTATCACTTCCTGTTCCCTTATTTGGTCACCTTCCTCTTTGTTGAGTAATTGATTGTTCCCCACCTGTCTCCTGTTCCCTCATTATCCTTCTGTGTATTTATACCCGGTCTGTCTGAGTCTTTGTTACGGAGTCCTTGTTTAATGTCTTATGATTATTCATGTCCGTCAAATCAGTCTTGCCCTTGCCTTGTCTTCTTGTCTTGTTTTCATGTTTGGATTATGTTTGGTTTTGACCCCTGCCTGGACTGTTTACCCCTTTGGATACCCCTTTACCCCTCCGCCCTGACCACACTGTTGTGGTGGTCTTCTGCTCCGCCCTGGGGGGCTTCCACCCTGACCACACGGTTGTGGTGGTCTTCCGCTCCGCCCTGGAGGACTCTGGTTTCGACCACAAGGACGTGGTGGTCTTCCGCTCCGCCCTGGAGGACTCTGGCGTCGACCACAAGGATGTGGTGGTCTTCTGCTCCGCCCTGGGGGGCTTCATGTTGTTGTTTTTGCTTTTTGTTTTTGTGTTCACTCCTGTCCCTGTTCCTTTCTGTTAGTCTGGCCCTCCGTCCCTCCCCCTGAACCTCCTCCGGTCCTCCTCCCTCCTGGTCTCCCTGTTTTGTGTTTTCAATTCTGGTGCCTGTTCCCCATGTTTTTCTTTTCTGGCCCTCCGTCCCTCCCCCTGAGCCTCCACCTGTCCGCCTCCCTCCTGGTCTCTGTTTTGTGTCTGTCGTGGAGCGTCTGGTAGCCGCTCCGTAGAGGGGGGGTACTGTCACAGTGTCTGGGTTGTGTTCCCTGGGTTTCCACTAGGTGTCCACCTTTCCCACGGTGTCTGTCATCTTATCACTTCCTGTTCCCTTATTTGGTCACCTTCCTCTTTGTTGAGTAATTGATTGTTCCCCACCTGTCTCCTGTTCCCTCATTATCCTTCTGTGTATTTATACCCGGTCTGTCTGAGTCTGTGTTACGGAGTCCCTGTTTATTGTCTTATGATTATTCATGTCCGTCAAATCAGTCTTGCCCTTGCCTTGTCTTCTTGTCTTGTTTTCATGTTTGGATTATGTTTGGTTTTGACCCCTGCCTGGACTGTTTACCCCTTTGGAAAACCCTTTAATAAATGACTTACCTGCAATTGGTTCTCTCTCCGTGTTTCCAGTAACACCGATCGTGACAGAATGTGCCATTTCTTGCACAATTGATAGTTTTCAAGTTTCCAAGTTGGAATTTCAACTTGATGGGCAATTTCATTTACAACTTGATTTAAAAGTACAGTATTTTCATATATTTAGGGCGACAAGGTGACCAAGTGGTTAAGGAAATCGACTACTAATTCACTGTGCTCTGCATGATTAGGTTTGAGAGAGTGTTTGCATAAAAGTAATAAGCTGTACTTTTGGATGTACTTTTGCATCTATGGCTTGAATGCATCTGAGAGCATTACTATTGGATTTTGAATTTGAGTACCATTAAATGGTACCACAAAAACTGACTAGCATAAAACACATTATTTCCACATATTGTTTGCATAGCTGATGTACTGTGTGATGGTTAGAATATAAAATAAAGCACAATTACTTGTGACAGCTTTGAAGCCCGAGGCATTGAGACTGAGCATTCACTCTACAGGTGACATAGCTCCTCTTTTCAATTCAGATCGTTTTCTTCTGTTTTGCTGTGTGATACCTAAAAATGCCATTGTTGTTATTAATCACACTGTAGGGGTTGTGGGGAGGTTAGATGGATTTGTTATTTAATAAAAAGGTCTGAGTTCTGTTTTTGTAATTGAAGGTGATTTACTTGAGGTACAGTAATTTATTTGAAACCCAATGTACTGTTGTAATAAGTGAAACTGATTTTGTAGGGATTTTGAGGGCTGATTATTTTGAGGGATTTTACATTGAAATGCAATTCTAATTTTAGTCTGCATTACTGTACCTTCACAACAGGTTGTGACTTAAGTAATATATATGTAGTCTGATTTCTAACATTAACCTTGACATTTGCACTTCTCTCTATGGATCACAATTACAATATATATTTATTTATCAATTTATTTATTTATTTATTTTTGTAGTGAGAACATAAAGAAGACATGAATAACTCTACAGTGAACCCCACCATAGATGAAACATCCACCAACCTCACAACATTTGTATTTAATGAATTTGACATTGTAGACTTTAATATTTTGGGCTTCGGTTTCTTGTTTGGTCTTCTTACAAACACCTATGTGATCTGGCTCATCCTCACAGGAGCAGGAAGTGGACTTGCATCAGAGTTCTTTATCCTCAATCTCTCTGTTTGTGGGATCTTTTTCTCTTTGTTCTCTTTGCTAAGGTTTTTTACAAAATTGTTTTTCAAGTTTCCAAGTCTACGATTATCAGCCAGCTTTTTTTTAGGAGTGGCCATCACCGGTCATCCTCTGTTTCAGTGTCTGATCTGTGTTGAGCGTTACCTGGCAGTGGTTCATCCTGTAACCTTTCTGAAGTACAAACCTCTCAGATACAGAGTCATCTGCTGCACTGTGGCCTGGATAATCACTCTTGGTTCTTGTTTAATCTGCATGTACACTTTGCTTATATTTACCCAATATATGTATATGTGGTTCCTCTCAGTGCAATTTCTGCTCTTCCTCTCCATTCAGTTGTTCTGTTGTGTGGCTGTTCTCATAGCTCTGAAACAGTCAGGACCAGGAGAGAGAGGGAGAGAGAAAGTAGAAGAAAACCACATGAAGAGAAGAGCGTTTTATCTCATTTTAATGACTACTGTAAACACAGTTATCACATATGCTCCATTAACTGTAGCTACATTGATATTTATTGTGACACAGCACTTACCTCTGATTCTCTGGTCAGTTGGTAGTATTTGTTTTATGCTGGCTGGATTTTTACCACCGGTTCTTTATCTGCATCGATTGGGAAAAGTCTCCTGCATCAGCATCTGTAACATTTTGACTTAATTATTCAATGGAATAATTATCCTTTTATCAAAATGTAGGGTATAGTGGGGAAAACTCCCCACTTAAGGACTTTGAATTTTTTTTCTGTTAATTAATTTATTTATTTTTTCAGAAAAGGTCAAATTTTACAAGTGAAAATGACATAAATTGAAATAAAAAGTGAAAAAAAAAGTTTTAATGTTATTAGATTTTTAACAAAAATGTAATTTGTACCAAGGGACTGTTTTACCCCACCTAGTAGTCCATAGTTAATATAAAAATGTATCTTGACTTTATCTTGTGGTTATTTTGGGAAAAAACTACCATATATGTGTACCTTGAATGCAATGTTAATCACTTGGGATAAACTGTTTCTTCCAAATGCATGAATGTAATTTACATAATTTGGTACAATTTGAGTACTGTGTAGAATTATTAAAACATTAACTACAGAAATGTGCCATTTTTTTTAGTTTCTTTCCATAGATCACAACTGCAACATTATTAATTTGTCCTTTGAAGATAACCATGGAACTAATCAAGAACCTTTTATATCTGCCAATCTCGTAATATGTTGGCCTTCAGTTTCATTTTTGGTCTTCCGAGTTGCATTTAACCTCAATCTCTCTGTGGATTTTTTTTCCCTCGGACTCTCTGGTCAGTCTTATTTTTTGACTGTTGTTATTGGTTGTCCTCTGTTTTCGTGTCTGGTCTGTGTTGAGCGTTACTTGGCAGAAGTTCCTTTGACCTGTCACCTATCATCCTGTAAAAACTTATGTTTAGGTTTGTACATTACTCTTTATTATACTGTATATTTCATGTACGTTGTTTTTCATGCTCTCTTTTATAAATAAATAAATAGTAATAGCTCATTTTTAAATAGTTTTTTAATTGCCAAAGTACTTATTTTTGTAATTACAAATCATATTGGCTACAAATTATTACCAATTGGTACTGGCTATTAATAGATATAGGCCTAATAAAATAAATATTAATCCTATCCCAAACCTCAAGCATGTTTGCCTGTAAAGAAACAGAATAAATGTATTAAAATAAATGTTGTTAACCACAGCATATATTTACATTTGATTTTTAACACAAATTAAATAGTAAGCTAGTTTTTTTGCATGTAAACTGGCAAATCCAGGCTAAACAAATTGTTAATCCATTTGTGCTTTAATTGATACTGACTATATTTTGGGAAACAAAAACAATATTGTGAATTTATTGGTAGTTACTTCTGTTAGAAATAGTTTTTACTATGTCAAATTAAGCCAATGATAATCTTGTAATTATCTCGACCAAATACCCCAAAGCATCAAGTTACACAAAGTAATGGCAATAAGGGTGATGATAAGCTAGTAAAAAATGTTAACGTCTGCATTAAATCAAAATTTAAATTTAAATCTTTATTTTGTTAGCACACATTGCTAGTTTTATATAATACAAATTGTCTTGGCAATCTTTAATCCAAATCATTTGCTTCCTCTCTGGAATGGCATTCCTTCTCTGATGATGTAAATTTGTCAGTGTGGGCAGCATATTCATCCTCTTCTTTATCTGAACCAGACTGGAGAACTCCCCAGTCTCTGTTCCCTATAAAACCTACTACTTCTTATTATTTTATTTGTCCAACACATCTTTACTTCTCAGAGGGCTGATAAAAATTGTACAGTTTAATTTCAAAATACCTAGTAGAAAGCCAGTGGTATTTTAACTGATTTCAGAGAGTCAGAGCATGAGTGTATGAAAACCATCACTGTCCTATTGATGATATGAATTTCAATAAATCACTTAATGACAAAGCCTCCTTTACCATCTCATCATTTTGTCTGGAAATTTCAGTATCTTGTCTGAATATCAGGCAGGGCTGGACTGGGACAAAAAATCGGCCCGGGCATTTTTGCCCAGACCGGCCCACTATATGATCATAAACACCACCCATCTTTGCACGCCCTTAATTATATGCATACCAACTCCTATTCATTAAAACCACTAATGCCATGTAATGAGTGAGTATAGGAACCAGTGCGAGTTAACAGATGAAATAAGTCAAAAATTTATATTTATTAATACAGTTGAACTATACTCCACAGCGGTGAATCCTAAAACAAGCTATAAGCGGCTCCGGCATAGCAATACCAGTGTTTTATTACAGGATTTTTGTTAAAACTATGGTGGTGTGTCCTCGGTCCTTCTAGGGGGGTTCGGGGGCATGCCCCCCCGTGTTTAATCAAATTCTACCCAGAGTAATACACAACAATGCCATTTTCTTATTTAATAATGTTCAGGAGTTTAAGGTGAGTTTAATGCATTTATTGAGTTTATGGAGTTGCATTCATTAAAAATAAGTATTTGATTTAAGATAAATAAATTATAATTCTCATATGAATATAGGCTATACTGTACATATGACTATACAGTATAATATAGTACACACTACTGCATGTTTAGAACCATGTTTTGTATACTTGTATTTTGTATAGAACTACATTTATGGACTTAAAGTACTCTCTTCTCTCTTCCTATAAATGTGACGCTAACAATGGAGGACAGGAGGCAGATGCAAGTAAAGGTAGTTTATTGACAGGAGTAGTGATGGATGAATGCTGGTGAGTGACGCAGGAACCACAATGGCAGCACAGACAGGTGGGTAGGTGATTTGAGTGCGTTGGTAGCGATGGCGGTGATGGTAGATCGGTGATCGGCGGTGATAATCCGTGAATGACTGTGAATATCCAATGAAGACTGAAGCAGGACACTGAGCAAAGACAGGAACACAGGAGCACGAACAGACATCGACACGAGGACCTCAAACAACGATCTGACAAACAGGAGACGAAAGACAGGGCGTTAAATAGGCGGTTGGAATGAGATGCACCTGCCGCTGATCAGGCGATCAGTGGCAACACCCACATGAACCAATCAACATGACATAACATGACTACAGCTGGAGACGGTGCATTCACGAACCGTGACAGTACCCCTCCTCCTAAGGACGCCTCCTGGCGTCCCCAGAATCTCTTACCTGTCGATTGTAATCATCGATAAGGGAGTGATCCAGGATGTCCCTAGCAGGTACCCAACTTCTCTCCTCCGGACCGTAACCCTCCCAGTCCACCAAGTACTGAAATCCGCGTCCCCTCCTTCTAGAGTCCAGAATACGATTTACCAAATAGGTGGTCTCCCCATCTACGAGACGCGGCGGGGGAGGGACCGGGGTAGGCGGATTAATGGGAGAATGAAATACGGGCTTGATTTTGGACACATGAAAGGCGGGATGAATTCTCCTGTACGTAGGAGGGAGTTTAAGGCGGACTGCCACCGGACTAATGATCTTGGTGACAGTAAACGGGCCAATAAATTTGGGAGCCAATTTATTAGATACGGACCGGAGAGGAATATTCTTGGTTGAAAGCCACACCTTTTGACCCACGACGTATACGGGAGGCCTAGACCGGTGGCGATCGGCCTTGGCCTTGGTGCGCGCCCCCACTTGGAGTAGAGTCTCACGGGCTCTGGTCCAAGTGCGGTGGCACCTCTGGACGAAGGCGTGAGCGGAGGGGACCGCAACTTCGGATTCCATACTGGGAAAAATAGGTGGCTGGTAACCTACACTACACTCAAAAGGAGATAGGCCCGTAGCTGATACTGGTAAGGTATTGTGGGCGTACTCCACCATAGACAATTGTTGGCTCCAGGAGGAAGGATTCTTGGAGACCAAACATCGCAACACCCTTTCCAAATCTTGGTTGGCTCTCTCGGTTTGACCATTGCTCTGGGGGTGAAACCCTGAGGACAGACTTACAGTCGCTCCCAGTAGTCTACAGAATTCTTGCCAAAATTTAGCCACAAATTGGGGTCCCCTGTCGGAAACCACATCTATCGGGAGGCCATGTAAACGAAAGATGTGGTCTACGACGGTCAACGCTGTCTCCTTGGCTGAGGGTAATTTGGGCAAGGGAATAAAGTGGGCCGCCTTCGAGAATCGGTCCACCACGGTTAAAACTACCGTGTTGCCCTGGGAGGGCGGGAGGGCGGTAATAAAATCTAGAGCGATGTGGGACCAGGGTCTCGAAGGAACCGGCAGCGGTTGGAGTAACCCATCAGGGGGCCGATTTGAAGTCTTACCAGTGGCACAAACCGAGCAAGCCAAAACAAAACTGTGAATGTCGCGAGCCATAAGTGGCCACCAGAATCGTTGCTTGACTAAAAATCTAGTATGGTTAACCCCTGGATGGCAAGCTACATTCGAGCAATGTCCCCACTGGATAACGTTGGACCTTTATCCCTCCGGCACAAATAAACGGTTCGGTGGACACCCGGGCGGAGGCGTTACCCCTTCTAAGGCCGTTCTGACCTTCGATTCGATCTCCCATGTGAGAGTGGAGACCACTAATGTCTCAGGAAAAATACACTCGGGAGTGGACGGGCGTTCGGAATGGTCAAAAATACGCGACAAAGAATCGGGTTTGATATTCTTGGAACCGGGGCGGTACGAGATAGTAAAGTCAAAACGTCCGAAAAAAAGTGCCCACCAAGCCTGCCTGGAGTTCAACCTCTTGGCGGTGCTAATGTACTCTAAATTCTTGTGGTCAGTCCATACTATAAAAGGAACCCCCGATCCCTCTAACCAGTGTCGCCATTCCTCCAATGCCATCTTAACTGCCAACAACTCTCGGTTACCAATATCGTAATTTCGTTCTGCCGGAGATAAACGATATGAAAAATACGCGCAAGGGTGGACCTTGTCGTCTAAGGGAGAACGTTGAGATAACACCGCTCCTACCCCCACCTCTGATGCGTCGACCTCCACCACGAACTGACGTGTAGGGTCAGGGGTAATCAGAATAGGGGCTGAAATGAAACGGCTCTTCAGTTTGGCAAACACAGCCTGAGTTGTTTCCGACCACCTGAACGCAGTCTTGGCGGAGGTCAAGGCGGTCAGAGGTGCGGCTAGTTGGCTGAAGTTGCGAATAAAACGCCGGTAGAAGTAGCGAACCCCAGAAACCTCTGTAGGGCCTTACGGGAATCTGAGCTTGGCCATTCTACCACAGCCTTAACCTTCTCGGGATCCATGCGTATTCCCTCAGTCGACACGATATACCCCAAAAATGGAATTGACTGTGCATGAAATTCGCATTTCTCCACCTTGACAAAAAGCCCATTCTCTAGCAACCTCTGAAGCACTCGTTGGACGTGCTGCACATGTTCCTGGAGAGAAGAAGAAAAAATCAATATGTCGTCCAGGTAGACATAAATGAACTGATCGATCATATCTCGCAGCACGTCGTTGACGAGTGCCTGGAAGACCGCTGGGGAGTTGGAGACCCCAAAGGGCATAACCAAGTATTCAAAGTGCCCTCTGGGGGTGTTAAAAGCGGTCTTCCATTCATCCCCCTCCCTGATCCGAACCAAATGATACGCATTGCATAAGTCCGGTTTTGTGAAAATTGACGCTCCCTGCAACCTCTCGAAGGCCGAAGACATCAACGGCAAAGGATAAGTATTCTTTACCGTGATGTTGTTCAGTCCCCGGTAATCAATACAAGGTCGCAGAGATCCGTCTTTCTTTCCCACAAAAAAGAACCCCGCCCCCGCAGGAGAAGAGGAAGGGCGGATGAATTTGGAAGCTAGAGAATCAGAAATATATTTCTCCATAGCCTCCCTCTCTGGAACAGAAAGTGAATAGAGTTTGCCCTTAGGCGGAGACTTACCTGATAGTAAATCTATGGCACAGTCGTAAGGACGATGCGGAGGAAGAGACGCAGCCCGAGACTTACTGAACACTTCCTTCAGATGGAGGTACTCAGCGGGCACGTTAGACAAATCCACCGCCTCCTCCTGCAACACAGACACAGACACAGACGGACAGGCAGACACTAGACAAGACTCATGACACCTTTTACACCAAGACAAAACGGAGTTAGAGAGCCAGTCAATGCTAGGGTTGTGGAGGAGGAGCCAAGGGTGTCCAAGGACAATGGGTGCCAGGGGAGAGTCAAGGATGTGAAAAGAGATGGTTTCGGAGTGATTGCCAGAGGTGATGAGTGTAATGTCTTCAGTGATGTATGATATGGTGGGAAGTTGCTGACCAGTGAGGGCGTGAACCGTGATGTGGTGCGGAAGAGGTCTGAGGGGAATGTGGAGCTTGTGGGCTAATGTGCTGTCCATGAAGTTACCTTCTGCCCCGGAATCCAGTAGTGCCTGACAGTGATGTGTCTGTGCTGACCACCGCAGCCATACCGGGAGGAGCGTAGAAGATGATGGTGATGATGATGATGAGGTCTTCTCGGCGGAGATCCCACCCGATATTAGCCTCATACGTACTACCGGGCCTGGCCTTTTACCGGACAGGCGTGGGCTTGATGTCCGGCTCCCCCGCAGTAAAGGCAAAGGCCCAGGGACCTCCGCCTCTCCTTCTCCTCCCGGGAAAGCCGAGCTCGCCCTACCTGCATGGGCTCGTGATCGTAGACGGGGCTGGCCACGTCCCCGCCGCTGAACCGCACGTCTGCCGGTCCCCTGGATGGGGTGTTGAGTAGCCCCCTCCTCTCCATCCGTGCCAGACGTGCGTCGACCCGAAGGGCCAGCTCAATGAGTCCATCGAACGACGGGGGAAGGTCCAGGGCGTAGATCTCCCTCTGGACGCGGTCAGCCAGCCCATGCAGGAACATGTCCCACTGCGCCTTCTCGTTCCAATGGCACTCCGCCGCCAGGGTCCGGAACTCGATGGAGTAGTCCGAGACGGATCTCTCGTGCTGGCGTAACTCCGCCAGCCCTCCTGGCCGCCTCCCGTCCTGCGGCGGCCCGATCAAAGACCCGCCTCATCTCGGCGGAGAGCGCCTGGAACGAGGCGCAGCATGGGTCCTGGTTCTCCCACACCGCTGTTCCCCACAATGCCGCCCTCCCAGAGAGCAGGGTCAGGACGAAGGCCACCTTGGCCCTCTTACTGGCGAACGTTCTAGGCTGGAGGGCAAAATGCATATCACAACGGTTAAGGAAAGCTCTACATTAGTCGGGTTCACCTGAGTACGCTTCCGGAATCGGGAGGCGTGGTTCCGGCTGGGAGGGGGCCTCCGATGGTGCTGGTGGAACAGGCGGTGTGAGTGGCACAGTGGGAGCTTGTAATAGCTGGAACTGTTGGGTGAGCTCGGACACCTGCGTCACTAAAGCCTGAACCGCGCGACCAGTGTCGTTAAGAGTCCGCTCCTGGGAGTCCATCCTCCGAACACTGGCGCTGAGGAAAGCTTCGAGGGAGGAGGGTTGATTGCTCGCTGCCTCCATGTTGGTCAGATCATTCTGTGACGCTAACAATGGAGGACAGGAGGCAGATGCAAGTAAAGGTAGTTTATTGACAGGAGTAGTGATGGATGAATGCTGGTGAGTGACGCAGGAACCACGATGGCAGCACAGACAGGTGGGTAGGTGATTTGAGTGCGTTGGTAGCGATGGCGGTGATGGTAGATTGGTGATCGGCGGTGAAAATCCGTGAATGACTGTGAATATCCAATGAAGACTGAAGCAGGACACTGAGCAAAGACAGGAACACAGGAGCACGAACAGACATCGACACGAGGACCTCAAACAACGATCTGACAAACAGGAGACGAAAGACAGGGCGTTAAATAGGCGGTTGGAATGAGATGCACCTGCCGCTGATCAGGCGATCAGTGGCAACACCCACATGAACCAATCAACATGACATAACATGACTACAGCTGGAGACGGTGCATTCACGAACCGTGACAATAAATCACAGTTACATTTTTATATTTTGTGAGCTTCACAACTCATTCCTTTGGCCTTCTGAGAAGTCTGGACATTTGTTTGTACAGAATTGCTTTCCTGTTTGGTCTTCCTACTCTTATGTTATAGGGATCATCCTCAATCTGTCTGTTTGTGAGATTGGTAATTCTGTCTATAGTTTGTTTTTTGTGTTGTGTCTTTTTCAAGTCTTCAAGTCTTTTAGCATTACAGCTTTTTTTACTAGGACATATCATTGCCTGCTGCCCTCTGTTTCAGTGTCTGATTTGTGTTGAGCGTTATCTGGCAGTGGTTCATCCTGTAACCTTTCTGAAGTACAAACCTCTCAGATACAGAGTCATCTGTTGCACTGCAGCCTGGATAATTATTCTTGGCTATTGTTTGTGCTGCAAGTTTATTGTACTCTCGCACACCATTGTATATTTGTGGTTCTTGTCAGTTCAGTTCCTCATCTTTTTCTCCATCCAGTTATTTTGTCTTGTGGCTGTTCTCAGAGCTCTGAAGCAGTCAGGACCAGGAGAGAGAGGGAGAGAGAGAGAGGAGGAAAACCACACGAAGAGAAGAGCATTTTATCTCATTCTCATAACAACCGTGTCAATGGTTATCACATATGTCCCATATTGTATTGCAGGATTCTTTACCATTGTCACAAACAAGCTTATTGATGCACAATGGTTTTCTGGTTTGGTTTTGTATGTACTGGCTGGTTTTGTTCAGCCTGTTCTTTATCTGCACCGGGCTGGAAAACTCTCCTGTCTCTTTTAAGACCTGTTATTGTTATATATTATGAATGAATGGGAAAACAAATAACTTGTGTGCCCTTGTAGCTGACATCCAAATGAAGGTTTTGTTATTTTAATGTAATACCTTTTTTTTTCATTAATCTTTGCAATTCATTAAAATGCCAAATGCTTGTGAAAATGTACCTTTTAGTGGCATATATGCTATTTCTGCTTTTGTGTGCCTTTATATTGGGACTCTGTCATTCACTTTATTTAGAGAGATGCAGCTGAATTTGTGATTCTTGAAGATATTTACACAGATTTATTTTGAGCATGTTTAACAAAGAAGAATGCGTGTCTGCTTTTAGTTTGTGGTGTGTTTTATAGTTTCATCAATGGCCCAATGTCACTTTTTAATGATGTTTGCATCAGAGATTATAACATCAAATTTGACATCCTCTAACAACACATACTTATTGTTTTCTGTGTTCTATGTAAAACTGATTTTATTTATTTTTTTACTTTGAAGCTGCAGTCTTTTTTTTTTTGGTAATTTTTTTTTCGAAATCAATATTTGAGCAAGTACAGTACATATTCAGCCAGTGTTCAAAACTATTGCCTTTAGCCCGATTCACATCGGTAACCTTATAATAATGTTTTCTAATCTGAGTTGCATGGGTAGGTTTTCGCTGGAAATGTAAGCATGCTGCCGTGTCATTACGTCACGTTTGTAAACAATAAGAAGTTGTCCCAACCAGTAGGCTATATCTCATGTGAGGATCCTGCAGTTGGAGAATCATTTATAGTCTTTTCTCACTGCAGCTAGAATAATTACACTTCTCATTTTGATGGCAGATTGTAATCCAGAAAGGGTTGTGTGTTTATGAAACATATGTGAATGAAATTTAAATATATTGCCGTTTTAAATGTGCTTCTGATTAGATAGATTTTAAAGACAACCAGATCGAAGGGAGCATCATTTGCTTTTTGGGTTAAAATAATTTCTTAATATGAAATTAGAATGGTATGATGGTACAAAACTGGTACAAAAACAAAAAAACATAACACCGTACAAAAATGGTACAACCCTTATGGAATGCTGCTTTAAATATTTGCATATCAAAAATTGTGTTTTTAAGTGATGAGTAGCAGATAAGGCTGTGAGGGAAATACAATAGAAAAATCGATTTCACATAACAGATTAAATGTACATTTTACTGAATTAATAGAACCATATTTTAAGTGATTTAATAGTGTACTTTTGGTTATTTAGATTGATCTGAGAACTTTGTAGAATGTTTATGGAATTTTTTTACTTGTGTTCTGTTGATTCAGTCTGAATTGCCTGGTTTTTTAAACACTTCTCTCTTTCCATAATTAGTGGCGGTTTATCTGCATCAGGCTGGAAAACTCTCTTACCTCTGTTTTAAATAAAATCTGCTTGTGATAGTTCACTAAATTCTGTAACTTCGAAACACTAATTTATTTATCAGTTGATTAATAACCTCTTTTAACCTTTTGTATATATATTGATGAAAGGTCTACATTTTTTTTTTTTTAGAATATTGCTTCTTTCAACTATTCCTGTATAAGCAATTTATGTGTAACATTAAAAAATTCTGTAATTGTATCATTTTTGTGGTATTTTTTGCAACTTGTGGCTTTTGCAGTGTAATGTGGCTCAATGTAACGTGTTAGTGTGATGGTTAAAAAACAGCTGATGACAGATTGTTTATCAGAACTGTTTGTCAGATTGTTAATGATTGATAATCAATGACGAGTGCCAACTTGCTTAAAATTTACATCCCAACATAACAAAGAGAAGCAGAGTATTATTATTCCTTTTTTGTTTTTCCTTTTGATATGCAAGGTTATAAAATTTCCATATCTTGTGTTAAATGATTGGCACCTGTGTTGACCTTGTGTCACCTTTCCACTGGTAAAAGTTTTTATTATTTATTTATTTATTAATAAAATTTGTTCATCCTGTAACCTTTCTATAATCTGCTGCACTGATGCATGGTCACTCACTCTTGGCTCCTGCCTTTTGTGCTTATATGTAAATCAAATAAACACAATTCTTATCAGTGCAGTTCTTGCAGGCCCTCTCCATCCAGTTATTTTGTCTTGTGGCTGTTCTCAGAGCTCTGAAGCAGTCAGGACCAGAAGAGAAAGATAGAGGAGGAAAACCACGTGAAGAGAAGAGCGTTTCTAATTATTCTAATAAATACTGTGGCCACAACCATATATATCCCTTTTGCTATTGCAGTATTAGTTACCATTTTAACAAACCAACATACCGTATTTTCCGCACTATAAGGCGCACTTAAAAGCCTTTTTTCTCAAAAAACGACAGTACGCCTTATAATCCGGAGCGCTTTATATATGGATCAAGGCGCTCTGTCAAAATGTTGACATTCCCTTTAGCACAGCTCCATCTAATGGATGCATAACGCAAACCCAGTCAAACGTTTGACTGCAGTATCTTCTATTCTATTTGCTTTATAATCCGGTGCGCCCTATATGAAAACAGTTCTTAAACAGGCCATTCATTGAAGGTGCGCCTTATAATCCGGTGCGCTTTATAGAGCGGAAAATTCTGTATTTATGAAATTTGGTTCACTGGTTTGATTTTTTATGTTCTGTCTAGTTTGGTTTAGCCTGTACTTTATCTTTATCATCCTGGGAAACTCGACTGCCTTTGAGCCTTTTACATGCTGATATTTTAAGAAACATTTTTAATGTATGATGTTTTTTACCACTGTCACAGAAAAGTGTATTAATGCATATTTTCCCTGGTTTGGTTTGTTTCATGCTGGCTGTGTTGTTCAGCCTGTTCTTCATTTTCACAGGGCTGGAAAAATCTCCTTTCTATAAGGCCTGTAATATTTAATGGAAGAATGAGTCACTTCTGTGTCCTCTAAATGAATGTTATTTTTTTATTTTTTATTTTTTTACAAAATGACACATCCGTCCCTTCATTAACTTTGCTTTTCTTCTTTTATATGCAGTATATTATCTCTTTAAATGCCAAACACCTGTGCAAATGTAAGTTTTGTGGCATATATGCTACTTCAAATGTGTACTATGTTTCTTCTTTTGAAGAAATGTTTGCACCTTTGCAATTTCAGCACTCTCTGTCATTGACTGTTTATTCAGGGAGATAAATCTGTATTTTTGATTGTTGTAGTCATTTGCATATTTATTCTGTTTATTTTGAGTGTGCTTAACAGCTGTAAAACTATTTGCTTCAAGTTTGTGGTTGCTTTTTCCAATAAAATCAGTGGCCCAGTGTCAACATTTCCATAAAATGAGGGCTACCACAGAGAACAAAACATCAAACATGACATCCTATCATAACTATGTTTTGTTTTCTTTGTCATAATTTATAAATAGTTTGCCTATTTGTATATCAGGTGTTGAATGAGTTGCACCTGCTGGCCATTGTTAGATGTATACAGTAAATACTGAATCTTTACTTATTTTATCACATAAAAAACAACAACAACAAAAACATGTTTATTGAAGAAATGTATGCAAAGTAATGTTTTATACATTTTCAAGTTAATATATTCTATATAGAACAGGATTTTTAAAAAAATATTAAGTCAATCTTTTGAATCTTTTTGTGCATATATTTGCATAGCAAAATTTGTTTTGTCGTGCAATGAATAGCATTATTGTGAATGCTTTAAATTCAAAACTTTGTAGATTATGGATTTTTTTTTTTTTACTTTTGTTGTACTTCTGTTGATTCAGTCCAAACTACCTCATTCATTTACACTTCTTTCTTTCCTGTAATTAATTTCACTTTTATACAAGTTTTTTGAGCTGCTGAATACAGAGTGATCTGCTGCACTGGGGCCTGGATAATCACTCTTTGGTCCTGTTTATTTTGCTTAAGCATGAGTCAAACACCATCAATCTTATCGGTGCAGTTCTTACTGGTCCTCTTCATCCAGTTGTTTTGTCTTGTGACCGAGGAAAACCACATGAAGAGAAGAGCATTTCTAATTATTCTAATAAATACTGTGACCACGACTATTATACATGTCCCATTTGCTATCGAAGGATTAGTTACCATTCTAACAAACCAGAATATAAATGCAATTTGGATCACTTGTTTGATTTGTTATATTCTTGCTGGTTTTGTTCATTCTGTTCTTTATCTTCACCGAGATGGAAAACTACCCTACCTTTGAGCCTAACATCTTAATAAATTATCATGTAATAAATTATATTACATATTTTGCATTGCGATCCCTGTGTGAGTACACACAATAATCTGTATAAACATGCCTTTTAGTACTTAAAGTGTAATAGTGTCTCTGTTAGTTATGACTTTTTTCTCTCATTAACTTTATATTACATTTGTTTGGTTTTGTTTCGTTATATGTTGTGTTGATCATGGTTATTGTGATCTCAGTAAAACACAGGCCTACATAAAATGTGTTTCTAGCTCAGGAATATGCTCATGTACGAATTGTGTCATCATTTGTTTCATATAAATCATTTAACTTTTATTTAGTTTTACACATTTAACTTTTATTTAGTTTTATTTAGTTTTATTTACACAGAGACAGCACTCATTAAGATAATAAATGATATTCGCTTAAATTGTGACTCTGGCAAAATATCGGTGCTGGTATTGCTAGATCTCAGTGCTGCGTTTGACACTGTCGATCATAACATACTACTAGAGAGACTAGAAAACTGGGTCGGGCTTTCTGGGATGGTACTCAAATGGTTCAGGTCATACTTAGAAGGAAAAGGTTATTATGTGAGTCTAGGAGACCATAAGTCTAAGTGGACGTCCATGACATGCGGAGTCCCACAAAGGTCAATTCTTGCACCGCTCTTGTTTAGCCTGTATATGCTTCCCCTAAGTCAAATAATGAGAACGCACCAAATTGCCTATCACAGCTATGCTGATGATACCCAGATTTACCTAGCCTTATCTCCAAATGACTACAGCCCAATTGACTCCCTCTGCCAATGCATTGATGAAATTAATAGTTGGATGTGCCAGAACTTTCTTCAGTTAAACAAGGAAAAAACTGAAGTCATTGCATTTGGAAACAAAGATGAAGTGTTCAAGGTGAATGCATACCTTAACTCTAGGGGTCAAACAACTAAAAATCAAGTCAGGAATCTTGGTGGGATTCTGGAGACAGACCTTAGTTTCAATAGTCATGTCAATGCAGTAACTAAATCAGCAGACTATCATTGAAAAAACATTGCAAGAATTAGATCTTTTGTTTCCAGCCAAGACTAGGAGAAACTTGTTCATGCCTTCATCACCAGCAGGGTGGACTATTGTAATGGGCTCCTCACCGGCCTTCCCAAAAAGACCATTAGACAGCTGCAGCTCATCCAGAACGCTGCTGCCAGGATTCTGACTAGAACCAGAAAATTTGAGCATATCACACCAGTCCTCAGGTCCTTACAATGGCTTCCAGTTACATTTAGGATTGATTTTAAAGTACTTTTACTCGTATATAAGTCACTAAATGACCTAGGACCGAAATATATTGCAGATATGTTCACTGAATATAATCCTAATAGAGCACTCAGATCATTAGGATCGAGTCAGTTAGAAATACCAAGGGTTCACACAAAACAAGGGGAGTCCTCCTTTAGTTACTATGCCACCCGCAGTTGGAATCAGCTTCCAGAAGAGATCAGATGTGCTAAAACACTGGTCACATTTAAATCTATACTTAAAACTCATCTGTTTAGCTGTGCATTTATTGATTGAGCACTGTGCAATGTCCGAACTGATTGCAATATATATTTTCACTGTTTTTTTTATTTAATTTTATGTAAAATCATTTTTTAACTGTTTTAAATTCATTTTAAATAAGTACAGTTTTAATAATTTTAAAAGTTTTAAAATTGCTTGTTTTATTCTTGTTATTATTTTTCTTCATTAATATTGTACTTTCTTTTATGTAAAGCACTTTGAATTACCATTGTGTACGAAATGTGCTATATAAATAAACTTGCCTTGCCTTGCCTAGTTTGCTGTTTGGCAAACTGCAGCTAAGCATTACAAATATTACAACTATTCCAGTGTTTAATCAATAAAACACTTCATCAATGGCCTATTGTCACATTGCTTCAAATTTAGATTCCAAAATAACAAAGAGGAGTATAGGATTTTTTTTCTCATTAATTTTGACATTCTTTTTCATAAAATTTCCATATCTCATGTTGAATGAGAGGCACCTGTTTTGACCAGTGTCACAATATATGTTGTTTTGTGTGACACGAAGCAAATTAAGTATTGTACTGTACATATTGTATATTCTTGTGGCAGCAGTGAAGTCAGTCTACAAAACAAAGCACAGAGATTTATACAGTGACAATCACTCTTCAGGTGATTAACCCTTGTGCATTGTTCAAATTCACTACCCTTTCGTTATGTTCGGGATGAAAACATTCACTCAATTAAACTGCTGTAAAAATGTGTCAGATTCTTTTTTTTTTTTTTTTGCATAAATCTGTTAATCAACTTCAGTCCTGTTCAAAACTAACAAATGTTTTTTTAAAAAAAATCCAAGATTTTAACTCTTTAATTGCCAAGTTCAAAAATGATGTCACTGATTTGAGGGAAAAAAACACACAAAATGACTTATTTTCAATATAAAAGTAATTGTGGCTGGATTTTTTTTAAACTTTTTATAACACTCTTGGGCATGTCAAAGATTAGTAGCAACATTGGCTTTGATGCATTTTTAGTTATTGTGCAGAATTAGATTAAAAAAAAATTCTCCCTCATTTGTTGTTGGTGGCTGTTTTAGCCCCATTGACTTCCATTATAACGACATTTTTTGATTGCAAAGACATGACACCATATAATCATGCATTCTTGATTGTTTGCGGTTTTCCCTTTTGGGAAGAGGTACAATTTGTTATTTTTACAGTTGATCACTAAGTGGGACCATTAACCCTGTAGATAGGCCTGTGCAAAAAAAGGCTTAGTTTCTGACTTGTATATGGAGTTATATGGAGTATAACAGCAAATTATAGTGTTTGTGTGTGTGTGTGTGTGTGAGATTCTTGATTGTTGGTGGTTTTCTCTGTTGGGAAGAGGTAACATTTGTTCTTTTTATAGTTGATCACTAGGTGGGACCATTAACCCTTTAGATAGGCCTGTGCAAAAAAAGCTTAGTTTCTGTCCCTTCATTGAAAATCTATGTACAGTATACTGTCCATGTCCAGAAAGGTAATAAAAACATCTTCAAAGTAGTCCATGTGACATCAGAGGGTCGGTTAGAATGTTTTGAAGCATCGAAAATACATTTTGGTCCAAAAATAGCAAAAAATAAGACTTTATTCAGCATTGTCTTCTCTTCCGGGTCTGTTATGAGCACGTTCACTACAGTTTAGTGATATCCGGTTCGCGAACGAATCACTCGATGTAACCGGATCTTCTTGAACCAGTTCACCAAATCGAACTGAATCGTTTGAAACAGTTCAGGTCTCCAATAAGCATAAATCCACGAATGACTTAAGCTGTTAACTTTTTTTTAATGTGGCTGACACTCCCTCTGAGTTCAAACAAACCAATATCCCAGAGTAATTCATTTACTCAAACAGTACACTGACTGAACTGCTGTGAAGAGAGAACTGAAGATGAACACCGAGCCGAACCAGATAACGAACCAACGATTGACTCGCTCTCGAGTCAAGAACTGTTTCTGTGGGGTGCGCCTGATTCGAGAACCGAGGAGCTGATGATACTGCACATGTGTGATTCAGCGTGAAGCAGACTGACACACAGTGCATCCGAACTGATTCTTTTGATGATTGATTCTGAACTGATTCTGTGCTAATGTTATGAGCGCGGGTAAACCGAAGGCTTGAATCAAGGGCAATCATCGCCAATGACGTCATTACATCGAGCGCAGAAGAACCAGTGAACCGTTATCTTCAACCAGTTTATTGAATCGAACTGTCCGAAAGAACCGGTTCGTGGAAAAGAACCAAACTTCCCATCACTACTGGTGATCCGGAAACCGATGCAACCGGATCTTGACTCGAGAACGAGTCAATCTTTCGTTCGTTATCTGGGTCAGCTCGGTGTTCATTTTCAGTTCTCTCTTCACAGCAGTTCTGTCAGTGTACTGTTTGAGTAAATGAATTACTCCAGGATATTGGTTTGTTTTAACTCAGAGGGAGTGTCAGCCACATTAAAAAAGTTAACAGCTTAAGTCATATGTAGATTAATGCTAATTGAAGATGCAAAACATTTCAAACGATTCAGTTCGATTTGGTGAACTGGTTCAAGAAGATCCGATTACATCGAGTGATTCGTTCGCGAACCGGATATCACTAAACTGCAATGAACGCGCTCACAACAGGCCCTGAAGAAAAGACAATGCTGAATAAAGTTGTAGTTTTTGCTATTTTTGGACCAAAATGTATTTTCGATACTTCAAAAAATTCTAACGGACCCTCTGGTGTCACATGGACTACTTTGAAGATGTTTTTATTACCTTTCTGGACATGGACAGTATACCGTACATAGATTTTCAATGGAGGAACAGAAAGCTCTAGGACTAAATCTAAAATATCTTAAACTGTGTTCCGAAGATGAACGGAGGACTTATGGGTTTGGAACAACATGAGGGTGAGTCATTAATGACATAATTTTCCTTTTTGGGTGAACTAACCCTTTAACTCCTTTTTAATCAAATTGTCTTGTTTTTAACCTCAACAATATGAAACACTGTCACTGTATCTATATAAGGGTTTTGGAGCAAGTTCAAAATTAACATGAGTGAGCTCATGTTGTTATACTGAACAGAAGTAGCAATTTAAATCAATTTGCTCATGTGACATGATATACAATTTGATGAATTGAATATATGAATTTGAATATAGGCTATAAAAGGAATCATTACTGCTTTTTTAAAAAACATTTTAATAATGATGTGCTCTGGCTATGTGATTGCAAATAGGACATTTTGAGATGAATAACTCTACAGTGAACTTCACAGTCTGACACTTTGTGTGTACAGTATCAACCTGTTGTTTGGTCTTTCTGCACTCTTCTATGTCCTATGGCTCATCATTAAAGAAACAGGCAGTGGAGTTGCATCAGAGTTCCTCAGCCTCAATCTCTCTGTCTGTGAGATGGTAACTCGCTGAATTGTATGCTTTATATTGTGTCAATTTGCTTGCCAAGTATCACAGTATTAACATTGTTTTTAGGAGGACTAGTCTTCACTGGTCATCCTCTGTTTCAGTCTCTGATGTGTGTTGAGTGTTACCTGGCAGTGCTTGATCCATTAACCTTTCTGGAGTTCTCAGATATAGAGTGATCTGCTGCATTGATGCATGGTCACTCACTCTTGGCTCCTGCTTTTTGTGGTTATATATAAGTGAAATACACACACAGTTCTTATCGGTGCATTTCTTGCAGGCCCTATCCATCCAGTTGTTTTGTCTCGTGGCTGTTCTCAGAGCTCTGAAGCAATCAGGACCAGGGGAGAGAGAGGGAGAGAGAGAGAGAGAGAGAGAGAGAGAGAGAGAGAGAGAGGAGGAGGAGGAGGAAAACCACACGAAGAGAAGAGCATTTCTTATTATTCTAATAAATACTGTGACCACCACTCTCAAATATGAACCACATGCAATCGCAGGATTAGTTACCATACTAACAAACCAGAATATTTATTTTCTGGCAAACTCTCCTGTCTTCGAGCCGTTTACATGATGATATCATTATTTTGTATTTCAATTTCTGTGTAAATACAGTAGTCTGTGTAAACATACCTCTTAGCGATAAATGTGTAAAATTGGCTCCGTTAGTTACTACTGTCTCTCATTTACATTACATTAGGCCTGTTTGTTTTTTTTTTTTTTTTTTTTGATTTTCTGTATTCATCATTCTCATGTTTGCATGACTATTCCCAGAATTGAACATGCATTGTAGCCTTGTAGGCTACAAACGTGTACAAATCATTTGAGCATGTTATAAGGAAATATTACACTGATTTACTTGTAAATGATCAGCTATATTAATTAAATATGCCACCACATTTTACTTAACTCTGATGATTTCTGTGCTGTATTCAAAGTCTTCGAAATATTGCATCTCTTTAAAATGGTAAATTGGCTGAAAATTGTGTCATCACTTGTTCAGTATTAATAATTAAATGTTTATTTTGTTAGCTGTGTGGCAACTGTGGCTTAACATGCCAAATACTAGGCCTACACATATTTAAAGATTTATCTATTCATATCTATAATGACAGTTTAATGACTATGTTGTCAGATGTCATTGGCTTTGGTGTGTTTTGTGACCAAATGCAACATTTTCATATAGTAATAGCTTAACCAAAACCGCTCAGAATGACTATTAAACCCTTATTATTATCATTAATTTACAAGAAGAGCTTACACGCGAAACCTTGATATAGTGATTAAGTGATGACGTTAACAGCTAAAGAACCCCTCTTTCTGTTCTTAATGGAAATATAATTTATACATATATAAACATTTAATAAAATATAATATATATATATATATATATATATATATATATATATATATATATATGTATATATATATATATATATATATATATATGTATATATATATATATGTATATATATATATGTATATATATGTATGTATATATATATATGTATATATATGTATGTATATATATATATGTATATATATATATATATATATATATATATATATATATATATATATATATATATATATATTTTTTTTTTTTTTTTTTAATTTTTTTTTTTTTGCATACCAGGTGTCTAATAAGTGGCACCTGCTCTAGCCTGGAAAGGTTGTTTAGAAAGACTGGATATTCACTGTTCAAGCGATATTCAAGTGATAGAAGAAAAGTGTTTGTGTGTGATTATGTTGTTTTTAACTGCTTTTCATTTCTACTTAAAATATTTGCATTTATGGTGTTTTATGTGACGTTACAGATGTCATGTACATATATATTATTTCTGTGACAGCTGTGAAGTCAGTCTACAAACCATGGCACAGATATGTATATGCACCTAGAGAGACTCAACATTCACTCTTCAGATGACAATTTTTAATAATTCACAATATTTTCTTGTTTTTCACTTAATAATTGTCCTTGTGTTTATCTGATGTTTTGGCTCAAATTCAGTGTTATTATGTAAAATTAAACTGAGCTATTTTTCTTTCACTAAAAGGAAGTAGCAGTTTAATTGAAATAAATTAAATTGGAACTCATACATGCACACACACAAATTATATTTGTGGATTATTTGGAAATGGATGTAAACTTAAACTATTATGCAAAGTAATATATATGTCACGATCATTAGATGGAGTGCCCATGAGCTTCAGTAGAGGGCACTCCACTCAGGACCATTCCAACCATCAACCACCAGATGTCACTTGGACACTAGCACCTCTCATACTGTTGCACCACACCCGGACTACATTACCCATGAGTCACTGCATCACAATCACCCTGCCACACCTGCACCTCATTCATCAGCCAATTTCCTTGCCACACCTGCACCTCATTTACACACACACATAAAAGCAGCACACTCACTCTCACTCACTGCGAAGTCTTGTTTAGCCAGTCTGACATTTCCAAGCGGTTTTCCCTGTGTTTCTCCGCTGCCTGTCCCGATCTCCGCTTGGTTCTGGTTATGATTCTGGTTATCCCTGACACACCTGACGCCATTCCTGATCTCTGCCTGTATGACCATTCTGTTTAATAAATGCTGCATATGGATCCGAACGCCTCCGACTACTTGTTACTAGTGATGGCAAAATCGAGGCCTCGTGAACCAATGAAACAGTTGAACCAAATGTGCCATATTGTTTCGAGGCTTCGAATCAATCCGACACCCGTCTCAACGGTGACACCTAGTGGTCACTTGCAGGTGTTGATCTGAAACAACCTTGACGAGCCATTAAAAAAATGTGTTGTTTTTTTATTATTATAATGTTCTAATATGTGAAGCTTGTAACCTATAGGCTCCTCACTGTGCATAATGTTATTTTGGTCATGAAAAATGAATATTAATAAAAGAAATCAAGCCACAATGTCTCACTTTTTTAGAGATTTTTATTCAAAAATATTAATTTATCTGCTGTGGAAGGACTTAGCCTACTTCTTTTTTTACAGATAATTTCTCCAGCCTTTGAAAAAATCCTCTCACAAGGGACACTTGTTGCTGGCATACAAAGATATTTTTTTGCAAGGACATACAAATGAGGAAAGATTACTGCTCTCTCTTTCCAGTAAGTTAGTGGATCATGAGTTCTGGGCAAATACGCATCGTTGATGTATTTTTTCACTTCCACTGTGGCATCAGCTGTAGCATTGTGTATCATCTTGGTTTGATGGATGCGAGTATCAAAAAGTTCCCATAAACTGTCCTGTGTTTCTACTGGTGTTGATGGTGATGGTGATGATGATGATGATGGGTGTGATGTTGACATTTCTGGGTCTGAATAAAAATGAAAACAGCAATTAGTAACAAATCCTAAACTGACGGCATATATGAAGGATATATTATATTACATGATTCAGATTACATAACATAACACAGACTGAAACTGCTCACCAGGATTTGTGTTTGAACGCATCAGTGAAGCACACTCCAGTGTGATATGCTTTTCAGCTTCCTGGGCTTTGGCAGCATTTCCAAATGCCACATTTTTGAACCTTGGGTCCAGCAGTGTAGCCAGTGCCAAGGCTCTAAAACTCTCATAACCTCCACATCTGGAGTGCAGACCTTCTTGCAGATGTGAGCCTATGAGCCAAAACAGGAGAAACACATATTTATAATAATGACAATAATATGACAGTTATGGCCAATCACATGGGTAGTATGGTCATTGTGGCCTACCTAATTGAACAGTTGATTCCTGCGTTGCATTTCCTTTTTTCTGTGCAAGCTTGTGCTGCAACATCCTGTACAGTGGTATAAGCTTTGAAGCAGACACTCTCTTTTCCTCTGACATCTCTGTTGTTACGAGTTTTAATGGTTGCAGTATTGACAATGATTGTTCAATAATGTCATAATCAATACTTGTCAGGGGAGCAGTATCATTGTTTAAGTTGGAAAGTGCAGCAGCCACTGGTTCACGTTGGTCATACAAGCGCTGTAGCATGTCAAATGTGCTGTTCCATCTCGTGTCAACCTCCTGTATCATTTTCAGAGTTGGTCTTCCCATCAAGCTCTGCATCTCCACAAGCTTGTCCTTTGCTTTGCAGCTGGATCTGAACAACCCCACTATCTTTCTGGCCTTCTGGCGTATTTCATTGATGACTGGGGTTTGATCTAGTGCCTTTTTCACAATCAAATTTAAAGTATGAGCAAAACATGGGACATGGCGAAGGTGGAGTAGCTGGGCACTTAGGATCATGTTAGATGCATTGTCAGTCACCATGCACTGAACTTTGGAGGTTATTCCCCACTCAGCCATTAGCAAGGCTTTAGCCTCCATGAGATGCTGGGCTGTGTGGGTTTGGTAAAACCACCTTACACCCAGTACAACAGTTGCCATTTTTGCCTCTGATATTATGTAATGGCAAGTCACACCAAGATATCCATCCATATTAATGGAGGACCACATGTCAGCTGTAAGGCTAACAAATTCGGCCTTTTGTAGGTCCTCCATTGTCTTCTCCTTGGCTTTGTTGTACTTTTCGCTGACCATTATTTTAAGCACCTTCCGGGATGGGAGGACATAGCTTGGATCAAGCTTGTTCACAAATGCCCTGAATCCCTCATCGTCCACGATGGTGAAGGGCTGCAGATCCTTCACCACCATGTTTGTAAGAGCCTCATCCAATTCCCTCTGTCTGACTTTTAAAAGAGAAGACAAAACATACTTTCAGACAAATACATTGGAAAAATACAGCTTCAATTAGTGCACATCTATTAAAAGTATAGCCTACTGGTTCATTATTTGGAAACCTTCCAGTGTTTATAATCAGTGCTTTATATAACTTATAAACTTTATAAACAGTGTCCCAAAAGGTTGTAATTATATTTCAATTATAATTATATCCCAAACAATGCATACCTTGCTTAGATGGCCCAGCAGTGTCAGTAGCAGGCCTAGGTACAGGGGGAATGCCATCCTCTGCACCCTGCAAAATGGCAGGATGAGTGCTCCTCAAATGGCGCATCATGGATGATGTATTGTTGCAGTAGGCTAGCTGCCGATCACAATACACACATCTCACTTTATTTGGGGTTTCTAAATGGAAATGCTCCCACACCACAGATGTACGGCATCTCTTCTGGGGAGCTTCCATTTTATCTATCTATCCAAATCTATCTATCTATATATGAATCGATCTATGTATCTAGATATGTATCTATAATCTATGTATCTATATATGTATCTATCTATAATATATGTATTTATATATGTATCTATAATCTATCTATATATGTATCTATCTATAATATATGTATTTATATATGTATCTGTAATCTATCTATATATGTATTAATCTATTAATCTAGCTGTCTATATATATTTATATCTATGTATCTATTAATGTGTCACTATATGTATACTCTGTCTGTCTCTAGCCTCTCAGTCAATGTGTTGTGTAAATTTAAATGTAAGTCTAAATTGCCTATAACTAATCAAATCGCAATATGTCACTATATCACCAAAAATCCGCTATCTCAAAGTCAAACTCCTCTCACAAAAACCCACGAGGTCAAAATGCGTTTATTTCACTTTTATACAGATGTGCGATTGTGTGGTCTGTTCCCGACCATTTCAATCAAACGCTGATTCGGCGGACCACACCTGATGAAACAATTAGTGAAACACTTCGAGGCTTCGTTTGGTCATAGTCACGTGACATGGGTGTTTCGAATCACGCTTCGGATCAGTGTTTCGACACATCTGCGCTTCGGGATCTCGCAAAGCTTCGGAACGACTGTTTCGCTTCAGCCATCCTTACTTGTTACAGAAGACTTCGCCATACCAGGATCCTGCAGCCCGGTATCCCCTTGTCACTGAGGTATCGGTTCCTGTTTCAAGGTCAGCATATCACCAATCCAGCCAAACCACAGATCCAGTTGACCTGCTGTTAGATCTAAAGCAAGGAGATCGATCTATTGAGGACTATGTTCAACAGTTCTGTGAATTTGTTTATCGAGTTCCTCTAGACGATGAAGTCTTGTTTAAGGATTTATTCCGTTTTGGACTCAATGAACCAGTAAAATCATGGTTACCTAGAGGGGAGTTTAATTGCAGCTTAAGGGACATAATGGACTTTGCACTCTTGTTATGTGGTTCTCCTTTCACTGTGGGAGAGGCAGAGGACTTTAAAGCCCCAAAACCGCTGCACAAGATGGCCGCCAGCCCAGCGCCGCTGCACAAGATGGTCGCCAGCCCAGCGCCGCTGCACAAGATGTCTCCACTGACCGTCCAGAACAAGGTCAGGTCACCATTAACACCCAAGAGTCAAGTGAAACAACAGTTAAACTTTATGAGTCAAGTCAGGTCCCTGTTGATTTCCCAGAATCTAGTCCGGTCACCATTGATCAGGTCCCTGTTGATTTCCCAGAGTCTATTCAGGTCACCGTTGATCAGGTCACCGTTGACCATCAAGAGTCAGGTCAAGTCTTCGCTGACCATCCAGAGTCAGGGTTAGTTACTGTTGACCTTCCAGAGTTAGGGCTAGTTCCTGTTGACCTTCCAAAGTCGAGTCAGGTGCTCATGGACCCTCCAGAGTCAGGGTTAGTCACCGTCGACCTTCCAGAGTCAGGGTTAGTCACCGTCGACCTTCCAGAGTCAGGGTTAGTCACCGTCGACCTTCCAGAGTCGAGTCAGGTGACCGTTGAATTTTTAGAGTTGAGTCAGGTTCCGGGTGACCCTCCAGAGTTAAGTCAGGTGCTCGTGGATCTTCAAGGACAGAGTCAAGTCACTGGTGATCTTCAAGGACAGAGTCAAGTCACTGGTGATCTTCAAGGATAGAGTCAAGTCACTGGTGATCTTCAAGGATAGAGTCAAGTCACTGGTGATCTTCAAGGACAGAGTCAAGTCACTGGTGATCCTCAGGAACCAAGTCAAGTCACCAACGATCTTCATGAGCAAAGTCAAGTCACCAATGATCTTCATGAGCAAAGTCAAGTCACCAATGATCTTCATGAGCAAAATCAAAGTCACCATTAACCTCCGTGAACGAAGTCAAGTCACCAACGATCTTCATGAGCACAGTCAAGTCACAGTTGATCTTCATGAACTAAGTCAAGTCACAGTTGATCTTCATGAACCCAATCATATCACCACAGATCTACCAGAGCCTCGTCACATCTCAGCCGAACTCCCAGAGCCTCGTCACATCTCAGAGCTCTCGTCCTATCCTGTCACGGCCAGGGAGGCTGTCAATGAGCTCTCATTCATTCCGGTCAGGGCTACGGAGACCATCCACCAACTCTCTGTCTGTCCTGTCATGGCCACGGAGGTCCTCCATGAACTCACCACCTGCCCTGTAATGGCCACGGAGGCCAGCAACCATCTTATCATGGCCACGGAGGCCGCTATTAACCTGTTAATGTTCTCCGTTTCAGTCCCACCTGAGCAGACTTGCTCTCCTGTGCCATCAACTCCACTGTGGTGATCCTCTGCTCTGCCCTGGTGGGCTTCTGTCCCATCTGCTCGGCTGTGGTGGTCCTCTGCTGTGCCCTGGTGGGCTTCTGTCCCATCTTCTCGGCTGTGGTGGTCCTCTACTCCTCCCTGGTGGGCTCCAGCTCCACTCTGGTGGGCTCCCACGCCACCTGCTCTGCCTTGGTGGACCCTTGTTCCCGAGTTAGGCCCATGGCGGGCTCCTGTTCCTGAGTTAAGCCCATGGCGGGCTCCTGTTTCCTATGTCAGGCCCAGGAGGGGCTCCTGTTTTTCTGAGTTAGGCCCAGGAAGGGTTCCAGTTCCGCCTGCTCTGCCCCGGTCCCTGACCACTGCACTTCCTCATGGACCTGGCCCTCCAACCCTCCCCCTGTTCCGCCTCCGCTCCACCACCCTCCAAGATTGTTTTGAGCGTCTGGAATCCGCTCATTTGGGGGGGGGGGGGGGCTATGTCACGATCATTAGATGGAGTGCCCATGCTTCAGTAGAGGGCACTCGACTCAGGACCATTCCACCCATCAACCACCAGATGTTACTTGGACACTAGCACCTCTCATACTGTTGCACCACACCCGAACTACATTACCCATGAGTCACTGCATCACAATCACCCTGCCACTACTGCACCTCATTCATCAGCCAATTTCCTTGCCACACCTGTACCTCATTTACACACACACATAAAAGCAGCACATTCACTCTCACTCACTGCGAAGTCTTGTTTAGCCAGTCTGACATTTCCAAGCGGTTTTACCTGTGTTTGTTTTTCCTGTGTTTTGACCTTTTGGACTGTGTATTCCGACTCTGATTCTCTGCTGCCTGTCCCGATCTCTGCTTGTTTCTGGTTATCCCTGACACACCTGACGCCATTCCTGATCTCTGCCTGTATGACCATTCTGTTTAATAAATCCTGCATATGGATCCGAACGCCTCCGACTCCTTGTTACAATATATATATATATATATATATATATATATATATATATATATATATATATATATATATATATATATATGAAGTAATTTAATAATTGTGTGGTTTGGTTATTTGGATTTAATGCTGAAATTGATTTATTTGATTGATGATTAATTGTACATATTAGGCTTGATTTACTTAGTCTGAATGGGATAGTTTATATTCACTTCTCTTTTTCCATAGATTTGACATTCCATTTACATTTGACACTTTCAATTTGATATGTTTATGAGCTGTTAAACTGAGAAGACAAACACAGAACAGATAAATAACTCTACAGAGAACTTAACCTCACCTGAAACATCTACAAACTACACAGCTCAATTCATTGGTCTAATGGGCCGTGTGGAAATAGGTGTGTACAGCATCGGTTTTCTGTTTGGTTTTCCTACACACTCATATATTATATGGCTCATCGTAACAGAATCAGGAGTTGCATCAGAGTTTTTCAACCTCAATCTTTCTGTTTGTGAGTTCATTAAATGTCTGAATAGTTTGATTGCTATACCATCAATTTGCTTTTCAAATCCTACAATAATACCAATGGTTTTACAAGGACTTGTCTTCACTGGTTGTTCACTGTTTCAATGTCTGATCTGTGTTGAGCGTTACCTGGCAGTGGTTCATCCTGTAACCTTTCTGAAGTACAAACCTCTCAGATATAGAGTGATCTGCTCCACTGTGGCCTGGTTTATCACTCTTGCCCCCTGTTTGTGTTGCATATCTATTATAGTATCACTAAAAATAAATGCATATGTATGGTTCTTGTCCCAGCAGTTCCTTCTCTTATTCTACATCCAGTTGTTTTGTCTTGTGGCTGTTCTCAGAGCTCTGAAGCAATCAGGGCCAGGAGAGAGAGCGAGAGAGAGAGAGAGAGAGGAGGAAAACCACATGAACAAAAGGGCTTTTTATATCATTCTAATAACTACTGTGAGCATGACTATTATGCATGTCCCATTTACTATCACAGGATACCTTAGAATTCTGACACAACAGAACTCTCATGTGCTTTGGAACACAGGTTTAAGTATTCTCAATATGACAAAAGTAAAGGCAAAGACCAAACATGTGAGGGGCGAATCCAAGCCACGTTATAGATTGTGTGTTCCTCCCTGCCCTCACTACATCACGGGTGGGGATACACACATTTTATGCGTGGCTTACCTGGGCTCTCTTCTAGGAGGGAGTCTTTACCAGCGTTCCCAGCGGTGCTGGCCCCGCTTCTGCAGTCATGGGTTCGCGGTCTACCTCATTATACGGTGCCCGCCTCACCTCAGTGCCCTCGGGAGGTCGGTCTGCCAACCCTGCCAGAGTTTCAGGCCGCAGCGGCCTCCAGCGAGCGCTGCTCCCAGTTATTTCCGCCCGTGAGCATAGCGGAGCTGGGATGCTCGCCGCCCCTTCGGGGGCCTCTTACACCAGAGGTCAGTCTCGAGAGACTGATTCCCTTAGTAGATTATTTATCAGCGTGGAAACTACTGCCAAATGCCAAAACTGCCAAATGCCTCATTGGGTCCTGCGTACAATAAAAAAAGGCTACTGCATTCAGTTCAGTCTTCCACCACCGATGTTCAACGGGGTTACACCGACAGTAGTTGGCCCCCGGCAGGCTCTGGTAATGGAACAAGAAGTGAATACCCTATTAAGGAAGGAGGCCATCGAGGTGGTCCCTCCTCTAGACAGGGAATCCGGATTTTACAGCCGGTATTTCATAGTTCTAAAGAAGGATGGGGGGTTGCGTCTGATCTTAGACTTACGTCACCTGAACCGCTCAGTTATGCCACTGAAGTTCAAAATGCTCACTGTCAAGCAGGTTGTAGCTCAAATCAGATCCGAAGACTGGTTAGTCACAATAGATCTCAAAGACGCATACTTCCACATATCCATCTTTCCACAACACAGGAAGTTTCTGAGGTTCGCTTTCGGGGGCAAAGCTTATCAATATCGAGTACTTCCCTTCGGCCTTGCACTCTCACCCCGCACGTTCACGAAGTGTGTAGATGCGGCTCTGGTATCCCTCCGTATGCAGGGCATCTGCATTCTAAATTATATCAACGATTGGTTGATTTTAGCTCAATCAGAGCAGATGGCGGTTCGACATCGAGATGTCGTTTTCGCACATATGGGGCAGCTGGGTTTGAGACTAAACGCCAAGAAGAGTGTACTTTCTCCAGTTTAGAGAACCACCTATCTAGGCGTAGTGTGGAATTCGACCACGATGCAGGCACGTCTCGACTCGAGTCGATCCTCACATCAGTCGAGAGAGTCATAGAAGGCCAGTCACTCACTGTCAAACAATTTTAGAGATTTTTAGGTCTGATGGCAGCTGCGTACAATGTGATACCTTTTGGCCTGCTGTACATGAGACCCCTGCAGTGGTGGCTCAAGTCCAAGGGCTTTTCCCTGAGGGGGAATCCACTTCGAGTTATCAAGGTCACACGGCGATGCCTTCATGCCTTAGACATGTGGAAGAAACCTTGGTTCTTGAATCAGGGCCGATAGACGCGTCCCTCACCGGTTGGGGTGCGGTCATGAGTGGCCACCCTGCCTGCGGTCTGTGGAGTGGTCGCCATCTGACATGGCACATTAATTGCCTAGAGATGCTAACAGTCTATCGAGCATTGAGCATTCTCTTATATCAATCACCAGCTCAGAGCAGTATATATTCCTGGGAGATTGAATGTGGGAGCAGACATACTGTCGAGATAGGGGCCCGAGGCCCGGGGAATGGAAACTTCACCCCGAAACTGTGAGTGTGGCCCCTGAGGGGGCACAGCTCATAGAATCTGGTCTCTCAACTGAGGTTGTTGAGACCCTCCTCCAATCCAGAGCTCCCTCTACGAGGAAACTGTACGCACTTAGGTGGAAACCCTTCACCTCATGGTGCAGAGACCGCCAGCTTGACCCTGTTAACTGCCCAGTTGGTACAGTTCTGGAGTTTCTACAAGATAGGCTCTCTGCGGGGTTAACCCACTCCACCTTAAAGGTGTACGTGGCGGCCATAGCTGCTTACCATGTCCCTTTTAATGATCAGTCAGTTGGTAGACACCCCCTAGTTACACGTTTCCTCCGTGGTGTGCTGAGGCTGAGACCTCCAGTACGGTCCCGTGTTTCCCCCTGGGATTTGGTTGTGTTTTTAGAGGCTCTTTGTAAAGTTCCATTCGAGCCAATACAAGATATCTCAGATAGACATCTGACGCTTAAAACTGCCCTGTTACTGGCTATCACCTCGCTAAAGAGAGTTGGAGATCTTCAGGCCCTTTCGGTGGCCCCTACTTACCTAGACTTTGCCCCTGGTATGGCCAAATCATTCTTATACCCTCGAGCAGGTTATGTTCCGATGGTTCCCTCTGTTACAACACAACCACAATCGTACTGCAGGCCTTCTGCCCTCCTCCCTTTCGGGAGCCAGACCAGGAAAAGCTAAATTGTATGTGTCCAGTGCGAGCACTGGACGCATACGTCCACAGAACTGCCCTGTGGAGAAAATCCGACCAATTGCTTGTTTGCTACGGTCCTCCTAAAAAGGGGTCTCCTGCCTTCAAGCAGACCCTAAGTCGTTGGATAGTCGAGGCTATCAACGTCTCCTATGAGTCCTTTGGTCTTCCCCTTCCTTTGGGAGCCAAGGCTCACTCCACTCGGGGTATGGCGGCCTCTCGGGCCTTCTCAGCAGGTGTGTCCCTCTTGGACATCTGCAACGATGCGGGGTGGTCCACGCCCTACTCGCAGAGCCATACTCCCGGCACGTGCTTTTATAGCTTCCTGGTCGCTACGTCACCCCGCCCGTGACGTCACGCCCTTCCGTTGGACAGATTGCACACGATATTCAGAGTCGGTCTCGTCAGGGACGTTCCCCAAAGCGCTCAACGCAGCGTCTCGTTCCTTCAAGGAACCAGGGTTACATTCGTAACCTTGAGACGATTTCTGTCCCTTGAATGACGGTTCACTTAACTAACACTTTAATACTTCATAAAGAGATCTTATCCATAAAGAGAAGTAATCCATACATATCATGTGGTTTAGTCCAAATGTTCTGTTTATTGTTCTGTTCCCTGATCAATGTTTAAATGTGAAAAAAAAGTAATTCTGTTCATTGTAAAGTGATCAAGTCTCTTCAGAAAATTTGGACTAAACCACTCAATTAATTTGGATTAATTTTATGATCTCTATGATCTTTATGATCTATGAACTTCTTGAAGTATCAAAGTTGTGGTTGTGTAGACTGTCGATGGAAGGAAATTATCTCATTCAAAATATCTTCATTTGTGTTTTGAAAATGAATGCAAGTCCATTTTTGGGTCAACTTACCATTTATCTTTTTGCAGTTTGATATCTTAAATTAGTAATTAGTAAATTCCAGGTCAAGTCAAGTCAAGTCACCTTTATTTATATAGCGCTTTAAACAAAATACATTGCGTCAAAGCAACTGAACAACATTCATTAGGAAAACAGTGTGTCAATAATGCAAAATGATAGTTAAAGGCAGTTCATCATTGAATTCAGTGATGTCATCTCTGTTCAGTTAAATAGTGTCTGGGCATTTATTTGCAATCAAGTCAACGATATCGCTGTAGATGAAGTGACCCCAACTAAGCAAGCCAAAGGTGACAGCGGCAAGGAACCGGAACTCCATCGGTGACAGAATGGAGAAAAAAAAATGTTTTCCTGTTTTTTCAGGTGTGAACATAGGATAAAATTGTGTGTCTGCCCAGTTAAACTTTAATTTTTCATATTCATTTGTGCATTTTAAATTTCTACTGCACACAGAATTACATATAAATGAGACTCAGACCTCTGGCGTCATCTTCAGCATTCTGCTCCGTTATTGAAGGTCTTCCATCACTCACACTTAGTGTCATCAGACTCACAGGAGCTTCCTTGACTTGACACTGCAGAAGTCTGAGTCAATTCTATTGAAAAAAGATAAAAATAAAAACTCTTAATTTAAATAATTTAATGTGGTATAATAATTGTGATTTTCCATAATTATGAGTATGCTGAGAACTGTCTATAATACGGGTGTCAAATCATAAACATATATATATATATATATATATATATATATATATATATATATATATATATATATATATATATATATATATATATATATATACAATATTCATGCTGAGGTTTGAAACAATTTAAGTATTTATTTAATCTGATTATTAAATACACCTGTATATTTTTAATGAGTAACATGAGTAATAAGACATCTTAAAATTAAGAGTGTAACGTTACTACATTAGAATAAATTAACACGTGTTAATTTATCTTACTATTAATTTATTATTTAGGATGTGAAAAGAAAGTTAGATAGATTCATAAATTTTTCTCCATTAAAACTTATCTTTGTATATCTGGAAATATTTAGGACTTTATTTAACCCAAAATAGCATGCCATATGAATTGATAAAGTACCTGCATGCTCTGCCAGTGAGCACTGAAGGAAACTGAAAGACTGACAGATTTACAGTTTAACCTACCTTTTTACTCACTTTCACGATACTTGCATAAATGTAATTGTCGTAAGAAAAACTTGACGGAAGCGTGTGTGTGTCTTGACGCAGATATGATGACACGACAGACATGATATTCAGTGCTGAGAACAAGCAACATAATACAGTGGCGAATAGAAGTTTTTAAACGTACTCTAATTTCAGAGTTGTGCATTACATAACGTCAATCAAATGTCTGGTAAATGTTCCTCGTTATAGCAGCTCTGTCTGCAGAAAGACTGCACATCTGCAGCGAGCGAGACAGACACTTTAACACTGTGTTATGAGTCAAAAAAACAAAACTGTTAGCGCGTAATGTTTAACAGTCCCACTATTAATGTTACCGTTTCAAAGCATGGAAACAGCGAAATACCGCACTCAATGCTTTCAAAAACAAATAACGTACATTTACCATTTGATGAATTCTTTCATTTGAGTAGAAAACTTACCGAAGGAAACTTAAGTTAGCTGCTTCAGTCTTCAGGGCCACACTCCAGTAAACGAACCCAGCCCTCCGCGGGAACACAGGCGAGAGTATCCGTCAATGAACAAAAATGAAAGAAGCTAAAAGCATATAACGTTATTACATGAATTGTAAGCACATTCCAAAAAGTTATTTTACACGTAGTCACCCTTTTTTTCAGGAAATAGAAGCGGCATGAGAAACTTTCACTCTTCTGTAACGTAACGTTATATCTCTGCACCTCACAAACACGAACTTGACAGTAAACCTGACAAAAACACTTGCAGTTTATAATTTTTTACTCATATTTTGAGTAAAATTATCAGCAAAAATGTTTTTCCAGTGTACTTTTATCTAAGCAAAAGCAATCCAACTTACTGTCTCGGTCGCTTGAAGAAAAGATGACGTAGTCGCTTCGCGAGGCAGCCGTTACTGAGGGGCGGAGCCCAGCGATTCGGTGGGTTTATTATTCCACACCTTTAGTGTATAAGTGAAAATGACACCAAATAACAACACTGAACATGAGTACTGTCAAAGTCCTTTTATAAATTGTCTCTGGTACTGTTTAACACTGTAGATTGTTAATTCAACTCTTTGGGAATTAATAACTTTCAACACTGCAAATATTACACTGCTGATTTTAAAATCAAATGATTGATAAGCATGTAAAATTCATTTTAGATAGGCTACATGTTTTTCAATAGCCAGTTCTATCATTCAGTGAAAACACGTGATAAAACTAGAATACAATTTTACATACGAATGTGAGTCTTTAAAAAGATCACATTTACTAGGCAGACAAATAAAGCAGAATAATAGAAAACAGAAGGGTTGTTTTTTGGATGAGGTGGACACGCAATATTGAACATCCAGTCTCTTAGTATGGATAAATCCCTGTCCTGTTATGTAGACTGACTTTTCTGCTGTCACAAAAATATATGTGTTCGACTTCATTTGCTACATCTCACAAATAACATCAGCTATGATAATACATCAGGTAAAAACTGAGGTTAAAGAATTCTGATAGGAAGTAGATCAAGTAAAATGACAGATATGAAAAAAGTTTCTTAAAAAAGCTTTATTTTCAATATTTATAATAATTGCAAAACATTTCTATATTGCATTCAATATTGCCAAATAAATTTGGAGAAAGAAAAGAGGAAAACCAAATGAAGAGAAGAGCATTTTAACTCATTTTAATAACTACTGGGAACTTGGTTATTATACAGTGCCCTTCATAAGTATTGGAACAGTAAAGAAAAAATAGCTTTCTCTGTTGTGGAGTCAAGACATTTGCAAATATAATTAAAAGATGAATATGCGACAAAACTATGTCACGTTATTATTAGGTATTTCGACACATACGTGTTGTATCAAATAAAAACTGCCTAATTTGTCCGGGTTCAAAATAAAGTAATAAAACGCAGAGTTGAAATTACTCACGCGAAGACTGAAGAGACAATGTGAACGTTATAATGCAACAATACTAACGACTAAAGTTGTTTCCCATTCATCCTGAGCTGTGACGTCAAACGAATATTCAAAATATTTCATTTTTAGAACCCCTTATTAAATAATAATAATAATAAATAAAAAAAATAATAAAATAAAATAGAATAGAATGGTAAAATATTCGCTTTGTTTTAAAAAGTAAACTTTATTGTATTTCTTAAGAGACAGGAGTTTATGATAGGCCTGTCATCATTTTCATGCTCTTCGTCGCATGTTTAACATTGTGTGTAATACCCATGCGATCGGAGTCATCGGACTCGGAGAACACCTGGCCGTGATCAGACACTGCTTGTGTTTTTTGTAACTTGCAACTTGTAAAATTAGGAAAAGAACAGAGTGAGCAAAAAAAAAACAGCGATCTCTCTCTCTCTCTGCCATTAGAAGCAGAGCGTGCAGAATGCAAGTGTATGCACGGTAATAATTGCAGACTTGACACACTCATATTTAATATATTTCAAATCAGCAACAAAATCGGAGGTGAACTGTCACATGAATGTTTTCTATGACGCTCAATTTGCGTTAAATCATATTTTAGGATGATCCAGCTAACACGCATGTGCAGTCTCGAGCGCGTGTCATGTTTCTATGGCAACCAGTGAGGGACAAACCGCGCTTTACATTTTCTCCCATTTTTATACTAATATAAATAAACCGTTTAATCTTAAAGTTTTAGTGGTCAGATTCAGACTCGACGCAGAGCAGAGAGCACAGAGATGATAGCGTAAGCGGCCATGGCACTGAAGGAGCATTCGTTATTATAGTTCAAAAGGGCAAACAGTTGAGGTTATTATGCGAGTTAACTCGAGTCAGAATGTACATGTGTCACAGTTGCATTTGTGCATTTGTCATTGTGACATCAAGTGGAACTTTGAAGCTGAAATAATGAGTGGATTAAGCTTGGACTTGGAATAACAAGCGGAATAACATGGATAACTTTCTTGTCTGAGGATTATAATGCATCACAGGCAGTCAGGTACAAGGACGAGAGACTACGGCTCCTTAAATTAAGATATAGGTTTTTTGTCTCGCAACATGTTTATTGACTTGTAATAGCAATTTAAAGTGGAATATGTGACAATCAGGTCCAGTCGGGTCTGTGTCTTCACGACGGGTTTGGGTCCAGCTTTCAAATAATATACGGGTCCGGGTCGGGTCCAGGTTGGCATTTCTCGGATCTACACGGGTCCGGGTCCAGCTTTTGAAATATTAGACGGGTCCGGGTCAGTTCGGTGTAGTACATTACGGGTCTTTTTCGGGTTCGGGCACGAATGTTTGGACGCGTGAAGACCTCTACCTCCAGGTACGTTTTCCTGCACTTTTCGGGTGTACTGCCACTAGATGCAAATTTGCATAATTTTTTCTCCATAGCAGATGCGTGTTTATTAATGGTTATAAAGGCGAAAATATCAGTAAATGAGGGTTCAATCTTCTTAGTATACACTAATTTCATATTAATTAATTCCAAGTTTTTGAGGTGCCAAGAATGCGTTTCCAAGGATAAACGTCCGATCGATGACCATACTTTCAGGGTGGATCATACTTCGCCGAGGGAAGTTACATTGTTTAGGCTACAGTACTTAATATGAACCCTCATTTACTGATATTTTCGCCTTTATAACCATTAATAAACACGCATCTGCTATGGAGAAAAAATTATGCAAATTTGCATCTAGTGGCAGTACACCCGAAAAGTGCAGGAAAACGTACCTGGAGGTAGAGGTCTTCACGGGTCCAAACATTCGTGCCCGAACCCGAAAGAGACCCGTAATGTACTACACCGAACTGACCCGGACCCGTCTAATATTTCAAAAGCTGGACCTGGACCCGTGTAGATCCGAGAAATGCCAACCTGGACCCGACCCGGACCCGTATATTATTTGAAAGCTGGACCCAAACCCGTCGTGAAGACACAGACCCGACTGGACCTGATTGTCACATATTCCACTTTAAATTGCTATTACAAGTCAATAAACATGTTGCGAGACAAAAAACCTATATCTTAATTTAAGGAGCCGTAGTCTCTCGTCCTTGTACCTGACTGCCTGTGATGCATTATAATCCTCAGACAAGAAAGTTATCCATGTTATTCCGCTCGTTATTCCAAGTCCAAGCTTAATCCACTCATTATTTCAGCTTCAAAGTTCCACTTGATGTCACAATGACAAATGCACAAATGCAACTGTGACACATGTACATTCTGACTCGAGTTAACTCGCATAATAACCTCAACTGTTTGCCCTTTTGAACTATAATAACGAATGCTCCTTCAGTGCCATGGCCGCTTACGCTATCATCTCTGTGCTCTCTGCTCTGCGTCGAGTCTGAATCTGACCTCTAAAACTTTAAGATTAAACGGTTTATTTATATTAGTATAAAAATGGGAGAAAATGTAAAGCGCGGTTTGTCCCTCACTGGTTGCCATAGAAACATGACACGCGCTCGAGACTGCACATGCGTGTTAGCTGGATCATCCTAAAATATGATTTAACGCAATTGAGCGTCATAGAAAACATTCATGTGACAGTTCACCTCCGATTTTGTTGCTGATTTGAAATATATTAAATATGAGTGTGTCAAGTCTGCAATTATTACCATGCATACACTTGCATTCTGCACGCTCTGCTTCTAATGGCAGAGAGAGAGAGAGATCGCTGTTTTTTTTTGCTCACTCTGTTCTTTTCCTAATTTTACAAGTTGCAAGTTACAAAAAACACAAGCAGTGTCTGATCACGGCCAGGTGTTCTCCGAGTCCGATGACTCCGATCGCATGGGTATTACACACAATGTTAAACAGACCCGGGACCCGAAGTAATAGATTGGTCGACGGGTCTCGGGTGCACTGTGAAGACCTCTACCTGGAGGTACGTATTTCAGGTTTTGCAAATATGTAGGCAGAGCAGTGGCGTAGCCACGGGTGTGCCAGGGTGTGCCTGTGCCACCCACATTGGCAGCTGGCACACCTAAAAATAGATGCAGAATTATTTTTTATAGTCTCAATAAAAAATGTTTACTAAACTTGGGCTATTGTTATTTAGTTAGAATATATATATATATATATATATATATATATATATATATATATATATATATATATATATATATATATATATATATATATATTTAAATAAACCCTTTCACGCGTAAATTACAAATATTTTAACTTACCCCTTGTTTCCATGGCGACGCATCATGATTGTCACGTGACACACCGCAGCCACTAACAGATGTATCGGTATTCGTTTTATTTCGTTTTTCATTTTTTATTAAAATATATACACAAACTTGCTTACCATGTCAACTATCTGATATTCCGATTCTTCGTTTAAAAACATTTATAAATGATCTTGATCTATAATGAGATGAGCGCTGCTGTTTTACTAGTGATTATGTATATTTAAATGTATGAAACCTAAAATAAACATTATGTGGTTGAAAACACTGCAAATTAATTGTGATGTATGACAAGCACTGAGCGCGTCGGTATCCGTCTTTGGCTCAGTGCCAGCCAACGTGCGAAAGCTGTTTGAATCTGGCAATTCTGTGATGCCTCTGAACATTCTAAATCATACTTTCAGGGGCACAGAAATAAGAATTCAATATATGGTGCAATAATGCTAAAAATTTTAAAATGTAATTTACATTTTAAATTATTTTTGTTCAAATATATCTGCCGACATTTGGACTGCCAACCAATCAGCAAACAGCAGCTGACTGTGCAGGGGCGTCGCACCCGTGGGGGATGTGGGTGTTTTAACACCCACACTTTTCCCGGTGAGAGGGTCAACACCCGCACGTTTTCTGCAGTTTTTCCACAGTTTTGCACAAACGCCTTACTACAGTCGCTCCTCCGTTTCTCTGGCCGCTCTGTGTCTGCGCTCGCTGCGGCTGCCTCCTCCCCCCTCCCTCTCAAACATGACACCGGCTTTGAGTGTGACCGGCTGATGATTTGCTGTTCTGCCATGATTGGCTGTTCTGTTCCGTCCCGCCTCTCTTGTGGTGTTATCGGTCAGTTCGTGCTGAGGAGGCGGGAATTTATGGTTATGGTTATTTACATCTCCCTTTTCCAGGTACTTTGAATGAGTGTATGGAATGATATTGTGGACTTTATTCAAAAGGAATTGCAAATTGTATTTGCAATTGCGTTTTCAATTTGTGGACGCATAAAATGTGACATGATCCAAACGCAAATGCAAATCGCGCATTATCGTTTTCATTTTCGTTTAAGCGAACGCACAGTGTCTGCCAAATTTTAAATGGAAATGCAAAGTCCGTTTGCAATTGTGTTTCCCATCTCTTACGAGCTATGAGCCTGTCATATTTAAATAGCAATATTAATTACCACATTTGCCTTTTCACTCTCTCTGCACTGTGCATGTAAACTGCCAAAACTCAAATGCAATCGCAAATTCTTTTGCATTTGACTGTCCAACGTCTACACGGAAACCTGTCAATCAAGTAACAGGGGTGGGGCCAATTTATTGGGAGTTTTTGCATTGGGAAGTGACGTCACTCACAGTCGACGGTAATAAAAGAGGCAATTGATATAATATTTAGTTTCATTTGTAATGACTGTATATATACACATTTCCCTGAACTAAGTACATTTCTGCTGCTATTATTATGTTTAAATGAAAAATGAAAGGAGGCAGTGGTATTTCATATCCTTTTTCATTTTATTGTAAATATACAGTGAGGAAAATTGCAGTACACAAGGCGAGCTGACATGTTATCAAGTAAGCTGCTGTTTGCAGAATTACCGGACCTGCGTCCTCACAGACATCACACTCCCGAGTCGAATGCACAAAGTCTGAACTACTGAGGATGCAAGTCCGAAATCAGCGTACTTTGTATTGAAAAATGCCTGCAGACCTACGTCACCAGTCTATATGCCTAATCTTCCCAGTGTTACGGTTTAACTGGTTACCGTGTTATCTGGTGACCAACTTCCTGGTTCTGGTCTCCGCTGCAGATGTGCTGGAACGACGGCAGCAGATTTGCCGATTCTGAATGCACAAACTGACGCGATATTAAGTGTTTAATAAACACAGACTTGCTCATTGCATGATTCAGATATTCTTGTAAAGATTACAAGTTATTAGTATGATCGCCCATTTCGTGGCTGAAGTTAGTAGGATAAATAAAAAAATGAAGAACGTCTGTGTTGTCCCGGGTTTCGAACACACGTTTAAAGACGGTGCGTCACGAGAGACAACAGTCACTAACCACCGAGCTACCAATCTACACTGAATCAGCACCAGATCTCTAAATTCAAGACAGGACTCTCGGCTTTACATCGTGCAGCTGCTGAATCAAGGAAATGTGACCGTGTTAACTTGTGACCTGTGTTCACCTATTATGAAAATAAACAATAGCAGAACACTGACTACATTTTATGGTTCATGATGTTAAAGAACATTTCATAACGTCTCAGACAACTGTACATTTGTGGCTACTGTGGTTTAATTATAAACCCTATCGTTAACTAAAATTTACCCTAGTAAAAACATGGTACATTTTAGTACGATCGAAGATACAAAAATTCTACTAGAACAGACTTGTGTATGTGCATTCCCAGAAGAGATGAGAAATGGATTGGTGTTCAGCACCACAAAAAGAACATAAAGTGTCAATATCAGGAAACATCTTTTTTAAGTAAAGCTTCACAGGATAGAAAGATGAAGTAATTTGTAAGACACATCCTTAACCTTATTGGTTATTAAGTATTTAGATGACAAAGTCCACACTAATTAATTAATAATTATTTATTACCGTCGACTGTGAATGACGTTTTGGCAGTTTACATGCACAGTGCAGAGAGAGTGAAAAGGCAAATGTGGTAATTAATATTGCTGTTTAAATATGACAGGCTCATAGCTCGTAAGATATGGGAAACACAATGACAAACGGACTTTGCATTTCCATTTTAAATTTGGCAGACACTGTGCGTTCGCTTAATCGAAAATGAAAACGGTAATGCGCGATTTGCATTTGCGTTTGGATTATGTCACATTTTATGCGTCCACAAATTGAAAACGCAATTGCAAATACAATTTGCAATTCCTTTTGAATAAAGTCCGCAATATCATTCCATATGAGCTTGATTTGTGGTTGGGAAGATGTTCTGTTATCGTTTTGTTGACATGTCGAGTGTTTTCGGTATTATATTTCGTTTTTTAGACTAATGCTAATTGCTATTATTGGGATATTGTTCAGAAGCTAGCTAAATTCGGTGATGTAACGTTATGTGGCATGCAATGTATAACATAACTGTGATGAAGAAGGCAGGGAATTGACGAGGAGGGGGGACAAACTGCCATTGTTAAGCAGTGTATTTATGGGTTCATTGCCAGTGCAACTGATTTTGATATTTTGAGCATTGTTTGTTGATTAGCTAAATACTTTTGTGGATACTTACCTGTTGTGTTTGATTGTAACGTTACCTGTTGAGGAGAAAAAAAGTGAGAAATTATGACATTTTTCTTTCATAGTTCTTCAACAGGTATGCAAACAGTGTATATTATTTTAATGTTTAAAAACAGTAAATTGTTACATTATTTATACCATCAGAGAAAAAGCTTTGTGTGGGCGTTTTTTTTCTCTCCCCTTTTCTGATTTAAAAAAAAAAATGTAGGATTATTTTATTTCCCAGCCAAACGCTGCAAGCCGCAAATCCGGCACAGTGCCGGAGAACTTTAAGCCCTCCATTTTTTACCCCTCTGTCACTGTATTCATTGTTTTTATTGTTTATAAACAAACCACCTCCATCCCCCGCACTTTTGAAAAGCTTGCTACGCCCCTGACTGTGACCCTAGCAGTCTATGACATAAACAGATAATTTTTGATTCCACATTGCTAGCTAGCAATATGTCGCAGAGCTCCTTTCTTAATTTTTTTTTAGCAAAATACCTTGGCTTGATGAACAGCCGGACACAAGGCCTTAACGTTACACCTGATGAGGATGTTTCTCCCTCCCCGGGCCCAACATCAATAGACAGTGTTGCCAGATTGGAAATGTCCAAGTATCGTACCAGAAGTTCAAAATTATCGTATTTGGAAGAAAATTATTACATTTAACAATTAACTACATTTTGACACGACCTGCAAATTACCACTAGGAGTATGGTTGGACGGAAGCAGTGCGACAAAAATACTATCCCATAATTTTGCACAGTAATCTGACAATAAATGTGGCACACCCAGATTTTCATATGCACACCCAGAGTCTCTTTTCTGGCTACGCTAGTGAGGCAGAGTCACATATTTCCAATGAGACTGGGTTGTACATGTAGCAGACAAATTCATGGACACACATTCTTGCTGTAAAATCAGTCTATAAAACTAATCTCAGACAGACTGGACATCCATCCTTCAGGTGACAATCTGTTATAAATATGAGATATAGATTGCTATTATAATTTAGATTATTATTAATAGAGTCATAGCAGATTTGAAAGATTTTAATACTTACAGTTAGTGTCATGGTTATTTGAACTGTGAAATTAGTTTTTTATAAAATATTAAAAGAAATAATGGGTTCCTTTTCAGAGAATATAATTCATGTTATGCTTATATGTTTTTATCTCGTTCGACCACAGAAAATGTTTATTAAAACTAGATTTTTTTGTAAGAGATATGTGTACACAAACTATGCAATAAGTCAGAAATCAATAATTATATAAATACGCCGTGCTCGTGTAAAGTCCTTCACAACAAAACATTTAAACTAAACGCAAAGTTTGGATGAATGTGTTCAATGTAGGGATTTCAGTGCCAAAGTTTTTTTTTTTTTTTTAGGATGAGTAACTCTACTGTGAATTTCACCACATCTGGAGCATCTTCAAACTCCATAACTCTTTACTTTGATCTAATGGACATTCTGGAAATTTTCAATCTAATGTTTGCTCTTCCACCACACTCCTATGTTATATGGCTTATTGTCAAAGGAACAGGAAGTGGAGTTGCATCTGAGTTCTTCACTCTCAATCTCTCTGTTTGTGAGATTGTTTACAGTCTGAACTCTGTGTTCAATATTCTTGTTTGTTGTGTTTGGGATCCAAGACTTGAGACATTATCACGTTTTTTACAAGGAATTGGCATCACCGGTCGTCCTCTGTTTCAGTGTCTGATCTGTGTTGAGCGTTATCTGGCAGTGGTTCATCCTGTAACCTTTCTGAAGTACAAACCTCTTAGATATAGAGTGATCTGCTGTACCGTGGCATGGATATTAATCCTTGGCTCCAGTTTAGGCTGCATGTTTACATTAGGCTTCATATATATTTATACAGGGTTCTTCTCGCTGCAGTTTCTTCTCTTCCTCTTCATTCAGATGTTTTTCCTTGTGGCTGTTCTCAGAGCTCTGAAGCAGTCAGGACCAGGAGAGCGAAAGAGAGAGGAGGAAAACCACATGAAGAGAAGAGCATTTTATATCATTCTAATAACTACTATGAGCATGATTATCATATATGTACCATTTATTGTCTCAGGATTATTTTTCATTCTGTTACAAAATTCTATTAGTAAACTTTTTACTGTTGGATTATTTTGTTTTACTTTGGCTGGTTTGATTCAGCCTGCTCTGTATCTGCACCGTACTGGAAAACTCTGCCGTCTTTGTTGCTCATAGGATGTGCAACTGTAATATTTCAACTTATTCCCTTTTTTGTATCTTTTTTCTTCTTCTTCTTATGTTGTTATTGTATTTCATGTCATTCTAATAACTACTGCGAGCATGACTATCATATGTGTGCCATTTATTATATCAGGATTGTTTTTCATTCTGATGCAAGAGCATAGTAAGGGTCTTTTTATTTTTAGATTATTTTGTTTTATTTTGGCTGGTTTTGTTCAGCCTGTTCTTTATCTTAAAAGTGTCTAAAACTCTCCTGTCTTTACTTTCAATAAAATAAAATAAAATTGTTTAGCTTTTAGATTTTAAATGACTAAATCTTGTTCTTTTTCTCATTTCAATTAAATTGTTTCTTTTTTATTTATATTACTTTTTATGATGTCAGTACATGTAAATGTCACCGTCGTTGTCATCACGTGTCTTGAATGCAGACAAGATAGGACTATTAATGGCCTGATTTCACTATATATGATTTATCTGTAAACACACAACTGAATATAACGAATGAAGCGTGGAGAAGAAACTGTCAGCAGTCTCAGTGAGTTTGATTATTACATTGCTAATTCTCACTGATTATGATGCAATGAACAGTTCGTATTGAAACAGTTTTAATTTATTAATGTGTGTTCGTTTAGACAAATTTATGAACTAGGTGAGTGCAAACTAAACCATCAAGGTGAAGGATTATGGTTCATGATAATTAAATTTATCACTACAAATGGAAAGATTGCTTTTCAAACAAATTTGATTGTCTATGCAGTAAAAAGTGAAGTTTTTAAATACACATTGTGATTTACTCATAACTAACAAAGGTGGCTGAAAATCAGCAGAATTAAGTTAGTTAAATGTTGCCTAAAATATGCCTTGCTGAACCATGTCGAATCCAAAATTAGTTAGCTTATTTTGAATATTTTTGTTGACTTTAAATATTTGCATATGTTATGTTTTATGCAAGGTGTAGATGAAGTCATGAAGTCATCCATGTATCCATATATAAAGAGAAAATCAATAAAAAATAAAGAAAAAATAGAAGAGAATCTCAAACTTGTGTTCTGGTTATTTGCACAAGATGATGTTTACAATTTAACTTGAAATCATACCTGTTTTGACTATGTATTCACTCAGACAAAAGTCAGTAAATAAATCAAGCTATAAAATCTTTCAAAGCTATAGCTTTGAAACTACACACAAAGTTTGGTGTGTGTATAGTTAGTGAAAGAGATTTTTGTGTCCAAGTGTAGAAAACCATTCTGATTTTGTGTTTAATATTATCTTAATTTTAACGTTTGTGTAAAAAAAAAAAAATATCCTGAAACCAGGATATTAATTGTGCTTTCCAAAAAGAAAAAGAAAAAAAAAATGATATAATTTGGTCATTTAAAAAATTAGTAAAAGACTCTTATGTTTTTTTTTTTTTATCTAACAAAAATTATGTTACTGAATAGTGAATTACTGAACATTAAATCATTTTGTCCCTCTATAGATCACAATATAACAGTATTATTTCTTTTTTACAGTATGACCCTTGGTGCTGAGAAGACAACTATGGAGAAGATGAGCTACTCTATAGTGAACTTCACCACACCTGAAACATCTATAAACTCCACACCTCGTTCCATTGGACTACTGGACAGTCTAGACATTTGTGTGTACAGTATTAATTTCCTTTTTGCTTTTCCTACACACTCCTATGTTATATGGCTTATCATCACAGGAACAGGAAATTGAGTTGCATAAGACTTCTTTTACCTGAATCTATCTGTTTGTGCGATTGGTGTTTTTTTTTTCTGATACAGTTCATTTTTTATTTTATGTATGGATGGAAAATGCAAATTACTGTTGTTTGCCAATAAAACATTTTACTAGTGACCAAGTGCCAACATTTCCATATAAATAATTGCCACAAAGATAAACTTGTTATTCTATTATAGTAAAACAATTTCACAAGTCATTTAATATTTGAGTGGCTCTGTTATTAGGAATTAAATTGAGAATGTAAAATTGCATATATTATATAATTTGAATATTAAATTTTTTAAATCCTTTCCATAGAAATATTATATTATGTGAACTGCTGAATGGAGAATACAAACACAGAGGAGATGAATAACTGTACAGTGAACTTCACCACACCTGAAGCATCTACAAACTACACAACTCAGTCCATTGTATCACTGAAAATTCTGGATGTCTTTTTTGTACGGTTTGTTGGTTTTCTTTTTGATCTTTCTACACACTTATATACATACAAATTATAAATGCAACACTTTTATTTTTGCCCCCATTTTTCATGAGCTTAACTCAAAGATCTTAGACTTTTTCTATGTACTGTACACAAAAGGCCTATTTCTTTCAAATATTTTTCACAAGTCTAAATCTGGGTTAGTGAGCACTTCTCCTTTGTCGAGATAATACATCCACCTCACAGATGTGGCATATCAAGATGCTGATTAGACAGCATGATTATTGCACAGCTGTGCCTTAGGCTGGCCACAATAAAAGGCCACTCTAAAATATGCAGTTTTATCACACAGCACAATGCAACAGATGGCGCAGGTTTTGAGGGAGCATGCAATTGGCATACTGACTGAAGGAATGTCCACCAGAGCAGTTGCCCGTAAATTTAATGTTCAATCCTCTACCATAGGCCGTCTCCAAAGGCGTTACATCCAACCGGCCTCACAACTGCAGATCACGTGTAACCACACCAGCCCAGGACCTCCACATCCAGCATCTTCACCTCCAAGATTGTCTGAGACCAGCCACCCGGACAGCTGCTGCAACAATCAGTTTGCATAACCAAAGAACTTCTGCACAAACTGTCAGAAACTGTCTCAGAGGAGCTCATCTGCATCATGTTCGTCGTCCTCATCGGGGTCTTTAACTGACTGCAGTTCATAGTGGTAACCGACTTGAGTTGGCCAATGCTCACATTTGATGGCATCTTGCACTTTGGAGAGTTGCTATCTTCACGGTTTTCACTGTACAGAGCAGATGGCAGACATCGTGTATGGCGCTGTGTGGGTGAGTGGTTAGCTGATGTCAACGTTGTGGATTGTGTGGCCCATGGTGGCGGTGGGGTTATGGTATGGGCAGGCATATGTTATGGAGTTCTTGCATGGACAGCATACTCACCGGACATGTCACCCATTGAGCATGTTTGGGATGATCTGGATCAGTTTATACGACAGCGTGTTCCAGTTCCTGCCAATATCCAGCAACTTCGCACAGCCATTGAAGAGGAGTGGACCAACATTCCACAGGCCACAATCAACAACCTGATCAACTCCATGCAATGGAGGTGGATTGCACTGTGTGAGGCAAATGGTGTTCCCATCAAATACTGACAGTTTTTAGTTTTTTTTGGATTTGACTGATGAGCGTGTGTTACGCGTTGATAGTGTATTGATGGGTATTTGTTAAATGTGAGCCAAAATCATTACAATTAAAAGAACCAAAGACTTAAACTACTTCAGTCTGTGTCCACTTAATTTAATGAATATAAGTTTCACAAATTTGAGTGGAACTACTGAAATAAATGAACTTTACCATGACATTCTAATTTATTGAGATGCACCTGTATATGTTCCATTACTGGCTTCTTTAGAATTATGATGAAACAAAATATTTTGCAACTGCAGTTTTTTTTTTTTATCCAATTCTCTTGTTTTATCTTCTAGCATTTTTAGAATTACCCATTTCACAACATTCATGCTGTGGTCGACACTGAGGATAAGGGTCTAGCAAAATGTAAATGTGTCTTTGTGAAAAGAGACCAACATTTGTTTACTTTCAATATTTGCATACTTGGTGATGTATGTGACATGTAGCAGATGAATTCATGCACACATATTCTTGATGTTAAATCAGTCTACAAAACTCATCACAGACAGACTGGACATCCATCCTTCAGGTGACAATCTGTTATAAATATGAGATCTAGATAACTATTATGATTTAGATTATTATTAATAGAGTCATAGCAGGAGATATAAACACAACAAAGCATTGAAACTAAATGCAAAGTTTGGTTGAATGAGTTCAAAGAATGTTGAGATTTATGTGCCAATTGTTTTTTATTTTTTTTTTACTACATAGGATGACTAACTCTACAATGAATTTCACCACATATGGAGCATCTTTAAACTTCACAACCTGTTACTTTGAGCTAATGGATATTATAGACATTTTCAATCTAATGTTTGCTCTTCCACCACACTCCTATGTTATATGGCTTATTGTCAAAGGGACAGGAAGTGGAGTTGCATCTGAGTTCTTCACTCTCAATCTCTCTGTTTGTGAGATTGTTTACAGTCTGAACTCTGTGTTCAATATTCTTGTTTGTTGTGGTTGGGATCAAAGACTCTTGACATTAAGACGTTTTTTAAAAGGATTCGTCATCACTGGTCGTCCTCTGTTTCAGTGTCTGATCTGTGTTGAGCGTTATCTGGCAGTGGTTCATCCTGTAACCTTTCTGAAGTACAAACCTCTCAGATATAGAGTGATCTGCTGTACCGTGGCATGGATACTTATCCTTGGCTCCAGTTTAGGCTGCATGTTTACATTAGGCTCTTTATATATATATATATGGTTCTTCTCGCTGCAGTTTCTTCTCTTCCTCTTCATTCAGATGTCTTTCCTTGTGGCTGTTCTCAGAGCTCTGAAGCAGTCAGGACCAGGAGACCGAAAGAGAGAGGAGAAAAACCACATGAAGAGAAGAGCATTTCATATCATTCTAATAACTACTGTGAGCATGATTATTACATATGTGCCATTTATCATCTCAGGATTGTTTTACATTCTGTCACAAAAGTATATTAGTGAACTTTTTATTGTCGGATTATTTTGTTTTACTTTTGCTGGTTTAATTCAGCCGGTTCTGTATCTGCACCATACTGGAAAACTCTCCTGTCTTTGTTGCTCACAGGATGTGTAATTGTAATATTTTACCAAATTCTCTTATTTTATCTTCTAGTACTTTTTTCTTCTTTCAGAAATAAGATTATATATATATATATATATATATACTTCACAGCTGGAGCTCTTTATTTTTTTGGGCCACTAGACATTCTGGACAATTTTAATCTGTTGTTTGGTCTTCCCATATACTCCTGTGTTCTATGGCTGTCTGTCTGAACTGTCTGGTCTCTCCACTTTACAGTAGGGTTTGGAATCCAAGTCTCATGGTAATAACACATTTTCTAATAGGACTAGGCATCACTGGTCATCCTCTGTTTAAGTGTCTGATCTGTGTTAAGCGTTACCTGGCAGTGGTTCATCCTGTAACCTTTCTGAAGTACAAACCTCTCAGATATATAGTAGTCTGCTGCAATACTGTCTGGATAATCACTCTTGGCTCCTGTTTTTCTGCATCTTTTTTATTGACTTGTTTCTATTACATATGCATGGCTCTTCTCACTGCAGTTCCTCCTCTCACACAAAATCACACGAAGAGAAGAGCATTTTATCTCATTCTCATAACTGCTGTGAACATGGCTGTCATATATGTGCCATTTACTATATCAGGATTGTTTTTCATTATGACTCAAGAGTATTTTGAAGATCCTGTAACTGTCGGATTATATTTTTATAGTTTGGCTGGTTTGATTCAACCTGTTCTTTATCTTTGCCTGTTCTTTATCTTTATCTGTTGCTCTTAGAATATGCAATTGTAATATTTTACCAAATTATATTATTTTATCTTCTCGTATTTTTACTTTGTTAGAAATAAGACTACATCAAAGGCTAATAATAATTATATAATAATAATAATAATAATATTTCTTTGTATGTTGTTATTGTATTTCATATCATTCTAATAACTGATGTGAACATGACTCTCATATTTGTGCCACTCATCTCAGGATTGTTTTTCAATCTGACACAATAGTTTGTTAAGGAACTATTTATTGTTAGGTGATTTTGTTTAATGTTGGCTGGTTTTGTTCAGTCTGTTCTTTATCTGAAATAATCTAAAGCTCTCCTGTCTTTACCTTTAATAAAACATTAAGTTGTTTAGCTTTGAGATCTTAAATTACTAAATTTTGTTTTATTTTTTCCCCATTTCAATTGAAATGTTTATTATTATAATGATTATTATTATTATTTATATTACTGTTTATGATGTCTAAACATGTAAGTAAATTAATCTGTCATTGATGTCACCCGTCTTGAATGCAGACAAGATAGGACAATGTATGGTGTGATTTTACTGTTATCACATGTTTGTCTGTAAACACATACATGGTTATAATAAAATGATGTGTGAAAAGAAAATGTCAGCAGCCTCTGTGAATTATAATTGTAATGTTCTTGTTTTCACTGATTATATAGATTATATAATACAATGAGCAGTTCATATTAAAACAGATTTAATTCATTAATTTATGTTTGTTTACACAAATGGGCAGTTTCAACTACAACTACAACATCAAGGGAAAGTATTTTTTTCAAAAAGTGGTGTTACTGTACGTGATAATTAAATTAAATTTAATTGGAAAGATTGACCTTTTTATCACATTTAACTCTCTATGTAGTAAAAAAAGGGACCTTTTTTGTTGATTTACATATACAACCAACATATACAACATATACAACCATAGTAACAATACGGAGCTTTTTGAAAATTGTCAAACCTTTTCTTTGAGTCATTTACTGTAAATTTCTTACTGAACTACAGTATGCCCAAATTAGTCAAAACTAGTTGGCTCCAATGTTTACTCTGAAAGCACTGTCTGTTTAAATTTTTTTTTTTTAGCATGAGATATTTGCATATGTTATGTTTTATATAATGTGTTGATAAAGTCATGAAGTCATATGTTCGTATGACAGTTGTGAAATCAGTCTACCAAACACATCACATCCAGAGAGACTCTTCAGGTGACAAATTACTCATAATGATATTTTCTGTAGGATTTTAGACTGTAAACATAAATATTAGTTAACACTTTAGTAGGTTATAGCTGCTCAGCTAACCTAGAGTTTCTCATTGTTAAATGTAGACCTTTTTATCTGCCACGGGAGTTCACTTCCACCATAATAACTGCAGTCTATATTCCACCAGATGCTAATGCCAAGCTTGCTTTGAACGAACCTCATGCAGCCATTAGTAAACAACAGACTGCTCACCCGGAGGCTGCTTTTATTGTCGCGGGTGATTTTAATCACTGCAAATTAAAGACAGTGCTCCCCAAATTTCACCAGCATGTTTCCTGCCACACCAGAGGAGACAAAACTTTGGATCATGTGTACCCAACATTAATGGAGCTTACATCGCGACCCCCCTCCCCCACCTCGGACAATCTGATCACCTTTCTTTGTTTCTCACCCCTAAGTATTCACCCCTCATCAACCGTGTGAAGCCATCAGTGAGGACCATCAAAGTGTGGCCAACTGGAGCAGACTCTTTACTTCAAGACAGGTTTCAACACACTGACTGGAGTATGTTTGCTTCTCAGGCTGCCTGTGGCTCTCACACGGACATTGATATCTACACCTCCTCTGTACTGGATCACATCAACACCACCATTGACAGTGTTAAGACAGAGAAACAGATAACAACATATCCTAATCAGAAGCCATGGATGAACAAGGAGGTGCGACTTCTGCCTTCAGGTCAGATGACGCTCAGGCCTACAGTAAATCCAGGGCTAACCTGAAAAGGGGCATCAAAAAGGCCAAGTACTGCTACAAGCTGAAGGTTGAGGAACACTCTGACCCCTGACGCATGAGGCAGGGCATCCAGATCATCATTGACTACAAGTCAAGCAACTACACTCCAACGGTCACGGACGTCTCCTTCCTTAACGAGCTAAATGACTTCTATGCTCGCTTCAACAGCGACAGCAAGGAGACGGCCACCAAAATCACACACTCAGCAGACCACCAAACCCTCAAACTCACCTCCACAGTTGTCCACACTGCATTGAGCCGGATCAACGCACGCAAGGCTGCTGGCCCAGATGGCATTCCTGGACGTGTGCTTAGGGCTTGTGCAGAGCAGCTTGCAGGGGTCTTCACAGACATTTTCAACCTCTCTCTCACCCAAGCAACTGTGCCAACATGTTTTAAGTCCACATCCATTGTGCCAGTACCGAAACACTCCTCCCCAATGTGCCTGAATGACAATTCATGCCCGCCCTGAATGCCGCCCCGTAGCACTCACACCCATCATTATGAAGTGCTTCGAGCGACTGGTCCTAGCACACCTCAAAGACTGCCTCCCACCCACACCGGACCCACAGCAATTTGCCTACCGTAGGAATAGGAGCACAGAGGATGCATTATGCACAGTGCTGCACTCTTCACTCACACACCTGGACCATAACAACATGTATGTTAGGATGTTGTTTGTTGACTTCAGTTCAGCATTTAACACCGTCATTCCCTCCAAGCTGACCACAAAACTTGGAGACCTGGACATTAACACCTCCCTCTGCAACTGGATTATGGATTTTCTGACCAACAGGCTTCAGCATGTTCGGTCAGGCCACACCCACTCCATCACCATCACACTTAACACTGGCGTACCACAGGGCTGTGTGCTGAGCCCATTCCTTTACTCCCTTTACACCCACGACTGCAAGCCTGTGCATGTATCCAACTCCATCATTAAGTTTGCAGATGACACCACGGTGATTGGCCTCATCACAGACAACGATGAGACTGCCTACAGGGAGGAGGTACAGCACCTGGCCTCATGGTGCGCTGACAATAACCTGCTCCTTAACACCAATAAGACTAAGGAGCTCATTGTGGACTTAAGGAAGAAGAAAGGAAGCATGCATGACCCCATCCACATTAACGGGATGGTTGTTGAACGTGTCTCCAGCTTCAAGTTCCTGGGAACCACCATGTCGGAGGAACTGTCCTGGGCCACAAACACCTCCAGCCTGGTCAAGAAGGCTCACCAGCGCCTTTTCTTCCTAAGGACACTGAAGAAGAACCAGCTGTCTTCATCCATCCTGGTGAACTCTTACCGGTGTGCGATCAAGAGCATCCTGACCAGTTGCATCACAGTCTGGTATGGGAACTGCTCAGTGCCTGACCGCAAGGCACTGCAGAGGGTGGTGAAAACTGCCCAACGCATCACAGGGACACCACTTCCTGCTCTTGAGGACATCCAGAGGAAACGCTGTCTACGACGAGCTCGCAGCATTCTCAAGGACTCCTCTCACCCTGACCATGGACTGTTTAACCTCCTGCCCTCCGGGAGGTGCTTCAGGAGCCTCCGGACAAGGACCACAAGACTCAGGAACAGCTTTTTCCCTAAAGCTGTCTCCTTGCTGAACTCTGCCCTCTGACACCCCTCAACACCCCCCACACCACACACACAGACTCCTCCCCCTCTTCAACACTACATCTGACTGATTTATTTATTTATTTACAACAAGCAAAAAAACAGTAACTTGTTATTACTTGCACTACAGTCTGTTCATCCAGGAACAGTGAATAATCCATTTGCACAGTGAAATATTTTCTATGCACTTTACTGTCCATTGCAATAGTGTAATTATGTTCATATGTTCATAGTTCTGCCTATAGTGTACATACACTTTTACATAATCCACCTGTATAGTATGTTCATAGCACACCTATCTGTATATCATGCTAATAGTATTTAAAATCTGTAAATTATGTTCATAATACTTATCTGTATAGTTACTGTACATATTGTAGACCTTGTATATTCTGTACTTATTGCTTATTGCACTTCTGGTTAGATGCTAACTGCATTTTGTTGCATTGTACCTTACATGTGCAGTGACAATAAAGTTGAATCTAATCTAATCTAATCTATTAGTACATATACAGCACATATTCTGCATGACAATATTCTACATCCCTAATCCTACCCAATACCTTAACTGAGCAACTACCTTACAAACTATTAATAAGCAGCAAAAATGAGTTTATTGAGGCAAAAGTTGTAGCTAATGGTTTGTTAATAATGAGAATTGGACCTTAAAATAAAGTATGACCAAATATTACATTCTGAATAGTGTTTAGGTTATCTGTTCTGGGAAGTGTTAAAGTCATACTGCTTAGTTTACTTGTTCTGACTTTGTATTTGCTCAGACAACTTGTGTAATAAATCAAGCTGTAAAATACTGTAGGTTTTATAGTGCATGCACAGTTAGGTGTACATTATATATGGTTAGTGGAAGAAATGTATGTGCTTTGATTATTCATTTTACTATGTCTGTGTTTAAAATTGTTATGAATATGTTGCTAAATGTATACAGATAATATTATGGAGATGCATCAATGTTTTTTATCCTCAATCTCTCTGTTTGTGAGATTGGTAACTGTCTGAACTCCTTGCTCTCTACACTTAACAGTTGGATTTGGCTTCCAAGTCTCATACAATTAATGTATTTTTTAATAGGAATAGGCATCACTGGTCGTCCTCTGTTTCAGTGTCTGATGTGTGTTGAGTGTTATCTGGCAGTGGTTCATCCTGTAACCTTTCTGAAGTACAAACCTCTCAGATATAGAGTAAAGAGCTGCACTGTTGTCTGAATAATGGGTCCTGTTTGTGCTGCATGTTTACTGTAGTTGTGTTTTATATTTATTTATGGTGCTTCTCACTGCAGTACCTACTCTTCCTCTTTATCCAGTTGTTTTGTATGTGGCTCTGAAGTCAATACCAGGAGAGAGAGAGAAGGAGAGAGAGAGAGAGACAGAGACTGAGAAAGACAGAGAGAGACAAATAGATTATGGATACAGATGCTGTTCTTTTAAACTTTCTATCATCAATAGTCCTAAAAATTCTTACATTTGTTACAATATATTAAAATAGAACAGTCATTTTAATTTAGGCCTGCACAATTAATCGAAATTAAATCGCAAAGGTCATAAATCGTGATTAGGCAGAAGCTGCGATTGTCATACATATCTTTCAGAGAAGGATAAATCTCCATCTGAAGGTCAGGGGGCGCTCTCGCGCTGAAAATCCATATATGCCCCAAAGAAGAAATTTAGGAAATCACTGGAGATAGATAGATAATCTATTTTTATAATTTGACATAACATTTTTGAGTGAGTCTTTGAATCATCCAACTTGTTCAAACAAAATGAAAATGATTCAGTAATGAACGAAGCACCACTATATTGTGTGTGTGTGTGTGTGTGTGTGTGTTTTATTTTTTGCATTTGAAAATTGTGTTGCACCTGTGAAAGCTGGATTTATGAGGTTCAGTAATACACAGTATTTAGCATACGAAAATACTATTTAATGTTTTTTTGTGTTTTCCGCCTTAATTTAGATGTTATTGTTCAGTTGATACATTTTGTTTAAAACCATTTCAAGGCAAAATAAGTCTGATGAAATAAAATATCAAAACAACTTTTTTATTAATTAAATGTTTTATATTATTTTTTTGGCATTATTGTAAATAAAGTGTTGTCATTGTTTCAACTAGCTCGTAACCATAATCTGTATTAAAATGTTGTTGCTGTTAATTTATAGAGACTAGTTCCAGCTTTCACAATAAATTGATTTTATTTATCTTCCTCTTAAAATTATCCAGTCAGGGATTGGCTGTGAATTCAAAAGTTTAGTCTGATATGCAGTATGTCTGTCTATTTGAATTTCAATCAGGACCACTTCCATCAAGAATATTTATGAAAATTGTATTGCATACAGTTGTGTTGGCGGTATGGTTATGTTCTGGGCAATAATCTACACGCCTGTCCATGCAACCATGCTTGGACAGAGCGGGGAGAGCAGCCAGACAAACCCCCCTGGGGTACAGAACAGAACCATTATATGCATACATGATTACAATTCATAATTACATGAGTTGTAAACGAAATGTGAGAGACTGCTTCCAATGAATTTTGTGTTATTTGCAGTCTGAAATGTTACATTTGTTAATTTTAAAATAAAACATATAATTGGATCTTTTTTTCGAATGACCAGTCTATTCTGGTTCAACCTCAGACTGTGTTTTGAAAAAAAAAAAGGACTATAATGTTAATCATTTTACATTTCCATTTTGCAGTACAGTAAGACTTGCACCTGCTGCCCCAATCATGTAAATGGCTGGCACTGTTGTATGGCTTGTGGGTTTGAATAAACCTTAAAGAAGTGAGAAACTGGCTTGTCTTCATGATTACTTGGACTTGGATTTAACAAATTGGCGACGAGGATTTTGCTGTTCTATATGAAAGATGTCGGCTGTTGCTTCTTTTCCCACACCATTCTTACCATGTCCGGGTGAGCCGTCTATTCCTTTTGGCGTCTGGTTGAAGATGTTTGAGAATTACTTACTGGTCATAAATGCATCAGGAGAAGACTAGCCAGTTGCAAGAAAGCGAGCGTTGTTTCTTCATTGCTTGGGGACAGAAGGGCAGAGATTATTCTATACTTTACCAAACCAAGGAGAAACAATGGAGGATGCTATTAAGATTTTGAAACTACATTTTGTTCCCCGACGTAATGTTGTGGCTGAGCGTCATGCATTCAGAAAACGAATTCAAGCATCAGGTGAAACAATCCTGCAGTATGTTGCTTCTCTTCGGGACTTAGCCACCACATGTGAGTTTGCATCTAATAATGATGAAATGTTGCGAGATCAATTAGTGTAGAATGTAAACAGTCATCGTATTCGAGAACGTTTGTTATTAGAGACTGATTTGACTCTTGAAAAGGCTATTACTATTGCTACACAAATGGAGGCTGCTGGTGAACAAGCTAAACTTTTTTCAAATCAGACTTTAGTACCTGTGCAAGCAATACAAGCAACAAGTGTGCCTGTTGTTGATCGTTACAAAAGACAATCACCTTTGAAATCTCTGCCTGTGCCTTCAAAGTCTTTTGCTACTTTCTTGGCTCGTGCATGTTATCGATGTGGATCTACTAAACATCTTGCAAATGATTTCAGATGTCCTGCAGTTTCTGTAAAGTGCAATAATTGTCAAAAGCTGGGACATTTTTCAAGAGTGTGTCGTTCACAGCAAACACATTCTGTACATGAGATTGAACTGCCTGAGCTTCAGATTCTTTACATGCATGATTCAGTATCTAATAAGATAAAGTGTACTACTACTATCATGACTGCATCAGCCTCTGTACCTGTGGAGTTGATTGTGGATTTTGGATCTTCTGTTTCCATTCTGCCTAAATCTGTGTATGAAAAACACTTTAAACAAGACTCTTTGCTGCCTCCTGCTGTTAAATTGGTGACATATTCACGAGATCCAATACCAGTGCTTGGTTGTCTACCTGTTACTGTTACCAGAGATAATATAACCTGTAATACTTCAATCTTTATAGTTGAATGTGGCACTGCTCTTCTTGGAATGGATTTAATTAATGGATTGCATCTCAAGTTTGAAGGTTCTTCCATACTTCCAGGACCAACTCAGTCTTCAGCCTCTGTAATGCGACGTTCTGCTTCTGTGCCTGTTACTAAGCTAGGATGTGCAAAATGATTTGTGCATAAGGTAAAAACTTCTTCAGTGGTGAAACCTGTACGTCAGAAACTTAGACGGTTGCCATTATCTGTTCGAAATGCTGTCAGTGATGAACTTCAACGCCTTCTTGACTTGGGTGTTATTGAGCGAGTGGATGCATCACCGTGGATTTCTCCAATTGTAGTTGTTCAGAAGAAGACTGGTGGTATTCGCACGTGTGTAGACCTGCGAGAACCAAATAAAGCTGTTGTTGCGGACAGTTATCCTTTGCCCCATATTGATGAGATGATGTCTATGCTGCGTGGAGCAACTGTCTTTTCTACAATTGATTTAGAGAATGCTTATTTCCAGCTTTTGTTACATGAAGAAAGTCGTGATTTGACTGCATTCATCACCCATGAAGGACTATTTAGATTCTGTCGAGTACCTTATGGCCTTGCTTCAGCTCCATCTGCATTTCAGAAAATGCTAGCAACTGTACTACAAGGGTTGCCAAATGTGGCCAATTATCTGGATGATGTCATTGTCTGGGGACACACAAAAAATGACCATGACCACATGCTCAAAGTGGTTCTTCAGCGCATACATGATGCAGGCTTACAGTTGAATGATTCAAAGTGCCACTTTAATAAAAGCAGTTTGCGTTTCCTTGGTCATACTGTATCTGCACAGGGTATTCACCCAGATGAAGATCATCTTAGTGCAATGCTTAATGCTCCTGTTCCTAAAGATGTACATCAGCTCCGTTCCCTTCTTGGATTGTTGTCATGGTACAATAAATTCATTCCAAATTTTGCTACAGTTGTAGAACCATTGCGTGCTTGTATCAGACAAGGTTCTGAGTTCAGCTGGTCAGATGAGGCTCAGAAGAGTTTCAGTACTGTAAAGGAGTTGTTACTCCAAAGCCCTGCTTTAGCATTGTTTGATCCTAACTTGCCTATTGTCGTTTCAACGGATGCATCAGATTATGGACTTGGTGCTGTATTCTCTCAAATTCATGAAAACAAAACAGAGCACATTGTTGCATTTGCTTCAAGAACATTGTCTACTGCGGAACGCAAATATTCAACGATTGAAAAGGAAGCTTTAGCATGTGTCTGGGCTGTTGAAAAATGGAGAACTTACTTCTGGAGTCGGAAATTTCTTCTACGTACGGATCATCAGGCCTTGACAGTGCTCCTCTCCTCTAAAGGCACAGATCGCGCTGGAATGAGGATCGCACGTTGGGCAGAGCGACTCTTGTGTTTTAACTATGAGGTGAATTATTATCCTGGCTCTCAAAACCAGGTTGCTGATTATCTTTCACGCCTACCCTTGCCTGCTTCTGATGAGGATTTTTCCGATACTGAGCCAGAGTTTGTTGCATTTTTGTCTTCTGAAATGTCTGCTGTGTCTCCAACTGAATTTGCTCTTGCTTCTGCATCATGCTCAGAAATGATTGCATTACGTGCTCAGATGTTCGTGGATGGCCCTCTTCATCAGCTGCTGTGGGGGTTGTTCTACGTCCATATTTTCAAATACGTCATGAACTTGCTGTGCAAAAGGACTATGTGTTTAGAGGGTAACGTCTTGTGGTTCCTGTTGCATTGCGACGTGTTTTGGTGAATCTTGCCCATGAAGGCCATCAAGGAATAGTGCGTACGAAACAGCGGATTCGTGAACTTTACTGGTGGCCTGGTATTGACCGCTTGGTTAAGGAACAAATCAAGAATTGTGAAGTTTGCTTGTCTTCTGATAAGGTTATAACTGTTCGTGCTGCACCTTTACAACCTGTACCTTTTCCAACTATGCCATGGGAAAAAGTGGCTGTTGACATTGTTGGCCCATTTGAAACCGCTACCTGGGATTGTCGGTACATTATGACACTGATTGACTATCATAGTAAGTGGCCAGAAGTGGCATTTACTTCTTCAATCACAAGTAAAAATGTGATCAACTTCTTGATGTCAGTTTTCAGCAGATTTGGAAATCCTCATTACATTGTATCTGACAATGGATGTCAGTTCAAGTCAGTGGAGTTTGCTGCCTTTCTGAAAGATCGAGACATTCAACACATACATACGTCAGTGTATCATCCAGCTGCAAATGGAGCTATTGAGCGATTCCATCGAGTACTGAAGAGTTCTATTCAATCTGCTATTCTGTCTGGAAAGCCATGGAAATCAACAGTGACAGACTTTCTTCAAATGTACCGTGCTACTCCCCATGCTGTTACTGGACGGTCTCCTTCTGAGTTACTCTGTGGTAGAAAATTGCGCACTCGTCTAAATGTTCTCCCTCTTCCTATAACTGGTAAGGATCCTGCTGTGAGTCAGGAAGTGTCATTGTCTCAAAAGAAGATGAAACCATACACAGACCTCAAACGAAGAGCCTGTACTCCTGAGTTCAAACCTGGAGACTGGGTGCGTATAAAAATTCCAGTTCATGTTCCAAAAGGACATCCTAGATTCTCAAAGCCTTTGAAAATTGTATATCAACTTGGTCCATGCACTTACCAGTTATCAGATGGAAAAAACTGGCATGCATCTCATCTTTCTCCAACTTGTGCACCTTTGGAAAATGCCATTGAGAGTGAACTGGTGTCTTTGCCCCTCCAGTCTGTTCCTTCCTCTACCGTGTTGCCTAAAAATGAACTTGTGAACTTGCCTAATCAAAGTGTTTCTCCATCTGTTCCTGTAAGGTCTTCATCACGAGTGAAACACCCTCCGCGTTGGTTGCATGATTATGTTACTTAGTACAAAAGACATTGATTATCTTGTTAATTCTAATTCTAATATGTCTGGTTACAAAATGTAGAATATATTGTTAAACTAACTGAATTGGATGTAAATTTTGTATAGGTTTTGCTTATTGCACCAACTATGTAATTTGGGTGGAATTTACAGTTTTGAGTAAAGGGGGAATGTTGTGTCTATGTACTTGTCAGGAGATGGCGCTGTAGTCACATGTTGATACCTATAAAAGGTGTGGAGTAGGAATGGAAGTTGTTGCACCTGCTGCCCCAATCATGTAAATGGCTGGCACTGTTGTATGGCTTGTGGGTTTGAATAAACCTTAAAGAAGTGAGAAACTGTCTTGTCTTCATGATTACTTGGACTTGGATTTAACAATGACCATCCTGGACAGTTATATATACAGCCTCAATGTTTTGTTTGGCATTCCTACACACTTCTATATTATATGCGTCATCGTCACAGGAACGGGAAATGGAGTTGCATCAGACTTCTTCATGCTCAATCTCTCTGTTTCTGAGATTGGATTCTGTCTGAACTGTTTGTTTTCTGTATTTAATTATTTTACTGGGTTCCCTTTCAATACTTCACTCGTACTGCATCGAAGACGCTTATGGGAAAAACTCGTTTTTCTCCTGAACTGAAGCCTTATTCAATCACGCAGTGAAACTGCACGGCCATTGGTTCCATTGGCAGCGAAGCCCGCCAAAGCCAGCCAAAATGGGTGGGGAATCTGGCTATATATTGGCCACTTTGCCACAGGAATTCAGATTTCTTCTCCTTCAGCGACGACGTCACATCGCTTCGCTGATCTCCGCTGAACTGCTCGCCGTTGACACGCCTCGCACTGGAATGCGACTGCCGCGTGCTTGGGGAAACCCAACGCTGACGCAGCACTCACGGGTAATTCCTGTTCTCATTGTGAGAACATGAATTTTGGCTCTCTGAGCTTGCGAATTGCTTTCTTTTCAGAGAGCGATCTCGCTCCTCGCGCCCTCCCATTTTCTTCCTCCCGCGAGCCGGCAAGGAAGAAAAGGCGGGGCAGAGGATTAAAGCAACAGGATGAAAGAAAGCTCACGCCGGCTCAGCCCCTGCGTGCCTCGTTTTCTCCGCCCAGAGGGGATTCCCCAGTCCTCTTTATTCAGCCAGACCAATGTCCCTCTGCTGCCGCGAGTGATCTGGTCTTGTTTGGAGGGACTGAGGAAGAACTGCTAGAGGACAGCATGTCTCTAGCTGCTTCAGATACTGAAGAGCTCTCGGGCTCGCCGGACCCCGCCCCCTCGATGTTATCTGAACCCAGCCGCCCGAAACTCGGGATGGACGACGAACTTATCCACGTTCTCTCCAGGGCAGTGGATGAGCTGGGTCTGGAATGGTCTCCTCCAGAGGAACCAGCCCGTAGCCGTCTGGATGAATGGTTTCTGCCGGGGCGCCAGCAAGCCCCTCGTCAGCGAACCGCCCCGTTCTTCCCAGAGGTCCACGACGAGCTTACAAAATCGTGGCGCACCCCTTACTCTGTGAGCTTGAGTACTTCATCTTCATCTGCCCTCACCTCGATTGATGGCGCTGAAGAGAGAGGATACGAGCGATTGCCGCTGCTGGACGAGTCTGTGGCCGTGCATCTCTGCCCACCCACGGCTATTGGATGGAAAGCCAAGGCCAACCATCCGTCCAAACCCTGCCGTACGACGTCGGCGGTCGCCAGGCATGCTTACTCATCGGCAGGGCAAGCAGCCGCAGCGCTCCACTCCATGGCAGTGCAACAAGTTTTCCAGGCCAAACTTCTCGCCGCCACTGATGAGTCTGGCCCGGATGTCGCCAAGCTCAGGGAGCTGAGAAGTGCAACAGACTTGGCACCGCGTGCTACCAAGAGCACTGCCCAGGCCATAGGGCGCTCGATGGCTAACCTGGTCGTTACTGGAGCACCACTTGTGGCTTAACCTCGCGGAGATCAAGGATGCTGACAGAGCCCAGTTCCTGGATGCACAATCTCCCCCAGCGGTTCGCTGAACGCTTCACAGAGGCACAGAAGTTGTCCCAGGCGATGCGACACTTCCTGCCACAACACGCTTCATCTGCTACTGCCAGTGGCCCTAGACAGGTGCCTACTCGTCAGCCTCCCAAGCAAGTGCCCGCTGCTACCACCGTTGCCCAGCCTGTGAAACCCGAGCCTTGACACTGTTCTCGCTCGGCCACCAGACGGTTTCAGTTCCCTAAACGCATGGGACCCCGGCCCAAGGTAGTGCTGGACCCTGTGCCGCCGCCGTCATCCTGATCTACAGGAAAGAAAGAGGAGGGGGCTAAGTCTCGCTGCGGCCGGACCACCCCCCAAACTGCCCTGTGTGTTTTGCCGTCCATCTCCAGGTGTCGACGAAGTTGTTTTTGCTGCAAACAATGGGCCCGTTTCAGTGCCCAGACAGCCAAGGGCGCTGTTATAGTGCACAAAATAAAAAACACACTCCTTCACAAAAAGAGCAGTTTTCTTCACATAACTTTCACGAGTGCTATGTCCCCCTGCAGCAGACGAACACTTGAGTTAAACCAACCTCTGTACATCCAGGCCTCACAATGGCAAGCCATTCCCGGGGTATTCCCTGTGTGTTTTGCCGTCCATCTCCAGGTGTCGACGAAGTTGTTTTTGCTGCAAACAATGGGCCCGTTTCAGTGCCCAAACAGCCAAGGGCGCTGTTATAGTGCACAAAATAAAAAACACACTCCTTCACAAAAAGAGCAGTTTTCTTCACATAACTTTCACGAGTGCTATGTCCCCCTGCAGCAGACGAACACTTGAGTTAAACCAACCTCTGTACATCCAGGCCTCACAATGGCAAGCCATTCCCGGGGTATCAGATTGGGTCATGGGAATAATAAAACACGGCAATTCCCTTCAGTTCGCACGATGACCACCACGCATTCGCGTGCACAACGAGAATGGTCACGTTCTTCGTGCCGAAGTGGAAAATCTGCTGGTGAAGGGAGCTATAGAAATCGTTTCCCCAGCACACTCGGCCTCTTTCAAAATAGGTGTTTCTCGCCCCCTAAAAACATTCCAGAAGTTGCTGGGTCTTATGGCAGCAGCATCGCCAGTTCTGGAGCTCGGGCTGCTACGTATGCGCCCCCTCCAATATTGGCTGAAACCGCATGTTCCACCTCATGTGTGGTGTCATGGACGCCTGAATATCAAGGTGAGTCAGGACTGCATTTCGGCCCTGACCCCTTGGAGGAACATGCAATGGATGGAACGGGGTGCCCCGCTTGGTATGGTTTGCAGAAGGAAGGTGATCTCCACAGACACGTCCAACAAAGGTTGGGGTGAGCTGTGCGAAGGGAAACCCGCTTTCGCCCGATGGTCAAAAGAGGAGAGCAGGCAGTTCAACGAGCCTGCCAGAGCTTCCTGTCAGACCTAAAGAGCCACTACGTGCTGGTCAGAGCTTTTCCTCCGGTTCCTCTGATTCCCCAAGTAATCAGGCGAGTCAGGGACCAGAGATGCAGGGTTCTTCTTGTAGCCCCACTCTGGGAAAATCAGCACTGGATAGCCGACCTTTCCCAGATGCTGACTGCGGACCCATGGCCCGTTCCTCTGAGACGGGACCTCCTTTCTCAGGCAGACGGAATGATTTGGCATCCGCACCCAGAGATGTGGTCTCTGCACCTAATTGCCTAGAATTCGGGCCTAACGACTCGAAGGTCGTCCTGAAACCAAGGCATGGCTATGTACCAAAGGTGCTCTCCACACCTTTCAGAGCACAAGTGGTCACTCTCTCTGCATTACAAAAACAGAGGATGATCGAGAGCTGAATCTGCTTTGCCCAGTGAGGGCTCTAAAAGTCTACATAGAGCGTTCTGCACCAATAAGGCGATCAGAGCAGCTCTTCATATGCTTTGGAAACCGCGCCAGAGGGTTACCGGTCTCAAAGCAAAGGCTTTCAAAGTGGATTGTGGATGCAATCCAGCTAGCCTACTCTTCTTTGGGCCTGCAAAGCCCAATTGGAGTAAGAGCCCATTCGACGAGAGCAGTGTCTTTGTCCTGGGCATGGTCTAGTGGTGTGACTATCGCAGAAATTTGTGCGGCAGCTGGTTGGAACTAGCCATCCACATTTGCTAGATTTTATAATCTAGACGTCCCAGCACTTCATGCTATGGTACTTTCTGTGTAAAGGTCACCTTTTTGTTCCTCGTTTGCATGCTCTTGGCCAATCTTTGCCCAAGACTCAAACTCTGCTCGTGTGCACTCGGTCCATTTGGTACTGAGGCAATACGAACACGGGATGATCAGGCTAGGCCAGACGTAACCTCATTGAGCTTATTCTGCTCCTAGTTGCTATTGTCATATCTTGGTATCACAGATCAAGTATGATTGCGTTGGTCGTCCCCCCTTCTTAGCATGGCGTGATTGAACTGGGTTCCCATAAGCGTCTTCGACGCAGTACGAGTGAAGTATTGAAAGGGAACGTACTCGATTACTAACGTAACCTTCGGTTCCCTGAAATATGGGAATGAGTACTGCGTTCCTTGCCATGCTAAAAGGCTGCACAACTCAGTCGTCGCTTTAGTTGAAGTAACCTGAATTCCTGTGGTGAAGCGGCCAATATATAGCTAGATTCCCCGCCCATTTTGGCGTAATGAGTAATGAGACCTAACATCCTCAGAACATTCTACACTTGCACTGTGGAGAGCATCCTGACTGGCTGCATCACCGCTTGGTTTGGTAACAGCACCGCTGGCAACCTCAAAGCTCTGCAAAGAGCAAGGCTGAACTGGGACAAAAAAAGGGCCTTGGCATTTTTGCTCAGACCGGTCCACCACAATCGGTCAGACACAACCAACCAGTACACCATCCTTGTGGTCCCAGTAGATATGCATACCAAAAACCCCTACAGAGCTGAGAACTAAGTGCCATGGACCAGTGTACCAGTGCATTTGGACCAATGTACTCACTTTCTCTTGACTGACTTCCTGGCGATCAAAGGTGCTCTTCTCCACTGTTAACTTAACCTGGCTTGACTATACATAACGACTTCTCATTGTTGAGATACTTCCCATAAAAAAAGAAAAACAAACTATACTACCAAATTACACACAAAACGTCCTAATAATATATATATGATATTCATATTATTCACTCACCGTTAATATTGCATATTAATGATATTGGAAATTCATTAGAAACATGAGAAAATATCTACTTTATCTACTTTTACGTTGAATATACAGCTAAAAAAAAATATACAGCTTTCAAAATGCAAGGCGGGCTTTAATCCCCAAATAGCATGCGTTAACTACCTCTCTTCCAATCTGTAACTCGTCGTGGCCGCTTTGACGCAGCCGTTTTGAGTAATAATTAAAATAATCTAATGGCATCATTTAAGCTTTTCTAGAGAAGGGTTTTAAAGGGTTAACATTAGAATAGTCAGCCGAAGTTGCAATTGAATAAGTTAACTCTGCTAACCTAGCTACAAAAACAATGCAAAAAAGCTTATGCTGTGTTATTTGACTTTAGCTGACTGAGTGGCTATTGCAGTAGGTGACAATCTGACAGACTTTATAATAGCGAAAACTATTATGTTGTCTTATTATAATATTCATTAATTTAGGTAACGTGAAATCATCTTCTTCATCGTGGCCCAACCAGGCCCACACACACACACACTATCCTCCTGCACCCGCTCTGATTAACACTCCCTAATCATGTAGCTACCATGCTTACCATTTCAATTACACTCTCCTGCTCACTCTGTTCCTCCTTGACTTCAGACACCTGCTCCTCTGCCTGGGTGCCGCTGGCGCCGCCATGGCTAGTCACCTCTCCTCCATGTGCTATGTTCACCTGTTTTTGCAAATTGTCGTCAGACAGGTACTGTAGGCTTGGAAACTGAAGCTACAGCACTAAACATGTCGGTTATTTTTGCACATGTTGGGACATCAACCTCTAGAATTTTTATTTTTTTGGCCCGCAACTTCTCCGTACCCCTCTTGCCATTGCACTTTTGTTTTACCATCCTAAATGTAAATCCACAGATTTCTGGCTCTGACTCAGTGTCAGTATGGAAACTGAACCAATGGGCTGCTGTCCCTGTGTTATGGGCCAGTCGTTGGCCAATAAAATAATAATAATAATAATAATATTATATCGACCGGCCCTCAAGTACATCGGCCCACCAGGCATTTGCCCGGTATGCCAGATTACCAGTCCAGCCCTGGCAAAGAGTCATGAGAATTGCCCACCACATTGTCGGAGGTGAGCTTCCCTCCCTCCAGGACATCTACACCAGACGTTGCATAAACCAGGAGGATCATCAGAGACTCCAGCCACCCATCCTACAGACTGCTCTCTCTGCTGTCCTCAGGAAGATATCTTCACAGCATCCAATCCCACACTAGCCGACTTAGGGATAGCTTTTTACCCAAGGCTATCAAACTACTGAACAGTCAGAACTAATACACCCTACATCATACTCCTACTACACGGCAATCCACACACTGCACTTTAACTCCAACAGTCAGGTACTGGACTATATGTACATACTGCACTAAATACAATATTGTATCTGCTACCACTGGATAACATCCAATGTACATCCATGACATTTTGCATATCTAGCTCATGTATAATCTGTTGCACCTTTGCAAATATAATGTGAATCTATGTCTATAATGCAGAATGTGTACATACTGAGTTTATTTGTGTATTTTTAACTGTAAGAATGTACATACTGTGTTTAATGTGAATTGCTAACTGTAATTAAGTCTAATAGTACATTGTGTGTAATGAGTGTGTATATGTGTAAATTGCACATTGTTATTTGTATAAGTCTCTATGTCTTTATGTAAATTGTTTCGGCACTGTCTGGAGCACTCTCCCAAGAATTTCACTCACCAAGGCACATTTGCTGTGGGATGTGACAATAAAAGTGATTTGATTTGATTTGATCTGCACCGAGCTGGAAAACTGTCCTGTTTTTGCTCTACATAAATCATCAAATTTTTCAATGTTAAAATACTGAATTTTTTAACAGGACTTGGCACCACTGGCTGTCCTCTGTTTCAGTGTCTGATCTTGTGTTTAGCGTTACCTGGCAGCGGTTCATCCTGTAACCTTTCTAAAGTACAAACTTCTCATATATAGAGTCATCTGCTGCACTGCTGCCTGGATAATATTTTGTGGATTTTCTTTTTTGTGTGTGTGTGTGTGTGTGTGTGTGTGTGTGTGTGTGTGTGTGTGTCTTTATTTTTGCCTCACTCAGCATTATGTCATTCTCATCACAGGTTCTCATCTTCCTTTCCATTGAGTTGTTTTGTCTTGTAACTGTTCTCAGAGCTCTGAAGCAGTCAGGACCAGGAGAGAGAGAGGAGAAAAAACACAAGAGAAGAGCACTTCATCCAATTCTAATAACAACAATGAATATGATTATCCATTAATTATTTGCCATTCAATTCAACGTGTTTTTTTTTTTTTTTTTTTTACATTTGGTTTCCTGTTTTTCTTTTGTATGTACTGGCTGGCTTTGTGCCACCTGCTCTTTATTTACAATAGATTTGAAACCTCTTCCGCCACTGTAAAACACCATATTGTACAAACCCGATTCCAAAAAAGTTGGGACACTGTACAAAATGTGAATAAAAACAGAATGCAATGATGTGGAAGTTTCAATTTTCAATATTTTATTTAGAATAAAACATAGATGACATATCAAATATTTAAACTGAGAAAATGTATCATTTTAAAGGAAAAATAAGTTGATTTTGAATTTCATGGCATCAACACATCTCAAAAAGTTGGGACAAGGCCATGTTTACCACTGTGTGGCATCCCCTCTTCTTTTTATAACAGTCTGCAAACGTCTGAGGACTGAGGAGACAAGTTGCTCAACTTTAGGAATAGGAATGTTGTCTCATTCTTGTCTAATACAGGCTTCTAGTTGCTCAACTCTCTTAGGTCTTCTGTGTCCCATCTTCCTCTTTATGATGCGCCAGATGTTTTCTATGGGTGAAAGATCTGGACTGCAGGCTGGCCATTTCAGTACCCGGATCCTTCTTCTACGCAGCCATGATTTTTGTAATTGATGCAGTATGCGGTCTGGCATTGTCATGTTGGAAAATGCAAGGTCTTCCCTGAAAGAGACGACGTCTGGATGGGAGCATATGTTGTTCTAGAACTTGGATGTACCTTTCAGCATTGATGGTGCCTTTCCAGATTTGTAAGCTGCCCATGCCACACACACTCATGCAACCCCATACCATCAGAGATGCAGGCTTCTGAACTGAGCGCTGACAACAACTTGGGTTGTCCTCGTCCTCTTTAGTCCTAATGACATGGAATTCCAGTTTTCCAAAAAGAACTTCAAATTTTGATTCGTCTGACCACAGAACAGTTTTCAACTTTGCCACAGTCCATTTTAAATGAGAAAGCGCCTGCGCTTCTGGATCATGTTTAGATATGGCTTCTTTTTTGACCCATAGAGTTCTAGCCAGCAACAGCGAATGGCACGGTGGATTGTGTTCACCGACAATGTTTTCTGGAAGTAGTCCTGAGCCCATGTTGTGATTTCCATTACAGTACCATTCCTGTATGTGATGCAGTGCCGTCTAAGGGTCCGAAGATCACGGGCATCCAGTATGGTTTTCCGGCCTTGACCCTTACACACAGAGATTGTTCCAGATTCTCTGAATCTTTGGATGATATTATGCATTGTAGATGATGATAACTCAGAAACTCCTTTCTGATATTGCTCCACTATTTTTCACCACAGCATTGGGGGAATTGGTGGTCCTCTGCCCATCTTGACTTCTGAGAGACACTGCCGCTCTGAGAGGCTCTTTTTATACCCAATCATGTTGCCAATTGATCTAATAAGTTGCAAATTGGTCCTCCAGCTGTTCCTTATATGTACATTTAACTTTTCCGGCCTCTTATTGCTACCTGTCCCAGTTTTTTTGGAATGTGTATCTCTCATGAAATCCAAAATGAGCCAATATTTGGCATGACATTTCAAAATGTCTCACTTTCAACATTTATTATGTTATCTATATTCTGTTGTGAATAAAATTTAAGTTTATGAGATTTGTAAATTATTCCATTCCTTTTTTACTCACAATTTGTACAGTGTCCCAACCTTTTTGGAATCGGGTTTGTATATTATCATTAGCGACTACACTTCATTTAATATTTTTATTTCTAATATTATAGTTTCACTTTTTACAGTAACATTCTTTTGATCAGTCACGATTACAAACAGATGATTTCATATTTTTAGCATGAAAAAAATAAATAATTTAAAGCAAGAAAATGTTTATTTGAATTAGTAGATTAATTGATATTTTATTTGAGTTTATGAATGAGTTCAACATGGAGATATTTAACTTTGTGATGGAATTTGTACATCGCTGTTCAGGATTCAATATGTTGAGTCGCTCAAAGCAAAAAGATCGAGTGACTGGTAGGATGTTGAATTTTTTTTTTCCTACAGTTGACGATTATTTAAATTTAATGTTGTTATGGAGATGGACTGTCTTTCTGCATCTGTGTGGTTTGGACAGCCACAGTTGAACTGTTGTTTTATATTGGAAAAGAGTAGGCTACTGTGAAAGTTGTGGTTTTACATCCGTTTATTATCTGTTTTCTCCTTTTCTTTGTGAAAATTGGACCATTTTAAGTTTTTAAACATAATTATTGTAAAGCTGAATTGGATTTTGAATTGAAATTGAACTGGTTGCTTTACATATTTCAATGAGACTATAGGCCTATTCCATTAAGGAAGAATACTGCTGTAAATGTAGTTACTTAGAAAATAAAGTACAAAGTCATTAAAAATATGATCATCTCTTTCAAAATAGTTAACATCTTTTTTTTTTTTAGTGATTTGAATCATGGGAATCGTTGGATACCTTCATGTTGTAGGGGGAATGGCCTGAAACCTGAATACTGAATACACTAAGGATGTGCATCTCATAACTGAGAACGATGCAATACACATCTCGATGAATAGCCAACAATATGATACATTGCTACATATGAAGCAACTAACAATGCCATTCTAAACAATTCATCCCTATTACGATGCGATTTGATTTCTATTCGATTAGATTTGACACAATGTGATTTGATGCAATGGAAAAAATATGATCACTTTTATTTCCTAGGTTTCAGACAGACAGGAAATCATAAATTACTGTAACTTAAGTGGCTTGTAACTTCTATATTAAAAATGACAATAAAAATAGCAGTTAAAATGTAGTCTTTTTCTTTAAGAAACTCACATTAATTCCTTTTGAGTTTAGTAATTTTTGTAGGCTACTGAATTATCTTACATTTTATTTACCCATTATAATACTCTTTATCATAAAAACACTTATGTATAGGATTAGAATGCTACAAAAGGGACATTTAATGTCTCACAACAAATATTTTAGCAAAATGTATATTTTACTCAAAATTACTACACTAGTACTTTATTGCTTTCCGTCTGTATAGCATGTTATGGACACAGTATAACCATCCACTAGTAATTATATAGAAATAAATTGGTTTTACTGCTGCAAATATGTTAGAAATGATGCATCACAATTAAAATGCCAACTTGTATCCAATTCACTTTTTTTTTTTTTTTATTGATGCATCACTAACTTTTTATGCCGATGCACCGAGCGAAATCTGTGAATCTTCCCATCCTAGAATATTCACTATAATACACTATACTATACACTACACGATCCGATTTTTTTAAAATCCTGCATTAAATGTATATTATGACCTCACTATTCGGGGAACAGACACAGTCTTAAAGGAGTAAAATGATGCTGCTAAAAAGAACATTATTTGGTGTATTTGGTTGAATGAAATGGGTTTATGCGGTTTAGGGTTCAAAACCCACATTATTTTCCACATACTATAAATTATTGTGTCTCCTCTATGCCCCGCCTTCTGAAACGCGTCAATTTTTACAAGGCTCATCGGTCTGAAAAGCGAGGTGTGCTCTCACCTTCAACTCATTAAAAGCAGCTTCGCAAGCACTCGTTCTGGGAGGAGTCCTGCTATTATTTTCTTTAAGCTCGTTGTTGGCAGACAACCTTGCAACAATTGGTTCGGTGGGTAGGACACTTTAGAATAGTCTTTCACAAATCTTCTGTAGTATCCACAGAAGCCTAAGAAAGAACGTAGCTCTGACACATTTTGTGGTCGAGGCCAAGACTTTACAGCATCAGTCTTTGAGAGATCTGTTGAAATACCTTCTTGAGACACAATGTGTCCAACATAAATGACAGAGGTCTGACAGAAGGTGCACTTGTCCACAGATAACTTCAATTCTTCACTCTGCAGCCGGTCCAACACCTTGAGTAACCTTTCTTCATGCTTCTCTAATGTCCTTCCGAAAATGATGAGGTCATCCAGGTAGACTAATACCTCCAACAAATTTATGTCTCCAACCAGCTTTTCAATAACTCTTTGAAAAGTTGAAGGAGCTCCACAAATCCCTTGGGGCATCCTCTGAAACTGGTAAAATCCCACCGGGCAGATGAACGCTTTTTTTTCTAGGCTTGCTTCACTCATAGGAATCTGATAGTATCTGCTCCTGAGATCCAATACACTGAACCACTTGCTACCGTTCAGGCAAGCCAAGGCATCTTCTATGCGTGGGACAGTATATTGGTCTGGGACAGTATGTCGATTTAGTGTTTGGTAATCCACGCACATCCTGATCTGACCGTTCTTTTTATGTACCACAACAATTGGAGAAGTGTAGGAACGCCTGGATTCAGTGATGATCCCAGCCTCTTTCAACTTCTCCAGATGTTGCCTGACGTCTTCCAGGTCAACTGGTGCAAGCCGTCATGACCTCTCGTGAAAAGGCTTATACGCAGTAAGTCGGATGTGATGCTGGGTACTGCTTGAACTTCCCACATCGAATTCTCTTCAACATTTTATTAGTCAACCGCTGTTTCCATTCCTCTGTCACAGGGGAATCTTAGTTTTGCCTGCACTTCCGGTGCTACTAGCTGTTCCTCAGGAAAATGAGATTCCTCTGGCTTATCCACTAACAGGTCTTATTAGAAAGAGCAGCAGGTTATTTCAGGATCCCATAAACTCTAACACTTCCCCCTGGAGGCAATTTCACTGGTTTAGGGCAAAGATACCATATAGTCCCTCTACTGTCAATGATCCATTCATAAGCATGTGTGATCTCAGGATGATCAGTCAAGGTGTGAAGAAAATCATTTCTGCCCTTATCTCTGCACATTTCTACCAGCTTCTGCACCACAGAATAATTTGTTCCCACCAGAATGTTGACATCTCCTTTCATGACAGGATTGGGGCAGACCAGCACAAGTGCATCTATGGATTCAATCAATCACTCCTGCCACAGATCCTGGAAACTTGAGCCTTAGAGACAAACAGCCATCATATGGGTACTGCTGCTTGCTCAATCCCGATATCTCCTAAATCTCTATTGGTATCAATGGCAGATGCTTTAGGTATTTCTCATAGAAAGATCTGTACAACAGAGTGACCTGTGATCCACTATCCAGCAAAGCCTTTGCATAGATTCTTGCCACCTGGATAGGAACAACAGAGCTGGGTCCCACTAACCCGCTCGGAAGAACTGCTGGCTCAACTTTGACTCTTTTGGACTTTGTGGAACGTGTCTTTCCTGGAGCTTCAGGCTGTTCATATACCGAGGCCCGGAGAAGTTTCCCGACGACTGTCTCATTCTGATTAGTCGCTGGTTTAATCTTCTGAGATTTTTGTACAATTACACAACAGATGCCCATCTTCTCCACATCTGTAACAGAAGACATTAGATGTGTTCACCGGTCTGGTTGTTGTATTACTCTCTGCAGTCGTAGCTAGACTGTGCAGTCCAGGATAATCATGAGCTATGGGTTCTCTTGCTGCAGCTGTCAATCGAGACACCTCATTTTTTAAGTCCTCTTTTCTCCTTTACCCATAGAAGCATTGGAAGATGACGTTTATCTTGGAGACACCACAGAGACAGCTACATTCAGACTGTGCTGAATTCCTGTTTGTCAACAGGGCTTCTTCTTCTTTCACCTCCTTCATTAACTCATTAAAGAAAGGAGGGGCACACAGCTTGTGAGTCATTCTCAAGCGCATAGCCACTAGGTCATTAGAAAGGGCACATTGGACTATTTGTTGCATGCAAAGATGATTCATGGCAGAATACTCAATGCCTTTCTTCCTCAGCATACTATGCTGCATTCAGTCTAATCTCAGTATGTAGGTTGAGAGCTGTTCTACCCCACTCTGGTAAGTGCACCAATCCTCAGTGGTGCCAAAGTCTGACTCCAGTGCACGAAGATAGTCACTGAAAATAGCAGATGGGTTTCCAGTCTTCACAAACCTCACAATGTCTGCTGCAGGATCTCTGATAAACTCTACTAACCTTTGCTTCTTTACATTATCAGAACATTGCCATTCCTCCAGAATGTGACCCAAGGGTTCCACCCAAAACACATACTCATCTTCTCCAGGAGGAGTTGGGATACACCCTGAGAAAGGATGCAGCTTTCTATATCTGACTCTCTCCTCAAATAAGGTCACTGTGATAATGTTCGTATGTCAGAGAAGGAAGGAGACCAGGGTCGGCGTATCTGAGGCTCGTGGGTTTCTTTATTAATCACAAAAACAAAAACAAAGTCACGCCACTTGCGCATTCACTTAATTCAAACCACTGCTGGGCAATTCACAGTCTTTCGTTTTACGATCCTCCTTGAGTCCCCACGAGTCCTCAGCTCTCTCTCCCGTCGCTGGTTAGCGGCTGGCTTAAATACTGCTTCCCCACGCCAATCACTGCAATGAGAAGCAGGTGTCACTTGTCTCTCACTTAACCCACTTACCACCGCTGATCTCTTCACTCTCTCCCGTCACAGACCTCGCTGAACCACGCCTCCCCTGCCACATACCCCCACCGCCCGACTCAGGCCGGGGAGCTATCCGGCCTGCAGCCCCCCCCCATTCCTGGAGAGGAAGTCAGCTACAGCCATCTGCGCCCCCGGCCTGTGAATCACCTTGAACTTAAATGGCTGTAAAGCTAGATACCAACGGGTGATTCGCGCGTTGGAATCCTTCATGCGGTGGAGCCACTGGAGGGGCGCGTGGTCTGAGCAGAGGGTGAACTCCCGGCCCAGGAGGTAGTATTGAAGGGTGAGGATCGCCCACCTGATGGCCAAACACTCCTTCTCTATGGTGCTGTACTTATTCTCTCTCTTAGAGAGCTTCCGACTAATGTACAGCACCGGGTCCGTGAGAATCTCTTTTGGGATTCCCACGCGGGAGATTAAACAAAACAGGGCGTCCGCCACACTCTTTGTTGAGATGTTGCGGAGCGCCACTGCTTATGGATATCGTGTTGTGTAATCCACTATGACTAACGCAAAACGATGTCCCCGTGCTGATCGTTCTAAGGGCCCAATGAGGTCCATACCAATTCATTCGAAAGGGGACCTGCACTAGAGGAAGAGGGCGCAATGGCGCTTTTGGGGTAGCCGGTGGGTTCACCAACTGACATTCCTGACAAGACGCGCACCATCTGCGCACGTTCTCGTGAATGCCCGGCAAAACAAAATCGGGTCATTAGACGATTTAACGTGGCTGTCATACCTAAATGCCCTGCCATTGGATTACAATGGTATCTTACAATGGCTCTTAGGTACTAATAATTGGGTCGTATCTTCCTGTCTGAGCGTCATGGGTCACTCGATACAACCGGTCCTTAATAACGGCAAAATACGGATAAGAGAGCGCTCGGTCAGGATGGAGGACCTGCCCATCGATGGAACAGACCTGCTCGAATGCATGTTTAAGGGTCTCATCCTGGGACTGCTCCAGAGGAAAGTCATCGCGACTGGAAAGGTTTAGCCTCGCCAATTCGCTCGGTTCCCCTGAAGCTTCCCCACTGGGTCCTGGCACAGATTCTCCCACCTGAGCGCTCGCCCCGCCCTCCGGCCCTCTCTTCTTCCCAGAGGCATCCACTGTTAAACACCCCAATAATTGTTCAAAAGCTGGCCAATTGGTCCCCAAGATTAGTGGATGCCGGAGGCAAGGACTAACGGCCACCTCCACATAATGCTTTTGTCCCCTAAATTTGATGGCTATGGCTTTTACGGGGTATTCCACAATATACCCGTGCACACACCTCACCTTAACCATGCGGCCCGTATCCAATGCCCCGGATTGTATCAGGCTTTGATGGATGGAGGTCTGGTTACAACCTGAATCCACCAAAGCCTGATAGGTACCTCCCTTAATACTCACGGGTATTTGGTACAACCCGGCTTGATTGGGGGCAGCCTGCGGGTCGTCCGGGATCCGGACCAACGTCCCCACCTCCATGACCGGGCACCGATCCACGAAATGGCACGGATCCCCGCAACGCCAGCAGGCTGGCCCAGGCCTCCCCGCTGCCCTAGTGGCCGGAAGTGGGTCAGGTGATTGACATGGGGAAGTAGCAGGTAGCTCAACGAGTCCCTCCCGGTGCGGCGACCCCATTCCTCTCTCAGGGCCCCGTGACACAGCAGTCGGCTCTGTCCCCGTTCTCCAGCGGGGGGCGGCCCTCGGTGGCCCAGTGAACCGGGACCTGGGAAAAGGGACAGGCTTTGAGGAAAGAGGAGAGAGAGAGAGGGGGAAGAGAGAGAGAGAGAGAGAGAGACAGATGGAAGGGGTTCGCCGACCCCAGAAAACGCCGCCAGCTGATCCTCCACCAGTTGGATGGCCAGATCCAGCGACGCCTGCCGGTGGCACTGGCACTCGTGAGATGAACTGCTCCAGTACCACTTTGTTGATAATGGTCTCGGCGTCGCCAACAGCCATTTGCGGCATGAGTCCCGGAGCTGCTGGGCTAAGACAAAGGGCCGGCCCGCTTCAGTCAGTTCTAGCGACCGGAAGTGTTGACGGTGCTGTTCGGGGCTGAGGCCAACCCTTTGGAGCACTGCTCTTTTTAAGTCTGCATATACCAGAAGGTTCTGGACGGGCAGTTGTTGAGCAGCCTTCTGGGCCTCCCCCAACAGCAGCGGAATCACCCGTACTGGCCAGCTGTCTGTCGGCCACCCACACGCCTCGGCCGTCCTCTGAAATAGGTCGAGAAATGCTTCTGGATCATCCGTTGGCCCCATCCTCGTAAGAGGCATGTGGGCGGCGGGGCAGGAAGCCGACCTCATCCGAACCTCCCGGTCCAGCACGCTCCGGAACAGCTCGCGGTCCTCCTGCTGGACCTGCATCATTGCCTGAAACCGATGTTCGTGGTCGGCCCGCAAGTCCAGCAGGGCTTGAAGGTGTTCCTGATGCAGGCCCGCGAGCGATGTGATGAGCTCCGCAAATGGCGTTCGCGATGGTCCTGATGGAGTTTGCATGGCGGTGTCGTTCTCCTTCCTTCCTGGGTTTTCGGCACCAGTGTGATAATGTTTGTATGTCAGAGAAGGAAGGAGACCAGGGTCGGCTTATCTGAGGCTCGTGGGTTTCTTTATTAATCACAAAAACAAAAACAAAGTTGCGCCACTTGCGCATTCACTTAATTCAAACCACTGCTGGGCAATTCACAGTCTTCCGTTTTACGATCCTCCTCGAGTCCCCACGAGTCCTCAGCTCTCTCTCCCGTCGCTGGTTAGCGGCTGGCTTAAATACTGCTTCCCCACGCCAATCACTGCAATGAGAAGCAGGTGTCACTTGTCTCTCACTTAACCCACTTACCACCGCTGATCTCTTCACTCTCTCTCCCGTCACAGACCTCGCTGAACCATGCCTCCCCTGCCACAGTCACATGACACGTCTGCACAAGAGAATTTATGGCATCAACAAGTTTAGTGTTGAGATCGGGGCAGGGGAAGCCAAACTTGGAATATCAGCAAGTGATTCCCCCTCTTTTTGGAGAAAAGAGATCAGCTTAAACTGGAACTCATCTTCCTTACTCTGCTTAGGTGTTTAAAACTGCAATGTGAACAACTGTTTTAGAAATGTCTTAAATTAATATATATAAACCAAAGTCCATCAACATCTAATTTGCACCTGTATGTTTACAAAAAAACAGAGATCTCATGAAATGTAATATTTAAATTATTTAAATTAATATGTAATAAACAAATACTAATGATGAAATTTTCTTTTAGCTTTCTTTTAAACACACCTCTAAATTCAGAAATCCAAATATTTGTTCAGGGCTCTACAACAGCATCACATTCCATCTTGCGGAGTAGAGCTAAGCGGTGGGGAGAAGTTATCACCCAGGGCCTGGCTTGCGTCCTCCGCTGCAAAAGCACCCAGGGTCCGTGGTGTCCCTGCGCTTGAGTGGAGGACATCTGGGAAGATCACGTCCTGGGTCACTGGGCCTGTGCAGAAAAACACACGGAGTAGAGGTGGTGGGACTGTTAGCAGCGTCAGCCCGGGAGGTTTCCAGTGCAGCTCTCTGCTCTCTCAGCTGGGCCTAATTCTCCTCCAGGTCACAAATCTGCTTTTCCATGGCCTCCAGCTCGAGCTGCATTCAGCTCTGAAGCAGTCATGACCAGGAGAAAGAGATAAGGAAAGAGAGAAGGAAAACACTATGAAGAGAAGAGTGTTTTATCTCATACTAATGACAACTGTTAGCATGGCTATCACATATGTTCCATATACAGTGACAGGATTCATTGTGATTTTAACAGAACAGCATTTTCCGGTTCTTTAGTTTACTGCTGTGTTTATTTATGTTTTTATTTTATGTTATGTTCTTTTTCTGGGGTGTTTTGGAAAACTGACACTGTTCTCTATAAAACCTTTTAAAGTCAGCAGCTACAATGTAAACAACATTGGGTAATGCACTATTAGACTTTGCCGTAATTTTACAGTAACTTACCGCAAAAAAGCCCAGTAAAATACCATTTATATTATTTATGGTAAACTACTGTAATATGCACTGCATAGTGGGTATTTTGTATGAATTTTACAGTAACTTACTGTATATGGTCATTTACAGTACTTTACTGTTTACGCAAAAGCAGTAGTGCTACTGTAAATGAAGAAGACAGATTTCTATACATACAATTAAGTTGTAATCATTGCCTTTGTCATTGTGTCCATAACTTGTATTACTCATAGGGCTATATGCATATTGTATTAATGTTTTAGGCCTATTAAAATGTCATATGATAATGTTTTATAGTTTTTTCCATCTTGTTCTGCAGATGAAAATCATAAAATCATTCTCATTTCACACACTGAATGTTAATTTTAATAGTAGCATTTTCTCCAATAAAAAACAACAACAATAATAATAATAATAATAAACGGAGCAGAAACAATAGGGTCCTCTCACCATCGGTGCTTGGGCCCTAATAATAATAGTAATCGACAACTGGTTCCCATACAGGCAAATTAGGCATTTTTTGTTTTATTTTTAAGCCAGGTAAAAGAGCACAGGTGTGGTGATATTTAAATAACAATAACAACAACAACAATAATAATAATAATAATAATAATAATAACTTTGCTTAGACTTCACAAATTTGTTGCTCACGTGCAAAGCCCGCGCAACAACCTGGCAGAATGTAAACTGATGTTTGTGTGATGTGTCGAGTGCGCGCAAACATGCGTCTCTCAGTCTCTCACAGTCTCTCTCCCCCAGTACACCGCAAGCAAGAGCACACTCAATTGATACTGAAATAATGTATTGGCGCAACAGATTTGGCAAACGCTCCAGTGTATATTAGTGCTTATTTGTGTTCACTCTCTGGAGAATGGCAAATTAATCTTACAATGCGTTTTGCAGCGGTGAGCATCAATGTAGCCATTCAGAGACATAACGTTAGTTGTCTGGTCTCTTGAACGCAATGACCTATCAAAGGTGTTCAAGTTAGTCAGAATCTACTCACTGCTCATAACGCCATTTTAATTCAGCGCCGAATTATGCAGGCTCGCGAATCCTCTCATCAACAAAGTCTAGACACGATGTAAGACGTTTATTGGACCGACAGCCAATTGAATGCTGCAAACTGTCTGGTTCACCGTGCGATTCACTCTGCACGTGACAGAAATATGACAGGTTAAAATAGTAACGCTTTTAAAGCAATGTAAAGGCAGACCAATAGATTAATTGAAAAATATTCATTGCAAAATATTTTAGATATTCTATGCTAATTATTGGTAAAACTTATTTTCTTCTCCCTTTTTTCAGTGTTGATTGTCATCTGATTGTGTAAGTGATCCCAGATCTGTGATTTAACATGTTCATATAGTCATTAGCCAATAATCATTGACGAAAAATAATGTTTCTTCTTTTTCTCTTTTCCCTGTGTCAACAGAAGCTAACTACAGCCCAAAGGCTCTTTTAAGAGCCACAAGCACTGAGGATCTTTGGCTTTGTAAGTATATGTTTTGACTATCAGATGCATTACATGATTAACATATTGTAATGCATAACTTGCATGGCTTTACACTTAAATTTCTTTTTAGGAGCACTTAGGTAATTTTTTTATTTATTTAACCTTAATAAAAATTAAATAAAAAATAAAGTAAAACACTGCCCTCTATTTAATATTCCGTTTCACATGGAAATACTTCACAACACTGGAGAAAAGTTGTTTGAAACTTTCTGTTCACTGGGACTTTAATGAGGCTCAGAAGGGGCATGAATGCATTTAAATTCATGATAACAATATGTTATGAGATTAATGTTTTAAATAGAAGGTTTTGAATATAGAAATATTAAATGATTTAAATAACTGAAAAAATACTTTAAAAATTAAACTAAAACTGCCAGTAGGGGACGGCAAGTCACTGTCTTTGTCACTGAATGATTCATTCAGTCAGTTCGTTCAAACGGCAGATTTATTCAGGAACAAAGCAAGCGACTGTCTTTTTGAATGGGTCATTGACTCACTAGATTTGTTTGAAAACGCAGATTCATTCATAAACGAAACACCGCTGTGTAGTAGTGGGAAGTTCGGATCATTTTACTGACTCGGATATTTGAGTCTCGTTCAGCAAAATTAAAAAATCTTTTTCGAGTAATTTCGTTCATTTCAGAATAATATAAATAAAATGGCAGAACTTACGAAAATGTTGATTACATTTGTAAAAAGAATACAAATAAACTATAGGGTAATGCAGCCAAAGCCAAATTATAAGAAACCAAAATGTTTTATTAATTGATTAGTTGTTGGGTCTTAAGTTCAGGCTATTGCAGTCTGACTCTGTTAGTTCACCTCACCTCCTGATCCGAGACGTTCTTTTCTTTGCAACTTCATATTTATCATGTTTGTTCTAGTTTGTTTAGTTGTCTGCTCGTCAGTGTCTGACTCTGATCTGTCTGCTGGGCTGTGCCGTGTGCAGGGGCGTAGCACCAAATTCTGGGCCCTGTATACTCTCAATGTCAGTGGGCCCCCTACACATGCCATTGTACGATGCGGGTTAGCAAAATGGAAATTCAATTTTGAATGAAACTTTTTTTTTTTTGAATATAAACAAGTATAAATAGTGTTTAAATCTATAATCAAATCAGATTATAGTAATGACTGGTTCTTTCATTCACCACCTGAATTGATGCATTTGGCCTACTTGTGCTCAAATACCTTTAAACCTTAGGCTACATTGGGTTCGTTTGTGTACTAACATTTTGATCCATGATACTGATGCAAGTTTTAAATTAAAAACATTTATTTTTGAACAGGAGAACACGAGACAACTGTACCCTCAGAAAACAATCAAATAAGCTAAGCCTGCCATAATGAAAAAAAAAATGTCAACTATAAAGGAATAACCTTTCAGTTTTGTAAATTCACATTAATTCCCTTATATTCCTGTTAACTCCCATGGTAATTTTCCAACTTTGAAAATTCCCAGAATTTTGCAACACTATTGAGAATTTATTGAGCATTGACTATAGCTTTTAAGCACAGCACTGTTTGTTTCTGAAACTGGTTAATGTTGGCAACCTGACGTTAGGCCTGGCCCATAATATACTTACAGCAACAAGCAGCCTGGTTGACAAAATAAGCTAAAGATTTAACATTAGCATATATACATTAGTAGCAGCTGTCTGGAGTTGACTACGTTAACTTTAATTGGATGTAGGTGCATAACAAGCAAACTCAGTTCACCTTTTGGAAAGAAAGCAGTCATCAGCTGCTTCCCCTCATTCTGCCTCCTTTCTTTTTCCTTCCTGTCTTTCTTTTTTTTTTTGAAAGCCCGATTTGGGCTTTTTTTTTTGCGCAGCATGATCAGGCTCCCAGGATCTAGACCGCTCAAGACTCACTGCGTTACTTGTTTGCCGCCGGCTGCCGTCTATGGGCAGACTAAACCATTTTTTTTGGGGGGGGGGGGGGCTGAGTTCATTCTCTCAGTTGGTGTTATCAATGTATTTTGAAATGAATAATGACATCAATTGGAGGGCCCAATTAATTCGAATTAGGCTACAAAAAAAATAAAATAAAAAAATGTACAAAAAAATAAATAAAAAAAATTGATGGGATTTCAAAGGGCTCTCTCCCTAGACGGGGCCCTGGGTAGTCAGGTCCACTTTTCCCCCACTACCACGCCCATGGCCGTGTGTGATACAGCAGGGCCAGAAACAGAAACTCATGAGTTATTTATTTAGTTAGTTAGGTTAGTAAGTTAGTGTGATTCCAGATCATGCATGGGTAGAATGGCCAGCAGTCATTTACATGACTGTTTTATTCATATGCAAATTATGTATTTTCTATGCTTGTTTATCAAATATAGCTGATATACATGTTTTTTGTTATGTGGTTTTGTTTTTGAATAAAGCATGACAATATCTTGTCTAAGAGATTCTATCAGATTTGTCTTTGCATTGTTTTGCATTTGTGTTTATACCACAAATGTAATACCTTGACATGCTTTTGCATTGTGGACCAACTCCAATGAAATCATTTTTTTTAACAAAATGTTTATCATAGAAGTCAGAAATTAATTTTTTTCTTCAGGTTTTTCTCTCTCTTTCTATTCAAATGTTTAAACCATTTGAATCAAATGTATCATATTGCACCTCATGATTATTATTATTTTTTTATTAATATGCATATCCACTTTATGTGAAGTGTAGATAGATTGATTTTTACAGTCAATAATATGCAAATAACAATCTGATCATGAAATAAAGATCATTTGTTTGATATCAATGAATGCAGCTATATTTTTAATTTAGGTATTGCACAGCATCATTACTGAACGTGTGTATTTATTAAGTTACCTTAACGATCATACCTGCACGTGAAAATATTTTATTATCGTATGCTTTGGTTATTTGGATTTTAAATCTAAAACTAAAAATAGTGACTGGAATATGTTGGAAACCTGTGTTGACTTTTTTTTTACCATGCTGTCTTAAGCTAAAAAGATATGGAAGAAATGAACTCTACAATGAACTTCACTACAAACTCAATAACCCATTCCATTGAACTAGTGAGCAATGTGAGACTGTGTGTGTGCAGCATCAATTTTCCTCTTTGTCTTCCTTTACATGTTTATGTTATATGGCTCATTGTTACAGAAACCGAAACTGTAACAGACTTTCATCCGGTAACCTTTCTAAAGTTTAGACCTTTTAGATATAAAGTAATCTACTGCACTGCTTGTTGGATATCCACTCTTGGTTCTTATTTGTTTTGCATGTTTATCTCCTTCACAGTGCAGTGTTTTTCCTTGTGACAATTCTCAGAACTCTGAAGCAGTCAGGTCCAGGAGAGCAAGAAAAAGGAAAATAAAAGGAAAACCAAATGAAAAGAAAAGCATTTATTCACATTCTAATAACCACTATGACACTTGTTTTCATATTAGACCCATATAAAATCTCAGCATTCATTTTAACACATAGTAATATTTTGGCTCTGTGGTTGTTTGCTGGATGGATTTGTACAGCCTGTTCTTCTTCTGTGTCGAACAGGAAAATTAACCTTTTCCTAATTATACCTGCTATCACTAATGCTTTTAGTTTATGTATTTATTTTTAACTGTCTGAAATAATATAAATTCTCTTTATTCAGAGTGTTTGATCCCAAAACTAGTTAGTGTAGATCAAATGGTCATTCTTTCTTTAGAGAGGTCCACCACTTTAAACCAACTTGTGATTTAAATAATTGTTATTTGCATACACTTTAAACCTTTTATGTGCGTGTTTGTTAGATGTGGTTGTTACACTTATTTGCAGTTTATTTTATTTGAATAAATACTTCCTGCTTCAACCAGTTTCACCATTTTCCAAAGGGTTGGGCACTGATCGCCCTGTTGAGTTTTTTTTACAATCATTTTTCCTTACTTAACCTTTCATAGTGCATTTGAAATTAATATTTTTAAACTAATATTTAAACTTCTTATTCAAACATAAAAGGTCTTTAAATTTGTGTTTTGGGCCACTGTACTTTGGCACAGTATCTGTCAAACTAACTAAAACCGAAAGCACTGTAAGGCTTAAAGGGGTCTGATGATGTTTCTAAAAAGAACATTATTTGGTCTATTTGGTATAATGAAATATGTGTGTGCGGTTTAAGGTTAAAAAAACACATTATTTTCCACATACAGGTGCATCTCAATAAATTAGAATGTCGTGGAAAAGTTCATTTATTTCAGTAATTCAACTCAAATTGTGAAACTCATGTATTAAATAAATTAATTGCACACAGACTGAAGTAGTTAAAGTCTTTGGTTCTTTTAATTGTGATAATTCTGGCTCACATTTAACAAAACCCTCTAATTCATTAAGATAAAAAAATTAAAATCTCATCAAATTAGAAAATGGTGACATGCCAATCAGCTAATCAACTCAAAACACCTGCAAAGGTTTCCAGAGCCTTCAAAATGTTCTCTCAGTTTGGTTCACTAGGCTACACAATCATGGGGAAGATCTGACAGTTGTCCAGAAGAGAATCATTGAAACCCTTCACAAGGAGGGTAAGCCACAAACATTAATTGCCAAAGAAGCTGGCTGTTTACAGAGTGCTGTATCCAAGCATGTTAACAGAAAGTTGAGTGGAAGGGAAAAGTGGGGAAGAAAAAGATGCACAACCAACTAAGAGAACCGCAGCCTTATGAGGATTGTCAAGCAAATTCGATTCAAGAATTTTAGTGAACTTCACAAGGAATGGACTGAGGCTGGGGTCAAGGCATCAAGAGTCACCACACACAGACATGTCAAAGAATTTGGCTACAGTTGTTGTATTCCTCTTGTAAAGTCACTCCTGAACCACAGACAACAGCAGAGGCGTCTTACCTGGGCTAAGGAGAAGAAGAACTGGACTGTTGCCCGGTGGTCCAAAGTCCACTTCTCAGATGTCAGCAAGTTTTGTATTTCATTTGGAAACCAAGGTCCTAGAGTCTGGAGGAAGGGTGGAGAAGCTCATAGCCCATGTTTCTTAAAGTCCAGTATTAAGTTTTCACATTCTGTGATGATTTGGGTTGCAATGTCATCTGCTGGTGTTGGTCACTGCACCCGTTTACCAAGAAATTTAGGAGCACTTCATGGTTCCTTCTTCTGACCAGCTTTGTGAAGATGCTGATTTAATTTTCCAGCAGGATTTGGCACCTGCCCACACTGCCAAAAGCACCAAAAGTTGGTTAAATGACTATGGTGTTGGTGTGCTTGACTGGCCAGAAAACTCACCAGACCTGAACCCCAGAGAGAATCTACGGGGTATTGTCAAGAGGAACATGAGAAACAAGAGACCGAAAAATACAGATGAGCTGAAGGCCACTGTCAAAGAAACCTGGGCTTCCATACCACCTCAGCAGTGCCACAAACTGATCACCTCCATGTCACGCTGAATTGAGGTGGTAATTAAAGCAAAAGGAGCCCCTACAAAGTATTGAGTACATACAGTAAATGAACATACTTTCCAGAAGGCCAACAATTAACTATTTTATTATTATTATTATTATTATTATTATTTTATTGGTCTTATGAAGTATTCTAATTTGTTGAGATAGTGAATTGGTGGGTTTTTGTCAAATGTGAGCCAAAATCATCACAATTAAAAGAACCAAAGACTTAGGCCCAATCCCAATTCTACCCCTTGGCTCTTCCCCTTTCCCCTACCCCTCTGTTTCGCTCATTCATGTGAAGGGGTAGGGGTGTCTCGATTCTCTTTTGGTTGGAGGGGTAGGGGCAGAGCCGGCCAAGCCACTAAGCGACCCTTGCAATTGCCAAGGGCCCCGTAGCCAGCAGAGGGCCCCCTAGAGTCACTCTAAAAATAATTGTTTCTGCAAGTATTCTCGTAAACACAGTCGGTTATGTTTTAAGTGAACGAATACAGTGGCCTGCTGCTCAGAGAAATTCGCTGTACCGGATAAATCTCTCTCTCTCTCTCTCTGTAAAATAGACGACGTTAAAGGGGGTGTGTTTCAAGATACGCAATGGAGTAGACCAAACTAAACAGGGAGGGAGGGCAAAACACTCATGCAAACAAAACATATCGGCCACGGCCGCGCGATCGACTCACTCATCCAGATGGCCAGTCCGCCCCTGAGCGCAACTGCCCGAGCGCTTTGGAAAGAAAGTGTGTGTGTGAATTCACTGGGCGCGTTGACACCATAGACAGTAAAAGAAATGGACACAGCGACCCCATTGGATTCAATGGAGACAAGTGAAGTCGTTATCTCTTTATTCCCGGGACAACTTTGCCATCGGAAAGGGTGTGTCTGCCACGGGCTGTCCACAGGCTGCGCTTGAAAAAGAAATTATCGAGGCCGAAAAAATTATCGAGCTCATTTTTTTTTATAGTGCGATTAATTGATTTATCGACTATCACGACAGGCCTACTATTTACATCATTAAATTAAAGTTTACGGAAATTTGTTTTTCCTCGTCAGTCATTCTCCATTCATAAACATTATTCAAAAAGGGCGCGTCTCGTGCACGGTAAAACTCTCTCCAATATATCATATGATATATTTACATTATAATGCTTGATCTCTAGATAAAAGGCTGTGGATTTTCATAAAATGACTTTATTTTGTGTATTTGTATTTTATGTTTGTTGCTGTTTTTAAACGACTCGCTACCGTCTGCCTGTTAGATCACACACATCACAAGGACTATGAATTGGCATCAAACGCACAATAACTGGAATTTAAAACTGTGAAGAAACAAAAGATCAATAAACTGTGGGACAGATATACATTAGGATTTGTGCTCTCAACATTTCTTCGCTTTGTGCCGTGAACTTTTAAATGCCCACTTGAGCAGCGCAGCGCTGCACACTGTGACTCCATGTTGCTTTGAGCACATCATTCTGCACAAAAATGGATTTTAATAGTTCTATTGAAATATTACCTAATTCTTATTATTGTTACTATTAATCTTGTTTGTGGTGTTTTAGATGTTATTGTTAATTTTATTTATTTGAAAAATTCAAAAATTTAAATGTTCTATTTATTATTATATATAATATTTTATTTAAATGTTATTCTATTTGCTCGATTTCATTTAAATTATATATAGGCTGTTGTTTGTGCCTCTTAAACTCTGGTGTCAATTAAAAATGTTTCTTTGAAGGTCAGTGAAAATCACTTTATCAGTCTTCTTATTTAGCAAGTTCATCTGTGTGTTCGTTGCACTGCACTGCCATTCAGCTCAGTGGTATCATAATTTTCCTTTTAGACATCAAACATGGAACTCAACTTTTATTTTCATTCTGTACATGTTGCCACATAAGAACAAAATACTTACTCAGGACCAGCAGCGTAAAAAAGATAATTAAAGTGACGTGACATTCAGCCAAGTATGGTGACCCATACTCAGAATTCGTGCTCTGCATTTAACCCATCTGAAGTGCACACACACAGAGCAGTGAACACACACACACACTGTGAACACACACCCGGAGCAGTGGGCATCCACTTATGCTGCGGCGCCCGGGGAGCAGTTGGGGGTTCGATGCCTTGCTCAAGGGCACCTAAGTCGTGGTATTGAAGGTGGAGAGAGAACTGTACATGCACTTCCCATTAACATACAGCATACATAGAATAATTTAAACATAATTTAATAGACTAAAAAATGTAAACATAACATAGTAGATATAATATGTACAGTATAGTTATAAGGTAGTCATTGCTTTTCTTTAGGCCTTACTTAAAACGGTCAAAGGGGCCTCCAACCGAATTTTGCTTAGGGCCCCCAAAGGTCTAGAGCCGGCTCTGGGTAGGGGTAAGGGGAAGGGCCAGATAGCCCTTCAAACGAAGGGGTATGAATTATCTCGGCAACATGGCTGCTACAGCGAACAAAAAGACACCTAAATGTAAGCTTTTTTGGCATAAATAAAGATTTTAACGAAAAGTAATCATTTGTTTTATGTTAGATTCAATTGTGAGTTCATATTAACGGTCATGCTACTCAAAGAAATGTTTGCAAAAAATCGCTATTGGCTAATGTCATATCATTACAGACTGCAAGGGGTATAAAATAGAATTGGGATTGGGCCTTAAACTACTTTAGTCTGTGTGCACTGAATTTATTTTATACTTGCTTGTAATTAATAATTAGAAAATTTACTTCCATTCAGCTTGAGAATGTTGGAATCTGACTCTGCCCTTGTGGACTCAGACTGAGTCTGACTCGGGCCAATTTGGACTCAATTGGCTGAAGACTCAGACTTGACCCAGACTCAACTTAGGTGGACTCGAACCCTCCCTCACTAGTGCTATAAACTGTATAATTTCATTTCTGTGGTTAAATTGGTCCACAAAAACAAATGCACACAATTTCTCACTTGTATTCAAATGTTTTAATCCATTTGAATAGAAGCCCATGGATAATTTAGAATTTCATGCATGTTGCATATGTGTGCATATGTTTTGTTTTATGTGAAATATATGAAGCCATGCCTTGTGACAGCTGTAAAGTCATACTGCAAAAACAGCACAGACTATCATTTACACCTGAGACTGGATTCACTTTTCAGGTGACAAACTCTCCTTTTTGATTAATTTGCTTGTTATGTTTTTCAATTAAGTAATATGCAAAAAAAAAAAAAACCTGTGATTATTAGATGTAGTTTGTGTTATTGGTGAATTAGCTAAAATGAGTAAAGTTTCTGAATTGTATTATTTCACCAGGCATTTTGTTAAGAAAATTGTAGAAAAGTTATAGAAAAGAAATTCACTACATTTGTTTTATATTGATGAATAAAATCATTAGAACTTTTTGTTTAGAACAAATACTCTTCTCTCTTCAATTAGATTACTGTTGCAACTAATTATACATTTTGTGAGATTTTGAGAGCAAAAGGAGGAAATGAACAACTCTAAAGTGAACTTCATCACGTCTGAAGCCTCTACAATTCGTTCCCTTGTGCTAGTGAATATTCTTGAAATGTTTGCATGTGGTTTAAGTTTCCTGATTGGCCTTCCAATACACTCCTTTGTATTATGGCTCATTGTCACAAGAACAGAAAGTGGAGTTGCATCGGTGTTCTTCAAACTTAATCTATCTGTTTGTGGGATTGGAATCTGTGTGGAGAGTTTAATTTTTATACTGTCATGTTGGTTTTCAAGTTTCAAAAAATTAATATGTTTTTTAATAGGACTAGCAGTCACTGGTCGTCCTCTGTTTCAGTGTCTGATCTGTGTTGAGTGTTACCTGGCAGTGGTTCATCCTGTAACCTTTCTGAAGTACAAACCTCTCAGATACAAAGTGATCTGCTCCACTTCAGCCTGGATAATTATTCTTGGCTCATGTCTTTTCTCTGTGTTCATCTCTCCATATACTATATCACATACATGGTTCTTCTCAGTACAGTTCCTCCTCTTCCTCTGCATCCAGTTGTTTTGTCTTGTGGTTGTTCTCAGAGCTCTGAAGCAATCAGGACCAGGAGAGAGAGCAACAGAGAAAGAGGAGGAAAACCACATGAAGAGAAGAGCTTTTCATTTCATTCTAATATGTACTGTGAGCACAGTTATCATATATGTCCCATTTACAATCTCAGGATTCTTTACCATTTTAACAAAAATGAATATCCCTGGACTTTGGTGCATTTGTGTGTTTTGTTTTTTTCTGGCTGGTTTTGTTCAGCCTGTTCTTTATCTGCACCGCTTTGGAAAACTCTTCTGCCTCTCTTCCTTTCAAGTTATGTAGCTTTGTTCATTAATTGTAATTATTAATAACATTCACATTTTATTTAGAGAGGTCAACCACATTAAATTGACTTTTTTTTTGCACCATTTTATTTGTTTGCACAAATAGTTTGGTCTGTGGTTATCATATGTATTTATTTATGAATTTATTTATTTTTAAATAAACTATTCATGTATTATGCAGTATCTCATATTTCTAGTTTGTGGGTCATGAAAAAAAATTATTATATTGAAAATTATACAAATATGTAATTATATTTAAAACATAGACAAGTTTATTTTTTCACAGCAATGCATATGAGCTAAGTAGAGTTAACAGCGTTAAAATGTATGCCTTGAATGCGGTCACTTGGAATGAAAGTCTCATTCATCATTAACAATATGAAAATTATGTTATTAATGACTCACCCTCATGTCGTTCCAAACCCGTAAGACCTCCGTTCGGAGGATCTTCGGAACACATGTTAAGATATTTTAGATTTAGTCCGAGAGCTTTCTGTCCCTCCAGTGAAAGTGTGTGTACAGTATACTGTCCATGTCCAGAAAGGTAATAAAAACTTCATCAAAGTAGTCCATGTGACATCAGAGGTTTAGTTAGAATTCAGTCCAAAAATAACAAAAACTACGACTTTATTCAGCATTGTCTTCTCTTCTGGGTCTGTTGTAAACACGTTCAGAACACTGCAGTGCAGTGATGTCCCATTCGTGAACGAATCATTCGATTTAACCGGTTCTTCTTGAACCAGTTTACCAAATCGAACTGAATCGTTTGAAACGGTTTGTGTCTCCAATAAGCATTAATCGACAAATGACTTAAGCTGTTAGCTTTTTTAATGTGGAAGACACTCCCTCTGAGTTAAAATAAACCAATATCCCGGAGTAATTAATTTACTCAAACAGTACACTGACTGAACTGCTGTGAAAAGAGAACTGAAGATGAACACAGATCTGAGCAAGATAACGAACGAACGATTGACTCGTTCTTGAGTCAAGAACCAGTTGCATCGGTTTTCGGATCACCAGTAGTGATGGGAAGTTCGGTTCTTTTCCGTGAACCGGTTCTTTCGGACAGTTCGATTCAATAAACCGGTTGAAAAAAAAAACAGTTCACCGGTTCTTTTGCGCTAATGAATTCATTGGCGATGATTGGCCTTCATTCAAGCCTTTGGTTTACCCACGCTCATAACATTAGCACAGAATCAGTTCTGAATCAATCACCAAAAGAACCAGTTCGGTTCAGACGCGCTGTGTGTCAGTCTGCTTCACACTGAATCACGTATGCGCAGTATCATCAGCTCCTCGGTTCTCGAATCGGATGCATCTGACAGAAACTGTTCTCGGTTCAGTGTACTGGTGATCCGCAAACCGATGCAACCGGTTCTTGACTCGAGAATGAGTCAATCTTTCGTTTGTTATCTGGCTCAGCTCGGTGTTCATCTTCAGTTCTCTCTTCACAGCAGTTCAGTCAGTGTACTGTTTGAGTACATGAATTACTTCGGGATATTGGTTTGTTTTAACTCAGAGGGAGTGTCAGCCACGTTAAAAAGTTAACAGCTTAAGTCAATTGTGGATTAATGCGTATTGGAGACGTGAACCGTTTCAAATGATTCAGTTCGAATTGGTGAACTGGTTCAAGAAGCACTGGTTAAATCAAATGATTCGTTCGCGAACCGGACATAACTACACTGCAGTGTTGTGAACGCGCTCACAACAGACCCGGAAGAGAAGACAATGCTGAATAAAGTCGTAGTTTTTGTTATTTTTGGACCAAAATTTATTTTCGATGTTTCAACAAATTCTAACTGACCCTCTGATGTCACATGGACTACTTTGATGATGTTTTCATTACCTTTCTGGACATGGACAGTATACCGTACATACATTTTCAATGGAGGGACAGAAAGCTCTCGGACTAAATCTAAAATATCTTAATCTGTGTTCCGAAGATGAACGGGAATGAATGGGTTTGGAACGACATGAGGGTGAGTCATTAATGACATAATTTTTCATTTTTGGGTGAAATAACCCTTTAACATCAAGTTCTAATATTAATTCATTTTTCATTGTAATGTCCACAGTGGGGGTGGAAATGCTCACTATTTCTCAGTCTATTCAAATGTTTTAATTAATTTGAATGAACTTCATTCAAATCACACATTTTCAACCACATACATTTGCTTATGTTTTGTTTAATGTGACACATCTTTGATAAATGTTTGTGGCAACTCTGAAGTGAGACTACACAAACTGGACCGGGTATTATTTACATCCAGAGAGACTGAACATTCACGCTTCAGGTGAAATATTTTAACTTAATTTGTTATGTGAAATGCAAATATCAGCGTGATTTGTAGACATACTGTAGTTTGATTTATGGGCTACTTAGATGTATTAGCTGTTGAAAACAAAGCAAGGTCTCTATTTTTGTAACACTTTATAATAAGTATACACTAATAAAGTACTTACAAATCATTAGCTAACATTTAATTTATAGTTAATGCATACTTTGTTAACTGTAGATAATACATCAATATACACCATACAAATAGTCAATCCTTCATTCATTGTCTCTGTAATTAACACAATTATTACAATCTAATTATCTTGTTGTAAAGGAACTGTTAATTGGGAATAATCAGTGAGTAGTTCTCACTTTAGATTCAGTCATAGAAAACGATAAAATGTAATTAAGTGTTATAAACCAACCTTTACTGAACATTAGTCTTCCTTAAAATGTTTACATGTACATTAAGGATACACACACACTCTCATATGTGGTGTACAGGGGCTCTCCATAGGTTTAAAGGGTTTAATACTGTACTGACTTCCTATTTTAATATATTAACTACAGTTAATAAAGTATGAATTAACTATTAATAGTTTGCAAATTATTTGTAAGTACTTCGTTAGTGTATACTTATCATAAAGTGTAACCTTTTCTTATCTAGTAGCTTGTTTATCTAATATACTTACTCTTGTATTTTCTTATAGATAAATTATTATTTATTATCAGGGGTCTAATACAAGACAAGAAGATGAATAACTCTACAGTGACCTTCAACACACTTGCAGCATCTGCAAATGCCACAACTCAATCCATTGGGCTAATAGACAGTCTACAGTTGTTTCTGTGCAGCTTTACTTTCCTGTTTGGTATGCCAATACACTCCTATGTTATATGGCTCATCATCACAGGAGCAGGAAGTGGAGTTGCATTAGAGTTCTTCAACCTCAATCTGTCTGTTTGTGAGATTGGAATCTGCATATTCTGTTTTGTAGATTCAATGGCAATTTGGTTTTCTTATCTCAAGATAGGTTCAAATTTTATCCTAGGGCTAGGCATCACTGGTCGTTCTCTGTTTTTGTGTCTGATGTGTGTTGAGCGTTACCTGGCAGTGGTTCATCCTGTAACCTTTCTGAAGTACAAACCTCTCAGATATAGAGTCATCTGCTCCACTGTTGTCTGTATACTAACTCTTGGCTCCTGTTTGTTCAGCATGTTCATTTTAATGGCGCTGAATAATACTGCACACACATGGTTCTTTACAGTGCAGATTTTCCTTTTCTTCTCTATCCAGCTCTTTTGTCTTGTGGCTGTTCTTAGAACTCTAAAGCAGTCAGGACCAGGAGACAGAGCGAGAGAGAGAGAAGAGGAAAACAACATGAAGAGAAAAGCATTTCATCTCATTCTAATAACTAGTATGAACACGGTTTTCATAAATGTCCCATTTATTATTTTAGCATTGTTTCGTGTTGTGACAAAGCAAAATAGTGTGGAACTGCGAATCGCTGCTTTGATTTGTTATTCACTGGGTGGTTTTGTTCAGCCGGTTCTTTATCTGCACCGCATTGGAAAACTCCCATGCCTTTGTTCCTCATGAGCATCCTCTACAAATAATAATAATAATAATAATAATAATAAAATAAAGTTTATTCAAGTGTGCTATAACTTCTGTTAAATCAAAAATAGAAAATAGGAGAGCGTACTTTTTCTATGTTTTATGTAGTAATCAGAGATATACTTATAATTTCTATTCTGACAGAAAGAATAGTTTTAGCAATCAGCCTATACTTGTACTTAATATGTAATACTACATACCTTTTTTATTATCCTGTAAGTAGTATTTTATTTGGAATTTAATTAGTTTTCCACAGAGAATAAAAATATACATCTGTTCATGTTTGCTGAAGTGTGAATGGCAGCAGCGCATGAACATGCTGTGCCTCAGCACTGCGCGTATCAGCACTTTTTGTATAGTTTGTATAGTTTATTGACTCCCACAAGGCTGTGTGCTGAGTCAATTTCTCTACTCTTTGTATACTCATGATTGTACACTATGTCATGATACTAACAGCTTTATCAAATTCGCTGATGATACGACTGTGGTGGGGTTGATCACTAGTGTCAATGAGTATGCATACCGAGAGGAGGTACAGAAGTTAATGGATGGTGTGGTGTACAGAGAATAATCTTTCTCTAAACATCAACAAAACAAAAGAACTCATCATTGGCTTCAGAAATAACAGGATGTTCATACACCATTTTACATTAATGGAGAGAAGGTGGAGAGAGTGTCTAGCTTTAAATTCCTGGGAACACACATCTCTGAGGACCTCTCATGGACAATAAACATCATGGCGCTAGTCAAGAAGGCACAAAAGCAACTGTACATTTTAAGAATTCTCAGGAAGATTAACCTGTCACAGCATCTTCTTTTGTTATTCTATCTATGTTCTATTGAGAGTGTACTCACACATGGCATGCTGGTGTGGTATGGAAGCAGCTCTGCACCTGACAAAAAGGCTCTGCAGAGAGTCACAGAGACTGCAGAGAACATTACAAACCAACAGTTACCTGCCATGGAAGATATATTCATTACACTTTGCCTGAATCAAAACACACAACATTCTAAAGGATTCACAACACACACACCCCCCCCCCCCCCCCTATCATTTGTTTGAACAGCTACCCTCTGGAAAACGCTATAGGTCCATTAAAACACGCACCACAAGATTCATGAACAGTTTTTATCCAAAAGCTGTTAACCTACTGAACTCTGAGATGAAAAAAACACACTAAAACACATTCTTGATATTCAAGAGCATGCATTAATGACAACAACATCTGTGCACTTTACTTTATATTTATCACTTATTTCTATTTTTCTTTTGCTGTATACATTGGAAAGTCTATAACTTTGTTGTTTGTCTCTTTACAATGACAATAAAAAATTAATTGAATTGAAAGAGTCTTTTTTTACCTACTGATTTTCATTTTAAATATTTGCATAGCTGATGTTCTACAGTATGTTATGTTTACATAGCAAAATCATGCACACGTGGTCTTGTAACAGCTGTGAAGTCCCTTTATAAAACAGCAGTCAAACCAGAGAGACTGAACACTCACTATTCAGGTGACAAACTCTTTTTTTTCTTTGATTCATTGTCTGTCTCTGCTCTATGATGAAAAGTCTTTATTTTGAGTTATGAGCATGCCAGATGGATTAGTTAAGTAAAACTTTATTGAACTGTGGGGGAAAATATTAATAATAATTTGAACTTAATCTTTGAATGTAAAACATTTAAATTAGCATTGTTTTATAGCATGATATTTATGTATTTATTTTTTGGGATATAATTGGGGTATTGAGTAGAATTATAACATTTGCATTAATGTTTCAGTTGATGTGTCATCATCTGCTTTCTACTGATTATCTTTGAAACACTTAGACATTTCTATTTCCATAGATCACAACTGCAACATTTTTCCTTTGTTCTTCTGGTTCTGGTTGTAGAAGACAAACATGGAACTAATGAAGAACTTAACTGAACCTCATTCATTTGCCAACCTCACAGTATCTTCATTTTGGAAAATGGACATATTAGAAATTTGGATGCTGACTTTCAACTTCTTAACTGGTCTTCCTACGCACTCTTATGTAATCTGGCTCCTCATCACAGGAAAAGGTAGTGGAATTGCATTAGAATTCTTCAACATTAATATGTCCGGGATCTTTTTCTCTGTGGACTCTTTGCTCATTCTAATCACAAAATGGTCTCCATTTCCAAGTCTAACAACAGTAACACAGTTTTTGTATTTTCACTGGTCGTCTACTGTTTCAGTGTCTGATCTGTGTTGAGCGTTACCTGGCAGTTAGGACCAGGAAAGAGAAAGAGAGAGGAGGAAAACCACATAAAGAGAAGAGCACTTCATATAATTCTAATAACTACTGTGAGCATGATTATCACATATGTGCCATTTATTATCTCAGGATTGTTTTTCATTCTGTCAGAAAAGTATATTAGTCAAACTTTTTACTGTTGGATTATTATATATATATATATGTGTGTGTGTGTGTGTGTGTGTGTGTGTGTGTGTATGTTGGTTTGTGGTTGGTTTCAATTTCATGTGATTCTAATAACTACTGTGAGCATGACTATCAATGAACATGTTTTTCATTCCGACACTGTCAGGATCATGCCCTGACAGTCTTGTCTGTCCTATCTTTGTTTAATGTGTCTCTGTTCATTTTGTGCCTGAGCACAAGGTTGTGTCTTTGTTTATGTTGGCCGTGTGCTCCCCTTGTCCTGCCTCCTCGTTTCTATTCACCACGCCCCCTTGTTTAGTCCTTTGTCTAATTGTTCACCTGATCCTTGTGTGCTCAGCTTACTTTATATTGTGCTCATTTCCCTCTGAACTTTGCTGGTTTGTTTTGTGTGTTCCTTGTGTACAGTCTCTTGCTTGGATATTTAGTCTTGTTAGAACTCTATTTGTTACCCCTCCATCCTAGAACATTCCTGCATCTCACTCAATCCTATTCCATTATCATTTATAGCACAATTGTTTATACACTTATTTATTTGCCAATTTGTAATTCTCCCGTAAATTTTTTTTTTTTTTTTCTGTGTGTTGTTGTGTGTCTGTTTACTGGAAGCTTATGTCACTAAAACAAATTCCTTGTATGCGCAAGCATACTTGGCAATAAAGCTCTTTCTGATTCTGATTCTGATTCTCTATAATCAGTATTTGGCATCTTATTTGGTTTCCTCTTATTTTCTAGTTTTCATTTGTTCCCATGTGTAGTCTAGTTCTAGTCTTTGTAGTTTAGTGTTTTTGTTCTTGAACCTTTTGGGGTTTTTCCCACCTTTTTATTTTCTTTCTAGTTTTCAGCAAGGTTGCTGTTTTCTTTATTTATTTTGGTTCGTAGTTCTAGTTAGTTATTCCAAGCTTTTTCCAATTGTTATCCTTTTGTTTTCAATTAATTCCAGTTATTTCTAGTATAACTTTGTTTTTCCTTTTTAGTTTTCTTTTCTCCCTAGGCATTGGTTTGCGAGTTTACTTTTATCTATCAAATTCTTGTCTCCCCTGTTGTTTTGTCTTTGTGTCTGTGGTGGTTCCTGCCCTGCTTCCTGAATCCTCCCTAGTCGCTGGTTCTTCTGACCTGACAGACATAGTGGTGCTACAAGGGGTTCCTTCAACTGGGTCAGGCCCTTCCTACTTGAGTTGCTACCAGGTCTCCTTTTACCACAGAGTCTGGAGCCATCTCCTTCTGACCAGCCTGTTCTCCCGTCGTGTGCCCTGCCCTATTGTGGACTGTCTTACTGCATCATCTGTGTTTCACTCTTGTTAATAAACTGTTTCCCCTGTTAATTCTGCATCTGGGTCCTCCCTTGCCAAACCCTGACAGACACAAGAGCATAGTAAGGATCTTTTTTTTTTTTTTTTTAGATTATTTTGTTTTATTTTGGCTGGTTTTGTTCAGCCTGTTCTTTGTTTGAAATAATATAAAACTGTCTTTACTTTTATTTCAATAAAACATTAAGTTGTTTAGCTTTTAGATATTAAATTGCTAAATCTTGTTTTCTTTTTGGCCATTTAAATTTGTTTCTTTTTTTATTTATATTACTTTTTATGATGTCAGAACATGTAAATGCCGTGGTCATCACGCGTCTTGAATGCAGACAAGATAGGACTATTAATGGACTGATTTCACGGTTACATATGATTTGTATGTAAACACACAAATGAATATAATGAAATAATGTGTGTAAAAGAAACTGTCAGCAGTCTCAGTGTGTTTAATTATTACATTGCTAATTCTTAATGATAATATGATGCAATGAACAGTTCGTATTGAAACAGTTTTAAGTTATTAATGTGTCAGTTTAGACAAATTTCCAGTTATGAGTGCAAAATAAACCATCGAGGTGAAGGAGGTTTTTCAAAAAATGATGCAGGCATATATTCTTCATTTTATTATGTTTATGTTAAAAAAAATTAAGAAGGAAAATTATCCTGAAACCAAAATGTAAATGTGATTGTAAGGCAGAAAGGCACCGTAGCAATTATCATATTTTAGACTCTGCTGTATGTTGCTATATGGATACAGATGAGGGAAAATGTGATATTTATATTGTTCAATCAAAAATGATAATTATTTCAACATATTCAACATATACTTCATAAAGTATAAGAAGATATTTTGAAGAATCTATAGGTGTCCAATTTATATATATATATATATATATATATATATATATATATATATGTATTTATTTTTCATAGAAGAAATATATTCTTACAGGTTTGGAATGACATGAGAGTGAGTAAATGATGATAGAGTTTTCATTTTTGTTTGAACTATCCATTTCAATTGTTGTATAAACAAGGATTATGAAACCAACCTTATTTTTTACATTTCCCATAGAAGTTTTAAAGTTTTACAATAACACAGTGAACAACTTCATATCTGGAGCATCTTCAATCTCCACAGCTCTTTACTTTGGGCCAACATCATGATAATTAAATTGGTCATTTAATTGGAAAGATGGACTTTTGAATCAAATTTGATGTAGTAAAATATATATACATATATATATATATATATATATATATATATATATATATATATATATATTTATGTTCTTATGACAATTTTGAAACCAGTCTACCAAACAAATCACATATATGATATATTTGACAGATAGGAGAAAAACCCCATGAAAGAAGAGCATTTTATCTCGTTCTAACAACTAGTCTGAGCATTACTATTATATATGTGCCATGGCAAAGGTACACTCAGGGCATGTTAAAATCCACTTTTGCTATTTTAACGACGGAAAAACTGTTGGCGTGCCCGGGCGCATGGTCTAAACGGGTTATCCCTATTCTCTTAATGAGTAATGGGTGTTTTTTGGGCGTAACATGCAATAAACCAATCAGAGTCTCATCTTCCATTCCCTTTAAGAGCCAGTTGCGCTCGTGCCATGCGGATTTGCTATTTACACGGCGGGATTTGGCAAGTGCAAAGACAGAACCCGTCTCCGAGATGAAATGGAGCTGCTTGTGTGCGAGCAAATAGATAGCTTAATTCTGATACATGAGATGACTATCCATTGTGACACGTAAGCATATATATATATATATTCGTATGCATTGCACTCCTTTAATTTTTTATATTTGGCATGTTTGTGTGCTACTGTGCATGCTGTGTTTAATAAGCAGTGTTTGTACGCGTTGTGGACCTACCTATACTAACACGCTCTTTAAATAACAAAGAAAAAACATTGCGCCAGACTTTAGACCAGGTTTGAGTTGGTCTATGGCGCAGCCTATTTTAACACTGAACACACCTCTTTTTTAGATCAGCATGCCCATGGGCGCAAAAATGAGCGCAAATGCCTTTGCTAATTAAACGACGTGGCACTGGACGGGAAAATGCGAACAGTGCCGGACTGAAACTAGCAAACACACTTGCGCTGAGCCTTGCGTCGCATTGCGCCGGGTGTATTATAGGGCCCTATGTGTGTGTCTCGGGGATATATATGTATTATTATTAATATTATAACTATGATTATTTATACAGTATAACCTGTCTAAAGACATATTATATTTATATATTATATTAATTAGTATATTTAGATATTATATTTTCTTTCTTATATTGAAAGTAAAATAGTTGTTGAAAGCATTCATCAAACACCTTTCCAAACAAAAATAAAATGCATTTTTATGCTCTTGTTTACTCAGTCAAGACTGTCGTTATCAAGTTACTCTTATACCTTTAAAGGAGTCATATGATGCTATTTAAAAATGTTCCTTTCTCTTTGGAGTGTTACAAGCTCTTGGTGCATGAAGAAGATCTGTAGAGTTGCAACCCCACCCAACTTTCCAAGGTCAGTCTGGTGCTTCTGACTCAAAGTCTGTAAGTATGTTTTCACATGTAAAGGATTTGCCAATGATGATTCAAGCGTGAGTTTTGGGCAGTGTAGAGTCACGCTTGTTGTTTGTGGTTTCTCTGATCACAAATGCAGAAATGGTTTTATGTACATAAACATGGCGCGATACACAACACGACATGTAAAAAGACAGTATAAGGCATAATAATCAGTAAGTATGTCCCCACTGGATGCAGCAAAGCCTCGTTTCTAATGGGTTTTATTGTTTTTGTGTTGTCGCGCTGGGACACACGGCATCACATTATGGTGAGGCGTACCATTTCATCACGTGCTTGAGGCATTAAGCCACGCACTGGATAGCTGGACAATCAGTCTACACGACCACTGGCATGGCACTTCGACGACCACTGGCACAGCACCAACATACCTAAACTCACTAGTTCAATCTTATGTGCCCTTCAGAAGTTTGTGCTCTGCAAGTGAATGACACCTTGTGGTGCCATCCCAATGAAGATCAAAATCACTCTCACGGACCTTTTCCTGGACTATGCCTAGCTGATGGAATGACCTCCCAATTTCAATTCATACAGCTGAGTCTTTACTCATTTTCAAGAAACATTTAAAGACTCATCTTTTTCTCCAGCACTTAACCAACTAATACTAGCACTTCTCTTTCTTTACTTGTCTTTCAATTGATAAAAAAAAAAAACCTGGCTCTGCGTTCTGTACTGGACTAACTGAGACTTGTCATGGCACTTGTATACTGTTGTTGTTCTCTTGTTGATCTGATTGCTTCTATTATTCTCATTTGTAAGTCGCTTTTGATAAAAGCGTCTGCTAAATGATTAAATGTAAATGTAAATGTACACCTTGCTTTTCAGAAAAATTTAAGAAAGGCGGAGCATAGAGGATCATGTGGAAAATAATTTGTTTTCTGAACCTTTAACTGCATAAACACATTGCATTACACCAGATACACAAATAATGTCCTTTTTAGCGACTTCATATGACCCCTTTAATATTTGCATACCTGATGTTTTATGTAATGTAGAGTGTTGGAAATGAAGTCATTCACATATATTCTGGGTACAGCTGTGAAGTCAGTCTGCAGAACTGCACAGAGATCCATCAGGTAATAAATCTTTGATACATTTTCTTGCTTTCAACTTAATAACAATCTAAATTTTGTTGTGTTTACTGGACAAAGTGTATGAGAATGTATGATGGTTCTATTTTTAAATGAAATAAATTTTAATGCAGATATGTAAGTACATATATGTGTAAGTACATGTCTGTCTGTGTGTGTGTGAGGCAGAAAGTATCATGGTGAGCATATTTCAGTCTTGAGCCCAATTTATTTATTCTGTTCTGTTAAAATGGGCACCAGCTAAATATGAAATCAGTTAGAATACTTTTGATTCAGTATTTTTATGCAGATCATGAAAATATTGTTGGTTATAATACTTAATGGTCTCTTTTTTAATCTTATACATAATTTATATATATATATATATATATATTTTTTTTTTTTTTTTTTTTTTTTTTCACATAATCCTCTGGGAATACATACATTCATTAATGTGTTCTATACTGTATTTCTAAGAGATTTCAAGTTAATTCATAAACAATTGAATTTTGTTTTATTAGACAGAAACTACATTCATTCATATAACTGAAAATGTATTAAATTGCTGAATCTTTGACCTTACATCTTTCCCCGGTTTTCCCTCCATAGATAATGGCTGCAATGTTATTACATTTTATTTTTTTTATTTATTTTTTTATATATTTTTTGTGAGTTTCTGAATTAAGAGATACTGTAAAAAGGAGAAGATGAGTAATGCTCCTGTGAACTTCACATCTGAAGCATCTACAAACTCCAGATACGATATATTTGGGGAAATTCCCAACTTGGACATTTTTATGTGCAGCATCAGCATCTTATTTGGTCTTCCGACACACTCCTATATTATATGGCTCATCGTCAGAGGAACTGGAGTTGCATTAGATTTTTTCAATCTCAATCTTTCATTTTGTGAGATTGGTATCTGCCTGAACTCATTGTTTACACTTATTTATTATTGCACTGAGCTGTCACATTTCATAAGCTTAGCATGGTTTTCATCAGGAATGCTCATGACTGGTCGTCCTCTGTTTCAGTGTCTGATCTGTGTTGAGCGTTACCTGGCAGTGGTTCATCCTGTAACCTTTCTGAAGTACAAACCTCTCAGATATAGAGTGATCTGCTGCACTGTGGCCTGGATAATCACTCTTGGGTCCTGTTTGTGCTGCATGTTTATTAGCCAGTTTAAAATAGTTTACATATACTTCCACTTAGTTCAGTTTCTCCTCTTCCTCTGCACCCAGTTGTTTTGTCTTGTGGCTGTTCTCAGAGCTCTGAAGCAATCAGGACCAGTAGAGAGAGGGAGAAAGAAAGAAGAGGAAAACCACATGAAGAGAAGAGCATTTTATATTATTCTAATAACTACTGTGACAATGTCTATTGTATATATTCCAAATATTGTCTCAGGGTTGTCTTTCATTCTTATGCAAAGGTATATTGTGGTCTTTTTTTCTGTTGGGTTGTTTTGTTTTATTCTGGGTGGTTTTGTTCAGCCTGTTCTTTATCTGCACCGGGCTGGAAAGCTCTCCTGCTTTTGTTCTCCATAAAAATTAATTTAAAAAAGTTAATTTACTGAATTTTTTTTTTCTAAATATTTTATTTGTAGGATACTGTTTAGTTTCAGATAAATACTTTTTTTTGTGACGTTTGAGTGGAACATTTTCAAGTAATCCAGCCAATCAGCTCTAGAGGAAGCCCATTTACTGTACATAGCTGTCTCAGCATCCCTCCACCATCCCTACTCCTCTCTTTTGGTTGGATTCCAGGTTCAGGCCAAATTTCAAGTTCATTCTTTACCCTGATTCTGATTACATGTGAACCCGTGAATTTATTTATGGCACTGAAACATTGTAATCTAAATCGATGTAATTTAATGTTCGGTTTTTTGTTTGTTTTTAGAAAGACAACCCACCTTATGTTATTTATGAATGTTATGGTTGACTTTGACTTTGAAAATGTTTTCCATTTTGAGGATTCTCACAGAGATTATTTCATATGACCTGAAATCCTACACAAATACTTTATGTCTATAATTTGACACATGTTAGATATATGTATTTGCATAACAGGTGTTAAATGTGATGCACCTGTGCAGGCCAGGTTTAGATTTATGAAAGCCATTTAAGACTGATGTTTTTATGCTAACAATCTAGATTACATTTTTTGCCAGCCTAAGTATTAATTAATGGTCAGCTGATAAATGTTGTTTGGAAAACAGTTTCAGTTTTATGTCAAATTTAATCGTAGACTATCAGATGAAATTACTAAACAACATAAAATACAGTATGGAAATGTTGTCAAATAGCACTATTTTGTGGGTCACATTAAGTCATTTTAGTCGTGTCTGCATTTAAACCTTGATTTGACTGGCAGTGGTACATCCTCTAACCTTTCTGAAGTTCAAACCTCTCAGATATAGCGTGATCTGCGGCACTTAGGCCTCAAAATTCCTGTTTGTTTTGCATGTTTAGTGATTAATAACAATATCAATATAACAATCATGCATATACATGAAATAACAATCATGCATATACATGGTTCTTCTTACTGTACTACGTGTACTGCATTTAAGCTAATTGAGACTTGTTATAGCACTAATATATCATTGCTCTCTTTTTGTTTTTGATTGCTTCCATTGTCCTCATTTTTAAGTCACTTTGGATCAGAGGTGGGGGACTCGAGTCACATGACTTGACTCGAGTCTGACTCGAGTCACAATTTTCAGGACTTGCGACTTGCTTGATTAAAGTATGAAAATGACTTGACTTGACTTTGACTTGAGAACAAGTTACTTGAGACTTGACTTGACTTGAAGTGGAAGACTCGACAATGACTTGAACTTATAATAAACAAACAGCAATAAAATTACTAAAAAAAATAGATATACTTATTGTGATGTCAGCACCACTAATCAGCGTCTGTGCCTTTAACGCTGCACAATTCAAACCGCGCCAAACATGGAAGACGGTAATGTTAGTCGAGCTCCACAAATAGTCTTGTTTGGCTATAAGGAATTTGAACTGGACCGTGCCAATAAAAAAAGATTTGCCAGATGCAAAATATGCAACGCAAAAATATCCGACACGACAACCACGACGTCAAATTTCATTCGACATTTCAAGAACCACAAGGAAAGGTAAGAAAGTCATCTCCTTCTTGTCAGTGTCACTAAGATCTATAACGATAATGTAATTAATTAATCTTTTATGTTTGGTATAATTTGGCCTTGATGCATATTATGTTTTTTTCTTATTAGAAATGTGACCATTATCATTATGATACGTTTCGTAAATAGATGTTATTTGGAATAGTTATTTGGGGTCTTTGGCTATATATAACAGTGACGTAGCGTGAATTTTGATTTTGATAGTCATCTTTAAATGAGCGGGACGCTCCATATATTAAATGTAGGCTATAATGTCTGTATTACATGTGCTCATTTTCAAGTGTTAGTGGACTGCGTGTGAAAACTAAAAAGCATTGCGCTGATACCATATTGCATGTCAGGCTAACATGGAGGCGCCGATGTGATCACTAGCACCTACAAGTTTCTTTTTTTTTTTTTTTTTTTTTGGTCATACAGACAAGAATAATTTCAGCGCAATTACATATTAGGCAGTTTTTCAGTCACAATAATTAGTTTATAAGATTATTAGTCCTTATACATGCTTAAGTTTTTCGTTCTATCAGTAACTTACAAGTATTAACACTTCTGTGTAAACATATGATAATGTGTGAATGCTGGAACCAAACTTTACGTGAATACATCAGTAAATGATCATCACTTAAATTAATTTATATTTTGATTTTCCTTAAATTACAGTATTTTAAAAAATGTAAAGAATGTTTTGCATACGAAAATAAATTTGTTTTAATGTTAACAGTTAATGTTAATGTTTACAGTTTTCCCTGATTGTTTTTTTTTTTTATCCATGCAGATATGATGAATATCTCAAATCCAAGATACACTGTAGCGATCTACAGCAGCCATCCATGTCACAGTTCATTGTGCCCCAGACTACTACATATCCAGTCAACCATCCTCGACAAAAAGCCATTACAGAAGCAATAATATCTGATCTGATCATTAATTGCAACATGCCCCTGTCTATCACTGACAACAAGCACTTCATTCACTTTCTCTCCATTATGGACCCAAAATATACTGCAGTGAGCCGCAGAACCATCACCTCAAGACTTGACACTGTGGTGTCTGAGAGACAATCAAAACTAATAAGTGAAATGGCCACAGTTGAAAATCTGTCTGTCACTGTGGACATATGGTCAGACAGAAGAATGAGAGGCTACCTTGGTGTCACCGCTCATTGGATGAACACTGCAGCAGATGCTATAACTTTGAAATCTCATCTACTAGCTTGCAACCGCTTCAAGGGGTCACATACGGGAGAGAGAATTTGTGAAGAATTTGAACAAATATGTGATCAGTATAAAATCAAACAAAAGATTGATCATATAATTTGTGACAATGCACCAAATATGAAGAAGGCATTCACCACATGTTTTCCCAGTTCAGCTGAAGCAGATGAGGATGATGATGACTGCCTTGATGATGCAGAACTTTGGAATGCCCTTCCAGTGGATGAAGAGGAGAGGCTGAATGAGACCTTGACCTCCAAAAGTCAGCATAGACTACAGTGCTTTGCACACACACTACAATTGGTTGTTGGTGATGGTCTTAAAGAGACCAGGGCTGTCAGTTCGGCTCTGGCCAAAGCATCGCGGATCAGTTCTCTGCTCCACACAAGTACTTCTTTTAAGGAGGAATTTGAGAAAGAATTTGGCCAACGTGGAGTGCCTGCTTCTGTTGTTACTCGATGGAATTCGACTTTCAGACAGTTGAAGTCCTTGCTTAGCTGTGACTACCAAACTTTGTGCAAGGTCTTGGATGTTAGAGGGCACAGAGAGACTATTTTTACTCTAAGAGAGTGGGCTCAGATTAAAGAACTGGTCAATATTCTAAAGCCCTTTGCTGATGCCACTGATCTCACTCAGGGAGAGAAGGTTGTAACCATAAGTGCTGTGATTCCCTGTGTTCTCTCCCTCAACAATCACTTGGAAAATCAGAAAGAAGGAACACAATACTTGGTCAACCTAATCCACAGTCTTCAAAGATCACTGCAGAGAAGATTCAAAGGAATCTTTGTCAATGTAAACATGTCTCAGCCAGAGACCAATGAAGGAATCCTGCCATTCTCTGATCCTGTTTATGTCAAAGCAGCTGTTCTTGATCCAGCCTTTGGGGTTATGTGGATAGAGCATGATGTATTGGTTGATGACAAGCTGAAGGAGCAGTTGACCTTGGAAGTAAAAAGTAAGTTATAGGCTAATTCTATAATGAGACCCCATACTTGTAAATATTACATTTATTAGTAGTATTTTATTTATTTATTTATTTTCAGAAATTGGAAGTGCTGCATAATAAACCATTAAAAGTTTGCAATCTTGATTTAAACACCCAAGTAATCTTATTCCTAAATGACAATGTTCAAAGTACGATCACAGCAAACATTAAACTCTGCATTGGCACTGCTGCTGGCCCAGAGAAAGCAGTTATCATGTATAAGTATTAAAATGAGACATTGAATTATGTGCAGCATCAGCATCTTATTTGGTCTTCCGACACACTCCTATATTATATGGCTCATCGTCAGAGGAACTGGAGTTGCATTAGATTTTTTCAATCTCAATCTTTCATTTTGTGAGATTGGTATCTGCCTGAACTCATTGTTTACACTTATTTATTATTGCACTGAGCTGTCACATTTCATAAGCTTAGCATGGTTTTCATCAGGAATGCTCATGACTGGTCGTCCTCTGTTTCAGTGTCTGATCTGTGTTGAGCGTTACCTGGCAGTGGTTCATCCTGTAACCTTTCTGAAGTACAAACCTCTCAGATATAGAGTGATCTGCTGCACTGTGGCCTGGATAATCACTCTTGGGTCCTGTTTGTGCTGCATGTTTATTAGCCAGTTTAAAATAGTTTACATATACTTCCACTTAGTTCAGTTTCTCCTCTTCCTCTGCATCCAGTTGTTTTGTCTTGTGGCTGTTCTCAGAGCTCTGAAGCAATCAGGACCAGTAGAGAGAGGGAGAAAGAAAGAAGAGGAAAACCACATGAAGAGAAGAGCATTTTATATTATTCTAATAACTACTGTGACAATGTCTATTGTATATATTCCAAATATTGTCTCAGGGTTGTCTTTCATTCTTATGCAAAGGTATATTGTGGTCTTTTTTTCTGTTGGGTTGTTTTGTTTTATTCTGGGTGGTTTTGTTCAGCCTGTTCTTTATCTGCACCGGGCTGGAAAGCTCTCCTGCTTTTGTTCTCCATAAAAATTAATTTAAAAAAGTTAATTTACTGAATTTTTTTTTTCTAAATATTTTATTTGTAGGATACTGTTTAGTTTCAGATAAATACTTTTTTTTGTGACGTTTGAGTGGAACATTTTCAAGTAATCCAGCCAATCAGCTCTAGAGGAAGCCCATTTACTGTACATAGCTGTCTCAGCATCCCTCCACCATCCCTACTCCTCTCTTTTGGTTGGATTCCAGGTTCAGGCCAAATTTCAAGTTCATTCTTTACCCTGATTCTGATTACATGTGAACCCGTGAAGTTAATGTTAATGTTTACAGTTTTCCCTGATTGTTTTTTTTTTTTATCCATGCAGATATGATGAATATCTCAAATCCAAGATACACTGTAGCGATCTACAGCAGCCATCCATGTCACAGTTCATTGTGCCCCAGACTACTACATATCCAGTCAACCATCCTCGACAAAAAGCCATTACAGAAGCAATAATATCTGATCTGATCATTAATTGCAACATGCCCCTGTCTATCACTGACAACAAGCACTTCATTCACTTTCTCTCCATTATGGACCCAAAATATACTGCAGTGAGCCGCAGAACCATCACCTCAAGACTTGACACTGTGGTGTCTGAGAGACAATCAAAACTAATAAGTGAAATGGCCACAGTTGAAAATCTGTCTGTCACTGTGGACATATGGTCAGACAGAAGAATGAGAGGCTACCTTGGTGTCACCGCTCATTGGATGAACACTGCAGCAGATGCTATAACTTTGAAATCTCATCTACTAGCTTGCAACCGCTTCAAGGGGTCACATACGGGAGAGAGAATTTGTGAAGAATTTGAACAAATATGTGATCAGTATAAAATCAAACAAAAGATTGATCATATAATTTGTGACAATGCACCAAATATGAAGAAGGCATTCACCACATGTTTTCCCAGTTCAGCTGAAGCAGATGAGGATGATGATGACTGCCTTGATGATGCAGAACTTTGGAATGCCCTTCCAGTGGATGAAGAGGAGAGGCTGAATGAGACCTTGACCTCCAAAAGTCAGCATAGACTACAGTGCTTTGCACACACACTACAATTGGTTGTTGGTGATGGTCTTAAAGAGACCAGGGCTGTCAGTTCGGCTCTGGCCAAAGCATCGCGGATCAGTTCTCTGCTCCACACAAGTACTTCTTTTAAGGAGGAATTTGAGAAAGAATTTGGCCAACGTGGAGTGCCTGCTTCTGTTGTTACTCGATGGAATTCGACTTTCAGACAGTTGAAGTCCTTGCTTAGCTGTGACTACCAAACTTTGTGCAAGGTCTTGGATGTTAGAGGGCACAGAGAGACTATTTTTACTCTAAGAGAGTGGGCTCAGATTAAAGAACTGGTCAATATTCTAAAGCCCTTTGCTGATGCCACTGATCTCACTCAGGGAGAGAAGGTTGTAACCATAAGTGCTGTGATTCCCTGTGTTCTCTCCCTCAACAATCACTTGGAAAATCAGAAAGAAGGAACACAATACTTGGTCAACCTAATCCACAGTCTTCAAAGATCACTGCAGAGAAGATTCAAAGGAATCTTTGTCAATGTAAACATGTCTCAGCCAGAGACCAATGAAGGAATCCTGCCATTCTCTGATCCTGTTTATGTCAAAGCAGCTGTTCTTGATCCAGCCTTTGGGGTTATGTGGATAGAGCATGATGTATTGGTTGATGACAAGCTGAAGGAGCAGTTGACCTTGGAAGTAAAAAGTAAGTTATAGGCTAATTCTATAATGAGACCCCATACTTGTAAATATTACATTTATTAGTAGTATTTTATTTATTTATTTATTTTCAGAAATTGGAAGTGCTGCATAATAAACCATTAAAAGTTTGCAATCTTGATTTAAACACCCAAGTAATCTTATTCCTAAATGACAATGTTCAAAGTACGATCACAGCAAACATTAAACTCTGCATTGGCACTGCTGCTGGCCCAGAGAAAGCAGTTATCATGTATAAGTATTAAAATGAGACATTGAATCATTTATTCAGTTTCTGACTGCTTAAAAAAATATTTAAAAGTAAATATTTTTAAATAAACTACAGCAATTAACATTTTGTCAGAACATTTAGTAAATTCTCTAGAATGTTGTGTAGGTTTATTTGTTTTTTTTACATTTTTGTGTTTTAGATCTGATTCTCCAGGAGGCAGAGCATACCAATATGGAACAGACAGGTCATGGAGATGAAGAAGAGCAAATCAAAGGTGATGAAACTGGGCTGTTCTTATACCACAAAAAGCAAAAGAAATCCACTCATTTCAGCCCTGCGGCCCAGCTCAACCATTACCTGGACAATTGTGATGGCCAGAACTGCCTTTTGTTTTGGGGAATGAACAGGGAGAAAATGACTTCACTGTTCCAAATCGCAATGAGGGTATTAGCTGTGCCTGCTTCAAGCGCACCTGTCGAACGTGTGTTCAGTCATGGGGGGATTATTATGCGGCCCCATCGTTCACAGCTTAGTGCCAATGTCTTGGCAAACCTTATTTTCTGTAAATGCAACACATTTTAGACCGTTTCAATTAAACTGAATTAGACAGATTGGATTATACATCTTAGACTCTAAATGTTTTGTGTAATCACAATTTTATTTTATTTTCAGATATTAATGTAGCACAGATATACATGTGATTCATATATATTGCAAATGCATAATGAATAAGATACATTATATGTGTTTACAATTTCATCTTTTCTTTGCAAAAAATAAATATGTATCAAAAAATGTTTTACCTCTATTTATTTTAGTATTGTGACTTGACTTGACTTGAAACTTATCAGGACTCGACTTGACTTGCTTAGGGTGAACCCTTGACTTGACTTGACTTGCTTGATTTATCTGAACTGTGACTTGAGACTTGACTCGAGACTTGATGGTTAAGACTTGAGACTTGCTTAGACTTCGCCATGTGTGACTTGTCCCCACCTCTGCTTTGGATAAAAGCATCTGCTAAATGACTAAATGTAATGTATATGTACTGCAGCTTCTCCTCTTCTTCTCCATTCCGTTGTTTTGACTTGTGGATGTTCTAAGAGCCCTGAAGCAGTCAGGACCAGGAGAGATAAAGAAGAAGAGAACTATCATATATGTGCCATGTATAATCATAGGATTGACTTTCCTTTTGACTCAGCAGTTTATTAAGGAACTAGTAATTTCTATTATGTTCTGTCTGGTTTTGTTCAGCCTGTTCTTTATTTTCACCGAGTTGGAAAACTGTCCTGTCTCTGTTTTCTATAAACTTTAAGTACTTAATGAAAGGGAAAATTTGAAAGCCAAATTCCTTGATTGTCCTATTCTAAATCTATTTTTTTTTCTTTGTATGTGTGTTTAAATGTAATTGTTCTGTACATGTATATGCATTAAAAGTAAATGAAATCATGTAAGCATTAAAAGATTAATTTTTCAACAAGAACATCTATTAAACTTTATTTAAATATTGCAACATAATATTGTGCTCTCCAATATTTCTGTGAATAAATCTGACAGAGACGTCTCCCCTATCAGCCAATCACTGTGTGAATAGTTAGTAAGCATGCTGACATCATCCATATCAATGAGGTCAACCCCTGTCCTAACTATTAGCTCAAGACTTCCTTCTCAGCAGCTTTGTGAATAGGTGCTTAAAAGAAAATTCTTAGCTAAAACTTTTACTGCTATTTAGGAGAACTCTTTGAGTTGAATACGGGCCCAGGTGTATGTGACGTGCAGCAGATGAAATAATGCTGACATCATTGAAGTCAGTCTACAAAACAAATAATAGAGAGTTACACACATGCAGAGAGACTTGACATTCACTCTTCAGGTGACAAACCTTTCTTATAAGCTTGATATTTTCAGTATGAAATGAATGCTTAATGCTGAAACAAAACAGGGTTTGTGTCTGCTATAGATTTTAAAATCCATAGTAAAATGTGAAAGGCAGTAAAGGGAAATTTAGCAGAACTGAATAAAGTTTTAATTCAGATGGATAGATTCAGTAAACATTTGCATTTCTCTCATATTATTTGGTTATATCAAAGTGGCTTTCACTAAATGTTTGAAATGTGTGTGTGTGTCTGTGTGTGTGTGTGTGTGTGTTGTAGAAATAAACACAAAGGCTGTTTTAATACAGTAAAACATTTCAGATACAGACTTTTCACTTTCCAGCTGTTGTTTCCTACTGCTGATGTATTTATTTAAATACTTTTTGAGCTGGGAAGACAAAAACAGAGATGAACAACTCTTAAGTCATCTTCACCTCACCTGAAAGATCTACAAACACTACAACTAAATCCATCGGGCTAGTGGAAAGTCTGAACATTTGTTTGTACAGCATTAGTTCTCTGTTTGGTCTTCCTACACAGTCCTATGTTATACGGCTCATCCTCACAAGAACCAGAAATGGAGTTGCTAAAGAGTTCTTCATTCTCAGTCTCTCTGTTTGGGAGATTGAGTCTGAACAGTAGACAATTAACAAACTAGTATAAATACTTTTTATTGTACGCTTGAATTATTATATTATTATATAGCCTAGTGTTTATTTACCGATAGACAGTCAAAAAGACAAATTAATCAATATTTTATTTATAACAGGGTTTTATTTATTTATAAAATAATAACAAACCACAGATCCTCAACAAACAGTAACAAAAACACAGTGACAGAAATGTCAGAAATAGCGTATGGGTCTGTCACGTGATTAAGGAACGAGTCAAACTCGACCCGAGACCCGAAAGACTCATGAGATGAACTAATCAATTCTCTTTCCGGCTCAAGACTGCGTTAGTTTTGCGTATGTGGCTGTCACGTGATTAAGGAACGAGTCAAACTCGACCCGAGACCCGAAAGACTCATGAGATGAACTAATCAATTCTCTTTCCGGCTCAAGACTGCGTTAGTTTTGCGTATGTGGCTGTCACGTGATTAAGGAACGAGTCAAACTCGACCCGAGACCCGAAAGACTCATGAGATGAACTAATCAATTCTCTTTCCGGCTCAAGACTGCGTTAGTTTTGCGTATGTGGCTGTCACGTGATTAAGGAACGAGTCAAACTCGACCCGAAAGACTCATGAGATGAACTAACTAGTAGCCATCATGGTTGTTTTTAAGTATGAAAATGATGTGCATAAATCCATGAGAAATGGACTGCTGAATATTACTATAACACACAAGCTGAGAAACACAATATGCTCCAAATATGCTCTAATTGTTCAGATAACTTTTCTGTAACTGTTATAACACTGTTAAGTCACACTGTGAATTAAACTGTAGGTGCACCTGTGGAGAATGCAGGACAATGCCCACAGAGGATGAGAATGTCTGCTGCAAAGACATTAATGCTGTATGTAAAGATTTATAAATGTGTCTCCCTCCCACAATGATCATTAAAAGTATGAATGCCCAACTAGAAGAGTATTAGATCTCTAGCACTAAAACACCTTATAACACATACTCCAACAGGTTCAGAATAGATGCGGAGAGCTTCCTGAAGAGCCACGGTGTATGACTCTTCATCCAGGCCTTGAGCCTGTCTGCCTGAACCCCTACTCCCTGCAGAATGCCCTAAACACCTACCAGACAGACCATGGGCCACTGGAGATGAAGGAAAGAGCTGTGTAAGTTAGACAAAATAATTTTGAATGTGTATAATTACGTTTGTGCTGATCAAATGGCATGCCTGTCTTTCAAAAACTGGTAAGGTTTAGGACACAAGAACAAAGTCACACTGTTTATGCAATCACATTAGGAAATGTTTATTAATGTATACATGAATGATATGAGGCAGATTGCAGGTTGATGAATCAAACGGTCATCTTCTGGGGTCCCATTCTGTTAGACCTGACCAAAAATAGGAAAAATAAGACAAAGGCTGTTTTTGTTGTACAAAGACACCAGATATTGATAACTTCACAATGTCAGTTTTTGTTGCAATTATCAGAGAGGACCACCGACCAAATACAAACCTATATAAATATATTATGTGACATGACATTTTGTTTTTATTTTTTTAATTACAGTCGTGCTCGCTACCTGGCCTACAGATGTTTTGTTTCCTGGTGTTGGGGATACTTGGGAAAGCACAACAGGGTTATCATACCTTCTTGTGTTGTACTCCGTATTCACCAGGAGTACTCGGATGAAGATGGGGAGTACACAGGCTTTAGGCCTCCCATTTAAATTTAAAAAATATATTGTACTTGTTTGGGACATGAGCCATGTATACAATTATTAAATACACTTAATAAATTTCAAAGTCAACCATGTTTGTATGCGTCACAACTTACTGTCAAATCTGGACTATCATGTCCATATATACATTGTGCAACAAGTTGATAATGTAAGTGTGACAGATCTAATGTACTGTATAGATTACCCAAATAACAAAAATTGAATAAAGGCAAGAATAGTACTGTGTAGATAGTAACTTACATGTTGGCAGAAAACAGAAAGGGATTGTGGACTTAGATGGGTGTTGTTAGAGCCGTTCCCTCACAACCGGGACAGCTGAACCTGGATACGTGGCTGGCAATTGCATCGGATTTCCCAGGTCGCTCATACTCTGAACACAGGAATCCAGGAACAGCCACCGCTTTCATGTTAGCCACAAAGGGTGCAGGGTCCTGGATGACCTCGTTAAAGAGGATGTCCATCAGCTCAGTCGCATATTCTAAAACACAGGCGAGATCACATAGGATACAGTTTAAGTCATTCATATGGTAACTGTTGACGAACTGTTAAAAGTAACTGCAATAGAAATGTTTTTACTGCATGTCACACTGGCAAACATGCTACACATTTTTCATCAGGTGGTGCCAAAATCTTGCCAGTGGGGTAAATGCAAAAATTCTAAATTATGTATATGTTAGTATGGAGATATCAAAAGACAATTGAGAATTAACTTACCAGTAGAATATTTTGTCTTCACTATGGACACCACATGTTCCCCTCTCTTGGCCTTGGGAAATTTAATTTTGAACTGCAGTTCTCCGGCTGCAGCCCTCGCTTGGTTACGGCCAGAATTTTCATTGAAATGCAAAGCAGCCAGGTAAAGTCTGAAATGAGGATTTTGTATGGGATTACTCCAACATAATGACGCCATGGCCAGACTGGCCCTCTCGCTCTACCTGTGCGGCTGCTCTAATCTGTTATGAAAAGCTTCCACTACGCACACACCTCGCTCATGTAGACAGTATGGCAAGTGCTGAGTGTTGTAACTATATAAAGTGTTGTTACTATACAATATTGACAACATACACAATTTACCTGCAAAGCATCCCCAAGTACGAGAAGACCACGTTTTTTGGTGCGAACCTCAGAATCACACTGTGGAACCCCTCCAAGGCAGATGTTTGGTAGAGAGGGCTCAGCTTTTTCACATCGCCAAGAACACGCTTGTTCATTAGCACCTTCTCCAGCTTGTAGATGGCCTTTGTTGCTAGAAGAGGACAGAGAATAATCAATACATAAAAGATGAGTGCATTGCAGCTTAGAGTATACTACAGGATTAGCATAATTGCTATTGAATATTGCCGTACCGGGCTTCAGCCACTTGTTTTTGTCAGTGGAAGGAGGGTGGAGGCACTTGGGGAAGAGTGGGTTTTCATGGACATGCACATTCTGGACGTGGTTGAGAAGAGATGTCCATTTTGCCACGGTTTCCTCTCCATTTGATGAACCGGATGCGGACCAGTAGAGGTGATTTTTTATGCTCTTCTGCCACATTTTCACCGTGTTGCAGTCTTTCTCTTTGGACATGGCATCCACCTTCTTGGTGAGTGCTGACAATGGTTTAAAAAAGATGTAATACATTTCTTCTACAGTGGGTGTTAATGTTGCACAGAATTAGCTGTGCTACAAATAATTAATCTAAAATTAACTAAATTTTTAAAATCATCCTACCTTTACATAAATGCCATACATCATAAAAGTGGTCAATGTCTGGTTTCTGTTCTCGAACAAACTTTTGAACCTGGGTGTGTCGGTCTGTCACCAGGGAAGCTACTTTGACACCAGATTTTTCGAGAAACTCCAGACTCCGGATGAGCCCTTCCTTTTCCATACGGACACTGCTTCCCACTTCATTGCTCTGTGGATCATAGACATAACATTTCTTTAAATACAGACTTCTTAAGTATGAAATTTTATTAATTTCTCAATGTCCCAAGAGTTTCCCTTGCAACCAAGTTCTGCCTACTTGGTTTTTATAATCCATTTACCTGTACGAGCTGGATATCAACAATTTTGTTTGTGCTGAGATCCATCATGGAGTATGAGCCATACTTTGCGCAATGTCCTGGACTGTCAGCTCTCATATCACCACCAAGAGATACAGTTTCGCTCTGTTTTAGACCCTCAAGCAGGTCAGACTGGTGTGATCGCCATTTATGCAGCACGGAAGGCAGAATGTAGTTGTGCACATGATTTCGATGTGTCATTCTGCTGAAGGTTCTCACATGCATTGCATTGAGTACCTGTAAAGTAAAATCAGAAATAGCATGTACTACTGCATGTACTACATACCACCATAGCATTGTGCTACGCACTGGCCTTATAAACTTTTTAAAAAATAAGGTCACTATTTTTTACAAACCTTGTTAGTCTGGATGAAAGAAGAGCCAGTGTAGTACACAGCGGCTGATAGGTGCAGATTCCCTGCTGGACAGCTGCCCAGAAGTGGTTGACTCTTCCACTCTCTGGTGTATGAACAACTCTGGTGGAGGCACTTCTGGGTCACAGAAAGGAATGTTCCTTTTACAAATTTGATCACCTTGCAGACTCTTGAGCAGGTGGGGCAGATTTTAAAAAGCTCAAGCAGGCACTCCTCATATATCAAGTATTTCACCATGTCCTGTGGTGGCTTGGATGGTGCTCTATTGACAAAGGAAACCACAAAAAAAAAAGTCTTGTTTGTAACAACTTGTTTGTATTTTTCTAATTTCTCAACTTCATAGTAAAATTACACTACAATCACATCAAAATCAATTCAAATTATGCTGAGGAAGAGATTGTTCATATGTTTGATTAACAAGGATCTACAACAAAAAGTTAACTTACTGTTCACTGCTGGTGTCAACCAATTCAGACATGCTGGGGAGGTAGGTGGAGTCATCAGGATCTGCCATGTTGAAACTGTTTACAGAGTCCTGAAAAGAGGGAAACTCTAAGAGAGAACGCTTTGGTGGTCTATCAGGTGATGCTGCTTTCCGCTTAAGTGGAGTTGAAGAGCAGAGCGGAAGAAGCTTGGCTGTGGTGTTGCCAACAGCAACACTCTTTGTGGCCACCTTAGCTTGAGAACCTGGAAAATATAAGGATAGTAATAAGAGTTATGTATAGCATTTATATTTGTAAGAGAGGTGGAGCTATGTAAATAGAACAGATTTAAAAAAAAAAAAAAAAACATCTCTGTACTTGCAAGATTTCATATGACGCATTACATTCATCAGAATGTTACTAGAAGTAAAAAATGAACGATAACCGTACTGTCTGTGTTCCTTGGTGTAAGATAGTGGTCCAAGGAATCACAAAACTCACAGTTCGGATCATATTACTTTTTATGAGCCACAAATCATCATTTTTCGGATTAATAAGAAAAAAAAATCATACTTAAAGCTTTAGCTGCTACTCTGATAGAAGAGCAAAGACTAGTAGCCTAGCTAATAAAGTTAAAACATTATCAAAGCAAGTAATCACTATAAAATGCATGAATTAAGCATAGATAAATACAATATAGTATATCGAAGCTACAAATAAAGTAAGGTTTACTCTTTTATTTCAGGTACAAAAATGTAATAATTATATGTAAAAAAAAAATAATAATAATAACTCGGTGTTCACTCGCTCTCTGAAACGCGCCTCGGGTTTGCGCGGCAGTGAGCACACAAAGCGCGCGAGCTGTGAGAACGGAATTAAATTACCTTTTTCCTCTTTTAGCGATGAAATGGTTTGAAATCTATTGAATGTGAAAACAAGCAAGACAACACGTACAAACTAGGCACTTTACCTCTCAACATACCTGTATTCTTTCTGTTGGCTAGTGTTCTTTTAGACAGTTGTGTGGCCACAGTCCTTTTCCCCACAAAGTAATCTGTCTGACATCCAACTTCTCGGGTGACTTTTTGCATGTTGTCACACTGGAACTCTATCTCTCTTGTGGTTGGAAGGGACTGCTTTGTGAAGAGATCATAGTTGAAATTACTTGACTAAGGAATCATATTGATGCATAAACAAACAAGAAAAAAAATCACGTTAGAGAGTTTCACAATTTAGTAGTTACGGTGGACTACCAACTATAATTATAACATATTAAGCAAGCACACAAGGCAACTTACACTCATTGGTGGGCACGCACTGCCGATGATGGCACCAGTTGTCGGTGCGACGGGAGGATGAAGGCCGAGGCGGGAGATAGTCGGTTCGGCCCCATTCACCAGTAACAGCGGATTATCAGTAAATCCCAGTTGTCTCCGACTAAAGTTAATAAAACTATCTGGTGTAAAATGATCACTACAGAGGCGGGTTTTGGTGGTGATCCTGAACTCTCCATCAAGTTGGCTCTTCACAAAATTAATCCACCTTTTCTTGATGTGATCGTTTTTCGGAAATTTAAACAAGGACACCGATCTGTTTTGAACGCGATCGCATCCAGGTAGTGCGCATTTCCGTGACGAAGGCATAGCTAGTTAGCAAACTGTAAGCTGTAACAGAGAATGTAGAAAGCTGTAGTATGTAATACTGACAGTAACTCGCGATTAAGCGGCAAACTGATGTGAATCTGCTCTATTTATATTGTTAGGGGAGGGGCCAGCGTCAGGGGCTCCAGTGCGTCATCAAGTAGGGGCGTGTCCAATAGCCCAGGGGGCCTCAGTGCGTCATCGAGCCCCCGTTTTAGCCCCGCACAGAAAATCCGTAACACAGCAATGGTGAAAAACTGTTTAACGGTCTAACGCCACAATTCAGCACTTCACAGTTCACAGTCTTTGTAATATGTTTTAGCAATACATTTCTAACATTTATAATGTGTTTAGAATTTTTTTTTAGAATTGCCTTTACAGGGTCTTTAATTTTGAATTATTGTAAAGCGCTTTGCAGCAGCACACAGCCATGGGCGAGACGGCTCGCTCGCTCATTGGCTGCTCTGCGGCAACTGCACAGCCTATCGAGCGCAGGCTGATGCAACAGCCCTTCATGCCACTGATGCAGCGCCCTTCATGCAACTTCCCGCCTAAACGGGTGTGGCCCAACCCTATAAAAGGAGCTCGAAAAGGCTGACTCACCTGATTTTTCATCTCTTCAGCGAAGCTCACGCATCGTTGGATCACGAAGAACCAAGCACTGTCAGATAGCATCTCAGCGGGACGAGCTATTCCTGAAGCCGCTGGCCAACGCCGCCTTCCACTGCCGTTCCTGCTGCGCGTTCCGGCGCACATATCCTTTCAATTCTGTTATATCCAACTGTTCTTTATGTGTGTGTTCGCCCTGCGACACACACTCGTAAAAGAGCTTGCGTCTTTTTTAAGATGCCTTCCTGCGGCTCGTCAGAGCCCCACTCAGCGAGGGAGACCGGTACGTCATCTGTGTCTCCTGCCTGGGTGAAGATCATGCAGCGCTCGCGCTCGCTGACGGCGGTTGCCCTCACTGCGAGCTGTTGCCAATGGTGACTCTGAGGACTCGCTTGGCCTTTTCACTGAGCCTGCATTTTCCGATACGCTGAGGCGCCGTAAAAAGCGCCGCTTCCAGCGGATTCCGGAACCGTCTTCAGCTCAACCGAGCTGCATCGCTTCCCCTGCATCGCTTCCCGATGGGCAACGCCCACTGTCTGCCGCCGCGTCGTCTGAGGAAGTCGATCTCAGGGCCGAGTCGGGGGAAGAGGACACGTGCTCTCTGCTAGCTTCGGGCAGTGAGGGCTGGGCGAGCTCCGGGGATCTCGCACCTTCTGCTCAGAAGCCCAGCAAACGAGCTGACATCGAGAAGGAGCCGAGGCGAGTGCTCACGCTGGCCACGATGAGTCTCTGCCTCGAGTGGGTTGCACCAGCGCCCCCCCTCTCGTTCCCGTCTGGATGGTAGTTTCCTTTCGGATGAGCGAACTTCTCAAAGCCCGCCTCATTTCTTCCTGAGCTTCACGAAGAAGGTGACAAAGGCTTGGAACACTCCATATTCAGCGCGAACTCGTTCGTCTGTCTCACTAGCATTCTCCGCACTGGATGATGCTAAAAACAGGAACTACCAGTCACTTCCTCCGGTGGAACAGGCGATAGCGACGCACCTTTGCCCGCCCTCTGCTGGACGGCGGATGAAAGCGGTGTTGCCATCTAAAGCCTGCCGCATGACGTCATCTCTGCTCACGCGAATCTTTTCTGCTGCTGAGCAGGCTGCGTCTGCACTACACATGATGGCTGCAGATATTCCAGGGTGATCTCCTCTGTAAACTGGACGAGATGGGACCTGAGGCTATCTGTCTCGCGGATTTTAGGAGAGCTTCGCTACTAAATCCGCTGCACAAGCCATGGGGCGAGTTATGGCTTCCGCTACGGTGGCTGAGAGGCATCTAGGGCTGACGCTCTCAGACATGGCAAGCGCTCCGGTTCTGCAGCGAGTCGTGCTAGACCGGCCTCGCAAAGCTCTCAGCCACACCCCCCGCCTCCTGCTGCTTCATCGAAGCGCCGGTGTACGAGTTCCGCTGTGGCCGAGCTCTCACCCAAGCGCGCCGCTGTTTCAGTTCCAGGAATTGTGACTGTCTCAGCGTTTTCTGCAACGCGCAAGTCTGTACGGTTGCCCGCTTGCCTGCACACAAAAGCCGTTATCACAACAGCTTCAGCAACGCAGCTTGAGACCCCGTTCTCGCTCTACCGGCCGTCGTCCCGCGCCGCGGGGACCACGGCAGAGGATTACGGTGAGGCCGGAAGCCCCGAAGCCATCCTAGGAAAGGGCCGGTGTACGAGTCGCCGCGGCCGAACTCTCACCTAAGCGCGCCGCTGTTTCAGTTTCCAGGGATTGTGACTGTTTCAGCGTCTTTTGCAATGCGCAAGTCTGTACGGTTGCCCGCTTGCCTGCACACAAAAACCGTTATCACGGCTACCCAGATATTTCCCGAAAAAGGTGTAATTTCTGGTGTCCCGGCCACGGCCGATGGTGCTATAAATGTAGTGACGATGCCCACTGCTCAGTGCCCATCTCCTCATATAAGCACAGCCCTTCACGCAGGGCTCGCGCCCATAAAAGCGATTCAAGTCGATCGCGCGCACTGCATAGTAAACGTGCCCACTCTTCAGTTCCCACAAACACTATGTCACACGCGTCATGTGGTTTCTGTAAAAACGAAACCCGTGCGCGTTCGTTCTGCCCAGGCAGAGAGGGAGTCTAAAGCAGTAAATGTGCACGCTTACAGCCCACAATATCTCACAGACAGCACGAGTCCCACGGGACCCGCTCAGCCCTCCCTCACTCGGTTAAGCACCGTGGGGGGTCGAGGTCGAGCGATCTGCCCGCTGTGATCAGCGCGCTCCCCGCCTCAAATGTCACAGGATTTACGCCCATGTTAGAGCACATCGAAGCGCTGCCGTTGCCCAGCCAACAGAGCGCGCTTCGCATCCAACCCCTAGCCATTCATGCAGACGCATGGTCAGCGCTTCCAGGGGTTTCGGATTGGGTTCTAGACATTATAAAGGGAGGCTACTCGCTACAGTTTTTTCGACGCCCTCCGCGCTTTTTAGTGCGCGTCGAAACTACGGTCAAAACTGAAGTAGCACACCTACTTCGAGCCGAAATATCAAAAATGTTAAGCAGAGGGGCTGTGGAGCCTGTATCTCAAGCTCAAAGCGAGGGGGGGGGCTGTACAGCAGATTCTTTCTAGTGCCCAAGAAAGACGGGGGTCTAAGACCCATACTGGATCTAAGACAGCTGAACAAAGCATTGGCGAAACGCAGTTTCAAAATGCTTACAACCAGGAAACTCCTCGCGCATATTCGCAGAGGAGTTTGGTTCATGTCAATAGATCTGAAGGACGCGTATTTTCAAATACAGATAGCGTCACGTCACAGGCGATACTTGAGATTCGCCTTCGAGGGCCAGGCATACCAGTTTACACTCCTGCCGTTCGGCTTGTCTGTGGCTCCTCGTGGCTCCTATGGACGCAGCGCTCGCTCCTCTCAGACTCAGAGGCATGCGAGTGCTGAACTATTTGGACGACTGGCTGATTCTGGCTCAATCACGAGCGGAGCTCGTGGAACACAGGGCCATTTTACTCGATCACCTCGAGAAACTCGGTCTCAGTGTCAACTGGACGAAGAGTTCGCTGAACCCCAGTCAGACGAGACTGTTTTTGGGTATAGCTCTGGACTCACGTTTCCATGACGGCGCGGCTGTCACCAGAGCGCGCGTTGGGCATTCAGCGCGCAGCGAATTCTCTCTGCTGCGGCGCGACCGTCTCGCTCAGAGAATTTCAGAAGATGCTGGGTCTCATGGCTTCAGCATCTCCAGTTCTTCGGTTGGGCCTGCTCCGCATGCGCCCCCTGCAGTTCTGGCTGAGAGCGCGGGTACCGCGTGGAGCGTGGGTATCTGGTCGGCTGCGTCTCAGGGTCAATCAGAGCTGCGTTACAGCCCTGAAACCCTGGACAGCGAACGACTGGTACCAATCAGGTGTAAGCCTGGGGACTTCCTCGAAAGTGAAGATGGTGTCGACGTACGCCTCCACTTCGGGATGGGGAGCGCTGCTCGAGGGCAGACCGTCCTTTGGCCTGTGGTCAGAACGGGAAAAGCTCCAACATATCAACTGTCTGGAAATGCTGGCAGTTGAGAACGCGCTGACGCGCTTTTGTCCCCGAATCAAGGGACACCACATCTTAGTCCGTTCGGACAACATGCCTGTGGTGTCCTACATAAATCACCAGGGCGGTCTCGGGTCCCGAAACCTGTACAGGTTGACGGAACGCCTCCTGGTTTGGGCTCAGCGCAACTTGCGCTCGCTGAGGGCAGTTCATGTGCCTGGGCTACAGAATCTGGGTCCAGACAGGCTGTCCAAAAACAACATTCCCACGGGCGAATGGTCTCTACACCCGCAAACAGTCCGGCTGTTGTGGGAGAGATTTGGCAGGGCGGAGGTGGACCTCTTCGCGTCCCACGAAAACGCTCACTGCCCCGCGTTCTTTTCCAAGAACGAATATATGTTTTTCCCCCCGTCTCCCTCCTTCCGCAGGTGATAGAACGGGTGAGAGAAACGGGATGTTCAATACTGCTTGTAGCACCATTTTGGAAAAACCAACCATGGTTCCCAGATTTGATGCAGTTAGCAGACATGGGGGTTAGCAGAGCCCCATCCACGCTCAGAGTTTATGTGGCGGCTATCGCAGCGTTTTCTGAGACAATGCTCGGTCGGTCAATAGGAAGGAACGATTTGGTCATCCGCTTCCTTAGAGGAGCTAGGAGGCTGAATCCTCCCAGACCTCCATCAGTCCCTGTTTGGGACCTTGCGACGGTTTTGGAGGCCATGAAGGGTTCCCCTTTCGAGCCTATCCAAACGATTAGCCTCCAGCATCTGTCGTTCAAGACAGTGTTCTTGTTGGCTCTCGCTTCAGTGAAGCGTGTGGGTGACCTGCACGCGCTCTCGGTGAGCTAGTCGTGCTTGGAGTTTGGGCCTAATGACTCAAGGGTCATAATCAAACCTAGGCACGGTTATGTGCCGAAATCCCTCAACACGCCGTTTCGGGCTCAGGTTATTGCCCTTTCTGCCCTGTCGGTGTCAGGAGAGAATGGAGACTTGAGTCTTCTTTGCCCTGTTACGGCTTTAAGAGCTTATGTGTCTCGCTCCGCTGTCTTTAGACGGACTGAGCAGCTGTTTGTCTCGTTCAAAAGTGGTACAAAACGAGCCAATGGTACACAAAGTACCTTGGTCTGCAGAATTTGCATCGCGAGCTCCGCCCCGCAGAGCGGGTATATAAGGAGCAACGCGAGCAACTCGCATTCAAGTCTTCGCTGAGGAGCCGAGCCAGTGACCCGGCCATTCAGCGGAACAGCGATGTGGCAAGGGGACTTAACATCTCCGTTCCCTCCTTCAGGGAACGAGGGTTACATACGTAACCAAGACGTACCCTTTCAGTCGGTCACGTTCGACGTTACGAATGGGGTCCCTTACAAAACGCCACATGGCTGTCTTCCAGCGACCCGTGTGAGTGATAGCACCCTGTCGTGAGGCCAGCACGAGAGAGGGCCTATAGCTCACACAGACTACACTTGGTAGCATATTCCAGCAGGACATATGCTAGCAGGCTGCCTGCCCGTGGGAGGACTTACAGAAGGCAGGTATCTACCAAGGTGGTGATACATAAGAACTCTGAGGTACCCAGCCCGCAGGGTGGAAGTTTCCCGAAACCTGGGGGGACGCTGGGCGAACTGAATCGCTACAGGCGTACCCACAGTGGGGCAGCGTGGTGGAGCAGACAGCCCCGGCATGGGAGGCATAGCGTCCCTTAGCGGGGGCGGAGTGCGGGCACTCATCTGACTCCAAGTAGCAAAGAGGGCATGAGAAGGCGGAGCGTTCTCGGACCGACTTTGCCTGGAAACTGGCAAGGGGAGAGGGGAACGAGAGTGGTGAGGAAGCACGTCGCCAACTGTCGTTCATGGCCTCTTGAGACCCGGAGGTAGAGGAAACAGCTCTTTTAGTGAAGGTTTGGGTACCATCGGCCGCAGGGCCAGTGGCGGAACAAAAAGAAAACGAGAACAAAGGATTCTCCCCAAGCCCTCCTCCGGGGGAAGGAGTGGTCCTGCTACCATCTCCTGACGAGCTGACGTCTCCAACTCCGGGTCGCCCATCTCAGGAACTGGCCTGGCGTGAACTGGCCTGGCGTTTGGCAGGCTTAGGGGCAGAGACGGGTTGCGCCGCCCTTCTGTGGCCATCTCCTCGCTGCGGCTGGGGTGAAGGCTCCTGCTGTGGCCGAGCAGGAGTGGTGGACACAGAACGCTCCACCGGGGGAATCCCAGCATACCCCTTGGCCGCCCCGCCATCGAGGGCAGTGAAGGCAGAGGAAGTACCAGAACAGTTTCGGGCAGTTAAAGGTGCCTTCCATGAACTGGTTACCTCCTGGTTCACTTCCGGGAAGAAAGGAACCAGAGGGGGGTGCTGGCGATCCGCATGAGCAGCCCCCAGGAACCAATCATCCAGCCTCGAGCGCTCAGGACAGGGTGGAGGGTTCCACTCAAGCCTAATGCTCTCCGCTGCCCGGGAAAGCACGGCCGTCAGCTCGGGATCAGACTCGGACAACGCTGGCACTCCCGAGGGAGGCAACACAGCCGAATCCTCATCTCCCGAGGACTCAAGCCCGCCTTGTGATGCGGCGATCGAAATACGGTCCTCTTCGCGAGCCCCGAATGAGATGTCAGGAGCCTGAGAGGGTCCAGCAAACTCATCCGGAAACTCGACCGGCTGCGGCGTATGTGAGGGGGTGTGGCCCGAGGAGGTTCGCTCGTCAGGGAAGCCCACACATTAACCCTCAGATCACCCTGGCCACCAGCCGAAGTAGCCCTCTTACGAGAAGAAGAGCTAGAACGGGGTGTGGCAGAGGGGACTCTATACCTTTTAAGGTAATCGAGTCTCGATCTCAACGCCGAGATGGTCATGTCCCCGCAATGAGAACATGAGCCATCCACGAACGCAGTCTCAGCGTGCTGGAAGCCCAAACACGTGACACAGCGATCGTGACCGTCACGAGGAGCGATATATCGACCGCACCCAGAAACACACGGGCGAAATGACATCTTTAAAAAGACGCAAATCGGCCCGTATCTCTTTTGTGAAAGAAATTGCTGTTTTAGCGGTGTTGAAGCGGGAGCTGTCGCAGGAAACCCAGACGAACCGCTGAATCGCGCCGTCACACCAACACCAGTGACTCTTGCAGCACTCCGGTGAAAGCAGCAAGCGATGTGCTCGGCTCCGAAGCGAAAGCTTGAATGCGAGTTGCTCGCATTGCTCCATATATACCCGCTCTGCGGGGCGGAGCTCGAGATGCAAATTCCGCAGACCAAGGTACTTTGTGTACCATTGGCTGGTTTTGTACCACTCGAAGGTGATTGGGCTCTCGGGCGAGATCCCATTCGTAACATCGAACGTGACCGACTGAAAGGGAACCGAGGTTACGTTAGCAACCGAGTACGTTTTGTCTTGTGGCTGTTCTCAGAGCTCTGAAGTAGTCAGGACCAGGAGAGAGAAGGAGATTGAAAAAAGGAAAACCTGATTTTATCTTTTCATAACTTACATTACTGGATATATTCATTTTACACTGGCTGTCAATCATATTTATAGTCAAAATCAGTTATATTGTGTCTTTGAATTATCCAATTTGTTCAAACTAAATGATTCACTAACAAGTGAAACACTACTACGTTGTGTTTTATTTATTTTTGTTGTTGTTGTTGTTGTTGTTTTCCATTTGATAAATGTGAATGCCAGATTTATGAGGTTCAGGAATACACAGTTTTTAGCTGTGTATACAAAAATGCTATTTGATTATTTTTGTGTTTTCAGCCTTAAGGCGGGCGTACACGGTGCAAATTCGGATGGTCGGAAGATAGTATTTTCACGCACACGGCACGAGTGAGTTTATCGGAAAATCGTACGGACGAGATGATATACGACACAATTTTACAACCCGCGATTTCCAGAGGCAATCGCACGAAGTTGATAGACGCTTTAGCTTGAAGCTCCGCTGCACGCACAGAAGGATCACTGTATGACATTAAAGTACAGCGAGAGCGCTAAGAGAGCACATTCGAATCGCTCTCGCGGTACTTTGATGTCATACAGGTGATCATTCTGTGCGTCTGATATAGGTATTACAATGTAAACATGGTTTGTGAGGACAATTCCTGTGCCCTTGTAAACCAAATGGCTTTAAAAAATACTATACGGTATTTAATAGAAATTTTAAACCTGCATTTTACGTGATGGATAGAGGTAGTGTATGGGGATATACAGTATAGAATACCGGTTACGTCTATTGAGAGTCCCTGTAAACTACATATGCGTGTGTGAGAGAGCGAGCGAGAGAGAGGGAACTAAAAAGCATGGTACACATTGCTAGAAACATCATACTGCGCTCGCTGTTCCTGTCAGACTTCAGCGAGTTTATCCTCCTGGTCAATAGTCCACATTCGCCATGGCGCTGCCGTCTTCGTCTTTCTTCTTCTGTGGTTTTCCTAGTTCGTGATTGGTCAACTTCAGATAAATCAACAAATCGGCTCGTTCAACCGCACAAATGGCACGAATTCAAACCGATAGCTCACAAACTTTTTAGACATGTATAAAAAATGATCGGGAGGTCGGGAAGTGCTCGTAAGCCACTCTGCTTGGCTCGTAATTCATCGCAAATGATACAAGCCGCGACCATACGAGCATACGCGATTTCCACACGATTGAAAAAAATCGCATGCGAACTCGTACGACAGCAAAAATCGCACCGTGTATGCCCGGCTTTAATGAGATGTTATTGGTCAGTTGATACATTTTGTTTAAAACCATTTCAAGCCAAAATAAGTTGTGTCTGATGAAATAACAAAATATCAAAACAACTTATTAGAATTTTAATTTTTGGCTTTATTGTAAATAAAGTGTTGTCATTGTTTCAAGAATGTAACTGGCTCGTAACCATAATCTGTATTAAAAAGTTGTTGCTGTTAATTTATAGAGACCAGTTCCAGCTTTCACAATAATTTTTCTCTTCCTGTTAACATTATTCAGTCAGTGATTGGCTGCAAATTCAAATATTTAGTCTGATATGCAGTGTGTTACGATCGGGACACAGGAGACGAGAGATCCAAGAGCAGTGTGTGTTTATTGGGTAATCCAAAAATCTAAATCCAGTAAGCAAAGGTCAAAATCCAGGTAAGCAGTCAGAACATGAAACAAACAAGAAACTAGAGACTAGAACCACAAGGGACGCGAGGAAACTGGGTGACGGAAAATAAGGACTCAATGACACAGACAGAAAACAGACAGGTTTAAATAGACAGGATAATGACGATGAAAGTGAAGGTACCTGAGTGCAATTAACAGGTGTGCAATTACGGTGATGAAGGGACAAGACTTTGTGGAAAATGAAGTGCCTGCGGTAAGGTGCCTATGGGGAAGTGAGACCACTAGTGGACACCCAGGGAAACACAGACCAGACACCATGACAGTATGTCTATCTTTTTGAATATGTTCTTTAGATCATATATTTGCATATCTGGTGGTTTCTGTGACTTGCAGCAGACCTTTCATTTGCATTCTTGTGACAGCTGTGAAGAAACAGATTTATATACATTCGGAGTGACTGGACATTCACTCTTCAGGTGATAAAACTCTTCTTATAAACTGGATATTTATGTATGACTGTAGGCAACATGAGTGAGCATTTGCTTGTTTGTATTAATAGAAAATTACACTTCAAAGTAATTTTTTTTATCCAGAAGTATAGAAAATGTAAAATGTAAAACATATATAATTGGATATATAATTGGATTTTTCGAATGACCAGTCTATTCTGTTTCAACCTGAGACTGTATATTTAGAGATAAAAATGTATTATAACGTTAAACATTTTTACATTAAAATTTTGCAGTTCTGAAAGAACTGGCTCATTTCAGCTGTTCTAATAAACTGGGACAGCAGCTGAGTATGAAATCAGTTGGTATACTTTGCAAATTTATAGACCATGATGATGTCTACACGGTCTTGAAATATATTCACATAATCTGGGCATCCAGAAAAATTTGAATGTGCTCTTTACTTTTATGAGACTATAAAGTTATTTCATTTTTTAATTTTTTTTATGTTAAATTTCAGAAACTACACAGAATCTACATTCATTATAGGAAATTATATTTAAATGATTGCATATTTTAAGGATTAAATTGAACTGGTCCAGTTTTCCTGACATCACCCTACTTTTTCCCCTGTAGAGGCAGAATAAGTACCAATTTTGTGGACAACACGGTGGAGATGGATAACTTGACAATGAACTTATCCACACCTGAAGCATCTACAAACTCCACTAATCATTTAATTGCGATAATGACCCTCCTGGAAGGTTATATATACAGCCTCAATGTTTTGTTCGGCATTCCTACACACTTCTATATTATATGGGTCATCGTCATGGGAAATGGAGTTGCATCAGACTTCTTCATGCTCAATCTCTCTGTTTCTGAGATTGGATTCTGTCTGAACTGTTTGTTTTCTGTATTTAATAATTTTACTGGGGTACAGTATATCTACGATTAATAGGGTTTTCATTAGGACTATTTGTCTCTGGTCGTCCTCTGTTTCAGTGTCTGATCTGTGTTGAACGTTACCTGGCAGTGGTTCATCCTGTAACTTTTCTGAAGTACAAACCTCACAGATATAGAGTGATCTGCTGCACTGCGGCCTGGATCATTTTTTTTGGCTCTTGTTTGTGCTGCATGTTTACTACAGAAGAATTTAATTATAAGATGTACATATACTTTTACTGGATTCAGTTTCTCCTCTTCTTCTGCATTCAGTTGTTTTGTCTTGTGGCTGTTCTCAGAGCTCTGAAGCAGTCAGGACCAGGAGAGAGAGGGAGAGAGAGAGAGAGGAGGAAAACCACATGAAGATAAGAGCATTTCATCTCATTCTGATAACTACTGTGACTATGACTAAAATATATATGCCATTAATTACCTCAGGATTTCATTGTTTTATCCTGGCTGGTTTTGTTTAGCCTGTTTTTTATCTGCACCGGGCTGGAAAGCTTTCCTTCTTTTGTTGTTTTTAGTACATTAAATGGTTTCATTTTCAATGGAGAACATTTGGCGTTCCAAAAAAAAAAAGAATTGTTTTGCATTTGTTAAATGTGTTGAACCTGTGCAAACCTGATTTATAAGGTTATGAAAGACACCTTTGTTTACCTTTCAAAAATATTATGTAACAATAATTTGTTCTCGTTCTCAGCCTTGATGTAGGAGTTATCAATTGATTAATTTTGCTTAAAATCATTTCAAGACAAAATAGGTTTGTGTCTGATAAAATATCAAAACAGCTTATCAGAATTGTCATTTTTTTTGCATCAATGTAAATAAAGCATTGTCATTGTTCAAAAATGTAACTGGCTCGTAATCATAATCTGTATCAAGCAGTTGTTGTTGGTCATTTATAGCACTAATAAAATATAATAAACAATTTCAGTGAGTTTTCAGTGAGACAAGTTCCAGCTTTCACAATAAAATGTAAATATTTGCATATCTGGTGATTTCTGTGATGTGTAGCAGATGAAGTCCTCTACATATATTGCATCAAACACATTAATAAGAACCTGTAATTTAATGTTCTGTTTATTTAGAGAAAATCACCACCTCAAAGATTTATTTGTGAATAAATTCTTTGACTGTTTCATTCATTTAGATTAACTCTTTTCTGTGTAAATGTTGTTGTTATTTGCTGGCGTCACCAGAATACACCGTACAGCATACTCCCACAGCACGGTATGCCACACACTGCACTTTAACTCCAACACAGTTCACTACTGAACTATACATACACACTGCACTAAATACAATAGTGTATCTGCTACCACTGGATACCATCCAATGCACATCCATGACATTTTGCATATCCAGTATAATCTGTTGCATCTTCGCATATATTATGCCAATCTATGTCTACATAATGCAGAATGTGTACATACAGTTTATTTGTGTATTGTTAACTGTATGTACATACTGTGTATAGTGTGCAATGCTAACTGTAAGTATGTCTAATAATACATTTTGTGTACTGAGTATATGTATGTGTATATTGCACACTGTCATCTGTATAAGTTTGTATGTCATTAAGTAAATTGTTTCTGCACAGTTTGGAGCACACTCCCAAGAATTTCACTCACCAAGGCACATGTGCTGTGGTGATGTGACATAAAAGAGATTTCAGAAAGGAACAACTTTGGCAAGTTTACTTGAGTTTATTGAACACAATTTATCTTTGGCAGTGTGGTTCCTTATGGGGGTTCTTGCTCCCAGAATAATTGAACTTACAAAGCTTTAACATTAACTCCCGGAACCATCAGCTTAGAAATACATGACAATTAAGGATCATAGTAATGTCTTTAAGCAAACAGTGATAATCATGTAGATGCGGCAGTGGGACGTCTATCCTGTAGCCTGGTTATGAAGATGAGTGTATCTCAGCAGTGAGGTCCATGCCAGCTAAGATTTGAAAGCCTTAGTGATCTGAAACAAAGAAGACAACAACCAGAAGGTGCACAGTAATATGCTCATGCTTATAATGGGGAAGGAGAGAGGGTTGCGAGCCGTTGAGCACACTTACCAAGCAGTGGTGCCATGTATATATGTCCGTTGTCTAATAGGAAAGTGGTAGTGATTGGAGTGATTTGACAGCTGACTGCATCAGCTGGTCACAGCCTATGCCTCTGTGGCCTGACTGAACTAATGCTACGCTCGATTTCAGACAGGAACCACTTTGGCAAGTTTACTTGAGTTTATTGAACACAATTTATCTTTTGGTATGGTTCCTTATGGGGGTTCTTGCTCCCAAAATAATTGAACATACAAGAGCTTTAACATTAACCCCCAAAACATAATGAGAGGTATTACTGCATGAAGAAGAACCCCCCAAAACCAACCTTGTTCCATTCCTGCAAAGAGAAAAGACAGTGTTATTAACATATCCTTAGGGTGTACTCACACTAGCCAGTTTGAACCGTGCCCTAGTGCATTTGTGTGACGCTAACAATGGAGGACAGGAGGCAGATGCAAGTAAATAGAGTTTATTGAAAGGAGGTGTGATGAATGAATGCTGGAGAGTGACGCAGGGACCATGACGGCAGCACAGACAGGTGAGTTGGTGATTTGAGTGCGTTGGTAGCGATGACGGTGGTGGTAGATCGGTGATAGGCGGTGATAATCCGTGAGTGGCTGTGATAATCCAAGGAAGACCGAAACAGGAAACCGAGCAAGGACAGAAACACAGGAGCACGAACAGACATCAACAACGAGAACCTCAAACAACGATCTGACAAACAGGAGACGAAAGACAGGGCGTTAAATAGGCAGTTGGAATGAGTCGCACGGTGCATTCACAAACCGTGACAGTACCCCTCCTCCTAAGGACGCCTCCTGGCGTCCCCAGAATCTCTTACCTGTCGATTGTAATCATCGATAAGGGAGTGATCCAGGATGTCCCTAGCAGGTACCCAACTTCTCTCCTCCGGACCGTAGCCCTCCCAGTCCACCAAGTACTGAAATCCGCGTCCCCTCCTTCTAGAGTCCAGAATGCGATTAACCAAATAGGTGGTCTCCCCATCTACGAGACGCGGCGGGGGAGGGACCGGGGTAGGCGGATTAATGGGAGAATGAAATACGGGCTTAATCTTGGACACATGAAAGGCGGGATGAATTCTCCTGTACGTAGGAGGGAGTTTAAGGTGGACTGCCACCGGACTAATGATCTTGGTGACAGTAAATGGGCTAATAAATTTGGGAGCCAATTTATTAGATACGGAGACCGGTATCTAGACCGGTGGCGATCGGCCTTGGCCTTGGTGCGCGTCCCCACTTGGAGTAGAGTCTCACGGGCTCTGGTCCAAGTGCGGTGACACCTCTGGACGAAGGCGTGAGCGGAGGGGACCGCAACTTCGTAACTACTGGTAAGGTATTGTGGGCGTACTCCACCATAGACAATTGTTGGCTCCAGGAGAAAGGATTCTTGGAGACCAAACATCGCAACACCCTTTCCAAATCTTGGTTGGCTCTCTCGGTTTGACCATTGCTCTGGGGGTGAAACCCTGAGGACAGACTTACAGTCGCTCCCAGTAGTCTACAGAATTCTCGCCAAAATTTAGCCACAAATTGGGGTCCCCTGTCGGAAACCACGTCTATCGGGAGGCCATGTAAACGAAAGACGTGGTCTACGACGGTCAACGCTGTCTCCTTGGCTGAGGGTAATTTGGGCAAGGGAATAAAGTGGGCTGCCTTCGAGAACCGGTCCACCACGGTTAAAACTACTGTGTTGCCCTGGGAGGGCGGGAGGGCGGTAATAAAATCTAGAGCGATGTGGGACCAGGGTCTCGAAGGGACCGGCAGCGGTTGGAGTAACCCATCCGGGGGCTGATTGGAAGTCTTACCAGTGGCACAAACCGAGCAAGCCAAAACAAAACTGTGAATGTCGCGAGCCATAAGTGGCCACCAGAATCGTTGCTTGACTAAAAATCTAGTACGGTTAACCCCTGGATGGCAAGCTACATTCGAGCAATGTCCCCACTGGATAACGTTGGACCTTAATCCCTCCGGCACAAATAAACGGTTCGGTGGGCACCCGGGCGGAGGCGTTACCCCTTCTAAGGCCGTTCTGACCTTCGATTTGATCTCCCATGTGAGAGTGGAGACCCTAATGTCTCAGGAAAAATACACTCGGGAGTAGACGGGCATACAGAATGGTCAAAAATACGTGACAAGGAATCGGGTTTGATATTCTTGGAACCCGGGCGGTACGAAATAGTAAAGTCAAAACGTCCGAAAAAAAGTGCCCATCGAGCCTGTCTGGAGTTCAACCTTTTGGCGGTGCTAATGTACTCTAAATTCTTGTGGTCAGTCCATACTATAAAAGGAACCCCCGATTCTTCTAACCAGTGTCGCCATTCCTCCAATGCCATCTTAACTGCCAACAATTCTCGGTTACCAATATCGTAATTTCGTTCTGCCGGAGATAAACGATATGAAAAATACGCGCAAGGGTGGACCTTGTCGTCTAAGGGAGAACGTTGAGATAACACCGCTCCTACCCCCACCTCTGACGCGTCGACCTCCACCACGAACTGACGTGTAGGGTCAGGGGTAATCAGAATAGGGGCTGAAATGAAACGGCTCTTCAGTTTGGCAAACACAGCCTCAGCTGTGTCTGACCACCTGAACGCAGTCTTGGCGGAGGTCAAGGCGGTCAGAGGTGCGGCCAGTTGGCTGAAGTTGCGAATGAAATGCCGGTAGAAGTTAGCGAACCCCAGAAACCTCTGTAGGGCCTTACGGGAATCTGGGCTTGGCCATTCTACCACAGCCTTAACTTTCTCGGGATCCATGCGTATTCCCTCAGTCGACACGATATACCCCAAAAATGGAATTGACTGTGCATGAAACTCGCATTTCTCCGCCTTCACAAAAAGCCCATACTCTCGCAACCTCTGAAGCACTCGTCGGACGTGCTGCACATGTTCCTGGAGAGAGGAAGAAAAAATCAATTTGTTGTCCAGGTAGACATAAATGAACTGATCGATCATATCTCGCAGCACGTCGTTGACGAGTGCCTGGAAGACCGCTGGGGAGTTGGAGAGCCCGAAGGGCATCACCAAATATTCAAAGTGCCCTCTGGGGGTGTTAAAAGCGGTCTTCCATTCATCCATCCTCCCTGATCCGAACCAAATGATATGCATTGCGTAAGTCCAGTTTTGTGAAAATTGACGCTCCCTGCAACCTCTCGGAGGCCGAAGACATCAACGGCAAAGGATAAGTATTCTTTACCGTGATGTTGTTCAGTCCCCGGTAATCAATGCAAGGTCGCAGTGATCCGTCCTTCTTTTCCACAAAAAAGAACCCCGCCCCCGCAGGAGAAGAGGAAGGGCGGATGAATTTAGAAGCTATAGAATCAGAAATATATTTCTCCATAGCCTCCCTCTCTGGAACAGAAAGTGAATAGAATTTGCCCTTAGGCGGAGACTTACCTGATAGTAAATCTATGGCACAGTCGTAAGGATGATGCGGAGGAAGAGAAGCAGCCCGAGACTTACTGAACACTTCCTTCAGATGGAGGTACTCAGTGGGCACGTTAGACAAATCCACCGCCTCCTCCTGCAACACAGACACAGACACAGATGGACAGGCAGACACTAAACAAGACTCATGACACTTTTTACACCAAGACAAAATGGAATTAGAGGGTCAGTCAATACTAGGGTTATGGAGGAGGAGCCATGGGTGTCCGAGGACAATGGGTGCCAGGGGAGAGTCAAGGATGTGAAAGGAGATGGTCTCAGAGTGATTGCCAGATGTGATGTCTTCAGTAATGTATGAGATGGTAGGGAGTTGCTGTCCAGTGAGGGCGTGAACCGTGATGTGGTGCGGAAGGGGTCTGAGGGGAATGTGGAGTTTGTGAGCTAATGTGCTGTCCATGAAGTTACCTTCTGCCCCAGAGTCCAGTAGTGCTTGACAGTGGTGTGTCTGTGCTGACCACCGCAGCCTTACCGGGAGGAGCGTAGATGATGATGGTGATGATGATGATGAGGTCTTCTCGGCGGAGATCCCACCCGATAGTAGCCTCATACGTACTACCGGGCCTGGCCTTTTACCGGACAGGCATGGGCTTGATGTCCAGCTCCCCCACAGTAAAGGCATAGGCCCAGGGACCTCCGCCTCTCCTTCTCCTCCCGGGAAAGCCGAGCTCGCCCTACCTGCATGGGCTCGTGATCGTAGACGGGGCTGGCCACGTCCCCGCCGCTGAATCGCACGTCTGCCGGTCCCCTGGATGGGGTGCTGAGTAGACCCCTTCTCTTCATCCGTGTCAGACGTGCATCGACCCGTAGCGCCAGCTCAATAAGTCCATTGAGGGATGGGGGAAGATCCAGGGCGTAGATCTCCCTCTGGACGCGGTCAGCCAGCCCATGCAGGAACATGTCCCACTGCGCCTCCTCGTTCCAATGGCACTCCACCGCCAGGGTCCGGAACTCGATCGAATAGTCCGAGACGGATCTCTCGTACTGGCGTAACTCCGCCAGCTTCCTGGCCGCCTCCCGTCCTGCGGCGGCCCGATCAAAGACCCGCCTCATCTCGGCGGAGAGCGCCTGAAACGAGGCGCAGCATGGGCCCTGGTTCTCCCACACCGCTGTTCCCCACAATGCCGCCCTCCCAGAAAGCAGGGTTAGTACAAAGGCCACCTTGGCCCTCTCATTGGCGAAGGTTCTGGGCTGGAGGGAAAAGTGCATATCACAGCGGTTTAGAAAGGCTCTGTAAAAGTTGGGCTCACCCGAGTACGCCTCCGGAATCGGGAGGCGTGGTTCCGGCTGGGAGGGGGCCTCAGATGGTGCTGGTGGAACAGGCGGTGTGAGTGGCGCAGTGGGAGCTCGTAGTAGCTGGAACTGTTGGGTGAGCTCGGACACCTGCGTAACCAAAGCCTGAACCGTGCGACCAGTGTCGTTAAGATTCCTCTCCTGGGAGTCCATCCTCCGAACACTGGCGCTGAGGAAATCTTCGAGGGAGGAAGGTTGATTACTCGCTGCCTCCATGTTGGCCAGATCGTTCTGTGACGCTAACAATGGAGGACAGGAGGCAGATGCAAGTAAATAGAGTTTATTGAAAGGAGGTGTGATGAATGAATGCTGGAGAGTGACGCAGGGACCACGACGGCAGCACAGACAGGTGAGTTGGTGATTTGAGTGCGTTGGTAGCGATGAAGGTGGTGGTAGAACGGTGATAGGCAGTGATAATCCGTGAGTGGCTGTAATAATCCAAGGAAGACCGAAACAGGAAACCGAGCAAGGACAGGAACACAGGAGCACGAACAGACATCAACAACGAGAACCTCAAACAACGATCTGACAAACAGGAGACGAAAGACACGGCGTTATATAGGCAGTTGGAATGAGTCGCACCTGCCGCTGATCAGACGATCATCGGCAACACCCACATGAACCAATCAACATGACGTAACATGAATCGTACTCGGGCCCGGTTCATGACAACCGTGCCTAGTGTGAGTACACCCTTAGTATAGCCTACTGGCTAGTGAAGGGGTATTCTCCAGCTGGAGAGTACAGCAGTCTCTTTATTCTGAGGAGAGTTTGTCCCTCGCTTGAGGGATAGTACGGCGGTTCCCTACAGGTATCGCGGCAAGGAGTGAACCCTAGAAGGTTCTCCTTCTCATTCTCCTTCACATTCAACTTCTCCTTCCCCATCTCCAAGGGGTGATCTCCCTAGCGGGAGAAAACAGTACATCTCATTCTCATTCTCCTTCTCATTCAAATCCTTTTCCATCTCCATTTAAGTTTTTTTTTCTCATCTCTTTTCATTCAACTTCTTCTCCATCTCCATATAAGTTTTTCTTCTTCTCATCTCCTTCTCATTCTCCTTCTAATTCAACTTCTTCTCATTCTTCTCCATCTCCATTTAAGGTTTTTATTTGTAATTTTTGTAAAAAAAAATTTACATAGCAGCAAGGGTGTTCTCTCCAGTTGGAGAAAACAACAGTCCCTTTCCTTTTCTCATCCTCCTCCTCATTCTTCTCATTCTCCATCTCCTTCTCAATTTCCTTCTTCTCCGCATTCTTCTCATTCTTCATCTCCTTCTCCATTTCTTTCCCTTGCGGTCAGTGTGGTATTGTTTATTTATTTATTGTTAAATGTACGTAGTACGAAATATCCACTGGTTATAACCGACACTTCTATATTTAGCTGTAGATCATGCTGTAGACCATTACTCTGCCTCAGAAGCCTGTCCAAAATCAGTTCATGAGAGAAAACAGACATGTCAGCCGGACACTCTGCTCCTGTTAATGGGTCTCACGCAATGATCACATACTTGTCACAGATGAATTAAATAAAATGCAGAATTGTCAAATACGCAGGTGTTTCAGAACATTTCGTGAGCACAAATACTTTTGTAATGATAAAACCTTAATATTCATCCGGAAGAAGGAGGCAGGAACCGGCGGACAATCAAATAACATTTTAATAATACAAAAATAAACACAAAACAGCAAAAAAAAACTCAAATAAAAATCAAAACACAACTAAACGCCCAGGCCTGGTCCTCTCTCGTCCTTCACTGTCGTCGCTCCAGTTTTATATCCTTCCATCTCCTCCGTGGGCCTCGAGACCGGCGGGTCGAACAGGTGTAGCTCATCTCCAATCACTCCACCGGCCTCGCTCCCATGTCCCTCGGCCCCGCCCCACTCGTCACAACTTTACACTGCTTAATATGGTGCCATATATTTCAAGAATAAAGTTCACATGATCATATGCTTTTAAAATGCTAATACAGATGGGTATATATCCGCTTTGATCGGTATGATGAAGTTGCTCAATACAACAGGCGACTACATTAAAAGGCCTTTACCGTTCTAAAACACCAGATTTGTGGCCATTATTGGAACTGAAATGTTGAATAAACCCCGAACACACGTTGTCATGTAGTGAATCTGGCCAATCGTGAACAGCTGTGTCGTCATCAGCACTCCAGCCGTCACTCTGGAGAAACTGCAGGCTGAGTCAGCCGGCTGCTCCCGAAACACTCTCGTGGTACTTTGATGCCACACGTGACGGTCATGTGCGTTGGCACAATCTCAGTTGGACAATATTTCTAACCGGTATGCACTGCTTCAGTCAGATTGCGATCGGTTCGCACAGTGCTGGTGAGTCGAACAGACCTAATGCCTGATGCTCAGTGAATCAGCTGCCTAAGATCGGATGCAGCCAGTACTTCTCACTAGTGATTCCCGATGGTTTCAGAGGATGGTTAGTCCTTGTCACCCCTGTTGTTCAGGTACACCAAGGTTTTTACACCTTTGAGTAAATCCAAGCACTTCCAAGACATTTCAATTTCCAGCACTTTAAGACTGGGTAAATTACCTTTTTGCATGCATTCTCAAAGATACCCCACAGACACCCTTACTTGTAAAACATTTGGATTTTGAGGTGCATTAGCAATTTCATTGTTCTAGACAAAATCATCAAATTGCCAACAGGCAGCGAATTTGGACCGGTACAACGGTTTATATGAATATCCTTACAATATATGATGTCCTTAGATTTTGTCACAATAAAGATTAATGTTTGTGGGGGAATGACACGTCATGTTCATACATCCTTCATTCGGGATTTAATTTACAGAACGTGTAGCAATACCCCTGATTGATGACTGATGATTCCACTGCAACTCGCGAACTATGCCACAAATTAGTTCTTGTTTGTGATGCATGATCTGAACATGACTGTAGCGTTCAACGCCGTGTGTGATTAATTATAATGCCAATAATACCTACCCTGATGCTGGGGAACCCTGCATAAGATTGTATGCATGCGGTCTTTGAATGTAGTTTAACTGTGCAGGGAATTTTTTGTTTGCTTTATATGCTCAAGCACACGCTCTCCCATGGAAAACAAACCAAGCAGACTTTCTCTTTTATCGGAGGGCTCACGTTAATAGAGCACTCTACAGCCACAGGCGCAGACTCGAGTGGAGCTGCTTATAAAATGAACCATGGTTACCCATTCAGTAAGAAGCAAATATTAACCCAATGCGCGCATTTCCAGGCACTTATTTAAATCCAAGCACTTTTATAATTAACCTCGGAAACACTGCATTAAATTTCCAGCATTTTCAAGGATTCGAACACCTGACAACGAATGTGACTAGTATGAAGCCTTGACCGTTTGATCAGGTGTATCAGGTGTACATATATATATATATATATATATATATATATATATATTCTATTTGTTAAAATATAATTATGACACATTTAAGTCATATAATATCAGACAGTGTTATATGCTATTCAGTTATTTGGGGTGTTGTATAGAGAATAATGACTCAAAAGGAAATGTATATAAATTATTACAATTAATTATGATTAATTACAATTATTTATATGAGCTGCCAGTATTAACTGTAGCAGAATTAAATTGGCATCAGTAATCTGTTCGTCCAGCGAATATTTAGCATAATTTCATATAAACTATATAAAAAATATTTTCATGGCCACAGGAAATACTTTCCTAAAGTATTAATGCATGTAGCAAAATCGGAATCGTAAAGGGACATTGATTTGTGATGCAGAATCAGAAACTCATGTAATTTATTAACTAAACATAACGCAAACTGGTCTAACAAACAAACAAACATACATACATACATACAATCACTCATACAGGGGAAAGGGCAAAAGAGATTTGATGGATGGTACAATCAGGAAAACCACCAAATTAAGCTATGAAAAGAGTCAGTTAACCATCAGAGTAAAACCATCAGCACCAATTATAAGGGGGTCTATAGCTTATACTAAACCTCTGTTTTGTATAAGTTAAATATATGATACTTGCATTTCCTTGGAATGAGCGTCTGGATTCAAAGTCTTCATGGTTTGGAGGTTCAGTGGTGTAGGAGCCGTGATCCTGTTTTGAAGAATGATGAATTCCAAAGATGTCCTGACTCAATGGTGATTGGGAGTTTCTTCAGTGGAAAGTGAAAAGAGCTAACAGAGATGTCAGCGGAGATCCTAAGATCTTTGGTGAATGGAAAGTCAAGTCACGAGGCCTGGTGTATCCTCCTCATCCCCTTAGGATCTAAAAGAACAGTATACTGAAGGCGGGTCACTGATGTGAGGCCTTTAAGGTCTGAGAAGGTTCATGCCTCTCAGGATGGGCTTGTCCAATGAGAAAGGCTAAAATTCCAAGTGGGAGGTTGGAACTAATGAAGAGTTTTACAACACTTTGTGTGAAAGCATGGCAATTTGCAAAATGGAACTCGGGTGGGGGTTCAAGACAACAATCTTCAAAATTCTTAAAATACTAATATATTGCTTATGTACCAACATATATTACTCTTGTTTAGATCATCAGAAGACAAATTCATAGATACTAAACATGGTAAAATTACATATAGGTAAGATTACATGAACGGGTGGTTTAATCGTAAGCATGCATAAAACAATCAAATTCAACAGACAATATACAAAACAGCAATAATATATGCAATGACCTAAAGGATATGTATGTTCATTCATAGAGAGGTTTTCTTATGAACTTATTAGAGAAGAGTCCCTTTTTATGGGCATTATGTGTCTGTTTTTGAGAGACTTAAAGGGTTAGTTCACCCAAAAAGGAAAATTATGTCATTAACACCCTCATGTTGTTTCAAACTCATAAGACCTCCGTTCATATTCGGAACACAGTTTAACATATTTTAGATTTAGTCTGAGAGCTTTCTGTTCCTCCAGTGAAAGTGTGTGTACAGTATACTGTCCATGTCCAGAAAGGTAATAATAACATCTTCAAAGTAATCCATGTAACATCAGAGGGTCAGTTAGAATTTGTTGAAGCATTGGAAATAAATTTTGGTCCAAAAATAACAAAAACTACAACTTTATTCAGCATTGTCTTCTCTTCCGTGTATGTTGTGAGCGCGTTCACTACAGTTTAGTGATATCCGGTTCACGAACGATTCCCTTGATGTAACCAGACCTTCTTGAACGTTCACCAAATCAAACTGAATCATTTGAAACGGTTCACGTTTGCAATACTACCTTCCTCTAGATAAGAATTGTATCATTATTTATAAATAATTTGTGAAATCCACAAACTCTACAACTCATACAGTTCCTGAACATTCTGGAAAACTTAAGTATCAGTTTGCTTTTTGGTTCAATGACTCATCAACACAGGAAGAGGAAGTGGAGTTGCATCAGAGTTCTTTAACCGCAGTCTCTCTGTTTGTGAGATTGGTAACTGTCTGAATTCTTTGTTTTGTATACTTTATACAAAATTATGTATAAAATGTATATTGCATTTCATTTTCACACGTTTTCATCATTGCCAGGCATGACGGCTCATCCTCTGTTTCAGTGTCTGATCTCTGTTGAGCGTTACCTGGCAGTGGTTCATCCTGTAACCTTTCTGAAGTACAAACCTCTCAGATATAGATCGTCTGCTGCAATGTGGCCTGGATAATTATTTTTGGATTTTTATTTTTATTTTCATGTGTTTTTATTTTAGCCTCAATCAGCATTGTGTCATTCTCAACAGTTTCTCATCTTCCTTTCCATCCAGTTGTTTTGTGTTGTGGCTGTTCTCTTAAACATATTATACCAATAGATATTCGTGTTTATACTGGTATTGTGCATGTTATGTGCTATGCACTATTACACTATTGTTATAGATGTGTTACATTGTACACTCTTCATATCACAGTACTCCAAAGATGAAAGCAAATTTACCCGCGATCACTATTTGGGGCAAAACACGAGGGCAGTTGCATTATTGATCAGACATAGCCTACAATCGTGAGTGTGTCACCTGGACGCATCAGTGAATGTTGAGTTCCTTTCGTAAATAAAATAAATAATTTTTTTTTTTTTTTTTTTTTTTTTTTTTTTTTATTATTATTTCCAACATTGTACATGTAATAATACAATATAAACAAATATTTCACACTCACATATAATACTCATTATGTATTACTTAAAAGAAAGGAAAAAAAATAAAACAAAATAGAAACAGAAAGAGGTATAGCCTACTTGTTTTATCAAAATACAGAGGAGGAGTTTAAATCTTTGTAGATGTCCATAGTTCTGGTTGCTTTTCGGTTGGAAAGTCCTTGCAATGTTTCAAAGTAAATCTTCATGTCAGCCTTAAAATGGAAGATGTTGGGTATCCTTTCAGACCATTTACATTTGTGTATATAGAACTTACCAAGTAATATAATAAGATTTAACATAAAAATGTAACTCTTTTCTATATCCTTTTTGTCATAATAAAAAATAACATCTCTTTTCTCTATGTGAATTTTAAATCCACTTAACCTATTAAATAAAAATTCCACATCAATCCAAAAGAATTTAACATAGATACATTCAAAGAAAAGATGCAAAATAGTTTCAGTATCCTTTTTGCAAAATGCACAAGATTCAGGAAGGTCATTTTTATATCTTTTTAGGAACTGGTTTGTTGGATATATTTTATGTATAATTTTAAAGTATATTTCATAAACTTTATTATTGATACAATATTTGTTATTATAAGTCCAAATCAATCTCCAATTAATATTTTCAAAATGGTCATTCCAAAAGTATTTATTTCGAGGTGTTGCAGGGCAATGAATTAGGCATCTGAAAAATGTATTATTACATTTCCTATCTTTAATATCAACACCATTTAGCAAAACCTGTTTTTTAAACATTGATTGCCTAAAAGGTTCACTACTACCTCGCAAAAGTCTTAAAAAACCTGCTGGTATTGCATCAAAAACAATGCTATATTCTCGTGGAGATATTGGAATCCCAAATGTCTTTAAAAATTCAGTATATGTAAATAAGTAGCCCTCTTTATTTATCAGTTGTGAGACCATTAGAATATCATTTTTAACCCAATTGTCATAGAAGATTGATTTATTCTTATATTTAACTGTTTTATTATTCCAAATTAACTGTTTGTGGGGGGAAAAGTTGTGTTTGTATATAAGAAGCCAACATAAAAGAGCCTGTCTATGAAAATTGGATAGCTGTATTGGGAGGTTGTTAACCTCAAAGTCACATTTTAAAAGGAACTCTATACCACCAACTTTTTCAAAAATAAGATTAGGAATTATGTACCATAGTTTGTCTGTATTCTTAATATAATTTTTTATCCAATTCAACTTGAAAATTGTATTAGAAGTACCAAAATCAAGCACATTCAAACCTCCTTGATTATAAGAATTACATAAAATATTTTTATTTAAATAGTGTGACTTGTTTTTCCATATGAAGTTAAATAAAGTGGAATCAATTTTTTTTTAAAAAGATTTTGGTACATCTAATACTTTTGCAGGATAGACTAAACGAGACAACCCCTCAGTTTTGGACAAAAGAACTCTACCTTTGAGTGATAAATCCCTCATGAGCCACATATCAAATTTCTTTTTAATTTTTCCCATAAGGGGTTGGAAATTGGATTGCACTCTGTCCGATTGATTTTTACATATATTGATACCAAGATATGTAACTTGCTCCCTAATTGGAATACCTTCAAATTCGGTTAAATGAGTATCATTCTCTTTAAGTGGAAAAAGAGTACATTTTTTTACATTTAAAGATAAACCTGAAGCTTTGGAAAAGATATTGAGACAATATATAACCTTTTTTACCTGTGATATATCTTTTAAAAAAAAAGCTGTATCATCAGCAAGCTGACAGCATTTAATTTCTTTTTCCATAATTTTGATGCCTTGAAAAGAATCATTATGTATATATAGAGCCATTGTTTGCATGACCAGAAGAAATAGGAACGGAGCCGCTGGATCTCCTTGTTTTATACCCCGGGAGATGCTAAATCTACGAGTAGTTCCCCAAGGAAGTTTAACTGAGCTATTGCAGTCACTATATAAAGTTTGTATTGCCCTTTTAAAATATTGACCAAAACCAAAAAAATCTAGTACATCAAATAAAAAATCATGTTTCACAGTATCAAAGGCTTTGTATATATATCTATAAATAGAATATAACTATTATCAGTTATGTAATCCTTATAATCAATTAAATCTAAGATTAATCGAATATTATTGCTAATATGCCGTCCTTGCATAAAGCCAGACTGGCTATCATCTATAATTGTATCTAAACACAATTTTATTCTTTGCGCAAAAATATGAGCCAATAATTTTGCATCATTATTAATTAGGGTTATGGGCCTCCAATTGTCAAGAAGCAAACAATCCTTATTGGGTTTAGGTAACAATGTAATTAAACCTTGACACATTGTTGGGGGAAGCCTACAGGTTTCCAAAGCCTCCTTAAAAACTAATAATAAGAATTCAGAAATATAACCTTGAAATACCTTATAAAATTCACCTGTAAGGCCATCATTGCCCGGGGATTTATTATCTTTTAACTTACTAAAGTTCTTTTTAAGTTCTTCAAGGGATATGTCTTGATCGCAAATATCCTTTTGAGTTTCATCAATACCTTGAGCCACACTTTTTATACAAGAGAGGAAATATGAGCTCTGACTACTGTTGTGTTCAGAGTATAGTTTTTTATAAAATTCTTCCACAAAATTAGAAATGTTTGGGGGATCTTCAGAAATCTGATCATTAATTTTAAGTTTGTATATACTATTAACACTAACATTTCTTTTTTCTAAATTATGAAAATATTTCGTATTCCTTTCACCATGTTCAATCCATTTTCGCCTAGACCGAATAAAAGCTCCCTGTGCCAAATTTTCATAGATATTGTCCAATTCAGCTTGTAATTCAAATAAATTATTGATGCCAGCTTGTGATTGCTCATTTTTTCCATATATAGAAATTATTTCCTTGAGTATTCTATCTTGTCTCTGTCTTTTTTCCTTAGATAATTCTTTTGCCCTTTTGATGGCCATATTACGAATCTGAAATTTTGTATAATCCCAATGTTTACCATATATTTTGTCTTTTTTTGCTTTTATCAAATTTTCATTTATGATTTTTTTGTCTTTTTCTTTGAAGATTTTATCACTCAAAAGTGAACTTTATATTTTATTGAATGATCCCTTATACATAGTACTAATGTAATCATATTATGATCAGAAAAAACTGAGGGTTCTATTTTGGTTTCTTCCACATTGTCTAGTAACTCATTTGAAATAAGCCAAAAGTCAATCCTGGATCTCTTAGATAAATCTTTATTGTTCCAAGTGAACTGGATTTGCTGTGGATTTTTAAGTCTCCATATGTCACAACAGTTTAGATGCATGCATAGATTATTAAACTCTCCATAAGTGCCTCTTAAGGATCTTTGAGGTTGACAGTCTTTTATGGGGTCACTTATGCAGTTCCAATCGCCCCCCAAAATTAGTTTAGCGTTGATGAAAGAATTCAATAACTCGTTTATTAGTTCATCAAATTCCGCAAAAAGGAGTGTGTTTCTATTACTATTATTATGACCATATATATTGCCCATAATGAAAATATTCTCCATATATTCAATAACTAAAATGACCCATCTTCCTTAATCATGAACAACATTTTTAAGGATTTTCCCCTGAAAGGAGCCCTTTAATATGGCAACGCCAGCAGATTTGCTGTTTCCATAAGCCATCCAGATATTGTCACCCCACTGATTTTTCCAGAAATTAAAATCTGAAGCTAAGGCATGCGTTTCTTGTAGAAAGTAAAAATCTGCCTTGAAAGATTTACAAAATAAAAATACAGCTTTCCTCTTAATCTGTTCTCGTATACCTCTCACGTTAAGTGAATAAAATGACAAAGACAACTTGAAAAGTAGAACAAGTTAACTCGAAAAGAAAAAGCCTGAGCTTTAAATATAACAAAGAAAGAAAATGATTTTCTTCACCTTTTTTTCCTAATTAGAACAAGCAAACTTGGGTTTATAAATCAGACTTTTTAACTGTCAAACAAATATGCTATAACAGCATATCTCTAAACGTAGCCTATTAAGGATAGGCTAACTGAACTTCTCAACAAAATTAAATAGGAAACTTCACTTTTAGATCACGTCAGAGCTATCATTCATTACATTTTTATTTCTTTACCCTCAATGATGGCTTTGGCTCCGACGAAGAAGGCTTTTCTCCCTTGCTTCCGTGCCTCTTCAATCTGTGGCCACAGTTTAGTGCGTGTCTCTTTGTCTTTTGTAGTTAAGTCTTCTCCGAATTTTAACTTCTTTATCTTGAGGAATTCCGAATTCTTCGCGCATTTCCATACTTTTTCTTTGGTCGATCTAGATGTAAATCTTGTTATCACCGGTCGAGTTTTACCATCCTCTCTCCTCCCGATCCTATGGCTTACATCAATTTGGGTGCGAAGATCTTCTTCGGGGTCTTGAATGACTGCCTTACAGATGTCAATCACACGCTGTTTTACGTCTTCTCCTTCCCGCTCTGGTAAGCCGTACAGCCTCAGGTTCCATCTTCTGTGATAGCGTTCCATTTCATTCAATCTGTCATCCAGGCCTGTTATTTTCTTCTGATGGTCATCACTTGCACTTTTAACCGTTGTTATTTCTGTTTTCATGTCTTGAACTTCTTTGAAGAGAAACTCCGAAGACTCCTTTAAGGCTTCGATGGAGTCCGCATTTTTCTTTATCAGGCCTGCAAGATTGTCCGCGTTCTCTTTTATTTTTTCAGCCACAAGCCTCACGATGTTATCTTGCAGCTCGGAGAGTGTAGGTTCAACTTTCCCTCTCTTTGCTACCGGAGTGCACGGAGCTGACTCGGGAAGAGAGACAACTCCTCCGTCAGAGTTAGTGTAGGAATGTATATCACCTGCTTTAACAACTTCCATAACATCCTCCGTCACATCTCTGTTCTCATTGGTGAATGAAAGCGTCTTGTTTGTCTTTTTACCTTGATCTCTTGCTCTTTTGTCTGTCATCTTTGAGTTTGTTTCCTTTTTACCCCTTAGCAACTGTGCTAAATAGTCTGCTTAAATCAAACTCACGCTGAAAAAGTGTCCAAATCGTCCTCTTGTTAAGACAGCAATATAAATATATATTTCCAATTATTTGCACTGATCGAATTTAACTTTTAAGGTGAGAAAATCATCTATTTTTCTTTAGCCTTGAATATTGCCAACGGTCTCGGCCGCCATCTTAGCCAGCCCCCCCAGCCGACATGTAGCTGATTAACTATATGGGCAGGGGTTCACGTCATTTTCAATAAATAAAATTTCCTGTCAGAAAAACTGCATGAAACGTCTCATGTCTGTTCCTTGTGTATCATCTGCAGTGAAGTTTGGAGGCTTTACGCATGCACAGAAATCAAATGTAACGTTTTCTGATGTTTCTATATGGACGAGACACTTTTGGAAAACACTTGAAAACGCTAGTGTGGTCAGAGAGCATTTTAAAATGAAAACACTGTTTTCAAATGTATCCGAATTAATGTAAACGTAGCCTAGCCTTAGTAACCATTCATTCAAACATACTGATTTATTAAGGAAGAAAACACCACTGCATGCTGCTAGTAGATGTACATTTAATAAATTTATTGATCTTCTTTGGATGAGAAAAAAAAAAAAAGAGTCAAATGTTGAATCTAATCCAGTGGGTTAATTATAACAAAATGGTAGCCTGTCTCTTTAAGATCTTCGCGCAAATGTTACAGGAGGAACAAGAAGCGAGGCCAGTCACGATTACAAACAGATTTTTTTTTTTTTTTTGAACTGGAAAAAAATTAATTGAATGCAAGAAAATGTTTATTTGATTTAGCATATTTCATTGATATTCTATTTGAGTTTATGAATCAGCTCAATACGGAGATATTTAACTTTGTGATGGGATTTGTACATTGCTGTTCAGGATTCAATATGGAGCCGCTCAAAGCAAAAGGATCAAGTGACTGGTATAATGTTATTTTTTTATTTTATTTTTTACAATCAACAATTATTTAAATTTAATGTTGATATGGAGATGTCTGTCTTTCTGTGTCTGTGTAGTTTGGACAGGCACAGTTTAACTGTTGTTTTATATTGGAAAGAGTAGGCTACTGTGAAGTTTTAGGTTTTACATGCATTTTCCACTGTAGTGAAAATTGGATAATTGTAAGTTTTTATCTATAATAATGTGAAGCTGAATTAGATTTTGAATTGGTTTTAGTATTTGGAACAACTGGTTTTAGAAGTCCCAAGGTCAAAGTACAAGCGTTGGGGTGATCAGGCGTTTGCAGTTGCTGCCCCAAGACTTTGGAACAAGTTACCCCCTGATATCCGTACAACTGCAGATGAAACTCTTTTTAGGTCTAAACTTAAAACCCACCTGTTTAGGATGGCTTTTAATACATAGTAGTGGTGACACAATTTCCCTCTTGCTGTTTTCTTTTTTGTTATATGTATTTATTGTATGATATGATGTTTATTGTATTCTATGATGTGAAGCACTTTGGATACCTGACGGTTGTTGTAAAGCGCTATACAAATAAATGTTGATTGATTGATTGATTGAATTGAAATTAAACTGGTTGCTTTACAGATTTCCATGATACTAAAGGCATATTCCATTGAGGAAGAGTACTGCTATTAATAAATGTAGTTACTAAGAAAAACAGAAAAGAACAAAGACATTAACAGTCACTATCTTAAATGGTTAGTTCACCCAAAAATTTTAATTATCCATGTTTTACTCACCCTCGAGGCATAAGGTGTCCTTTAAAAGACGTCATGATTTCCCTTTTGTCCCTTTATTTATTCATTTACTTATTTGAACTATTGACGTCTGCCTCACTAGTTGGTTTTCAACAGGTTTCACTTTATTAGTGAGGACATTTTTTAATAGTAAGTATAGTTAAACCTGTACACACACACACTACCCCCATGCCTAGCCCTACCCCTACACATAATCCTCATTTACATTTCTGCTGCATGTTTGTTTAGTGATTTGAATCATGGGAATCTTTGGTTGCCTTCATGAGTGGCTTGAAATCTGAATACACTAGAGATGTCAATCTCATAACTGAGGCCAATGCGATACACATCTCGATGCATAGCAAACGATACCATACATTGATACATATGAAGCAGCTACAGATGCCATGCGAAACGATTCACCCCTAATACGATGCAGTGCGATCTGATTTCTATTCTATTCGATTCGATTCAACACAATGTGATTCGATGCAACGCGATGCAATGGAAAAAATATGATCACTTTTATTCCTCCGGTGATCCACAGTGCAAAGTGTTTTCCTGTTCTTTGGTTTACTGCTGTGTTTTGTTATTTTTTGGCTGGTTTTGTGCAGCTGGTTCTTCTTCTGGGGAGTGTTGGAAACAGCCACTGTTCTCTGTGAAACATTTTAAAGTTAGCAGCTACAATGTAAACAACATTAAGTAATTAATTATTTATTTATTTATTTAGCTAGTTAGTTAATTAAGTAAGCTAGTGTGATTCCATAACATGATGTGTAGAATGGCCAGCAGTCATTTACATAACTGTTTTATTCATATGCAAATTTTGTATTTTCTATGCATGTTTATCAAATATAGCTAATTTACATTGTTATTTATTATGTGGTTTTGTTTTTGAATAAAGCATTACAAGATTACCATTTCACATCTTACATATTGTCTAAGAGATTCTATCAGATGTGTCTTTGCATTGTTTTGCATTCGTGTTTATACCACAAATATAGTACCTTGCCATGCTTTTGCATTTTGGGCCAACTGCAATGTAGTCAGTTTTTTAACAAAATGTTTCTCATAGAAGTCAGAAAATCCTTTTTTTTTTTCAGTTTTTTTTTCTCTCTTTCTTTTCAAACGTTTAAGCCATTTGAATCAAATGTATCATTTTGCAGCTCATGATTTTTTATTTTTTTATTATTATTATTAATTTGCATATCCACTTTATGTGAAGTGTTGCATTTAATGCCATTTATTTATTTGACAGCTTTAAAGACTACAAAAAAAAAGCTAAGAGTAAGTATTATTAACATCTAGAGGTACTGGACAATCAATCTTTAGGTGACAAATAGATAGAATGATTTTTACAGTCAATAAAATGCAAATAACAATCAAATAAACATCATTTGTTTGATATTAATGAATGCAACTATATTTTTAAGTAGTTTCGGTATTGCACATCACAATTACTGAATGTGTGCATTTAATAAGTTACCTTAACTTCATACCTGCACGCAAAAATATTTTATTATCGTTTGTTTTGGTTATTTGGATTTTAAATCTGGAATTGCAGAAATAGTGACTGGAATATATTGAAAACGTGTGGACTTTTTTTTTTCTACCATGCTGTCTTAAGCTGAAAAGATATGGAAGAAATTAACTCTAGAATGAGCTTCACTACAAACTCAACAAATCATTCCATTGAACTAGTGAGCAATGTGACACTGTTTGTGTGCAGCATCAGCTTTCTTTTTGGTTTTCCTTTACACTTTTATGTTATATGGCTCATTGTTACAGAAACCGCAACTGTAACATACTTTTTCAACCTTAATCTGTCTGTTTGTGAAACTGCAAACTGTCTGGAATGTTTAATTGATATACCGTCATTTTGGTTTTCGATTTTCAAAAGATCATCCCAATTTTTTCAAGGACTCACCATCACTGGTCGTCCTTTGTTTCAGTGTCTGATCAGTGTTGAGCGTTACTTGTCAGTGGTTCATCCTGTAACCTTTCTAAATTTTAGACCTTTCAGATATAAAGTAATCTGCTGCGCTGCTTGTTGGAAATCCACTCTTGGTTCTTGTTTTGCATGTTTATCTCATTCAACAGTAGTCCATATACATGGTTGTTCACAGTGCAGTTTCCACTTTTCACTTTTGTTCAGTTCAGTTGTTTTCTCTTGTGGCAATTCTCAGAACTCTGAAGCAGTCAGGTCCAGAAGAGCAAGAGAAAGGAAAAGAGAAGGAAAACCAAATGAAAAGAAGAGCATTTTGTGACGGTGGGTGAAAGGACAGTCTGGAAGCAAATGCAAGTTTACTGACTTAATGAGAAGATATAAAGTGAGTACATAAACAAACAATGATGATGAGACAGCGACACTCCGAGGGGATGGTGAAGAGGTGAGGAATCCAACTGATGGCGGAGAGAAGGTGAGTAATCCGGATGATGACGGCGTGAAGCAACAGGAGAGGATGGCACATGAACTGCGGGGAATCGAGCCGAAGGTAAGTGTTCGTGGCTGAGTGAATGTGCGGAGAGAGGATGAGGTTCTAGGGAAACACAGACATCCAAACGCAAACGACACTGAGAGCCAACGAACAGGGGAACCACATCAAACATTAGACAACGATCTCACAAACACAAGACGTGAGACAAGCCATTACAACCCGAATTCCGGAAAAGTTGGGACGTTTTTTAAATTTTAATAAAATGAAAACTAAAGGAATTTCAAATCACATGAGCCAATATTTTATTCACAATAGAACATAGATAACGTAGCAAATGTTTAAACTGAGAAATTTTACACTTTTATCCACTTAATTAGCTCATTTAAAATTTAATGCCTGCTAGAGGTCTCAAAAAAGTTGGCTAGGGGGCAACAAATGGCTAAAAAAGCAAGCAGTTTTGAAAAGATTCAGCTGGGAGAACATCTAGTGATTAATTAAGTTAATTGATATCAGGTCTGTAACATGATTAGCTATAAAAGCTTTGTCTTAGAGAAGCAGAGTCTCTCAGAAGTAAAGATGGGCAGAGGCTCTCTAATCTGTGAAAGACTGTGTAAAAAAATTGTGGAAAACTTTAAAAACAATGTTCCTCAACGTCAAATTGCAAAGGCTTTGCATATCTCATCATCTACAGTGCATAAAATCATCAAAAGATTCAGAGAAACTGGAGAAATCTCTGTGCGTAAGGGACAAGGCCAGAGACCTTTATTGGATGCCCGTGGTCTTCGGGCTCTCAGACGACACTGGATCACTCATCGGCATGATTGTGTCAATGACATTACTAAATGGGCCCAGGAATACTTTCAGAAACCACTGTCGGTAAACACAATCCGCCGTGCCATCAGCAGATGCCAACTAAAGCTCTATCATGCAAAAAGGAAGCCATATGTGAACATGGTCCAGAAGCGCCGTCGTGTCCTGTGGGCCAAGGCTCATTTAAAATGGACTATTTCAAAGTGGAATAGTGTTTTATGGTCAGACGAGTCCAAATTTGACATTCTTGTTGGAAATCACGGACGCAGTGTCCTCCCGGCTAAAGAGGAGGGAGACCTTCCAGCATGTTATCAGCGTTCAGTTCAAAAGCCAGCATCTCTGATGGTATGGGGTTGCTTAAGTGCATACGGTATGGGCAGCTTGCATGTTTTGGAAGGCTCTGTGAATGCTGAAAGGTATATAAAGGTTTTAGAGCAACATATGCTTCCCTCCAAACAACGTCTATTTCAGGGAAGGCCTTGTTTATTTCAGCAGGACAATGCAAAACCACATACTGCAGCTATAACAACAGCATGGCTTCGTCGTAGAAGAGTCCGGGTGCTAACCTGGCCTGCCTACAGTCCAGATCTTTCACCTATAGAGAACATTTGGCGCATCATTAAATGAAAAATACGTCAAAGACGACCACGAACTCTTCAGCAGCTGGAAATCTATATAAGGCAAGAATGGGACCAAATTCCAACAGCAAAACTCCAGCAACTCATAGCCTCAATGCCCAGACGTCTTCAAACTGTTTTGAAAAGAAAAGGAGATGCTACACCATGGTAAACATGCCACGTCCCAACTATTTTGAGACCTGTAGCAGAAATCAAAATTGAAATAAGCTCATTTTGTGCATAAAATTGTAAACTTTCTCAGTTTAAACATTTGCTATGTTATCTATGTTCTATTGTGAATAAAATATTGGCTCATGTGATTTGAAAGTCTTTTAGTTTTCATTTTATTAAAATTTAAAAAACGTCCCAACTTTTCCGGAATTCGGGTTATATATAGTGGATGAGTAATGAGTGACAGCTTTTGCTGATACAATTAACGGAGACGCCCACAACTAATCAGTGCAGACGCGGAACACACAAAATTCCCCACAAACTGTAAACACCCCTAGATCACGGTTTACCAACCGTGAAAGTACCCCCCCCCCTCTAAGAACTCCTCCTGGAGTTCACAGAAGGGCCCAAAGCCGTTTGTTGGCGGCTGTGGTTTGTTGTTGGCGGCTGTACTGCGTTTGAGCTCCATCACTATATTCTTTTCATTGACTATTTTTAACTCAAAAATCAATTTCATACATCATCGTTTCCGTTTATATAACGTGTGAATATATCCTCTATTGTATTCTACAACAAAAACAATCAGAACGCCTCACTATCACTAGTTTTATTTTTAAAACTAGTTTTAAAACTTTATTTTTATTTTTATTAGCTTTTAGTCCGTTAGCATCAGCGGCGTGGTTGCAGCTAACTGCGCTTACATTGCTAATACTCTATTCACACGCATTACCACTGCTGTACTCACTGTTACTTGCTTTAATGGCGGATGAATGTCTCCACTCTGTGCAGCTCGAGTTCGAGGCCGTGGGAAAGCAGATTCGCGACCTGGAGGTGAGGCAGGCCCAGCTGAGAGAGCGGAGAGCCGCGCTGGAATCATCCTGGGCTGACGCTCACAAGTCCGGGGTAAGTATACAGCGATCTGCTAACAGTCCCACCACGTCTACTCCGTGTGTTTCTCTGCACAGGCCCGGTGCACCCAGGACGCGATCTCCCAGATGTCCTTCACTGCGACGGCGGGACACCACGGACCCTGGGTGCATCCACAGCGGAGGATGCGAGCCGGGTCCCGGGCGACGACTTCTCCCCCTCCTGCCTTCGACATCTCCATCCGGAACCGCTTCGCTCCCCTCCGCGAGACAGGACGCGATGCTGTGATCATCGGAGACTCCATCGTCCGACACGTAAGTGCTACGTTAGCCGAAGGTAAAGTGCACACTCATTGTTTGCCTGGTGCTCGTGTTCTCGATGTTTCTGCGCAGATACCCGCGATCCTGAAGGCCGACGAGAGCCCCAGAGCGGTCGTGCTTCACGCCGGGGTTAACGACACCACGCTGCGGCAGACGGAGACGCTGAAGAGGGACTTCAGCAGCCTGATCGAGACGGTTCGCAGCACGACGCCCGCGGCGACGATCGTCGTGTCAGGACCACTGCCCACGTATCGACGAGGACACTAAAGGTTCAGTAGACTTTTTGCTTTAAATGAATGGTTGTTGTCATGGTGTAAAGAACAGAAACTGCTATTTGTTAATAACTGGAATCTTTTCTGGGAGCGTCCTAGGCTGTTTCGCGCTGATCAATTACACCCCAGCAGAATCGGAGCGGAGCTGCTCTCTGACAACATCTCCAGGACACTTCGCTCCATGTGACTAGTAAGACAATTCTCTAATAACTATTATGATGAGTTTTGTTCCACCCGCTTAAATGATAAAAGTACTTGCGCTGTAAAAACTATTAAGACTGTGTCTGTTCCCCGAAATAGTGAGGTCAAAATATAATGTAGGATCTAGAAAAAATCTTATCCTAATTAAACCAGAAAAATGTAAAGTAAATGAACAAAAACAATTTTTAAAGTTTGGGCTCATAAATATTAGATCACTCACACCCAAAGCAGTTATTGTAAATGAAATGATCACAGATAATAGTTTTGATGTACTCTGCTTGACTGAAACCTGGCTAAAACCAAATGATTATTTTGGTCTAAATGAGTCTACTCCACCAAACTACTGTTATAAGCATGAGCCCCGTCAGACTGGTCGTGGCAGAGGTGTTGCAACAATATATATATAGTGATATTCTCAATGTTACCCAGAAAACAGGATACAGGTTTAACTCTTTTGAAATACTTCTGCTAAATGTTACACTGTCAGACATGCAAAAGAAGTCTAATGTATCTCTTGCTCTGGCTACTGTGTATAGACCACCAGGGCCGTATACAGAATTCCTAAAATAATTTGCAGATTTCCTCTCAGACCTTCTAGTTACAGTTGATAAGGCGCTAATCACGGGAGATTTTAATATTCACGTTGATAATGCAAATGATACATAAGGACTTGCGTTTACTGACCTAATAAACTCCTTTGGAGTCAAGCAAAATGTCACCGGCCCACTCATCGTTTTAATCATACACTAGATCTAATTATATCGCATGGAATCGATCTTACTGCTATAGATATTGTACCCCAAAGTGATGATATTACAGACCATTTCCTTGTATCGTGCATGCTGCATATAACTGATATTAACTATATGTCTCAGCGTTACCGTCTGGGCAGAACTTTTGTTCCAGCCACCAAAGACAGATTCACAAATAACCTGCCTGATCTATCTCAACTGCTATTTGTACCCAAAAATACACATGAATTAGACAAAATTACTGACAACATGGGCACTATTTTCTCTAATACATTAGAAGCTGTTGCCCCCATCAAATTGAAAAAGGTTAGAGAAAAACGTACTGTGCCATGGTATAACAGTAATACTCACTCTCTCAAGAAAGTAACTCGTAGTCTTGAACACAAATGGAGAAAAACTAACTTGGAAGTTTTTAGAATTGCATGGAAAAACAGTATGTCCAGCTATAGACAGGCTCTAAAAACAGCTAGGGCAGAGCATATCCACAAACTCATTGAAAATAACCAAAACAATCCAAGGTTTTTATTTAGCACAGTGGCTAAATTAACAAATTACCAGACGCCACCTGATTAAAATATTCCACCAACGTTAAATAGTAATGACTTTATGAATTTCTTCACTGATAAAATAGATAACATTAGAAATACAATAGCGAATGTAGATTCTACAGCGTCTAACACTTCAGTTTCATCCATCGCACCCAAAGATAAACTGCAGTGCTTTACAAATATAGGACAGGAAGAGCTAAATAAACTTATCACTGTATCTAAACCAACAACATGTTTATTAGATCCTGTACCCACTAAATTACTAAAAGAGCTGTTACCTGTAGCCGAAGAACCGCTTCTCAATATCATTAACTCGTCGTTATCTTTAGGTCACGTCCCAAAACCATTCAAGCTGGCGGTTATCAAGCCTCTTATTAAGAAACCAAAACTAGATCCTAGTGTACTGGCAAATTATAGGCCTATTTCAAATCTTCCATTTATGTCTAAAATTTTAGAAAAAGTTGTGTCTGCTCAATTGAGCACCTTCCTGCATAAAAATGATCTGTATGAAGAATTTCAGTCAGGTTTTAGGCCCCACCATAGCACAGAAACTGCACTTGTTAAAATTACAAATGACCTGCTTCTTGCGTCAGATCAAGGCTGCATCTCATTTCTAGTCTTACTTGATCTTAGTGCTGCGTTCGACACCATAGATCATGACATACTCATAGATCGATTACAAAACTATACAGGTATTCAAGGGCAGGCTCTAAGATGGTTTAGATCCTACCTGTCCGATCGCTATCATTTTGTTTACTTAAATGGGGTGTCATCTCATTTATCATCAGTAAAATATGGAGTGCCACAAGGATCCGTCCTAGGTCCCCTTCTATTTTCAATATACATGTTGCCCCTTGGTAATATTATTAGAAAATACGGAATTAGCTTCCACTGTTATGCTGATGATACTCAGCTATATATCTCAACGAGACCAGATGAAACTTCCCAATTATCTAAGCTAACAGAGTGTGTTAAAAATGTAAAAGATTGGATGACAAATAATTTTCTCCAATTAAATTCGGATAAGACAGAGATATTAATTATTGGACCAAAAAAACACCACACAGAATCTTGTAGATTACAATCTGCAACTAGATGGATGCACTGTTACTTCCTCTACAGTCAGAAATCTGGGTGTTATATTGGACAGCAATTTGTCTTTTGAAAATCATATTTCCAATGTTACAAAAACTGCATTCTTCCATCTTAGAAACATTGCCAAGCTACGAAACATGTTATCTGTTTCTGATGCAGAAAAGCTAGTTCATGCATTCATGACCTCTAGACTGGACTATTGTAATGCACTTCTAGGTGGTTGTCCTGCTTCGTCAATAAACAAGCTACAGGTAGTCCAAAATGCAGCAGCTAGAGTCCTTACCAGGTCAAGAAAATATGATCATATTACCCCAATTTTACAGTCTCTGCACTGGCTACCTATTAAGTTCCGTATCAGTTACAAATTATCATTACTTACCTATAAGGCCCTAAATGGTTTATCTCCTGCGTACCTAACTAGCCTTCTACCACGCTACAACCCATCACGCACCCTAAGGTCACAAAACGCTGGACTTTTGGTAGTTCCTAGGATAGCAAAGTCCACTAAAGGAGGTAGAGCTTTCTCACATTTGGCTCCCAAACTCTGGAATAGCCTTCCTGATAATGTTCGGGGTTCAGACACACTCTCTCTGTTTAAATCTAGATTAAAAACGCATCTCTTTCGCCAAGCATTCGAATAATGTATCTCTTAAATTGTGAGTGTAGTTTAGGGCTGGGCGATATACAAAAAAAAATGATATCTCGATATTGTCAATTTTTTTACGATATTCGATATATATCTCGATATGTTTGCATTTGCATTTAAATAATAAAAAATAAAACATGATTTTCTTTTGCCCATTAAAAAAAAAAAAAAAAAAAAAAACATTTAGATTAAACAGCTAATTTAAGCAGTTAAAAAATCTAGACCAAAAGATCACTTACTGCTTTTTATTAAATGAATACATGTAGGCCTATATGTAACTGAAGCAGTGCAAATTAAGTAACAGTTACAGAAAGTGCATTCTGTCAACTTTTTAGTGCATGCAATTCACAATTTAAACTATGCAACTGGGATAAGTATTTTATTTTAATTATTTTAACAAGTTTTTAAGCTAAGAACACAAGTCTGTCAACTGTCTGTGGTTTTAAGCTCTGTGGAATGAAACTATGTTCCTACTGACACTAAAAACCCTCTTAGATGGGGAGCTAGTTGCTGAAGCACATAGCTATTTCTTATATATAAATATATATAAATGAATACCAAAGACTTTTGCATTCTCTCTGTCTATATTATGGAAACTGGTAAACATATCAGTGAAATTCCCCAATAGTAATTCCAAATAGCCATAGCCTATGTTTCTCTATTCAAACATCAGCGGTCGAGTAAGTGCATTTATTTTGCGATCACAAACGCAAACAATACAGTTGAGATCTCACGACAGAACACAGACCGGCTGAACGACGCTTTAATTAGATCGCTCAATTCCAGCTTGTTAGTGTTTTCAGATTATCGTCGGCGGCTCTTCCGCAATGAGGAGTGAGCACGTGCGCATGGTTGCCAGATTGCTTAAAATAAGCAAACACTGGGCAGAAAATGTATCCTTGTAACAGTGGAGCTCTGATTCGGAGATTTAAACTCTTGTTATCTGGCAACCGCTATCATTACAGCTCTCGTAGTAGAGGGGCGTAGAGCAGTCAGCAGTTACAGGTTCCTTTTTTGGACATTCGGCGCGTTCTTTTGGGAAAGTATGGTTGAATTTGAAATATTCGATATTCCCGATATATTCAAATTGTACATCGTCATCAAAATTATTCCGATATTATCGCTAATATTCGATATATCGCCCAGCCCTAGTGTAGTTGCATCTGCATTTTTATTCTTTAGCTTGGGTTAAACTAATTTTACTTTGTTGGATCAGCAGCTATGCTAATGATGTCTCTATTTTGTTTCTATGTTTTGCCACGGGATTTACACAAGCTCCAGTCTGCATCCAGAACACCTGAGAAGAGATGATGCTGACCCTCAGAGGACCCCAGATGATCCTAACCTTGAATCAACAAACAGAACTAACAATTATTGCTACATGTGTGACTGCATCATATAATTACTATTAATTAATAATATTGATTGTTCATCATCTAGCTGACTACGTCTTGTATTATTATTATTATTTTTCTTTTTCTAAAATCCTGTCAAACGTGCACAAACTACTAGCTACTACTAAATATTGTAGAAACATAATTTTCTGTAAAGTTGCTTTGTAACGATTTGTATTGTAAAAAGCGCTATACAAATAAACTTGAATTGAATTGAAGGGCCTACATGCTGATTGTAGTCATCAATAAGGGAGTGATCCAATATGTCCCTAGCAGGTACCCAACTCCTCTCCTCCGGACAGTAACCTTCCCAGTCCACCAGATACTGGAATCCTCGTCCCCTCCGTCTCGAGTCCAGAATACGATTAACCGAATATGTCGGTTCCCCATCTACAAGACGCGGCGACGGGGGAACCGGAGTAGGCGGATTAATACGTGCATAAAACACGGGTTTAATTTTGGACACATGAAAGGCGGGGTGTATCCTCTTGTACGCAGGAGGTAGTTTGAGGCGGACTGTCATCGGACTAATTATTTTGGTGATAGTGAACGGGCCGATAAATTTGGGAGCTAATTTATTAGAAACGGACCGCAGAGGAATGTTACTGGTAGAAAGACGTAGATGGGAGACTTTGACCGGTGGGGATCGGCCTTGGCCTTAGTGCGCTCCCTCACCCGGAGCAGAGTCTCGCGGGCTCTGGTCCAGGTGTGGTGATACCTCTGGACAAACGCGTGAGCGGAGGGGACCGTGACTTCAGATTCCAGAATGGGAAACGCTGGTGGCTGGTACCCTACACTACACTAAAACGGAGTAAAGCCCTGCATTTCAGCCCGAGCCCGACAGGCCCCGACTTATTTATGCCCCTAGGGCCGGGCTTCGGGCCAATTTTCACGTTATAGCTCACATGCGGGCTTTTTTGGATTATCCTTCTATTTATATTTTTAGACATTAATAAAAATAAATAAATGAGAAGTTGACGTTGACGATAGAAAAACAAACATAGAAAGACATTTCATAACCTCATAACTTTAATAATATGACAATTCAACCCGTTACAATTACACTGACATACTGACATGACAGTCTCACGCACGCACGCACGCTTTTCCGTCAGCGCGACCCACGATTATACTTCACTTATATCCACTTATTGTAGTAGTAGCAGCTATTAGAGGCCGCTAAATTAATGTATTAATCATAGCCTAGTTGGCCAACTAATAATTATAAAATGATGATTCATGCAGTGGCGAGCATTTCTGTGTCTGCACCTGTTGCTGCTGGCCACGCAGCGAAGAAGAGAGCGCTGGCCGAGTTTGAAAACATTGTGGAGCAGGACGAGGATGACGATGATGAAGTACAGCAATACATGCGCCTCAATCACAACATGCAAGGTGATGGACGAGATGTGCTGCTATGGTGGAAAGACCCTGCTACCGCAACTGTCAAGACTGGCTCGCTCTGTGTTTAGTGTCCCGCCAGCAGCAGCAGCGAACGTGTCTTCAGCGCAGCGGGAAGAGTGATAGAAGAGAGGAGGACTGGGTTAAAACCTTCCAATAAATAAACATTAAACTAACTGTCTGTGTGATATGCTTGAAGTGTTTTATATCTATGAATTTTATTGTAGCCAAGTATTAGCGTTAATTTGAGAGGCTTAATTGATTAAATATGTTTTAGGCTACTCGCTGTCGGCTCGGCTGATTAACGTTAATCGTCATTTAAAAAAAAAATGCTCCAAACATTTTTCTAACCAACTTGATAAAGAAATGAAAAGAAACATAACACAAAACTGACCCCTTTTTTAATTGCTGCAAATAGGGCAGGCGTCCGCTGTGTAATAAAATAAATAAATAAATAAAAACACAGGCTCGTGTCGGACTCGGGCTGATAATTCTGATGAGCTGTCGGACACGGGTCGGGCTAGGGCCTGAGCGTCTCGGGCCAGGGCCGGGCTCGGGCCTAGATTTGAGGCCCGTGCCGGGCTCTAAAACGGAGAGAGGCACGTAGCTGACACTGGCAACGAATTGTGGGCGTACTCCACCATAGAGAGTTGTTGACTCCAGGAAGAAGGATTCTTGGAGACCAAACATCGCAACGTCCTCTCTAAATCTTAGTTGGCTCGCTCAGATTGCCCGTTGCTTTGGGGATGATAACCCGACGACAACTGACTGCCCCTAACAATTTGCAAAACTCTTTCCAAAATTTGGATATAAACTGAGATCCCCTGTCCGAAACCACGTCTACCGTGAGGCCATGAAGCCGAAAGACGTGATCTAAAACAGTGACAGCTGTCTCCTTGGCTGTCGGTAATTTGGGCAAGGGAATGAAATGTGCCGCCTTCGAGAACCGGTCCACTACGGTCAAAACGACCGTCATGCCACTAGAGGGCGGGAGGGCGGTAACAAAATCTAGAGCGATATGGGACCAGGGTCTCGAAGGGACAGACAGCGGTTGAAGAAGCCCATCAGGAGGTCGGTTAGATGACTTACCACTGGCACAAACTGAGCATGCCAAAACAAAATCGTGGACATTGCGAGCCATACGTGGCCACCAGAATCGGTGTCAAACCAACCCATTAGTTCTACTTATCCCTGGGTGACAAGCCACGTTAGAACAATGACCCCACTGGACAACTTCGGACCTTAACTCCTCCGGCACAAATAAACAGTTCGGTGGGCAACCAGACGGAGGCGTTACCCCTTCTAAGGCCGTCTTGACCTTCGACTCGACCTCCCATACGAGTGCTGAGACCACTAATCTCTCAGGCAAAATACACTCGGGAGTAACGGGACAGGCGGAGGGATCAAAAAGACGTGACAAAGAATCGGGTTTGACGTTTTTGGAACCCGGGCTGTACGATAGGGTAAATTCAAAACGACCGAAAAAAAGTGCCCACCGAGCCTGCCTGGAAATGAGTCTTTTGGCAGTTCTGATGTATTCTAAATTCTTGTGATTGGTCCAAACAATAAAGGGAACCCCTGAACCCTCCAACCAGTGGCGCCACTCCTCTAACGCTAATTTGACCGCCAACAACTCTCTATTGCCAATGTCATAATTACGTTCGGCAGGAGATAGTCGATGTGAAAAAAACACGCAAGGGTGTACCTTATCGTCCGAGCAGCACGTTGGGACAACACTGCTCCTACCCCCACCTCTGACGCGTCGACCTCCACCACGAACTGCCGTGTAGGATCAGTGGCCACTAAGATGGGAGCCGAAACGAAGTGGTTCTTGAGGTTAGTGAACGCAGCCTCAGCTGTGTCCGACCACCTGAACGGACTACTGAGGGAGGTCAAGGCTGTCAGAGGTGAGGCTAGTTGAATGAAATTACGAATGAAACGTCGATAGAAATTGGCGAACCCCAGAAACCACTGTAGGGCCTTACGAGGGACTGGAGATGGCCAATCTATCACAGCCTTAACTTTGTCAGGGTCCATACGTATTCCCTCGGACGAAACGATATACCCTAAGAAGGGAACAGACTGTGCATGGAATACGCACTTCTCCGCTTTGACAAAAAGCCCATTCTCTAGTAACCTCTGGAGCACTCGTCTGACGTGTTGAACGTGTTCCTGGAGAGATGAAGAAAAAATCAGTATGTCATCCTGGTAGACATATATAAACTGATCTACCATATCTCTCAACACGTCATTCATGAGTGCTTGGAACCCCGGGCGAGTTGGAGAGCCCGAACGGCATCACCAAGTACTCAAAGTGCCCTCTAGGGGTGTTAAAGGCGGTTTTCCATTCATCCCCCTTCCTGATGCGGACCAAATGATAAGCATTACGTAAATCCAATTTTGTTAATAAAGATGCTCCCTGCAACCTCTCGAAAGCTGAAGACATGAGTGGTAAAGAATAAGTATTCTTAATAGTAATGTTGTTCAACTCTCAGTAATCAAGGTCGCAGCGAACCATCCTTCTTACCCACAAAAAAGAAACCCGCCCCCGCTGGAGAAGAGGAAGGACGGATGAACCCAGAGGCTAAGAAATCAGAAATATATTTCTCCATGGCCTCCCTCTCAGGAATAGAAAGAGAGTATAACTTGCCCTTAGGCGGAGACTTACCTGACACTAAGTCTATGACACAGTCGTAGGGACGATGCGGAGGAAGAGAAGCAGCACGGGACTTACTGAACACTTCCTTCAGGTCCAGATACTCAACGGGCACGTTTGGCAAAACCATGGTCTCCTTCTGAAAGACAGAAACAGGGACAACAGGACAAGCAGAAACCAGACTCATGACAACTTTCACTCCACAATGTGACAGTGTTAGAACCACATTCCACTCGTGGATTATGTTTGGACAACCAGGGGTGACCTAAAACAATTGGAGCAACAGGGGAGTCCATGAGAAAAAAGGATATGGTTTCTTGATGGTTTCCAGATGTGATCAGTATGATGGGTTCTGTATGGTGCGTGACGTGAGGCAGTTCCTGGCCGTTGAGTGCGGTGACATGGATGGGGAGAGACACAGGAAGGACAGGAATGTTCAGGTGATGTGCAAGTGAGGAATCAATGAAATTACCTTCGGCTCCGGAGTCCAGAAGGGCTTGACACTCATGATGTTGATTCCTCCACTGCAGCCTCACCGGAAGGAGGGTCGATGATGTTGGTGAGGACTTCTCAGCAGAGATCCCACCCGATAGTAGCCTCAGATTTACTATCGGCCTGGCTCTTTTACCGGGCATGAGTAAGTGTTATGAGCCGAGCCTCCACAGTACAAGCACAGTCCTTGGGACATCCGTCGTTCCCTCTCCGTCCGGGACAGCCGAGCTCTACCCACCTGCATGGGCTCGTGATCGTCGACAGAACCGACCGTGTTCTCTCGACTCAAGCGCCCCCTAACAGGAGAGATGGTAGATCTGGAAGGACTGCTTTGGCGGCCCAGGCGATTAAACCTTGCGTCAACTCGCAACGCCAGTTCAATTAATCCATTGAGAGTAGGGGGCAGCTCGAGGAGGTAGATCTCCTGCTGAACACGGTCGGATAACCCATGCAGGAATCTATCCCACTGCGCCGCCTCGTTCCACTGGCACGCAGCCGCCAAGGTGTGGAACTCGATGGAGTAGTCGGTGACGGAAGAAGATCCTTGCCGGAGTTCCGAGAGGCAATGGGCGGCATCCCTGCCGGTCGTGGGCCGGTCGAAGACTCTCTTCCTCTCTTCTGATAGAGCGTGGAACGAGGCACAACACGGGTGTTCATTCTCCCACACCGCCGTCCCCCATAAGGCAGCCTTGCCAGATGATAATGTGAGCGTGAATGCTACTTTTGACTCTTCAGTAGTGAAAGTGCGGGGCTGTAGGGCGAAATGCATCGAACACTTGGTTAGAAAGGTTCTGCAAAATGCTGGCTCACCCACATAGTTCATCGGCGCCGGAAGTCGCGGATCTGGCCGGAAGTGGTCCTGGGGAATCTCCCGGGGGACGGACGACGCAGGCGGTCCGATGGGCGCAGTGGGAGACGTGAGCTGATGGATCTGCTGGGTGAGCTCGGACACCAGTGCCACCAGCACTTGGAAAGCGCGTCCGGTGTTCGAGATGCTCTCCTGCTGCTGATCCATTCTCTTGACACTGTGGTGCATGAAGTCGGTGAGGGTGTTGGTGCTTGCTGCTTCCATGCTGGTGAGATCGTTATGTGACGGTGGGTGAAAGGACAGTCTGGAAGCAAATGCAAGTTTACTGATTTAATGAAAAGACATAAAGTGAGTACATAAACAAACAATGATGATGAGACAGCGACACTCCGAGGGGATGGTGAAGAGGACAGGAATCCAACTGATGGTGGAGAGAAGGTGAGTAATCCGGATGATGACGGCGTGAAGCAGCAGGAGAGGATGGCACAGGAACTGCAGGGAATCGAGCCGAAGGTAAGTGTCCGTGGCTGAGTGAATGTGCGGAGAGAGGATGAGGTTCTAGGGAAACACAGACATCCAAACGACACTGAGAGCCAACGAACAGGGGAACCACATCAAACATTAGACAACGATCTCACAAACACAAGACGTGAGACAAGCCATTATATAGTGGATGAGTAATGAGTGACAGCTGTTGCTGATACAATTAACGGAGACGCCCACAACTAATCAGTGCAGACGCGGAACACACAGAATTCACCACAAAGTGTAAACACCCCGAGATCACGGTTTACCAACCGTGACACATTTATTCACATACTGTTAACTACTATGGCCCTTGTTTTCATATTAGTCCCATTTAAAATCTCAGCATTCATTTTAACACATAGTAGTATTTTGGCTCTGTGGTTTATCACTTTAGTTGGTTATTTGCTGGATGGATATGTGCAGCCTGTTCTTTTTCTGCGTCGAACTGGAAAATTAGCCTGTTCCTAATGATACCTGCTGTCACTAATGCTTTTAGTTTATTCATTTATTTTTAACTGTCTGAAATTATATAATTTATATTTATTCAGAGTTTGTGATCCCAAAACTTGTTAGTGTAGATCAAATGGTCCACCACTTTAAACCAACTTGTGATTTAAATAATTGACTGTTATTTGCATACACTTTAAGCCTTTTATGTGCGTGTTTGTCATATGTGGTTGTTACACTTATTGGTGGTTTATTTTGAATAATATTTGAATAAATACTTCCTGCTTCACACAGTTTCACCATTTTCCAAAGGGTTGGGCACTGATCGCCCTGTTGAGATTTTTTACAATCATTTTTCCTTACTTAACCTTTTCTTAGTGCATATGGAATTTGTATTTTGTCTTTGCATTTTCGTTTTCAAATGTTGTGTAGCCTATTCCTTATGGATGTAATGATATCAATATTTTGATACAAAAACTGTCAATATTATCATAGTCACATGATGATATGGTAGGTTTTTGGGCAAAAATATTTAAATTTCTTATTCAAACATAAAAGGTCTTTAAATTTGTGTTTTGTGCCACTATTCTTTGGCACAGTATCTGTCAAACTAGCTAAAACTGAAAGCACTCTTATAGGGGTCATATGATTTTCCTAAAAATAACATTATTTTGTGTACTTGGTGTAATGAAATGTGTTTATGCGTTCTAAGGTTAAAAAACACATTATTTTCCACAAACAGGTGCTTCTCAATAAATAAGAATGTCGTGGAAAAGTTAATTTATTTCAGTAATCCAACTAAAATTGTGAAGATTGTGTATTAAATTCAATGCACACAGACTGAAGTAGTTTAAGTCTGTGGTTATTTTAACTGTGATGATTTGGGCTCACATTTAACAAATATCTCATCAAATTAGAAAATGGTGACATGCCAATCAGCTAATCAACTCAAAACACCTGCAAAGGTTTCCTGATCCTTCAAAATGGTCTCTCCGTTGGTTCACTAGGCTACACAATCATGGGGAAGACTGCTGATCTGACAGCTGTCCAGAAGACAATCATGACACCCTTCACAAGGAGGGTAAGCCACAAACATTAATTGCCAAAGAAGCTGGTTATTCACAGAGTGCTGTATCCAAGCATGTTAACAGAAAGTTGAGTGGAAGGAAAAATTGTGAAAGAAAAAGAGGCGCAACCAACCAAGAGAACCGCAGCTTTATGAGGATTGTCAAGCAAATTGGATTCAAGAATTTGAGTGAACTTCACAAGGAATGGACTGAGGCTGGGGTCAAGGCATCAAGAGCCAACACACACAGATGTGTCAAGGAATTTGCTGAATCACAGACAACAGCAGAGGCATCTTAGCTGGGCTGAGGAGAAGGACTTCAGTTCTTGACTGTTGCCCAGTAGTCCAAAGTCCTCTTTTCAGATGAGAGCAAGTTTTGTATTTCATTTGGAAACCAAGGTCCTAGAGTCGGGAGGAAGGGTGGAGAAGCTCATAGCCCAAGTTTCTTAAAGTCCAGTGTTAAGTTTCCACATTCTGTGATGATTTGGGGTGCAGTGTCATCTGCTGGTGTTGGTGCATTGTGTTTTTTGAAAACCAAAGTCACTGAATCCGTTTACCAAGAAATGTTGGAGCACTTCATGCTTCCTTCTGCTGACCAGCTTTCGGAAGATGCTGATTTCATCTTCCAGCAGGATTTGGCACCTGCCCACACTGCCAAAAGAAGCAAAAGTTGGTTAAATGTCCATGGTGTTGGTGTGCTTGACTGGCCAGCAAACTCACCAGACCTGAACCCCAGAGATAATCTATGGGGTATTGTCAAGAGGAACATGAGAAGCAAGAGACTAAAAAATGCAGATGAGCTGAAGGCCACTGTCAAAGAAACCTGGGCATCCATACCACCTCAGCAGTGCCACAAACGGATCACCTCCATGCAGGGTTGGGGAGTAACGGAATACATGTAACGACATGTTACATATTTAAAGTACAAAATATGAGTAACTGTATTTCGTTTTGAATTAAGGGGTAATCAGATTACAGTTACATCTAAAAAGTATTTTAGATTACTAGTGATTACTTTTATTTTTATCTCATTTATTAATTTAATATTTAAGTAAACAGTTTGGGGATTTCTAGCAATACGGCGACTGATCTTCCGTTATAACAAACAAACTGCCTGCAGCAGCTGTTCATTTAACAACTCCGTACATGCTCATCATGAAACAAACATAGAAATCACACTTTGCATTCAGTCAACAGATCCATACAAATCATCCATGAAATAAAATGTATAAAGTCAAACGATATCTTTATGTGGTTTACAGGTGAACTTGAAGTCTTTATTCATTAGAAAAATTCAAGACTAGATTATTTTTGTTTCTGTAATGTAAGATCATGACAGTGGTGGACGAAGTACACAAATCAAGTACTTGAGTAAAAGTACAGATACATATATTATAAAATATTACTCCAGTAAAAGTAAAAGTACTCCTTTTTCAATTTTACTCAAGTTAAAGTACAAAAGTACTCGATTTTTTATGTACTTAAGTAAAAAAGTACTGAAATTTCATATATAAGCTACTTAATAAAATTTTATATTCGCACATATTTTTAATAATCCTACTGCTCAAAATACCTGGGATTTTTTCAAAATAACCACTATATGGAGTCAAGATATATTTTTGTTGTTGATATGGACTACGCTGATGAGAGTGATGTTCACTGTGAAAGCTTACACTTTGATGTACCTGAGAGAAAACAGAGATGACCATCTGATTTTCACCAGTAAGAACAAAGTATTTTAAAGTTTGTTGTTTTACAGAACATCACAGTTAGGACTATATATGACATGATAATAAGGCCTGAAGTTAGGAAGAACATTTTAAAGGAAAATATAATTATATTTTCATATTTTCTCGTGCAGAAAGTCATATCAGGAAAATCCTAATATGGGCAAAAGCGTCAAGCTATCGCTGTTTGAAAGCAGTTTTTACACAGAAAAAAAAAGGCCAGAAACTTTTGGAAACACAAAGACATTAAACATACGATTGCAACAATATATGGTTTTTCAAGTCATCTTCAGCAGGTGATAAATAAAGTATGAACAATGCAGTGCTAATTGACAAAAACATTTTGTAGTATATAAACAAATCATTATTATTTGTTATTGTCCAGCAGTTATAGATTTCTAAGCCAATTAAAATTTGAGAAAAATGTAATTTGCCTTTTGTATCCACTACCAGTCAACAGTTTTTGAACAGTAAGCTTGTTAATATTTTTTAAAGAAGTCTCTTCTGTTCACCAAGTCTGCATTTATTTGATCCAAAGTACAGCAAAACAGAAAAAATGTGAAATATTTTTACTTACCTATTTATATTAACTGTTTTTTATTTGGATATATTTCAAAATGTAATTTGTTGAAATTTCAAAGCTGAATTTTAAGCATCAATACTCCAGTCAGACAATCCTTCAGAAATAATTAAACAAATAAGGTTTCTTTGATGAATAGAAATTTCAGAAGAACAGCATTTATTTTGAAATAGAAATCTGGAATAATCTGAAATAGAAAATTATGTCTTTATCATCAGTGACGTGACATACAGCCAAGTATGGTGACCCATACTCAGAATTTGTGCTCTGTATTTAACCCATCCAAAGTGCACACACACAGCAGTGAACACACACACACACACACACACTGTGAACACACACCCGGAGCAGTGGGCATCATTTATGCTGCGGCGCCTGGGGAGCAGTTGGGTGTTCGGTGTCTTGCTCAAGAGAACCTTAGTCATGGTGTTGCCGGCCTGAGACTCGAACCCACAAAAGACTCCTTGCTAAGTAGAAGTGTTCATTTCTATAATTTATTTTCCAAAAAACAAAAATTATATTGACTGTAAGCTTTTGAATGATATATAGTGTACAATAATTGTAATAAATTACAATTTAAAATACATTCAAATAGGGAAAAAAGTTATTTTAAATATAAAAATATTTCACAATATTACTGTTTTTTGCTGTACTTTGGATCAAATAAATGCAGGCTTGGTGAGCAGAAGATACTTCTTTAAAAACATAAAAATATTACTGTTAAAAAACTGTTGATTGGTAAGCTATATAGATGAAAGAAATGTTATATAGCCTACATATATAGCCTATATATATATATATATATATATATATATATATATATATATATATATATATATAATTTCTGTCCCCCTCACTTCTGAAAAGATGGCTACGCCCCTGGATTTTTTCCTTCTCAAACCTTGTCTGTGGTGTAAAAACACCCCTGGCCAAACGGTGCATCTCTTCCCACTTTGATAATTACTGTAGTTACCATGTTCTGAACATCACATCCTTTCTTTTCTCCCCATATGTAATATATATATATATATGGTTGAATAAAAATATTTGGACATTATTTATAAAAATTACCTCAACTTAGCACCAGCAAGCTTGTTAGCTAGACAGTTAGCATCAGCTAACAATATTTACTTATTTTCAGTACGGTTATGAATAAACATTCATGTCTGTCTACTCGTCTAGTTAATCCAAACGTTACTGTTGATAAACAATATAAAAACAGACGTCACATAGGGATGGTAGCATTTTAATAAAACTGTTAACATTACGGCAGCGGGAAATTTGAACGTGCATGAGTTATTGTATTTAATCTGTGTAATTTTAATGTTTGTTTCTTATTTATTTTGTTGTTGTTTTTCTTCCTAAAATTGATGTGTCTGCATCGTTTGCACTCGAGCATTCAGTGGGCTTAAATAGATCAATCACTCTTTACAGCGGATTTAGTTCCCAAACAACTGACAATTTTGACCTAAATATGATTTTCAATACAATAATTAATCCAAAATTTCGACATTAGTAACTTACTTTTAGCAACATCAGACACACGCGCGCTCACAAGATCTCCCGGTTTTTACTTCTGTAGACTCGCACTAAACGGTTCATTTGAATCAGTGAGTGGTCGACTCCAGAACAGCTGCAATCCATAGACAGTACGCTGCAATCGGATCATTCTAATTCGTAAACGAATCGTTTGGTGCGATTTGCGATCCGATTTAAGTTTATTTTGAAAAGACTCAGTTCGTTCATGATGAATCAGACACCGCTTCTGCGTGTCGGAGCATGTGATATATTATAGGGAGTAACGATATGTTTTATGAAATGTAGTGAAGTAAAAAGTACGATTTTATGGTTTGGAATGTAGTGAAGTAAAAGTAAAAGTTACTCAAAATAAAACTACTCCAGTAAAGTACAGATACTTGAAAAATTTACTTAAGTACAGTAACGAAGTAAAGCTACTTCGTTACTGTCCACCACTGGATCATGATCAGATTCGTGAACAGATGATTCTTTTGAGTCACTGTGGAAACCCTCTTTAGGTTATGTATGTAACCTTAGTTCCTCGAGGGAACGAGACGCTGCGTCAAAACGCTTTGGGGAACACATCTAGCGTGAGCGATTCTGAATATCATATGTAATCAGTCCAATGGAAGAGCATGACATCACGAGCGGGGTGACGTAAGCGACCAGGAAGCTATGAAAGCACGTGCCGTGCAGCTGGCGTCAGCTTCGAGTACCAGCAAGCGCCGGCAGGGGTGCCGGGGGTATGGCGTCAAGACGCAGCATCTCGTTACCTCGAGGAACTAGGGTTACATATGTATGAAACGTCGAAACATTTGGGGAATGAGTACCAACGCTGCCAGACTACCAAACCCCTGCCTAGTGTGTATCCGGAGAGCACAGCTTAGGACTAGAGGACTGAAGCGCCTATAGTGACTGGCATGTCTAAGCCATAGAATTTTGTGAAAGTAGAAGGCGTGGACCACCCTGCAGCAATGCAGATGTCCAGCATGGACACACCTGCTAGGAAGGCCTTGGAGGCCGCCATACCCCGCGTGGAGTGAGCCTTGGCTCCTGACAGCGGGGGACGACCAAAAGACTCATAGGTGGCGTTGATAGTCTCTACTATCCAACGACTAATAGCCTGCTTTGAAGCAGGAAAACCCCTCTTGGGGGGACCGTAGCATACAAGCAATTGGTCTGTTTTTCTCCATAGGGCAGCTCCGTGGACGTATGCATCCAGCGCTCGAACTGGACACATACTATTTAGCTTCTCTTGGTCGGGCTCCCGAAAGGAAGGAGGACAGAAGGCCTGCAGCACTACAGGTTGTGGTGTGACAGAGGTAACCTTAGGAACATATTCCGCTCGAGGGGATATGAATGCTTTGATCAGGCCAGGTGCAAAATCAAGATAGGTGGGGGCCACTGAGAGGGCCTGTAAATCTCCTACTCTCCTCAGAGAGGTAATGGCCAGCAGAAAGGCGGATTTAAGAGTCAGATGTCTGTCTGAGATATCTTGAATAGGCTCAAATGTAGATTTGCAAAGAGCCTCTAACACCACAACGAAGTCCCACGCGGGGATACGGGGCCGTACTGGAGGTCTCAGCCTCATCACACCGCGGAGGAAACGTGTAACTAAGGGGTGTCGTCGCAAAGACTGACCATCGAGAAGGGCATGGTAGGCCGCAATGGCCGCCACGTAAACCTTCAGCGTGGAGTGGGTCAACCCTGCAGAGAGCCTGGCCTTTAGAAACTCCAGAACTGTACCAACTGGGCAGTTTGCTGGTCAAGCTGGAGGTCTCTGTACCATGAGGTGAAGAGTTTCCACCTCAGGGCGTACAGTTTCCTCGTTGAGGGGGCTCTGGCTTGGAGGATGGTCTCAACAACCTCGGTTGAGAGACCGGATGATATTAGTTGTGCCCCCTCAGGGGCCACACCCACAGCTTCCACAACTCTGGGCGAGGGCCTTCTTTGACTCTCTTGACTGAGATGAGGATCAACTCGATAGGAGCAGGGACAATCGTGCCTGCATCATGGTCGAATCCCATACTACGCCTAGATAGGTGGTTCTCTGAACTGGAGAAAGTGCAATCTTCTTGGTTTTCAGTCTCAAACCCAGCTCCCCCATTTGTGCAAGAATGACATCTCGATGCCGAGCCGCAACCTGCTCTGACTGAACTAAAATCAACCAATCGTCGATATAGTTGAGAATACGGATGCCCTGCATGCACAGGGGGACCAGAGCCACATCTACACATTTTGTGAACGTGCGGGGTGAGAGTGCAAGACCGAAGGGAAGGACTCGATATTGGTAAGCCCGAAGTACTCGATATTGGTAAGCCTGAAAGCGAACCTCAGAAACTTCCTGTGTTGTGGAAGGATGGATATGTGGAAGTATGCATCTTTGAGATCTATTGTGACAAACCAGTCCTCGGACCTTATCGGAGCTACAACATGCATGATCGTGAGCATTTTGAACTTCAGTGTCATAACTGATCGATTTAAGACCCGCAGATCTATGATCGGACGCAACCCCCCATCCTTCTTTGGAACTATGAAATACTAACTGTAAAACCCGGATTCCCTGTCTTGAGGAGGGACCACCTCGATGGCCTCCTTATCTAATAGGGTTTTCACTTCCTGTTCCATAACCAGACCCTGCTCGGGACCGACTATCGTCGGAGTAACCCCGTTGAACATCGGCGGTGCAGAGCCGAACTGAATACAGTAGCCTTTTTCTACTGTGTGCAGGACCCATTGAGATACATTTGGCAGTAGTTTCCATGCTGCTAAATAATCTACTAAGAGAATCAGTCTCTCGAGACTGACTTCTGGTATAAGAGGCCCCCGCAGGGGCGGCGAGCATCTCAGCCCCGCTACGCGCACAGGCGGAAGATACTCGCCGGGGACCGCTGTGCCCTGGAACACTGGCAGGGATGGCAGATTGGCCCCCAGAGGGTGCTGAGGTGGGATGGGCACCATGTACTGTGGTGTACGCCGTTCTATCCCAGCAGAGGCTGCCCTCTGAAGCCCTGACCTTCTGGCGTCAGGGCTTCTTGTCATTATTAATAGCGGGATTGCTTGTGAACGCGGGAAACAAGCCATGTCAATTTTGACTCAGTGATTCTTTTGCGACTCTTTTTCACTTAAAGTTTGGTCCATTCATTAAACAAATCTATTGTATAACTTGGACAACTGTGCCAGTTGTTTTAGCTACTTTTTTATTATGTGTTTGGTGTGTCTGGATTCGTTTTGAAGCTTGGAATGCAGCATGAAACGACAAGGAATTCATTCATTGTATTCAAATTTAATTTATATTGTTTGGAAGATTTAAATGACATACAAAAATTTTGTTGTTCATAGAAATTCTGTGGAAAATTGATGCAAAATGATGAATGCAAAGAAAACACAAATCTTATGGCTGGTAGATGTCAGAAAGCATTAAAAAAGACATCAAGTTATATTCCTTTGTGTAACAAAGCTTAAGTATTTCAAAGTATTCTAAAGTATTTAGATTAAGTTACTAAACCTGAGTAATCTAACGAAATATGTTACTGATTACTTTTAAAAGATTGTATTTTGTAATCTATAGTGAAATACATTTTAAAAGTAACCTTCCTAGCCCTGCCTCCGTGCCATGCCGAATTAAGGCAGTAATTAAAGCAAATGTGTTTTTTTCCATCATCATATTTGAGGAAGGGGGCACAACAATACAATCCTGCTTAGGGCACCCATTTGGCCAGCAGCGGCCCTTTATACAACATACAATTTTTTTCTCAACTGTTTACTTTCACTTAAGGCATAAGTTTTACATACTATCCAAGACGGGTATTTTCACATGTTTTTTATGTATTTGTCGGTACAAGAGCAAAAACACACAAATTCAGTGTTCAAGTGACGCATCTGTCTGTGTGAGCCTGAACACCCCCCCCCCCCCATGTTGCATGTTGCATATGTCTTGTTTTATGTGACATATTTGAAGCCATGCCTTGTCACAACTGTAAAGTGATACTGCAAAAACAGCACAGACTATCATTTACACCTGAGACTGGACATTAACTCTTCAGGTGACCATCTCTCCTTTTTGATTAATTTGTTTGTTTTGTTTTTCCATTAAGTAATATGCAGAATAAAAAATAAAATAAAAAAAACCATTCCTTGTGATTATTAGATGTAGTTTGTGTTGTTGGTAGAAACCAAACTTTTATAGAAAATTTTGAACAAATTCACTACATTTATTTTATACTGATGAATAAAATCATTAGAACTTTTTGCTTAGAAAAAATACTCTCTTCAATTAGATCACTGTTGCAACTAATTGTTAATATTGTGAGATTCTGAGAGCAAAAGGAGGAAATGAACAACTCTACAGTGAACGTCGTCACCCCAGAAGCCTCAACAACTCGTTCCTTTGTGCTAGTGGACATTCTTGAAATGTGTGCATGTGGTTTAAGTTTCCTGGTTGGCCTTCCAATACACTCCTTTGTATTATGCCTCATTGTCACAAGAACAGAAAGTGGAGTTGCATCAGTGTTCTTCAAAATTAATCAATCTATAGTTTGTGGGATTGGAATCTATGTGGAGAGTTTGATTTTTACACTGTCATTTTGGTTTTTAAGTTTCACAAAATTAATATGATTTTTAATAGGACTAGCAGTCACTGGTCGTCCTTTGTTTCAGTGTCTGATTTGTGTTGAGTTTTATCTGGAAGTGGTTCACCCTGTAACCTTTCTGAAGTACAAACCTCTCAGATACAAAGTGATCTGCTCTGCTTCAGCCTGGATTATTATTCTTGGCTCATGTCTTTTCTCTGAGTTCATCTCTCCATATACTATATCACATACATGGTTCTTCTCAGTACAGTTCCTCCTCTTCTTCTGCATCCAGTTGTTTTGTCTTGTGGTTATTCTCAGAGCTCTGAAGCAGTCAGGACCAGGAGAGAGAGCAAGAGAGAAAGGGGAGGAAAACCACATGAAGAGAAGAACTTTCCATTTAATTCCAATATGTACTGTGAACACAGTTTTCATATATGTCCCATTTACAATCTCAGGATTCTTTAACAAACTCTCACCATTTTAACAAAACAGAATGTTTGTTCACTTTGGTGCATTTGTTTGTTTTGTTATTTGCTGGCTGGTTCTCTTACGAGAGCTCTCTCGTACTGTTTCTTAGCTAAGACGCCACGGGAAAAGTCTCTTTTCACGAAATACTGAAGCAAAAAATTATCCTTAATTTTGTATTTTTGTAAAGCGCATTTGCAGCAGTACACAGCCATAGGCGAGACAGCTCGTTCGCTCATTGGCTTGTTCTGCGGCAACTGCACAGCCTATCGAGCGCAGGCTGATGCAACATCCGACCAATAAGGGCGCTTCGCATATCAGCGGGACGAGCCATTCTGAAGCTGCTGGCCTCGCCGCCTTCCACTGCCGTTCCTGCTGCGCTGTCCGGCGCTTATATCCTTTATATCCTTATAATCCTTTGTATATCCTGTGCAGAGCCCCGTTCAGTGAAGGAGATCGTCACGTCATCTGCGTCTCCTGTCTGGGTGAGGACCATGCAGCGCTCGCGCTCGCTGACGGCGGCTGCCCTCATTGCGAGCTACTGCCTATGGTGACTCTGAGGACTCGCCTGGCATCCTTCTCGAAGCCTGCATCATCCGCTGCGCCGCAGCGCCGTAAGAAGCGCCGCTCGCAGCGCCTACCGGAACCGCCTCCAGCTCGGCCGAGCTCGCCGGTTCCCTCCGCTTCGCCGGCCTCCCCTGCATCGCTTCTCGATGTTCAGCGTCCGCTGTCTGCCGGCGCGTCATCCGAGGAAGTGGATCTCAGGCCCGCGTCGGAGGAAGAGGGCACGTGCTCTCTGCTTGCTTCGGGCAGTGAGGGTTGGGCGAGCTCTGTGAATCTCGCGCCCTCTGCTCAGAGGCCCAGCAGACGGGGGTATATCGATAAGGAGCTGATGCGAGTGCTCGCGCTGGCCGCGGCGAGCCTCGGCCTCGAGTGGTCTGCACCAGCGCCCCCTTCACGTTCCCGGCTGGATGGTAGCTATCTCCCGGATGAGCATTCTTCTTCAAGCTCAAAGCACGCCCCCTTTCTTCCTGAGCTTCACGAAGAAGTGGCGAAAGCTTGGAACGCTCCATTTTCGGCGAGAATCCGTTCATCTCTTTCACCAGCATTCTCCGCACTGGACGGTGCTAAAAACAGAGGCTACCTGTCACTTCCGCCGGTGGAACAGGCTATAGCAGCGCACCTTTGCCCGCCCTCTGCTGGACGGCGGACTAAGGCGGCGTTGCCATCCAAAGCCTGCCGCATGACGTCATCGCTGCTCGCACGGATCTTCTATGCTGCTGGGCAGGCTGCGTCTGCGCTACACACCATGGCCACACTGCAGATTTTCCGGGGCGATCTCCTCCGCAAGCTGGATGAGATGGGGCCTGAAGCGATCTGTCTCGTGGATCTGAGGAGTGCTTCGGATCTCTCCCTCCACGCTACTAAGTCCGCTGCACAGGCCATGGGACGAGTTATGGCTTCCGCTACGGTGGCTGAGAGGCATTTGTGGCTGACGCTTTCTGACATCAAGGAGTCTGAGCGCGCTGCGTTCCTCGACGCGCCGCTAACTCCTGCCGGCCTCTTCGGATCATCTGTCAATGAGTTTGTGGAGAGATTCGTCGACGAGAAGAAAGCTTCGCAGGCGTTCAAGCACTTCTTGCCGAAGCGCTCCGGTTCTGCAGCTGGCCGCTCTAGACCGGCCCCACAGAACTCTCAGTCACGCCCACCGCCTCCAACTGCGTCATCGCAACAGCGTCAGCAACGCAGCTCGGGACCCCGTTCTCGCTCTTCAAGCTGTCGCCCCGCTCCGCGGGAGCCGCGGCAGAGGATTGCAGTGAAGCCAGAAGCCCTAAAAACATCCTAGCACTGCTGGGAAAGCGCCGGTGTACGAGTTCCGCTGCGGCCGAGCTCTCCCCCAAGCGCGCCGCTGTTGCAGTTCCAAGAGTTGTGACTGCCTCAGTGTCTTCTGCAATGCGCAAGCCTGCACGAGTGCCCGCTTGCCTGCACACAAAAGCCGTTATCACGGCTACCCAGATGTTTCACGAAAAGAGTGTTTTTTCTGGTGTTCCAGCCACGGCCGATGGTGCTATAAATGTAGTGACGATGCCCACTCCTCAGTGCCCATCTCCACATGTAAGCACAGCCCTGCACACAGGGCCTGCGCACATAAAAGCGACTCAAGTCGATCGCGCACACTGCATAGTAAGCGTACCCACCCCTCAGTGCCCACAATTGCTATGTCACACGCGTCATGTGGTTTCTGTAAAAACGAAACCCGTGCACGCTCGTCCGGCCACGGCCGATGGTGCTATAAATGCAGTGACGATGCCCACTCCTCAGTGCCCATCTCCACATGTAAGCATAGCCCACAGGGCTCGCGCACATAAGATCGACACAGATCGGTCAAGCACTCCGCATAGTAAACGTGCCCACTCCCCAGTGCCCACATACACTATGTCACATACGGCGCATGGCTTCTGTAAAAACGAAGCCCGTGCACGTACGCTCTGCACAGGCAGACAGCGAGTTGAAAGTGGTAAATGTGCACATATACAGCCCACAGTTACTTGCAGACATCTCGAGTCCCACGGGACCTGCTCAGCCTTCCTCCAGTAGGTTAAGCGCCGAGACAGGGTCGAGGAGGAGCGATCTGCCCGCTGTGATCAGCGCGCTCCCCACCTCAAATGCGCAGCGCACCCGAGCGCCGCCGTTGCCCAGTCAACAGTGCGCGCTTCGCATCCAGCCCTTAGCCATTCATGCAGATGCATGGTCAGCGCTTCCAGGGGTTTCGGATTGGGTGCTAGGCATTATAAAGAGAGGCTACTCGCTAAAGTTTTTTCAACGCCCTCCGCGCTTTTCAGCGCGCGTCGAAACTACGGTCAAAACAGAAGTAGCACACATATTTCGGGCCGAAATATCAAAACTGTTGAGCAAAGGGGCTGTAGAGCCTGTGTCTCAAGCTCAAAGCGAGGGGGGGCTGTACAGCAGATACTTTCTGGTGCCCAAGAGAGACGGGGATCTCAGGCCCATACTGGATCTAAGACAGCTGAACAAGGCATTGATGAAACGCAGTTTCAAAATGCTTACGACCAGGAAGCTCCTCGCGCAGATTCGCAGAGGGGACTGGTTCATGTCAATAGATCTGAAGGACGCGTATTTTCAAATACAGATAGCGTCAAACCACAGGCGATATTTGAGATTCGCCTTCGAGGGCCAGGCATACCAGTTTACAGTCCTGCCGTTCGGCTTGTCCGTGGCTCCTCGTACGTTTACGAGGTGCATGGATGCAGCGCTCGCTCCTCTCAGACTTTTTTTGTCCCCAAATCAAGGATCACCACGTCTTAGTCCGTTCGGACAACATGTCTGTGGTGTCCTACATAAATCGCCAGGGCGGTCTCGGGTCCCGAAACCTGTACAGGCTGGCGGAACGCCTCCTGGTTTGGGCTCAGCGCAACGTGCGTTCGTTGAGGGCAGTGCATGTCTCTGGGCTACAGAATCTGTAGCGTTTTCTGAAACAGCGCTCGGTCAGTCAATAGGAAGGAATGATTTGGTCATCCGGTTCCTCAGAGGAGCTAGGAGGCTGAATCCTGCCAGACCTCCGTCAGTCCCTATGTGGGACCTCGCGGCGGTTTTGGAGGCCATGAAGGGTCCCCCTTTTGAGCCTATCCAATCGGTTAGCCTTCAGCATCTGTCGTTCAAGACAGTCTTCTTGTTGGCTCTCGCTTCGGTGAAGCGTGTGGGTGATTTGCACGCACTCTCGGTGAGCCAGTCGTGCTTGGAGTTTGGGCCTAATGACTCAAGGGTCATACTCAAACCTAGGCACGGTTATGTGCTGAAATCCCTCAACATGCCGTTTCGGGCTCAGGTTATTGCCCTGTCTGCCCTGCCGGTGTCAGGAGAGGATAGAGACTCGAGTCTTCTTTGTCCTATCAGGGTTTTAAGAGCTTATGTGTCTCGCTCTGCTGCCTTTCGACAGACGGAGCAGCTGTTTGTCTCGTTCGGTGGACGTTCCAAGGGAATGGCTGTTTCGAGACAGACTCTATCCAGATGGATAGTTGACGCCATAGCGTTAGCTTACGCTTCCAGGGGCCTTCAGTGTCCATTGGGCGTCAGAGCACACTCCACAAGGGGCGTCGCCTCGTCATGGGCGTGGTCTACTGGGATCTCCTTGCAGGATATATGTATGGCGGCAGGTTGGGCCTCGCCGTCTACATTTATCAGGTTTTACAACCTGGAGGTTCCCGCTTTGCAAGCAAGGCTGCTGTCGGTATAGTCGAATCAGGGCCCTGAGGGGAATTCTGAGTTCATGAGCGCTATGCGCTACCGACTGTTATATGGGCAGTATTGCGTAAGACCCGCATTGCCACATTGGTCAAGCCTTGCCTCGGCTGTGTGATGTCATATTGCCGCATCTACGGATGCTGCTGGATAGGGGACGGAGGGCTTTCCCCCCTTTCTGTCCTGGACTCTCTGTGAGTCGCTCAGGTGACTGTGCACTGTAAATCCTGGGTGTTGCTTCAGGTTTATTGGTGTGTGATCCCTGCGCGCAAGGTGTTTTACATTGGGTTCCCGTAGCGTCTTAGCTAAGACGCAGTACGAGAGAGCTCTCGTAAGAGAACGTACTCGGTTACTAAACGTAACCTCGGTTCTCTCTAGAACAGCGAACGAGTACTGCGTTCTCTGCCGTGCGCACGATTCACTCTGGTTCGCTTCGGCGATGAAATAAATCAGGTGAGTCAGCCTTTTCGAGCTCCTTTTATAGGTTGGGCCACACCCGTTTCGGTGGGAAGTGGCAAGAAGGGCGCGAAGCGCCCTTACTGGTCTGATGTTGCATCAGCCTGCGCTCGATAGGCTGTGCAGTTGCCGCAGAACAAGCCAATGAGCGAACGAGCCGTCTCACCTATGGCTGTGTACTGCTGCAAATGCGCTTTACAAAAATACAAAATTAAGGATAATTTTTTGCTTCAGTATTTCGTGAAAAGAGACTTTTCCCGTAGCGTCTTAGCTAAGACACAGTACTCGTTCGCTCTTCTAGAGAGAACCGAGGTTACGTTTAGTAAGCGCCTCTTTCTTTCAAGTTATGTAGCTTTGTTCATTAATTGTAATTATTAATAATATTTACTGTACATTTTATTTAGAGAGGTCTACCACATTAAACTGACTTGTGCATACCCCTTTTAGCGCCGTTTTATTTGTTTGCACTTATTGTAATAGTTTGGTCTGTGGTTGTCATATTGGTATTTATTTATTTTTAAATAAATGATTCATGTATTATGCAGTATCTCAAATTTCTAGTTTGTGGGTCATGAAAAAAAATTATTATATCGAAAATTCTACAAATATGTAATTATATTTAAAACATAGAAAAGTAAAAACATTTTCACAGCAATGCATATGAGCTAAGTAGAGTTAACACCGTTAAAATGTATACCTTGAATGAGTAGTCACTAGGAATTAAAGTCTCATTCATCATTAAATATGATGTTTACAAGTATTTATTAACATCAAGTTATAACATTAATTTATTTTTCATTGTAATGTCCAAAGTGGGGGTGGAAATGCTCACCATTTCTCAGTCTATTCATATGTTTTAATTAATTTGAATGAAAGTCATTCAAATCACACATTTTCAACCACATGCATTTGCTTATGTTTTGTTTAATGTGACACATCTTTGATAAATGTTTGTGGCCACTCTGAAGTGAGACTACACAAACAGGACCGGGTATTATTTACACCCAGAAAGACTGAACATTCACGCTTCAGGTGAAATATTTTAACTTAATTTGTTATTCCATTCAGTGAAATGCAAATATCAGTGTAATTTGTAGACATACTGTAGTTTGATTTATGGGCTACTGAATTAGCTGTTGAGTAAAACAAAGCAAGGTCTCTTTTTTGTAACACTTTATAATAAGTATACACTAATAAAGTACTTACAAATCATTAGCTAAAATGTAATTTATAGTTAATGCATACTTTGTTAACTGTAGATAATACATCAATATAGTCCATACAAAGAGTCAATCCTTCATTCATTGTCTCTGTAGTTAACACAATTATTACAATATAATTACCTTGTTGTAAAGGAACTGTTCATTGGTAATTATCAGTAAATAGTTCTCACTTTAGATTCAGTCACAAAAAACGAGAAAATGTAATTAAGTGTTATAAACCAACCTTTACTGAACATTAATTGGACTAGTCTTTCTTAAAATGTTTACAAGTAGATTAAAGGATATACACACACTGGCATATGTGGTGTACAGGGGCTCTCCATAGGTTTAAAGGGTTTAATACTCTACTGACTTCCTATTTTAATATATTAACTACAGCTAATAAAGTATGAATTAACTATTAATAGTTTCCAAATAATTTGTAAGTACTTTATTAGTGTATACTTCTCATAAAGTGTAACCTTTTTTATCTAGTAGCTTGTTTATCTAATATACCTACTCTTATATTTTCCTATAGATAAATTATTTTTTATTGCCAAGGGTCTTATACAAGACAAGAAGATGAATAACTCTACAGTGACCTTCAACACACTCGCAGCATTTGCAAATGCCACAATTCAATCCATTGGGCTAACAGACAGTCTACAGTTGTTTCTGTGCAGCTTTACTTTCCTGTTTGGTATGCCAATACACTCCTATGTTATATGGCTCATCGTCACAGGAGCAGGAAGTGGAGTTGCATTAGAGTTCTTCAACCTCAATCTGTCTGTTTGTGAGATTGGAATCTGCATATTCTGTTTTGTAGATTCAATGGCAATTTGGTTTTCTTATCTCAAGATAGTGTCAAATTTTATCCAAGGGCTAGGCATCACTGGTCGTTTTTGTGTCTGATGTGTGTTGAGCGTTACCTGGCAGTGGTCCATCCTGTAACCTTTCTGAAGTACAAACCTCTCAGATATAGAGTGATCTGCTCCACTGTTGTCTGTATACTAACTCTTGGCTCCTGTTTGTTCAGCATGTTCATTTTAATGGCGCTCAATACTACAGCACACACATGGTTCTTTGCACTGCAGTTCGCTCTTTTCTTCTCTATCCAGCTCTTTTGTCTTGTGGCTGTTCTTAGAACTTTAAAGCAGTCAGGACCAGGAGACAGAGCGAGAGAGAGAGAAGAGGAAAACAACATGAAGAGAAAAGCATTTCATCTCATTCTAATAACTAGTATGAACACGGTTTTCATAAATGTCCCATTTTTTATTTTAGCATTGTTTCGTTTTGTGACAAAGCAAAATAGTCTGGAACTGCGAATCACTGCTTTGATTTGTTATTCACTGGGTGGTTTTGTTCAGCCGGTTCTTTATCTGCACCGCATTGGAAAACTCTCATGCCTCTGTTCCTCATAAGCATCCTCTACAAATAATAGTAATAATAAAAAAATACAATAAAATAATAATAATAATAATAACTTAAAGTTTATTTAAGTGTGCTGTAACTTCTGTTAAACCAAAAATAGAAAAATAGGAGAGCGTACTTTGTCCATGTTTTATGTAGGGATCAGAGATATACTTTACATAATTTCTTAAGTATGCTTAGTCTGACAAACAGACAGAATAGTTTTAACAATCAGCCTATACTTGTACTTAATCTGTAATACTACATATCTTTTTTTTTAATTATCCTGTAAGTAGTATTTTGGTTGGTAATTGTTAATTTTCCACAGAGAAAAAAAAATAAATAAATATCTGTTTATGTTTGCTCAAGCCTGTTTTTTTTTTTTTTTTACCTACTGATTTTTACTTGAAATATTTGCATAGCTGATGTTCTACAGTATGTGATGTTTACATAGCAAAATCATGCACACATGGTCTTGTAACAGCTGTGAAATCCCTTTATAAAACAGAAGTCAAACCAGAGAGACTGAACACTCACTATTCAGGTGACAAACTCTTTTTTTTCTTTGATTCATTGTCTGTCTCTACTCTATGATAACAAAGTCTTTATTATGAGTTATGAGCATGCCAGATGGATTAGTTCAGTAAAACTTTATTGAACTGTGGGGGAAATATTAATAATAATTTGAACTTAATATATGAATATTAAACCCATTTAAATTAGCATGGTTTTATAGCATGATATTTATGTATGTATTTTTTGGGATATAATTGAGGTATTGTGTAGAATTATAAAATTTGCATTAATGTATCTGCTTTTTATTGATTATCTTTGAAACACTTAGACAATTCATTTTCTATAGATCACAACTGCAACATTTTTCCTTTGTTCTTCTGGTTCTGGTTGGAGAAGATAAACATGGAACCAATGAAGAACTTAACTGAACCTCATTCATCTGCCAACCTCACAGCATCTTCATTGTGGAAAATGGACATATTAGAAATTTGGATGCTGACATTCAACTTCTTATCTGGTCTTCCTACACACTCTTATGTAATCTGGCTCATTATCACTGGAACAGGAAGTGGAATTGCATTAGAATTCTTCAACCTTAATATGTCAGTTTGTGGGATCTTTTTCTCTGTGGACTCTTTGCTCATTCTAATCACAAAATGGTTTCCATTTCAAAGTCTCACAACAGTGACTCAGTTTTTTTTTGGAGTTATTTTCACTGGTCGTCCTCTGTTTCAGTGTCTGATCTGTGTTGAGTGTTACCTGGCAGTGGTTCATCCTTTAACCTTTCTGAAGTACAAACCTCTCAGATATAGAGTCATCTGCAGCACTGCAGCCTGGATATTTATTTTTGGCTGTTGTTTGTTCTGCATGTTCAGTTTTCTCTCATTTCCTTTTTCTGTATATCTATGGATCTGCTCACTGCAGTTTGTCCTCTTCCTCTTCATCCAGTTGTTTTGTCTCGTAGCTGTTCTCAGAGCTCTGAAGCAGTCAGGACCAGGAGAGAGAGGCATAGAGAGAGAGGAGGAAAACCACATGAAGAAAAGAGCACTTTATTTAATCCGAGTAACAACTGCTAGCTTGGTTATCACATATGTTCCATTTACTATCACTGGATTGCACTCTATCGCGACACTGCAGAATATACAGATCGCTTGGTCACTTAGTTATATTTGTTTTATGCTGGCTGGTTTTGTTCAGCCTGTTCTTTATCTGCAACGGACTGGAAAACTGTCCTTCTTCTGTTTTCCAAACAAAAAAACATAACTGAGACATTTGGTTATAAATCCTTTTTATTGTCTGTCGTCCTAGAGTCCTGATTACCTGATCGCTCTATTTAGTTAATTTTATAAATAAATAAATAAATAGATGCACGGGGAAAATTCATTTAAGAGATTAACACAGAGAGATAGAACACAAATTGAATAGAATATCTGAGCAGTTCCAGAGAAATCGTATTTTATAAACATTTACGTATATTTATTTAGAATACATATTTTAGGTTAAATCAAATTTGATGGCATTACTATTTGAATCTTTTTTTTTCTTCTGTTAATGCAAGTGTAATTTAGCATTTATCATTAATTTTTAGATCCATAAATTATATGATTCATGCATATTGTGATTTATTTTCTGTTGAATAAATAGTAAAGATTTTTACAGCATCACAATTGTTCATCTTTGTTAGTTAATAAATACAACACTTGATTGATAACATTTGTTGTTTACGCATGTAGCATCAGCATAAATGTATGGAAACGTCAGTATGCTGTTAATGACAACATGTAGACTGTTTCTCAAAAGGAAGGCTGCATCCATTTGTAGGTTGCATAAATTGCCAAGAAAATTATCCCATTTTTTCCCAGACATGAAAATTTCCAAGTAATATTTCATTAGTAACCCTTTGAAATAATCTATAATTATTTTTGGAAAAGTGTGAGAAAGATTGTGTTTTATGGTGGGATAATGTGTATACTGAATTAACATATTTATGCAGTTAAATTTTGTTTATTTATATCTTAGCCCAGCTATTTTAAACTGTTTGAGCACATTCTAGTGTTACTGTTATGAATAAAAAAAACCTTATACAACACTGATAGGAATACTGAGATAAAAGACAAAAAATAAATAAATAAATAAAACTATCAAAATATTTCACAATTGTTAATTTTGTAGCAAATTAGCTCCAAGGGGGAATATTAATAATTTAGCATACCTTGTTATAATTAATTATAATATTTGGATAGGTTAATAGAATTAGTGAAAGTGATGTGACATACAGCCAAGTATGGAGCACACCTGGAGCAGTGGGCAGCCATTTACAACCCGAATTCCGGAAAAGTTGGGACGTTTTTTAAATTTTAATAAAATGAAAACTAAAGGAATTTCAAATCACATGAGCCAATATTTTATTCACAATAGAACATAGATAACGTAGCAAATGTTTAAACTGAGAAATTTTACACTTTTATCCACTTAATTAGCTCATTTAAAATTTAATGCCTGCTACAGGTCTCAAAAAAGTTGGCACGGGGGCAACAAATGGCTAAAAAAGCAAGCAGTTTTGAAAAGATTCAGCTGGGAGAACATCTAGTGATTAATTAAGTTAATTGATATCAGGTCTGTAACATGATTAGCTATAAAAGCTTTGTCTTAGAGAAGCAGAGTCTCTCAGAAGTAAAGATGGGCAGAGGCTCTCCAATCTGTGAAAGACTGCGTAAAAAAATTGTGGAAAACTTTAAAAACAATGTTCCTCAACGTCAAATTGCAAAGGCTTTGCAAATCTCATCATCTACAGTGCATAACATCATCAAAAGATTCAGAGAAACTGGAGAAATCTCTGTGCGTAAGGGACAAGGCCGGAGACCTTTATTGGATGCCCGTGGTCTTTGGGCTCTCAGACGACACTGCATCACTCATCGGCATGATTGTGTCAATGACATTACTAAATGGGCCCAGGAATACTTTCAGAAACCACTGTCGGTAAACACAATCCGCCGTGCCATCAGCAGATGCCAACTAAAGCTCTATCATGCAAAAAGGAAGCCATATGTGAACATGGTCCAGAAGCGCCATCGTGTCCTGTGGGCCAAGGCTCATTTAAAATGGACTATTTCAAAGTGGAATAGTGTTTTATGGTCAGACGAGTCCAAATTTGACATTCTTGTTGGAAATCACGGACGCCGTGTCCTCCGGGCTAAAGAGGAGGGAGACCTTCCAGCATGTTATCAGCGTTCAGTTCAAAAGCCAGCATCTCTGATGATATGGGGGTGCATAAGTGCATACGGTATGGGCAGCTTGCATGTTTTGGAAGGCTCTGTGAATGCTGAAAGGTATATAAAGGTTTTAGAGCAACACATGCTTCCCTCCAAACAACGTCTATTTCAGGGAAGGCCTTGTTTATTTCAGCAGGACAATGCAAAACCACATACTGCAGCTATAACACAGCATGGCTTCGTCGTAGAAGAGTCCGGGTGCTAACCTGGCCTGCCTGCAGTCCAGATCTTTCACCTATAGAGAACATTTGGCGCATCATTAAATGAAAAATACGTCAAAGACGACCACGAACTCTTCAGCAGCTGGAAATCTATATAAGGCAAGAATGGGACCAAATTCCAACAGCAAAACTCCAGCAACTCATAGCCTCAATGCCCAGACGTCTTCAAACTGTTTTGAAAAGAAAAGGAGATGCTACACCATGGTAAACATGCCCCGTCCCAACTATTTTGAGACCTGTAGCAGAAATCAAAATTGAAATGAGCTCATTTTGTGCATAAAATTGTAAACTTTCTCAGTTTAAACATTTGCTATGTTATCTATGTTCTATTGTGAATAAAATATTGGCTCATGTGATTTGAAAGTCTTTTAGTTTTCATTTTATTAAAATGTAAAAAACGTTCCAACTTTTCCGGAATTCGGGTTGTATGTGGCGGGAAGCAGTAAGGGGTCCAGTACCTTTCTCATGGGCAGCTCAGTCGTGGTATTGCCAGCCCAAGACTTGAAGCCACAACCTTAGAGTTAGGAGTCAATCTGTCTAATCATTAGGCCACAACTTCCCCACGAATTGGCTTGATAAAGCAAAATTTACAGTACAAGTAACTGATCAGTTCATTTAGCAAATGCTCAGTATTGATTATTTATTGATTCAAAAGTAATTTTAATTTCCATGGTAAGGGAAATACCCTATTAAAGGTAGGTACTACTCAAAACATGTAACAAGATCACTATTGTTAAATTGTCTTTGTTACAAGTGGGGAATCAGAACCAAATACTCATATGTATTGTGCACAAAATTTTTAACAAATTCACAAACACATAACTAGTCTAAACAAACACATACACACTCACAAATAATGTGCATAAAACAAAATACATTGGGTTAAAATTAAATGGGTTCATTTGATTATCTCTGTAAAGTGACTTACAGAACTATCACATTTGCGTTCTGACACACTTTCTGTGCATGTTGCATGTTGTGATTTAAATTTTTAAAGGAATAGTTCACTCAAAAATTAATATTTGTTGAAAATTGACTTATCTATGATGTAAAGGTGTTTGTTTCTTCATCTGAAAACAAAAAAATTGGTGCATTAACATCACTTGCTCACCAATGAATCCTCTGCAGTGAATGGCTGCCATCAGAAGGGGAGTACAAACAGCTGATAAAAACATCACCATAATCCACAGTATACAGTCAGGGGCGTAGCACCAAATTCTGGGCCCTGTATACTCTCAATGTCAGTGGGCCCCCTACACATGCCATTGTACGATGCGGGTTAGCAAACTGAAAATTCAATTTTGAATGAAATTTTTTTTTTAATTATTTGAATATAAACAAGTATAAATAGTGTTTAAATCTATAATCAAAACAGATTATAGTAATGATTGGTTCTTTCATTCACTACCTGAATTGATGCATTTGGCCTACTTGTGCTCAAATACCTTTAAACCTTAGGCTACATTGGGTTTGTTTGTGTACTAACATTTTGATCCATGATACTGATTCAAGATTTAAATTAAAAACATTTATTTTTGAACAGGAGAACACGAGACAACTGTACCCTCAGAAACCAATCAAATAAGCTAAGCCTGCCATAATGAAAAAAAAAATGTCAACTATAAAGGAATAACCTTTCAGATTTGTAAATTCCCATTAATTCCCTTATATTCCTGTTAACTTCCATGAAAATTTTCCAACTTTGAAAATTCCCAGAATTTTGCAACCCTATTCATTGGCTTTGATAACATCATGAATTTATTGAGCATTGACTATAGCTTTTAAGCACAGCACTGTTTGTTTCTGAAACTGGTTAATGTTGGCAAGCTGACATTAGGCCTGGCCCATAATTTACTTACAGCAACAAGCAGCCTGGTTGACAAACTAAGCTAAATATTTAACATTAGCATACATACTGTCACACACCTGGACTCATTTTGTGTGTTTTTGCCCCTGTGACCCAGTTTCTGTCTTCCGTGTGTGGTTTGATTAGTTCCCAGGTGTGTCTAGTCATTTCTGCATGTGTTCCATGTCCCTGTTAATTTAGTCATGCCATCCACCTGTGTTTCCCCATTATCCCTTGTATAAAAGCCTTGTCCTTTCAGTTCTGTTTTGTTGGGTCTACTTGTTACTTGTCAACTTGTCCACTTGTTACCTGTTACTTGCCACCTGTTATTTGCTACTTACCTTGCCTATGTTTGATTTAATAAATCCTTGTTTCGTTTATCCCTCGGCTCCGTGTTCCTTCCAGCAGCGTAAGCCGTGACACATACATTAGCAGCAGCTGTCTGGAGTTGACTACGTTAACTTTAATTGGATGTAGGTGCATAACAAGCAAACTCAGTTCACCTTTTGGAAAGAAAGCAGTCATCAGCTGCTTCCCCTCATTCTGCCTCCTTTCTTTTTCCTTCCTGTCTTTCTTTTTTTTGAAAGCCCGATTTGTTGGTGTTGGTGTATAGTTGTTGTTCTCAATATATTTTGAAATGAATAATGACATCAATTGGAGGGCCCAATTAATTCGAATTAGGCTACAAAAAAATAAAAATGTACAAAAAAAAAAAATACAAAAAATTGATGGGATTTCAAAGGGCCCTCTCACTAGACGGGGCCCTGGGTAGTCAGGTCCACTTTTCCCCCCACTACCACTACCACGCCAATGTATACTGTATAACCTGTATTGTCCAGTGGAAAATTGTCTTTGGCTAACCACCACAACAAAATGAGTAATAAAGTAAAATCATAATCACTAGACACATAAACATATTACATAAAAAAATAATAAAAGATACAGTTCATGCCTTATGTACTGTTTGATTAAACACTGAATGAACTAGCTGAATTCATTATTTTAATTGCATTTGGGATAAAGGACCTCTTAAACACATTTTACTAGAGGACAGAGGTGGGTAGAGTACCCAAAAACTGTACTCAAGTAAAAGTAAAAGTACTTCTAGAAATATTTACTCAAGTAAAAGTAAAAGTACTAGTCTTGAATAGTTACTTGAGTAAGAGTAAAAGAGTATCGGATAAAACATCTACTCAAGTAGTTAGTTACTAGTTACTTTTGGTCATATATACTGAGCCTATTTTTATTTAGATATATAGATAAAATGTATGTAATGTATGTGTGTGTGTGTATAAATGTATATTTTTTATCAGCCTTTACTCCAATTTATGTAATTTATTATAAAACCCTGTCTGTTTACTTAAGTAACAGATATAGGTGTCATGCCATAACATATTTTTAATACGACTGACTTTATATTAAATGTGAATTTAACATTGAAAGTTAATGTGATATAAATATTGCTACTAATCTTTCACTGTTCAGAAAGAGAGCAAATAACATTTACATTATTAAAGATCATTTTCACTGACAGTCTAGAGTTCAATCACTCTCAGAATCTCCCATTAAAATCACTGAAACTGTTAACACTGTGAAATCAATATCTTAATTAAAGATTCGTACACACATCTGCACTTTGTTGTTTCTGACGCCAGAAAGAGGTATTCAGTCAGCGAGCGAGTGAAGGAAGCACCGGCATTTTAGCGATGACTCATCGGAACACCTCTGATTGGTCAATGCTTTAATAAGCTCAAAAGAATCATGTGTGATTTGTTATAATGCGCAGCGCTGTAAAAACACATCTATCTCTGGCTCAGCGCCAGCAAGCAATCACAGATCTGAATTTAGCAGCTGATGATATGTATTAAAATTAATAAAATCTTAATCGGCTATTTTTTGTCTTTTGGAAGCTGCATTCAACTTGACTCCCCTCTGTTATAAGCCACACACGTACAACAAACTAATGTCACAGTGGTATCGTGTACTGTAATCGAATGTAGCCCAAGTTATTACCTGTTAAACAGTAGACAGCACACGTGGTGTTCATCTAATAAGGATCTCCATCGCAAGCAAATAATAGCCTTTGCAGATTTGCTTTCATTTCAGTGCAGTTCCAGCCACGTTTTCAACGCTCTTTCTGTTCTTAAACGTTAAAACTCTAAGTGAACCGCTTCAGATGCTCAGCGCTTGCGGCAGGGAACTGAACGACTCATTCAAACTGATTCATGAACCAATTCACTCGTTTGCCAATTGGTTTGATCAAGCCTTTGAACAGAATTGACTCAAAAGAATGAATCATTCACGAATGGGCATCGCTCATTGCCCAGAGAAAAGTAGACGGCGCGTTTGGAATAAACTGAAGCATTTATAACATTTATTGCATTAAGATAAAGTAACGAGAGGATCGTCGCCCACAGTAACGAAGTAAAAGTACAGATTTTTCCCCAAAAATTTACTCAAGTAAGAGTATAAAGTACCCATCTTTAAATATACTCCGAAAAGTATTAGTTACCCCAAAAAATTACTCAAGTAAATGTAACGAAGTAAATGTAACTCGTTACTACCCACCTCTGCTAGAGGACTAATGTCTACCTAACTTCAGGGGCTCAAAATGGCTGAAAAGAGGACGAGAACTATCTGCAAGAATAACTCTAGCCTTCTTCTTTGTCCTTTCTGCATAAAGTTGCATTAATTAGTTCAGAGGCTAGCCAATTATTCTATTTGCCATGGATAAAATTCTGGAAAGTCTGTTCTTGAGTCTGCCATTTAGATACCATACCAGGCAGACAGATTAAAGGTTACAATACTTTCGATAATGGATTTATACACAAGTTCCAAAATGTGCTTACTAACACCAAGACCGCTAAGCTGTCTGAGAAGGAAAAATTGCTGAGAGCGTCTTTTAAAAATATACTCTAAATCATCAGCAAAACTCAACTGAGAATCCAGAACTGAATCAAGATACTTAAAATTTTTCACAATTTCAACTGGTTGACTCTCAAGTGAAATCGGCTCACATATCACATCTCATTTTGTATGCATAATTAATTATTTAGTCTTGGCAACATTGATTTCTAATTGGCTAGAACAACATCAAGTTTCAACGGCCTTGATATCAGTCAGGAAAGCCAGATCATATAGAGTTTGTTTTATCCAGCAGGCCAACTAAGGCCATATTCATCAGCATATTTAAATACTCAAAAAAAAAAAAATCTTATTTATTGTAAATTCATTAGTAAAAATATAAACAGCAGAGGGGAAAGAACACAACCTTGTGAGCAGCAATTGCTCACAGTGAGCACATCAGACATCACCCCTCTGACACCCTCTAACTCTTAATGAATGGCAAGAGAGAACATTTCTAATCCAAGTAATATAAGGATTGATTAATATTCAGATCCAGTAGCCTTTTTAAAAGAAGATGTGTCTTCATTCAATTTAAATCTGAATTAAAATTCACAATTAAAATTCTGGCATATCCTTCCCATTTTTTAACTGTGGATGTTAGGATGTTTAGTAACTGTATTAAAAAGGGTCAGTACAGCATCGTCTGTGCCTCTATTTTTCTTATATGCAAACTGAAATGGATCTTGCTTAGAGGCCACACTTGAAGTTAAATAACTAGCTAAAACTTGCTCCATAGTTTGACATAATATAGAAGTTATTGTAATAGGCCTGAAATCATCACTGAGTATTTCCATAGTTTCTGCACTGTACATTTATCCAAGAGAAATTGTAAGAAACAAATACAAGATTATGATGCCTTAACTTCAAACCATTGCTTCTGGCCCATAATCTGTAATATTACTTTCTGAAGTGAAAAAATTAGGAGAGAAATATGCATAAATCACTCTCTTACAAACTAGGTTTTAACCATTTGTCAGCAAGAACCATTGGCTTAACAACGGAATCATTAATGGTGTGCGCAAAGGTTTAAAACAGTATCTGTAGGTGATTTTCTTGTGCTTCTGCAAAGTCCACTTCATGTATTAGGATCGAGTTTCAGTGTAATTATATCTCCATGTTTAATCTGATTGTAAATGTATTATATATATTTTTTCTCCAAATCTTATTATCTTACAAAATAGTGGATTAGTATAAGATTCAATGTGGCTTAATTTAGATATTTCATTATTCTGGACATCACATTCATTTCTAGAAGCAGATTTGAAGTAACACCAGTTTCCACATCTGCTAGTCATAATGATTTCAGGAGAGTTCAAATGAGGGTTTGGCCACTTTCCTTTAAATACCCAGAGCAGAACAAAGAAATATTCAACTCTAAGTTGTAAAGACACAGAAGACTGTTTGGGTGGTCATGAAACCATGACCCAAAGGTCACTCCTGCCCAGAGACCTTGTGAGAGACTCCCTGCTAATCAGCAGAAATTAATTCTTCAAAGTTTTCAATGCTTCTCATAGTATAAGTGATTGCTGTGAAATTGAGACCATTTTATAACTACATTTGAAATGATACCATGAAAGGAAGAAAAAAACAACAACAGATTCACAAGATACATCATATGTGGTATGTAGACATTCTTAATAAACTTTCAGTGACTTGAGTCTGGTGGAGGAAGAGCAGGAAAGAAGACTCATATAAGTGAGGAGAGAAGTTTGGGAGTCCTTTGCTTTTTCTTCGAGATCTCTTCAAATTAGAGTGTTTTATTATTTATATGTATGTATATATATTTATGTATGTATTCATTAATTCATTCATTCACTCATTCTGCAGGGTGTTTGATCTCATTTTCTGTCTTTGCAGGAAAACCCTTCCTTATAGTTAATCATAAAAAACATATAAAATTCAATATGATCACTTCATCTTTTATATATTTTAATAAGTACAGGTCACCATAAGTATGTTGTTTTATTTATTTTTTTACATTAATGTGTGTTACGCTGTTACATATTTTATACATAGTCACTTTTGTAAATTTAATTTGGATGCAATCATTGAAATGGGATCTTGTTTGTGACCCATGTGTGAAGGAAATGGCTTGTTCATTAAATAACCCATGCATGATAGAAGACATAATTTTGCATTTGCGGCTTGAATGTATTCAGTTAGTTTTCTAAAGTTGAGCACCATGGCCTTTAAAATGTATTATTTACACTTATTGTTTGCATAGCTGATGTACTGTGTGATGGTGAGAATATAAAATCATGCACAAGTACTTGTGATAGCTGAAATCAGAGCATTGAGACTGGGCCTTCACTCTTCAGATGACAAACTTCTCTTTTCAGTTTAGAACGTTTTCTTCTGATGTGCTTTGTGATGTGATATATTTCATTGTTGTTGAAAGTCACATAATAGGAATTGTGGGAAGGTTAGATAGATTGATTATTATATAAAAAGGCCTGAGTTCTGTTTATGTATTTGAGGTGATTCACTAGAAAACCAATATATTGTTTTAATTATTAGACTTATAATCTGCATTAATTTTATCCTCAAATGTTATCTTCAAAACTGGTTGTGACTACTATCCCAAACCTTTTGATTCACACTTATATCCATAGAATGTGATTACAATATTTATTTGCTTATTTATATATTTTTTTCCTTTACTTTTTTGGTGAAGTTAGATGAGGAAGACATGAATAACTTACATAATATGACACAAATAACACCATACATGAAGCATCCACCAACCTCACGATATTAATATTTAATGAAATTGGCATTCTTGAATGTATTGTTTTTGGCTCCAGTTTCATGTTTGGTCTTCCTACAAACGCCTATGTGATCTGGCTCATCGTTACAGGAAGAGGAATTGGAGTTCTATCAGACTTCTTCATCCTCAATCTCTCTGTTTGTGGGTTCTTTTTCTCTATGAACTCTTTGCTCATTTTGTCAACAAAATGGTTTCTGTTTCCAAGTCTACAATCATTATCCCAGTTTTTGTTAGGAATGGTCATCACTGGTTCTCCACTGTTTCAGAGTCTGATTTGTGTTGAGCGTTATCTGGCAGTGGTTCATCCTGTAACCTTTCTGAAGTACAAACCTCTCAGATATAGAGTCATCTGCTGCACTGCAGCCTGGACAATCACTCTTGGATCCTGTATAATCTCCATGCTTAGTTTTCTTAAATTTACTATTTATATGTATATGTGGTACCTCTCTGTGCAATTTCTACTCTTCCTCTCTATTAAGTTGTTTGCTGTGTGGCTGTTCTCAGAGCTCTGAAACATTCAGGGCCAGTAGAGAAAGTGAAAGAGAGAGATGAGGAAAACTACATGAAGAGAAGGGTGTTTTACCTCATTCTAATCACTACTGTGAACACGGTTATCACATATGTTCCATTGACTATAACTGGACTTTTATCAGCTTTGACAAAGCAACTTTATCAGATTCTCTGGTCAGTTAGTTATGTTTGTTTTGTGCCGGCTGGTTCCTCTTCAGGAACTCGAACTGCGTCGAGAACGTTTGGGGAACGCGTCCAGCGTGACGTCTCTGAATAATGTTTCACGAGTTCGCATTTACTTATAATTAAATAAAGGTTATGCGTACTTGGTGTGCTGTCCGGGGGGAGAGCTCCGAGCCCGGCAAGACTCCCGAGCCCGGGTCATCCCCCCCCCCCCCCCCACCCCCGTCCGGGGAGAGGGGTCTGAGCTCGGAGTTCGGCTTAACCCAAGTGCTCCCCTGAGTTTTTCTACCTGAGCTGGGGTAGAAACTTGGCTGAAGGTGCGAGATCGGGGTGGCGGAGGGATTCTGAAAGTCAAGAGATAACGAAGGTAGGATGTACTTGATTATTTTTAGGCGTTTTCTCGAGCTGATTGGTAACCAGTGTAATTGCTGATGATGATGAACTGGCCGTGTTAATTATCCGTGCACGCTTCTCCCGAAATTCGTTTGTGAAACGTCACTTCACGAGTTCGCATTTACTTATAATTAAATAAAGGTTATGTGTATTTGGCGTGCTGTCCGGGGGGAGAGCTCCGAGCCCGGCAAGACTCCCGAGCCCGGGGCAACCTACCACCCCCCCCCCCCCCCCCCCAGTCCGGGGAGAGGGGTCTGAGCTCGGAGTTCGGCTTAGCCCAAGTGCTCCCCAAAAAGCAATTAGAACGTGACAGCAGCCAGATACGCAAATTTACGTCTCCCCAAAAGCTGTGCTTAAATGTTAGATGGGTGCTGGGCGTCCTTTGGTGTATAAATGTTACGGCAGTGTCTATATGACCTCCATGGAAGCATCCACTTGAAAGAGAGAGATGGGAACTCCCACTGGAGACGCGATTATTGCGGCAGTTGGGAAGATCGAAAAGGCTCCTGCGGGAGCATACACTGCTGCGGCAGTGAGGATAATATGGAAAAGGCTCCTGCGGGAGCATGCACTGCTGCGGCAGTGAGGGAAAATGGAGAGGCTCCTGCGGGAGCATACACTACTGCGGCAGCAAGGATAATATGGAAAATGCTCCTGCGGGAGCATGCACTGCTGCGGCAGTGAGGGAATATGGAGAGGCTCCTGCGGGAGCATACACTGCTGCGGCAGTAAGGGAATATGGAAAGGCTCCTGCGGGAGCTGACACTGCTGCGGCAGTAAGGGAATATGGAAAGGCTCCTGCGGGAGCTGGCACTGCTGCAGCAGTAAGGGAATATGGAAAGGCTCCTGCGGGAGCTGGCACTGCTGCGGCAGTGGAAAAAATACGGAATGGCTCCTGCAGGAGCTGACACTGCTGCGGCAGTGAGAAAAATATGGAGAGGCTCCTGCGGGAGCATACACTGCTGCGGCAGTGAGAAAATATGGAAAAGGCTCTTGCGGGAGCTGACGCTGCTGCGGCAGTGAGAAAAATATGGAGAGGCTTCTGCGGGAGCATACACTGCTGCGGCAGTAAGGGAATATGGAAAGGCTCCTGCGGGAGCTGGCACTGCTGCGGCAGTAAGGGAATACGGAAAGGCTCCTGCGGGAGCTGGCACTGCTGCGGCAGTGGAAAAAATACGGAATGGCTCCTGCGGGAGCTGACACTGCTGCGGCAGTGAGAAAAATATGGAGAGGCTCCTGCGGGAGCATACACTGCTGCGGCAGTGAGAAAATATGGAAAAGGCTCTTGCGGGAGCTGACACTGCTGCAGCAGTGAGAAAAATATGGAGAGGCTCCTGCGGGAGCTGACACTGCTGCGGCAGGGAGAAAATATGGAGAGGCTCCTGCGGGAGCATATACTGCTGCGGCAGTGAGGATAATATGAAAAAAGGCTCTTGTGGGAGCTGACACTGCTGCGGCAGTGAGGAAATACGTAAAGGCTCCTGCGGGAGCTGACGCTGCTGCGGTAGTGAGGAAATGCGTAAAGGCTCCTGCGGGAGCTGACACTGCTGCAGAAGTGAGGAAATTCGTAAAAGCTCCTGCGGGAGCTGACTCTGCTGCGGCCGTGAGGAAATTCGTAAAGGCCCCTGCGGGAGCCGACGCTGCTGCGGTAGTGAGGAAATACGTAAAGGATCCTGCGGGAGCTGACACTGCTGCAGCAGTGAGGAAAAAACACGTGAAGGCTCCTGCGGGAGCTGACACTGCTGTAGCAGCGGGGGAAATATATGATGGCTCCTGAAGGAGCGGGGTGCTGTTGGAATTGGGAAATGGAGATGGCTAGGGAAAAAAAAAAATGGGTGGGTGATGAGGGTTTGATGGGCTTTCTTTAGATTTACGCGGTCTGATCGGATGTAGCTCTTAAAAGCTTCTGATGACCAGCGACCGAGTGTTTGGATCTGATGTTGGGAAAGGCCATTTTGAGCCACTGTGGTGGCTGCACCGATTCTGAAGGAATGGCTGGAGAAATCGAGATGCCGGACAAACGCAAGACAGATTTCAAGTGTTTCTGGAACCAAAGACGGGAGACGGGGCGGCTACAGTCGTCTGTGAAAAGAGGGTCGGAAAGGGATTTAGCTTGGGCTTTCCTGAGCAGGAGGAAGGCTTGGAGAGTTTGGTATTGGAGAATAGGTGATTGGAGGTTAAAAATAAAAATAAAGTGGCCCTTCATGGTCTGATCTGTTTTACATCACTTTATATGAAATGACATGGCTTCATTGTCCAGGACTGCTAGATCAGAAATGGTGGGGTGGATATTTGGATTAAAGCTGGAAGTGGTAGTGAGCTCTGAGCATCTGAGAAAGCCAAAGAAGGCTAGAATAAACATGGCATCTAGCGTTCGAGCAGTGTGGATGGAATGGTAACCTTTGCGAAGCGTAGAAATGCATTTAATCAGGATTTCGAAGGTTATGGGCTGCCTGGAGTCTGGGCGCGTGGGGTGGGCTCTTTGAATGCCTTTGATGAGAAGGGAGGTCTGTGAATTGGCTATTTGGGGTGAGGTGAACCAAATATGAGTTTATGGAAAAATTGGATTCCACTTAGATAGCTTTTGATGGAGCTGACTTGGAGGGTTTTGTTAATGTTGAGGTGTGATATAAATGAGGTGATGGAGAGCAGGGAAAAAAATCAGGGAACGGTAGATTAAAGGCGGAGTGGAATGCTTTAAAGCTTTTCCATGCTGTGAAGTATGACTGCAGGGTACTTGGGGAAATGGCTTGGAGAATAGAATCTCTTGAAGTTTTGAGAAGGGGTCTCAGAGGATGATTCAGAGGAATATTAGATCTGATTAAGGAGGTACTGGGGTTGGGAGGGGTTCCGCCTGCGGTGCCAACAGCCTGAATTTCTGAAAAGCAAAACTTGCCTCAGGAATGTTTTTTGAGGTTATGATGAACTGATCGTTAGCGGAGATCCAGATTAAACGTCTTTGAAAGGGCATTAAGGTGGGTGAATGAGAACGGCCATTATTAATTCAATGTACAGTAGCCTCGTTATCGCAGTGAATAACGATGCTGGACCATTCTTTTCCCCACAGAAAGGCTGCCAGGACAAGATGATATAGCTCGAAAAGGGGTGAGGATATTAATGGCTGGGGAAAATCTAACGGCTGGGAGGGCAATGTAGAAGCGGACCAGTGATTTTGGTGAAATCCTCCGAAACCGATGGAGGGGGCGGCGGCTTTTGATTATTGGTGATTCCATAGGCTCTCTCTCGCGCACCTGCGCGGTTTAAAACATCCAATAGTTATGATTTGTCAAGAACAAGGGGTTTAGCTCCACCTATGCATGATAATATCGTGCATTGTCGATCTTACAGGCTGACGATATGACGATTTGAAAAATGACCATATCGCTCAACTCTAGCGGGAGCGAGAACTGCTGCGGCACTGAGGAAATATGGAAAAAAGGATCCTGCGAGAGCGGGCACTGCTGCGGCAGTGGAGAAAAACAGATAGAGGCTCCTGCAGGAGCAGGCACTGCTGGGATGCTGGAGTGAGGATGGGCTATTATGGATGGATAAGGGGATGTTTAAAGAGGGTTAGTTATGGTGGGTCACGAGTTTGAGTGAACAGGGATGGACTGGCGTTAAGGGGGTTGGCTGATGAGGGTTCGGTGATCTTCTTTTATATGGAGACATTAGGGTATGGTGGAACAGAGAAGTAATGAGGAGCATGAGAGGAGGAGGAAAGATCCACCTACGGAGATGTGCTTACGCTTGGGACGGTTCTGGTAGTGGAATAAAGAGAGGGTAAATGGCCGGCATTGGGGCCTGCACCATTAGCGGAGGAATGCGCACACTTGGGACAGCTCTGGGAGTGGAAGAGAGAGGGGAAAGGAGGGGAATGGCGGACAACGGGGCCTGAGCCAAGGGTGTTCGGAGGGATGGGTAGGGCGGAACATAGAGAAGGAAGGGGGAGCAAGAGAGGAGGAGGAAAGATAGCTGCTGGAGCCGCCTGCGGAGACGTGCTCACACTTGGGACGGCTTCGGAAGTGGATGAAAAGAGGGGGAAAGAGGAGGTGAACGGTGGGTATAGGGGCCTGCGCCAATATGAGAGGCAATGTCACACTGGGGTTAGACTGTGGGGCTGCAGGCAATGAGTAGGGGAGAGGGTTGTCGGAAAAGGGGTTGTGGATGGGTCTGCACCGCTATCGAAGGCATGCTCACGTTAACGTCTGTTACGGGATCTGGAGGCCACTGAAAAGGAAAAAGGAGGTAAGTAGCAGCAGGAAGAAAGTAAGGGTCTGGGTTGCAAGTGGAAGCAGCTTCGCACTTGCTTCAAGTGTTGTTGGTCACAGGAAGGGAATCCTGAAAAACCTATGTGCTACCTGCACTACTACCGGAGGCAGCCTGACGCTAGTGTTTACTACGGAAGCTGGAGGCCGCTGAACAGAAAATGGTTTATTAATAGCATGAGGGAGCGGAAGAGTTGTGGGCATTTTTACAAATGGAGGCAGCCTCACGTTTGCTTCAGCTGCTGTAGGCCATGCGAAGGGGTTGGGGTGTGTGAAGTCTTGAACCTGAGTAGCCTGCACTGCTAGCAGAGGCAGCCTTATGCTAATGTCTGCTACTTGAGCTGGAGGACACTAAAAAAGAAAAAAGGGGGGGGGGTTAGAAGTAACAGGATGCAAATACTGGGATGTGCAGGCCAGTGTTGCAAGTAAAAGCAGCTTATGCTTGCTTCGGCTGCTGTAGATGTTGGCTACGGGAAAGTAGAGGGATTAGTAACATTAGACAATTCCTCGAGCCTTGCCCACATTAATATGTTCCTGTTGAAAAACATATTTTCCTCTCATTTTGGCCTTCCAGCCTTTGAACGCTCTCCAGAGTGGATATATTTGAGAATGCTGTTTTCACGTTGTAGTATGGACTGTAGAAACAGAGGCTTTGAAAACGAAGCATGTTTAGTCTTGTAACACATTCTACCAATAGACATGTTTATAGCAGTTAACTCGCAGTTATGTGCTATTCACTTTCACATGGTTTCTAAAAATTATTTTGCATGCTTTTCATATTACAGTCCTAAAAGACAACAGAAAATTTACTCACGATTGCTGTCCTGCGGAAAACACGAGGGCAGTTGCGTTTTAGATCAATTCTGAGTGATCGCGCCAGTAAATGGTGAAATATTTCCATAAATAAATTGATCCTGCCAGAAAATTTAAATGAAACTTATGTCTGTATCATCTGAGTGAGGTTTGGACATGCACGGTAAGGCAGGTGTAACGTTAATGGGTTCAGACATTCCGGTGTGGATAACAACTCTGAAAAAATGCCTTGTTGGCTTCATGGATAAAAAATGGCATCGACATCGGACAGAATTACGTCATAACATCGTTTAACAAACTTTAGCAGCGAGACCTGCATTTTAGCAGCTTCACCTGAAAAATATTAATTTGCAACACACGGTCTGCGTTACTAGTGGAGGCAGCCTCGAAACTGCGTTGCGAGTGAGTGAGCAAGTGAGTGAGGCTTTGCTTCGGTGAGATCTGGGGCGCGGCCCCATTACTTCTCTGGTGGTGTCGAGCGAGGCGAGCTCAGGGCTTTGCACGATCTGTTGGCCACAGCGTGTGGCTGTTTGAGAAGAGCAGGTGTCGCGATAACGCTTGATGCTCGGCGGCTTTGTTAGGCGGGATAGAAGTGATCTTGGGGCCGGCGAATTGCAGCAGATCTGAAAAAATCCCCGGTCTAATGTTAGATCTCTTCGTTGGATGGAAAATTGGGTCTGTGATGAGATGGCAAACTGCGCGAACCGAATTCTGAAAGTCGAGAGATAACGAAGGTATGATGTACTTGATTATTTATAGGCGTTTTCTCGAGCTGATTGGTAACCAGTGTAATTGCTGATGATGATGAACTGGCCGTGTTAATTATCCGTGCACGCTTCTCCCGAAATTCGTTTGTGAAACGTCACGTATAATCAGTCCAAAGGAAGGGCGAGACGTCATAGGCGGGTGACGTCAGAGACCAGGAAGCATAAAGCATGAGCGGCAAAGCCGGAAATCAGCCTTGTGTCTTCAGCAAGCGCTCTGTGTGTGTGTGTCAGTCACTATCTGTTTGTGAATCTTATTTAGTGTCGTTTGTCCACTGATGAACTCCATTGTCAAAGTTTCAATCAAGAGAAGTTTTGGGCGAGAACCGGCAGCGTTCAGGCTGTGTGTTTTCCCTGCCAAAAAAAAAAGGTAGGGACACACGCAGCTTGTGTGTTGTCTGCTTGAGAGTGAAGCGCGCAGTGTCAGCTCTCGAGGGAGTTGACGGCTGCGATGCGAGCCTTTGCTTCACTCTCAGAAGGCTCTCTTTGAGGAGAGAGCTTTCACTGGCATTTCTCGCGGTGCCAGCCCCGCTTTTGTCGAGGAAAAAACGGAGCGGTGATTGTGCTCGCGGGATTCGCTTTCGGATCTACTGGAAGGAATGTAAGACGGGTCTTTTCAAGTCCCTATCTTTTCTTTCTTAGCCATCAGATCCAGTGCCCGCTCTCGGGGGTTCGGAAGCCCGCGTTTGCGGTACTTTCTCCCCGATGAGAGTGCGCGGCGCACTGCCTGTCTTTCTCAGAGGGGATTGATATGGAAAGGCGTCAATGAGTTCGCCAGTTGTTCAAGCACCAGTTACACACGCATATTATGCCTAATATTATAATAAGCAGCATTAATGAGGAGTGGAGCTCGCGCAGTCGGCTCTCGGGGGGCTGATTGTGCTTTTCTCGCTGTTAAGCGCTCCGCTCTCGCCGGGAACGCTCCGAGGAGTGTGTCCGTGCATGCGATCTTGCAGTTGCGGTCGCGCTGGGGCTGATGCACGGCGGTGGCCGCGATGGCGGGAATCGCACATGATCTGGTGAACGGGTTGGAGACGGCTCGTCCTATCTCCACCCGTGTTTACTAGATCTAGAGCTCGTTCTCGAGGCTTGGAAAACCAGCGAGGCTTGGAAACCAGCGCTGTGGTTTTTCGCCCTCTGAGACAGCTCGCCCTTCTTCGTCCTCGGAGGCAGAGCTCGCTGCAGTATTCGTCTTTTTCTGAGGAGATTGATGCTGTCTGTGTGACTGAGTAGCATATATATATATATATATATATATATATATATATATATATATATATATATAAAATAGAACATGCACGCTGCCGAGGCAACGCGTGTATTACATTGTTTCATCTTTATGTGAGTTTTTTTTTTTTTTTTTTTTTTTTTTACACCAGACAATGTTGACTCGTCTGGTTGTTGACTACTATATATTAATATTTATCTGACTATGTGGGATATCTGACTCTAGGGATGTAATTTCTTATGTGAGAACACGTGTGTACCGCTCTTCCTCTGAGGAGGTTGAGGCGGTCAGGGGCTGCTGGGCTGAGCAGTCCCAACCATGTTACAGCCCCTCGTGCCGGGGGTGTCACTTTGTACTCCGCAGACGCTAGAGTCAGAGTAGCGCTCCCAGGCCGACGGCTTCTAGTGGAAAGCAGTTCTACGGACCGTTGTTTTTGCTGGATAGCCTTCATCATAACGTCCTGACGTGTATCTATTCTACGGAAGTATCTAGAGCAGCTAGTATGGTCGTCCCCTGCTGGTCCGCCGCTTCAGGACACCGAGCTAGTGACTCTAGGCACACCAGAGGCCAGTCTTGCGAGACTGGTTCCCTTAGGAGGTCACATGGCAGTGTGGGAGCCGCTGCCAAGTGTACTTCATGGGGTCCTGCCCCGAGCAGGATCTGGTCTAGTCTTCCTAGCAGACGACGTGGGTCTGAGGCACGTCGTTTTTAGGAGACTTCTGCTACAAGAGTCCTGAGGCTGCGGCTCAGGACCTCGGAGGGCAGGCCCCTCTGGGGAAGACCGGTATACACCGCATTACACTGTGCCCGTCTCTCCTCAGTGCCCTCAGGAGATCGATCTGCCAACCCTGCCGGTGTTTCAGGGCGCAGCGGTCTCCAGCGAGCGCTTCTCTTAGTTACCGACTGGAAACGTAGCGGTGCTAAGAGGCTCGTGACCTCCTGGGAGGTTTCCAGAGCAGCTAGCTTGGCTGTCTCAGTAGGTCCTGCACACTGTAGTGAGAGGCCACAGAATCCAGTTCTGATGGGCCCCAAGCAGGCTCTGGTAATGGAACAGAAGTAGACTCTCTCTGAGGATGGAGACCATCGATGTGGTCCCTCCTTGGGTTGCAGAGTCCGGTCCTACAGCCGGTACTTCACTGTTCCAAGGAAGGATGAGGTGTTGTGTCCTTTTCTAGATCTGTGCTTTTTGAACCTCTCAGTCAGGGGACTGAAGTTTAGCACGCCTGCACAGACTGGTGTGTCACGATCTATCAAGAGATGCACTTATCTCCATCCTTCTTCATCGGAAGTTCCTGAGGTTTGCTTTTGGGGGCAAAAGCCTACCAATACGGATCTTCCTCTGGCATTGCACTCTCACCCCACACTTTCACAGAAGGCCGGTCACTCACTGTCAAGCAGTCACGGAGATTGCTGGGTCTGATGGCAGCTGCGTCCAACGTGAATACTATTGGCCTGCTGTACATGAGACCCCTACAGTGGTGGCTCGAGACCAAGGGGTTCTCCCTGAAGGGAAACCCACTTCGCATGCTAAAGGTCACGCGGCGCTGCCTACGTGCCTTGGATATGTGGAGGAAGCCTTGGTTCTTGTCTCAGGGCCCGGTGCTGGGAGCTCCTTGTTGCCGCGGGATGCTAGCGACAGACGAATCCCTCACCGGCTGGGGTGCGGTCATGAGTGGCCACCCTGCCCGTGGTCTGTGGAGTGGTCGCCATCTGACATGGCACATCAACTGCCTGGAGATGCTGGCCATGCTTCGTGCACTTCCTTATTTTCTCCCAGACCTATGAGGTCACCATGTGTTGGTGTGCACCGACAACACAGCGGTGGTCTCTTACATCAACCACTAAGGAGGTCTGCACTCACGCCATTTATACAAATAGCGTACCAGATCCTTGTGTGGGCCCAGGACGAATTCCTCTCGCTCAGAGCAGTTCACATTCCTGGGCATCTTAATATGGGAGCAGACATCCTGTTGAAGCAGGGGCAAAGGCCCGGGGAATGGCGGCTTCACACCAAGGTGATGAAGCAGAGTTGGAGAGTTGGGCCAGACTCGGGTGGATCTGTTTGCGACTCGAGACACATCGCACTGTCCCCTCTGGCTTCCTCTGACTCATCCAGCTCCACTGGGGCTGGACGCCATGGTACAGACATGGCCGAGGCTTCATCTGTACATTTTTCCCCCGATTGCTCTGCTCTCGGGATTTCTGGAGAGAGTGCGCCGGGACGGAGTCCGGCTGCTGTTAGTAGCCCCGTTCTGGACAGGCCGGGTATGGTTCCTGGGCCTGATTTCTCTTTTTGACGGCACTCCATGGGAGGTTTCCGTCAGGAGAGATCTCCTCTCCGAATTCTGTCAGGCTCCTTCTCTTGCTTTAGCTGTGCTCTTCCACACTAGGCAGAGAATTGAAAGTCTGGCGGCGTGGGCATTCTCGTTCCCCAAACGTTCTCGACGCAGCTCGAGTTCCTGAAGAGGAACGTCTAAGGTTACGTATGTAACCCCGGTCCTCGAAGGAACGAGACGCTGCGTCGCAGTGCCACACTTCCGGCATCTCTGGCTGGCGCTTGCTTCATCCTTTGAGGCTGATTTCCGGCTTTGCCGCTCATGCTTTATGCTTCCTGGTTTCTGACGTCACTCGCCTATGACGTCTCGCCCTTCCTTTGGACTGATTATACACATTATTCAGAGACGTCACGCTGGACGCGTTCCCCAAACGTTCTCGACGCAGCGTCCCGTTCCTTCGAGGAACCAGGGTTACATACGTAAACTTAGACGATTTGTACCACCTGTTCTTTATCTGGATCGACTTGGAAAACTCTCGTACCTCAGCATCTGTGACATTTTGCGTTAATTAATCCTTTTATCACTATCCATTTATCAAAATGTAAATGTGTACCTTAAATGCAATGTTCGTCACTGTGGCTTAAAGTGTCTGCCAAATATATACAGTTAAATATAAATGATATAATTTGTTTAATAAATAAATAAATGTGATTTTGCCTTTAGATCTCTTTCCAGAAATTACAAGTGCAACATCATTCCTTTTTAATTCTGGTTTTGGTTGAAGAACATAGACATGAAATAAGGTGACACATGTGATTCCTGCTATTAACAAACCATTAACTATGACTATTTTGCCTCCATCTCCTAATTTGCTGGTTATTAATAGTTAGTAAGGTAGTTGTTAAATTTAGGTTTTGGGTAGGATTAGGGAAGTGTAGTTTTTAATTGCATTGGTTACTGTATTGTGACTGGAACTTCTCAAATTGTGTGCAAGACAATCCTGCAATCTTACCCCAGTGAGGCCCTGTTATAAAACACATGCAGTCTTACTTTAATTTAACTGGAATTGTTTGGATGTTACTAATTAGACAAAGTTGAGTTAGTGTAGCTTTCATCTGTTGGTGAAAATAATCACTACACCATTGCTCCAATAAGCACCCCAAAGTATGTTGGTCTGGTCTTTCTGGTATGTATTGGTGATGTAAAACATGGCTATTATGAATCATATCTTAAACTGTTTAGTGTTACCAAGTGTAAATGTAATTTAGCTTTATCAGTAGACACCGACTAACAGGAATTCTAATAAACAGTGTATTGCCACTATTTCACTTATGTTGATGTGCTGAGCAGCCAAATTGGATTTTGGAGTCCAGGCTGTTGGAGTTCCTCAGAGTTTCAGAGCTGGAAATTTGACTCGAGGGGCCGTTCCATTCAAATGTTTTTAATGGGAACTGATTTTCCTATGTTCCAGTGTAAATGGAACACACAGATTTCTGTCCATTTTGAAAAACCAGTTAACCATCAAAATATGTCATCATATACCATGTTGTTTGATTTGCCTACAAGTTTCTAAAAGTCATTTGATTATCCATGTAAAGTGACATGGTGAACTGTCCCGTTTGTGTTTTGGCACACTTTCTGTGTGCGTTGCATGTGTAATGTTGCATGTTTGATTTGAATGCATTTTCATATATGTATTTTAATATTTGTTTTTTAAATGTTTAAATAAAGTTAATGGCCTGTATATTAAATAACCCATGTATTATGAAAGATGTAGTTTTGCATATGTAACTTGAATGCATTCCCTTTGGCATTCCCTAAAGTTACCATTAAATGATACCAAAAAAATTGAGTATTAGAAAATTCATTATTACTACTTATTGTTTGCATAGCTGATGTACTGTGTCATGGTTAGAGTTTCCATTAAAATTTACCATTAAATGGTACTACAAAATCTAAATTAAGTTTTAAAAAATGCATTATTTCCACTTTTTGCATAGTTGATGTACTGTGTGATGGTGAGAATATAAAATCATGCCCAATTACTTGTGACAGCTGAAATCTGAGCATTGAGACTGAACATTCAGTCTTCAGGTGACAAACTTCTGATTTCAGTTCAGATCATTTTCTTCTGTTGTGCTGTGTGATATATATAACAATTTAATTGTTGTTTCAAGTCATATTATATGAGTTATGGTAAAGTTCAATCAACTGGTTATTGTATAGAAAGGGTCTGGGTTCTGTATTTGTAATTGAAAGTAATTTGCTTAAAACCTAATGCAATTACTGATGTAAGGATTTTGAGGGATTATATTTTGAGGGGATTTTACAGAAAATGCATTTTCAATTCAATTTAATTCAATTCAATTCTGTTTTAATCTGCATTATTTTACCTTCACAAGTGGTTGTGATTTAACTGATGTACATGAAGTTTGACTACTAACAAGGACCTAAGCATTTGCACTTCTCTCTTACAGATCACAATTGCAATATTTATTTGATTATTTTGTAGTGAGAAGATAGACAAGGAAGATATGAATAACTCAACAGTGAACTTCACTGTAGATGAAGCATTCACCAACATCACAACATTTGTATTTAGTGAAATTGACATCCTTGAATGTAATATTATGGGCTTTGGTTTCTTGTTTGGTCTTTTTACCACATGAAGAGAAGAGCGTTTTATCTTATTTTAATGACTACTGTAAACACAGTTATCACATATGCTCCATTAACTATAGCTGCATTAATATTTATTGTGACACAGCACTTTCCTCTGATTCTCTGGACAGTTGGTAGTTTTAGTTTTATGCTGGCTGAATTTTTACCACCGGTTCTTTATCTGCATCGATTGGGAAAAGTCTCCTGGCTCAGCATCTGTAACATTTCGACTTAATCATTGCATTATCCTTTTATCAAATATAAATTTGTACCTGGAATGCCATGATTGATCACTTTGAATAACAGTCTTTGCCAAATGCATAAATCTAAATAATATATTTTGGTTAAAATTGGGTATTCTGTAAAAATTGTAAAATTACCTACTGTAGTACATGCCTACCTAAGTTTCTATAGATAACAGCAGCAACATTATTAATTTGTTCTTATGGTTATTGTTGGAGAAGATAAACATGGAACTAATGAAGGACTGAAATGAACCTCATGCATCTGACAATCTCACAGTATCGTCTTTTTGGAAAATGGACATATTAGAAATTTGGATGCTGGCCTTCAACTTCTTATCTGGTCTTCCTACACACTATTATGTAATCTGGCTCATCATCACATGAACAGGAAGTGGAAAGTGCATTAGAATTCTTCAGCCTTATTATGCCAGTTTGTGGGATCTTTTTCTCTGAGTTTCAACTTCAATGAACCTCTTATGCCAACAACACATTATTTATATTTTCATAATTCAACAGGCATTTTAGATATTTTGATGCTGCCGGTCAACTTCATATATGGTCTTCCTACACGCTTAATTTATATGGCTTTTCGCAGAGACTGGGAATTGCATTGGAATTCTTCAATGTCAATCCCTGTGTTTCTTGTTTGTTTGTTTGTTTGTTTAATTGATTGATTGATTGATTGATTTTTACTTTATTGACAAAATGGTTTCCATTTCCAAGTCTCATAGCACTGACAAAATTTTTCTTTGGGCTTATTATCACCGCCTGACCTCTGTTTCAGTGTCTGATGTGATGAGCATTACCTGGCAGTGCTTCAACCTGTAATCTCAGATATAGAATGATCTGCTGGGTTCTGTTTATTTTGGCTCTTGTTTGTTCTGCATATTTGGTTTTATCTCATTTACAGTTTATATATGTGCGTATGGTTCTATTCACTGCAATTTATACTCTTCTTCTTCAAGTTATTTTTTCTCAATTAATATAAAACTAATATTAAATGTGAAAGTATTTTTTTTTTTTTAATTTATATTTTAGGTTATTTAAAATTAAATGTAACTTTTGTGAATCGTTTTAGCATATTGCATATATCTGAGATTTTGGAACACATTAGCTAATTTAGTGCTTTATCTGATAGTGATATGAATCATTTGTTCAGTTCTTTAGTGTTAAGAAGTATACATGTAGTTTAGAGTTATCATTGGTGTTTATTATACTATATATTTAATGTATATTGCTTTATTTTTTCTCTGTTTTATAAATTGTAACAGCTTATTTCTGAATTCCTTTGTCACAATGTCATATTGCTGTAACATTTTACAATAAAGTGTCTTAACATTAGTTAATGCGTCAGCTAACTTGATCTAACAATGAGCAATATATTTTAAAGTGTTTATGTATCTTTCTTAATGTGTTATCATAACAATACAGTTGTTAATTGTTCGTAGTTCACAAAAATGCCACGTTCTGTTATTAAACACTAGATGCCACAGGCTGAAGGGTCCGTAATGTAAGCTGATGATATTCACTGTATTACACAAATTAGCACAATTTGATTGGTTAATGCTGCAGGTTGAGCTTGCTGCTTTCCATTTAAATGGCTGGCATTCACTTGAGCATTCTGCAGAATTTCTCTGAAAACCCCCACCTTCCCCAGCTCCACTTGTATAAATCAGCTACAGGTTATTTTATATTCTATTTGTGCAGCAGCAGTATTTCTTAAATAGTCGCAGAACCATATTGGTGTGTGTTGGCAGTAGCAAGTATTGCAGCATCAATAGTCTAAAACTACAGCAATAACCAACAGCAACACCACGACCAAATACATTAACATGTCTTATCCATGACCTGTCATGATAGAATTAATGTTAACACAGCAAAGTGAAGGAGATCATTGACATCCAGGATTTTACAAATAATGTGTACTCAACTCAACTATAACAAATTTTATAAACACTTACAGTATATTTATTTAGAATAGATAATTTAGGTTAAATTAAATTTAATGGCATTAACGTTTGAATCTTTTTTTTTCTTCTGTTAATGCAAGTGTAATTTAGCATTTATCATTAATTTTTAGATCCATAAATTACATGTTTCATGCATATTGTTATTTATTTTCTGTTAAATAAATAGTAAAGATTTTTACAGCATCACAATTATTCATCTTTGTTAGTTAATAAATACAACTTTTGATTGATAACATATGTTGTTTACGTATGTAGCATCAGCATAAATGTATGGAAATGTCAGTATGCTGTTAATGACAACATGTAGACTGTTTCTCAAAAGGAAGGCTGCATCCATTTGTAGGTTGCATAAATTGCCCACCAAGATAATTATCCCATTGTTTTCCCAGACATGAAATTTTCCAAATAATATTTCATTAGTAACCCTTTGAAATAATCTATAATTATTTTTGGAAAAGTGTGAGAAAAATAGTGTTTTATGGTGGGATTATGTGTATACTGAATTAACATATTTATGCAGTTAAATTTTTGTTATGTATATCTTAGCCCAGCTACTGTTTTAGCACATTCTAGTGTTACTTTTATGAATAATAAAACCCTTATACAAATATGATAGGAATACTGATATAAAAGACAAAATACCTTGTTATAATTAATTATAATATTTGGACAGGTTAATATAATTAGTGAAAGTGATTTGACATACAGCCAAGTATGGTGACTGATACTCAGAATTTATGCTCTGCATTAAACACATCCAAAGTGCACACACAGCCGTGAACACACACACACCGTGAACACACACCTGGAGCAGTGGGCAGCCATTTATGTGGCGGCGCCCGGGGAGCAGTAAGGGGTCCGGTACTGAAATCAATCTGTCTAACCATTAGGCAACAACTTCCCCACGAATTGGCTTGATAAAGCAAAATTTACAGTACAATCAACTGGGGTCTCATTTATAAAACTATGCGTAGGATCTTTACTAAAAGTTTACGTGCGCCCAAAAGCCAAAAATGGCGTACGCCAAAAAATATTCCGATTTATAAAACCGTGCGTACGCACACCCGTAAGCAATGTTCCCTTTATAAATCACAGATCACCCGCAGATGTGCGTACGTGAACCAGCCTCATATCCCGCCCTGTACACGCCCATTTTTAACCATAAATAGTCAATGCAAATCACCTCATGATTGCTGATCAGCATGTAAATGAGAGTGGAATCCCATATATACCTGGAAAACTGGCATGCGACCCGCCAATTAATTAATCCAAGAAAGTGAAAACGTGCATTTCTGTTAACCTAATTTTAATAATGGCGACAGGTGAGAAAAGAGGAAAAAAACGTAATTTCTCAGATACTGAGATTGAAACACTTGTAGGGGAGGTGGAGGCTCGGAAAACTGTGTTATTTGGTGGTCACAGCAGTGGGGTCACTAATAAAAAGAAGCAGTGCGAGTGGCAAAGTATTGCTTCTGCCGTCAATTGTGTCAGTGGGACAGAACGGACAGTTGCAGAATTAAAGAAAAAATGGTCCGACCTGAAGGTATACAAATTTTTTTTTTACCAACATATTACATTTGTGTTTTATTAGGCTATATACCTATATAAATAGCAATATTGATTTTCAAAAAGTTTTATTTACATGTGCTTACAGTATGCAAAATATGTGAAATAAAGATTCTCATTCATTCAAGGTGGAGGCAAAGAGAAAACTGTCCTCCCACCGCCAGAGCGTGGCTGCAACTGGTGGGGGCCCATGTACAGCTGATCTCACATCAGTGGACAGCAAAATCGCGGCTATAATTGGGGAGGTCAGCGTGTGTGGTATTGTGTCGGAAAAGGAGGGAGACACTGGCGTGACTGAAACCACAGAGGAGCAAGGTTAAACCGATTTTTAATCATTAACGCTGTACATTTGAGTGTGTGGGGTGATAAATGGATAAATGTTGCCAATTGTTTGTCCTCCAGTCCTTCCGGAGTCTGAAGCTGTAAATGAACAGGAGGTTCAGGGTGAGGGGTTCTCAGATGCAGATGCACAGCGTCCGGCTCAAAGCAGTGCCCCTTCTGCGTCTGGCACGTCCAAAAGTGGTCGGGTACTCACTGACGCAGTCCTGCAGTTACAGCGAGAGACAATAAACGCTGTCAACAGGGTTGCAGATGAGCTACGGCAGATGAGAGAAGTGATGCAAGAAATTGCACAATCATTAAAAGATGCAGTTAAAACATGAACCTTGAGTTTTGTCTTTCTTTACAAACGCCGCATGACATCCTCACGGATTCTTGCACCTCGTTGATATCCCTCTTGTCGGCCAGGGGGCTGTGGCTCGGGGTCGTAATGCTGGGGTAGAGGGAGATCAGGAGGGAGAGGAATACCGTTTCTCAGTGCTATATTGTGCAAAACACCACACGCCCTGACAATCTTGCACACTTTTGCTGGATGGTATAAAAGTCTGCCACCCGAGGCATCCAGAGCACGCCATCTGCATTTCAGGATGCCGATGGCACGCTCCACAACTGCGCGGGCACGAGAGTGGACCTCGTTATAATGAGTTTCCTCTGCGCTCTGCGGGTTTAAAAATGGGGTGAGGAGCCAGCGTCTCAGGGGGTAGCCACTGTCGCCTGCAGGTTATAATTATATTAAAAACAAAATTGTTACAGTTTCTACTTTTTAATATTGTTAAACTCACCAAGAAGCCAGCCATCACGTACTGCGCCTGCATTTAGTCTGTTCCCTACACTGCTATGTGTCAAGATAAAGGAATCATGTGTTGAACCAGGCCAGCGTGCCACAATGTTTGTGAGGGTCATGTTGGAGTCACATATGATTTGCACATTAATAGAATGCACATGCTTTCTATTAACATAAGCAAATTCATTTTCAGATGGTGCCCTTATAGCAACATGAGTGCAGTCAATTGCGCCGATTACATTTGGGAAACCAGACATTGCTGCAAATTGCGTTTTAATTTCGGCCTGTTCTCGCACAGTGTAGGGGAACCTGATGTATCGACTAACCATATTAAGTATACCATTTAAAACGACAGATATTATGGCACTCAGGGACGGCTGTGATATACCAGACCTATAGGGTGAGATGATAGATTCCAATAGAATTATTTCATATACAAAAAGGTCTTAGAGACAAATTTGAGGATTACTTATAGTTTTTTTATATTATTAATTTACCTGTCTGCCAATTCCCGCTGGAAACAGCCGGTTGCCAAGAACCCCAGAGTGGTGAGGACTTGTATTTGGACTGGGATGGCATGGTTCCGGCGTGTTGCCCTCTCTAATACTGGACCCAATTCAGCACATAGATCCAAGAGCACAGCTCTAGGGAATCTAAATCGGCTTATTAGCCAGTCATCATCATGGGCCAGGAAATCATCATGGTCCCTGAAAACTCGTTCTCTCCTTATTCTGCCATTAGCGTAATCCTCCAACAGTGCCAGGAGTGCCATCATGAAGCATTACATACCCGGGTCACCGGAGAATTTATATGTTTCTAGCAAATAGACTGATCGTTAACACCTTGACAAAATCACTTAATTAATTTGTGGGCGAAAATTTAAGACGAAAATGTTATAGTGAACACATGCTTCTTGACGGTTTTGTAATGAACACCGTAATAGTTAGGACCGATGATGAGTAGCGATTGTGCTTCATGACTGTATTTGCAGACTTTGACATTTTATGATATAGGCTATGTACATTAAGGAAAATATTTCCTTTTTACACTGTGTTCTGCAGTTCTCTAATAAAAGGGTATTTCATGCTATTCTGTAGGCTATCACATGTATCGCGCCATGTCCTCCTGTGCTCCCGTTGTGGACAATGTGACTGTAAGGCAGCGCTGATTATTATTTTATTTTACTTTTAATACATTTTGAATTACGTTTGGATTTTACTAGATGTATATAGCCTAAAACAATCGGCACAAATAACACTGTTGGATTTAATCTTCATGATAATGTGGATATAACGTATGAAATGGAGTGAAAATTAAATGTCATTCATTCTTATAATCGTTCTTCTCACATTTATTTTCTACAATCTAACTTCAGTTCACGACCTCACCATCGGTGTCGCCAATTCCCTTTGTCTCCAGAATGTGCGTACGCACGGCTCAAAGTTTGCTTAAAGGTGCGCACATTCTCCCGTCAAGTTTGTTTTTTATAGATCACAACCTTTGCGTGGGAACTGGCGTACGTACGTTTCCAGCCCCGTTTTGTGCGTACGCACGCTTTATAAATGAGGCCCCTGATCAGTTTGTTTAGCAAATGCTCAGTATTGATTATTTATTGATTCAAAAGTTATTTTAATTTCCATGGTAAGGGAAATACCCTTTTTAAGGTACAGTACTTCTCAAAGCATGTAACAAGATCACTATTGTTAAATTGTCTTTGTTACAAGTGGGGAATCAGAACCAAATACTCATATGTATAGTTATTAACTAAATTACAAACACATAACTAGTCTAAACAAACACATACACACACACAAATAATGTGCATAAAACAAAATACATTGGGTTAAAATTAAATGGGTTAATTTGATTATCTGTGTAAAGTGATCATGTCTCTTCCATCGCATCGCTGCTTGCAATTAACTCCCTCCTCCAACCCCAACACCACCAACTGAACCTGTAATCCGATCTAACTTTGTTCTTTCTTTACAATCTCTTCATTGGAAGCAGTCTCTCACATTTTGTTTAGAACTCATGTAATTGTGAATTGTAATTATGTATGCTTACAATGGTTCTGTTCTGTACCCCAGGGGGGGTCGTCTTGCTGCTCTCCCCGCTCTGTCCAAGCATGGCTGCATGGACAGGCGTGTGGAGTGTTGCCCGGAACATAACCATACCGCCAACACTAACTGTATGCAATTATAATTGCCATAAATATACTTGACGGAAGTGGTCTTAATTGAACTATCACATTTTTGTTCTGACACGCTTTCTGTGCATGTTGCATGTAGTGATTTTAATTTTTAAAGGAATATTTAACACAAAAATTAATATTTGTGAAAATTGACTTATCTATGATGTAAATGTGTTTGTTACATCATCTGAAAAAAAAAATGGAGATGTTCTGCATTAACATCCATTGCTCACCAATGAATCATCTGCAGTGAATGGCTGCCATCAGAAGGGGAGTACAAACAGCTGATAAAAACATCACCATAATCCACAGTATACAGTATAACTGTATTGTCCACCTGAGTGGAAAATTGTCTTTGGCTAACCACCACAACAAAATGAGTAATAAAGTCAAATCATAATCACTAGTCACGTAAACATATTACATAAAAAAAAGATACAGTTCATGCCTTACATACTGTTTGATTAAACACTTGCTGAATTCATTATTTTAATTGTATTTGGGATAAAGGACCTCTTAAACACATTTTTATTTACTAGAGGACTAATGTCTACCTAACTTCAGGGGCTCAAAATGGCTTAAAAGAGGACGAGAACTATCTGCAAGAATAACTCTAGCCTTGTTCTTTGTCCTTTCTGCATAAAGTTGTATTAATTAGTTCAGAGGCTAGCCAATTATTCTATTTGCCATGGATAAAATTCTGGGCCCGGTTCCCCAAAACGTGCTTATCGCTAAGTAGTTCTTAACCTATTACTTAACCTCTCTCTTAACCTTATGGCGCGTTTCCCGACACATACGTATGCTAAGTATATCTTCTGTAAGTCACACTTTCGTAAGGTTGGTCCGGACCATTCGTAGCTCTCTCTTAGCGTTATTTGAGCTCATGACGCTACTGTACAGCAGTCTTTAGAAACCAGCGCAGTGAAGTACAAGTCAAACTATGGTACGTTGACAATTTTGTGGCTCAACAATGATTTTCTGTTATTTTTTAAGACTCATAATAAATTAGGTTCGCAATGGATACAGGCCTATTTATGAAGTTGACTTTATGTGGTTACAGAACTAAAAAGGCTGGTAATTATCCTAGGCTTTTTCGTAATGTAATTAAAGCGAATTGACAATCAATTTTTTGATAATTAAAATATGGCAAACAATATGGCTCTAAATGGCTAAGATCTTTAAATGGGTAATCATGGTGGTGTCCAGTAAGCGACCAACTATAGCAGCGATCCAACGTGTCCTTGTATTGAATCAAAGACGGAGCCGGACGCGGAGCCAGACGTGGAGCCGTTAAGCCCATGTCAGTTTTTTTTTATTCGGCAAAACTTAAGCCCTTTTGACATTTTGCCTGACGTGGCTATATTAAAAAAAAAAATCGCCTCCCAAGACAGCTCATTATGGAGCCGTGCCGGGGATTGCATCCTGGTGGATGGCACACTCATCCCTATCGCCAATACATCAGTGATTGATCAGGCGTAGGCTACTCATCGCGAAAGGGAGACGCGGCCATAAACGTGCAGGTTATAGTGGACCATAAGGGTGTGATATCTGACCTGGTGGTCAGCAAAACTTCAAGTTCCTCTGACGAGAGGCTTTGTGCCCTTTTTTTTACGTTGCTTCCCCAGCATATTCTGTATCTGTCACGTTGGGTGTTACAGATAACACAGGAGAGGGAACCAATTTGCAGGTAAGTAATTTATTAAAGGGTAATCCACAGGGGTAAACAGTCCAGGCAGGGTCAAAACCAGAATATCCAAACAAAACATAAACTAAACAAGAAGACAAGGCAAGGGCACGAACTGACGGACATGAATAACCAACGACTCCGTGACACATACTAAGACAGACCGGGTTATATACACAAAAGGATAATGGGGAAACAGGAGACAGGTGGGGAACAATCAATTAACTAAACAAGGAGGAAGGTGACCAAATAAGGAGACAGGAAGTGATAATATGATAAACACCGTGGGAACTGAGGACACCTAGTGGAAACCCAGGGAACACAACCCAGACACTGTGACAGTACCCCCCTTCTACGGAGCGGCTCCCAGACGCTCCAAGACAGACACAAAACAGAGACCAGGAGGGAGGCGGACAGGTGGAGGCTCAGGGGGAGGGATGGAGGGCCAGAAAAGAAAAACATGGGGAACAGGCACCAGAATGTAAACACAACACAGAAAGACCAGGAGGGAGGAGGACCGGAGGAGGTTCAGGGGGAGGGACGGGGGGCCAGACTAACAGAAAGGAACAGGGACAGACATTAACACAAATACAAAAGGAAAAAACAACATGAAGCCCCCCAGGGCGGAGCAGAAGTCTACCACACCCTTGTGGTCAAGGCCAGAGTCCTCCAGGGCGGAGCGGAAGACCACCACAACCGTGTAGTCAGGGCAAGCGCCCCCCAGGGCGGAGCAGAAGACCACCATGTCCGTGTGGTCAGAGCGGAAGCCCCCCAGGGCGGAGCAGAAGACCACCATGTCCGTGTGGTCAGAGCAGAAGCCCCCCAGGGCAGAGCAGAAGACCACCACAACCTTGTGGTCGAGGCCAGAGTTCCCCAGGGCGGAGCAGACGACCACCACATCCTTGTGGTCGAGGCTGGTGTTCCCCAAGGCGGAGCAGAAGACCACCACCACCATGTGGTCAGGGCGGAAGGCCCCCAGGACGGAGCAGAAGACCACCACCCCCCTGTGGTCAAAGCGGAAGCCCTCCAGGGCGGAGCAGAAGACCACCACATCCCTGTGGTCGATGCACAAAGCCCCCAGGGCGGATCAGAAGCCCACCACTTCCGTGCGGCCGGATCAACGGGAGGACGAGACTCTAATGTAATTCCATGGTGATTCCATGGTGTCTCTACTGGACTCCAGAAGATCGGTGCTGGCCTGACACTGCTCATGAAGATCATTGGTGACTTGCATTTGCTCTTGAAGATCAATGGTGACTTGCCTTTGTTCATGAAGATCAGAGGTGACTTGCCTTTGTTCATGAAGATCAGAGGTGACTTGCCTTTGTTCATGAAGATCAGAGGTGACTTGACTCAGTCCTTGAAGATCACCGGTGACTTGACTCAGTCCTTGAAGATCACCGGTGACTTGACTTGACTCAGTCCTTGAAGATCACCGGTGACTTGACTTGACTCTGGAGGATCAACGGTGACCAGACTCAACTCTGGAGGGTCATCAATGACTAGCCCTGCCTCGGGAGGATCATCGGTGACTAGCCCTGCCTCGGGAGGGTCATCGGTGACTAGCCCTGCCTCGGGAGGGTCATCGGTGACTAGCCCTGCCTCGGGAGGGTCATCGGTGACTAGCCCTGCCTCGGGAGGCCATCTTGTACTGTGGTGCTGGGCTGGCGGCCATCTGGGGTTGTGGCGCTGGACTGGCGGCCATCTTGTACTGTGGCGCTGGACCAGTGGCCAATTTGGGCATTGGCGCTGGGTTAGCGGCCATCTTGTGCAGTGGCGCTGGACTGACGGCCATCTTGTGCTGTGGCGCTGGACTGACGGCCATCTGGTACTGTGGCGCTGGACTGACGGCCATCTGGTGCTGTGGCGCTGGACTGACGGCCATCTGGTGCTGTGGCGCTGGACTGACGGCCATCTTGGGTTGTGGAGCTGAACCGGTGGCCAATTTGGGCATTGGCGCTGGGCTGGCGGCCATCTTGGGCTGTGGCGCTGGAACGGTGGCCAATTTGGGCATTGGCGCTGGGTTAGCGGCCATCTTGTGCTGTGGCGCTTGGCTGGTAGCCATCCTGGGCAGTGGTGCTGGACTGGCGGCCATCTTGGGTTGTGGTGCTTGGCTGGTTGCCATCCTGGGCAGTGGTGCTGGGCTGACGACCACCCCGCCGGAAGAGACAGAAGTGGCTGGGGCATCCCACCGAAGCCGATGCTGCAGGTAGCGCACAAATTCCCAGAATTCCAGTGTCTCTAACTGCGCCATCTCCTCCTGAGACACTGGATCATCCAGCCCGCCATTAAAATAGTCCTTGAGGGCCGCATCGTTGTAGCCCATGCCCTCGGCCAGGGACCAGAACACCTGAGCCAGGGCACCCACTTCATTGCCCTCTTGGCGGAGGGCGATCACCCGAAGGTACTTGGTTCGCCGCTCCGCCATCTTGGCTGGGGAACGGAAAAATGACATACCGCTGGTTCCTAGTGGGACGGAGTCGTTCTGTCACGTTGGGTGTTACAGATAACACAGGAGAGGGAACCAATTTGCAGGTAAGTCATTTATTAAAGGGTAATCCACAGGGGTAAACAGTCCAGGCAGGGTCAAAACCAGAATATCCAAACAAAACATAAACTAAACAAGAAGACAAGGCAAGGGCACGAACTGACGGACATGAATAACCAACGACTCCGTGACACATACTAAGACAGACCGGGATATATATACACAAAAGGATAATGGGGAAACAGGAGACAGGTGGGGAACAATCAATTAACTAAACAAGGAGGAAGGTGACCAAATAAGGAGACAGGAAGTGATAATATGATAAACACCGTGGGAACTGAGGACACCTAGTGGAAACCCAGGGAACACAACCCAGACACTGTGACAGTATCTAACTCTCTCTCTCCCTCTCTCTGTTCATTGTAGATAGGTTGCTTTTTATTAATAACATAAACCAATTGCAATCAATACCGCATTAAACAGAAGTAACTGCAGCTGCTTGCCAATCAATTCTGATTTTAAAGTACCTTAGCATTAATATAAAAGTGTATTATATAATTTTTATAAGTCGTTAAACCCATGTCAAGAAGCGGCACAAGTGGCACAACGGGATAAGGAGGGTGGATGATTAGTGAGGGATACCCGGTTCGTCTAACCGTAACAACATATCGAGTGAACATATTACTGACCATTTGATAATTTAATTTATAGTCTATATTTTACTGATAACTTAAACTACGTTAAAATAAATGTTACTGTAATAATTTGAGGAATGTTTCATTTGCATAGAACGTGTTGTCTTTCTTAACGCTGTATTGTACATTAGCGTGAAGTGGAAAATCGATTCATGAGCAATCGATGCCAACTAATTCAGCACCCTGACTTTGGACAGCGCTCTTGTAACGTCGGACGAAAGAGGCAGGGTGCTAAGAAGCTTCCTAAGGGACACTTCGGGGAACACACTTAGAAACATCAACAACTTTGGTAAGATATATCTTTCGATGTCTTCTTAGCACGCTAAGAGTGAACGTTATCGGGGAACCGGGCCCTGGAAAGTCTGTTCTTGAGTCTGCCATTTAGATGCTCATACCAGGCAGACAGATTAAAGGTTACAATACTTTCGATAATGGATTTATACACAAGTTCTAAAATGTGATTACTAACACCAAGACCCCTAAGCTGTCTGATAAGGAAAAATTGCCGAGAGCATCTTTTAAAAATATACTCTGAATCATCAGCAAAACTCAACTGAGAATTGAACTGAATCAAGATACTTAAAATTTTTCACAATTTCAACTTTTTGACTCTCAAGTGAAATCGGCTCACATATCACATCTCATTTCGTATGCATAATTAATTATTTAGTCTTGGCAACATTGATGTCTAATTGGCTAGAACAACATCAAGTTTCAACGGCCTTGATATTAGTCAGGAAGGCCAGATCATATAGAGTTTGTTTTATCCAGCAGGCCAACTACAGTAAGGCCATATCATCAGCATATACTCTAAAAAAATGTATTGTAAATTCATTAGTAAAAATAGAAACAACAGAGGGGAGAGAACACAACCTTGTGGGCAGCCATTGCTCACAGTAAGCACATCAGACATCACCCCTCTGACACCCTCTAACTCTTTATGAATGGCAAGAGAGAACATTTCTAATCCAAAGGATTGATTAATATTCAGATCCAGTAGCCTTTTAAAAAGAAGATGTGTCTTCATTGAATTTAAATCTGAATTAAAATTCACAATTAAAATTCTGGCATATCCTTCCCATTTTTTAACTGTGGATGTTAGGATGTTTAGTAACTGTATTAAAAAGGGTCAGTACAGCATCGTCTGTGCCTCTATTATTCTTATATGCAAACTGAAATGGATCTTGCTTAGAGGCCACACTTGAAGTTAAATAACTAGCTAAAACTTTCTCCATAGTTTGACATAATATAGAACTTATTGTAATAGGCCTGAAATCATCACTGAGTATTTCCATAGTTTCTGCACTATACATTTATCCAAGAGTAATTGTAAGAAACAAATTCAAGATTATGATGCCTTAACTTCAAACCATTGCTTCTGGCCCATAATCTGTAATATTACTTTCTGCAGTTAAAAAATTAGGAGAGAAATATGCATAAATCACTCTCTCACAAACTAGGTTTTACCCATTTGTCAGCAAGAACCACTGGCTTAACAACGGAATCATTAATGGTGTGGGCAAAGGTATAAAACAGTATCTGTAGGTGATTTTCTTGTGCTTCTGCAAAGTCCACTACATTTATTAGGATTGAGTTTCAGTGTTATTATATCTCCATGTTTAATCTGATTGTAAATGTATTATTATTATTATTTTATTTTTTTTGCCAAATTACTATATTACAAAGTAGTGGATTATTATAAGATTCAATGTGGTTTAATTTAGATATTTGATTATTCTGGACATCCCATTCATTTCTAGAAGCAGATTTGAAGTAACATCAGTTTCCACATCTGCTAGTCATAATGATTTCAGGAGAGTTCAAATGAGGGTTTGGCCACTTTCTTTTAAATACCCAGAGCAGTACAAAGAAATATTCAACTCTAAGTTGTAAAGACACAGAAGACTGTTTGGGTGGTCATGAAACCATGACCCAAAGGTCACTCCTGTCCAGAGACCTTGTGAGAGACTCCCTGCTAATCAGCAGAAATGAATTCTTCAAAGTTTTCAATGCTTCTCATAGTATAAGTGATTGCTGTGAAATTGAGACCATTTTATAACTACATTTGAAATGATACCAAACATGAAAGGAAGAAAAAAACAACAACAGATTCACAAGATACATGATACGTGGTATGTAGATATCCTTAATGAACTTTCAGTGACTTGAGTCTGGTGGAGGAAGAGCAGGAAAGAAGACTCATAGAGAGACTCATGAGGAGAGAAGTTTGGGAGTCCTTTGCTTTTTCTTTGAGATCTCTCCAAATTAGAGTGTTTTATTTTTCATATATGTATGTACAGTATATATATTTATGTATGTATTCATTAATTCATTCATTCACTCATTCTGCAGGGTGTTTGATCTCATTTTCTGTCTTAGCAGGAAAACCCATCCTTACAGTTAATCATAAAAAACATAAAATTCAGTATTATCACTTCATCCATCCATCCATCTTCTTCCGCTTATCCGGGGCCGGGTCGCGGGGGCAGCAGTCTAAGCAGAGAACCCCAGACTTCCCTCTCCCTAGACACTTCCTCCAGCTCTTCTGGGGGGACACCGAGGCGTTCCCAGGCCAGCCGGGAGACATAGTCTCTCCAGCGTGTCCTAGGTCTTCCCCGGGGTCTCCTCCCAGTGGGACGCACCCGGAACACCTTCCCGGGAAGGCGTCCAGGAGGCATCCGGAACAGATGCCCGAGCCACCTCAGCTGACCCCTCTCGATGTGGAGGAGCAGCGGCTCTACTCTGAGCTCCTCCCGGGTGACTGAGCTTCTCACCCTATCTCTAAGGGATCGCCCAGCCACCCTGCGGAGAAAGCTCATTTCGGCCGCCTGTATCCGGGATCTTGTCCTTTCGGTCATGACCCAAAGCTCATGACCATAGGTGAGAGTAGGAACGTAGATTGACCGGTAAATTGAGAGCTTCGCCTTGCGGCTCAGCTCTTTCTTCACCAAGACAGACCGGTACATCGACCGCATTACTGCAGAAGCTGCACCGAACCGTCTGTCAATCTCCCGTTCCATCCTTCCCTCACTCGTGAACAAGACCCCAAGATACTTAAACTCCTCCACTTGAGGCAGGAACTCTCCACCAACCTGAAGTGGGCAAGCCACCCTTTTCCGACTGAGGACCATGGCCTCGGATTTGGAGGTGCTGATTCTCATCCCAGCCGCTTCACACTCGGCTGCAAACCGTCCCAGTGCATGCTGAAGGTCCTGGCTTGATGAAGCCAACACGACAACATCATCCGCAAAGAGCAGAGACGAAATCGTGTTGTCACCAAACCTGACCCCCTCCGGCCCCTGGCTGCGCCTAGAAATTCTGTCCATAAAAATCATGAACAGAACCGGCGACAAAGGGCAGCCCTGCCGGAGTCCAACACGCACCGGGAACAAGTCTGACTTACTGCTGGCAATACGAACCAAGCTCCTGCTCCGGTCGTACAGGGACCGGATAGCCCTTAGCAAAGGGCCCCGGACCCCATACTCCCGGAGCACCCTCCACAGGCCGCCGCGAGGGACACAGTCGAATGCCTTCTCCAAATCCACAAAGCACATGTGGACTGGTTGGGCAAACTCCCATGAACCCTCCAGCACCCCGTAGAGGGTATAGAGCTGGTCCAGTGTTCCACGGCCTGGACGAAAACCACACTGTTCCTCCTGAATCCGAGGTTCTACTATCGGCCGGATTCTCCTCTCCAGTACCCTGGCATAGACTTTCCCAGGGAGGCTGAGAAGTGTGATCCCCCTGTAGTTGGAACACACCCTCCGGTCCCCCTTCTTAAAAAGAGGGACCACCACCCCGGTCTGCCATCCCAGAGGCACCGTCCCCGACTGCCACGCGATGCTGCAGAGGCGTGTCAGCCAAGACAGCCCCACAACATCCAGAGACTTGAGGTACTCAGGGCGGATCTCATCCACCCCCGGTGCCTTGCCACCGAGGAGTTTCTTGACTACCTCGGTGACTTCAGCTTATCACTTATTATCACTTCATCTTTTATATATTTCAATAAGTACAGGTCACGGTCACCATAAGTATGTTGTTTTATTTTTTTATTTTTTTACATTAATGTGTGTTATGCTGTTACATATTTTATTAATAGTCACTTTTGTAAATTTAATTTGGATGCAAACATTGAAATGGGATCTTGTTTGTGACCCATGTGTGAAGGAAATGGCCTGTTCATTAAATAACCCATGCATGATAGAGGACATAATTTTGCATTTGTGGCTTGAATGTGTTCAGTTAGTTTTCTAAAGTTGAGCACCATGGCCTTTAAAATGTATTATTTACACTTACTGTTTGCATAGCTGATGTACTGTGTGATGGTGAGAATATAAAATCATGCACAAGTACTTGTGATAGCTGAAATCAGAGCATTGAGACTGGGCCTTCACTCTTTAGGTGACAAACTTTTCTTTTCAGTTTAGAACGTTTTCTTCTGATGTGCTTTGTGATATTATATATTTCATTGTTGTTGTAAGTAACATAATAGGAATTATGGGAAGGTTAGATAGATTGATTATTATATAAAAAGGCATGAGTTCTGTTTATGTCTTTGAGGTGATTCACTTGAAAACCAATGTATTGTTTTAATTATTAGACTTATAATTTGCATTAATTTTATCCTCAAATTTGATTTTGATTGTGACTACTATCCCAAACCTTTTGATTCACACTTATATCCATAGAATGTGATTGGGTCACACTTTATTTTAGGGTCCAATTCTCACTATTAACTAACCATTAACTATGACTTTTGCCTCATTTAACTCATTTGCTGCTTATTAATAGTTTATAAGGTAGTTGTTAAATTTAGGGTATTGGGTAGGATTATTGATATCATCCATTATATGTACTTTATAAGCACTAATAAACAGCCAATATGTTAATAATAGACATGCTAAGCAACTAGTTATTAGTGTGAATTGTACCCTATACTAAAGTGTTACCTGTGATGGCAATATTTATTTGTTTATTTTATTTATATATTTTTTTCCTTCACTTTTTTGGTGAAGATAGATGAGGAAGACATGAATAACTTCACCATACATGAAGCATCCACCAACCTTACGACATCAATATTTAATGAAAGTGGCATTCTTGAATGTATTGTTTTTGGCTTTAGTTTCAAACGCCTATGTGATCTGGCTCATCGTTACAGGAAGAGGAATTGGAGTTCTATCAGACTTCTTCATCCTCAATCTCTCTGTTTGTGGGTTCTTTTTCTCTATAAACTCTTTGCTCATTTTGTCAACAAAATGGTTTCTGATTCCAAGTCTACAATCATTATCCCAATTTTTGTTAGGACTGGTCATCACTGGTTCTCCACTGTTTCAGTGTCTGATTTGTGTTGAGCATTATCTGGCAGTGGTTCATACTGTAACCTTTATTTTTTTTGCCAAATTACTATATTACAAAGTAGTGGATTATTATAAGATTCAATGTGGTTTAATTTAGATATTTGATTATTCTGGACATCCCATTCATTTCTAGAAGCAGATTTGAAGTAACATCAGTTTCCACATCTGCTAGTCATAATGATTTCAGGAGAGTTCAAATGAGGGTTTGGCCACTTTCTTTTAAATACCCAGAGCAGTACAAAGAAATATTCAACTCTAAGTTGTTAAGACACAGAAGACTGTTTGGGTGGTCATGAAACCATGACCCAAAGGTCACTCCTGTCCAGAGACCTTGTGAGAGACTCCCTGCTAATCAGCAGAAATGAATTCTTCAAAGTTTTCAATGCTTCTCATAGTATAAGTGATTGCTGTGAAATTGAGACCATTTTATAACTACATTTGAAATGATACCAAACATGAAAGGAAGAAAAAAACAACAACAGATTCACAAGATACATGATACGTGGTATGTAGATATCCTTAATGAACTTTCAGTGACTTGAGTCTGGTGGAGGAAGAGCAGGAAAGAAGACTCATAGAGAGACTCATGAGGAGAGAAGTTTGGGAGTCCTTTGCTTTTTCTTTGAGATCTCTCCAAATTAGAGTGTTTTATTTTTCATATATGTATGTACAGTATATATATTTATGTATGTATTCATTAATTCATTCATTCACTCATTCTGCAGGGTGTTTGATCTCATTTTCTGTCTTAGCAGGAAAACCCATCCTTACAGTTAATCATAAAAAACATAAAATTCAGTATTATCACTTCATCCATCCATCCATCTTCTTCCGCTTATCCGGGGCCGGGTCGCGGGGGCAGCAGTCTAAGCAGAGAACCCCAGACTTCCCTCTCCCTAGACACTTCCTCCAGCTCTTCTGGGGGGACACCGAGGCGTTCCCAGGCCAGCCGGGAGACATAGTCTCTCCAGCGTGTCCTAGGTCTTCCCCGGGGTCTCCTCCCAGTGGGACGCGCCCGGAACACCTTCCCGGGAAGGCGTCCAGGAGGCATCCGGAACAGATGCCCGAGCCACCTCAGCTGACCCCTCTCGATGTGGAGGAGCAGCGGCTCTACTCTGAGCTCCTCCCGGGTGACTGAGCTTCTCACCCTATCTCTAAGGGATCGCCCAGCCACCCTGCGGAGAAAGCTCATTTCGGCCGCCTGTATCCGGGATCTTGTCCTTTCGGTCATGACCCAAAGCTCATGACCATAGGTGAGAGTAGGAACGTAGATTGACCGGTAAATCGAGAGCTTCGCCTTGCGGCTCAGCTCTTTCTTCACCAAGACAGACCGGTACATCGACCGCATTACTGCAGAAGCTGCACCGATCCGTCTGTCAATCTCCCGTTCCATCCTTCCCTCACTCGTGAACAAGACCCCAAGATACTTAAACTCCTCCACTTGAGGCAGGAACTCTCCACCAACCTGAAGTGGGCAAGCCACCCTTTTCCGACTGAGGACCATGGCCTCGGATTTGGAGGTGCTGATTCTCATCCCAGCCGCTTCACACTCGGCTGCAAACCGTCCCAGTGCATGCTGAAGGTCCTGGCTTGATGAAGCCAACACGACAACATCATCCGCAAAGAGCAGAGACGAAATCGTGTTGTCACCAAACCTGACCCCCTCCGGCCCCTTAAGTTAAGACACAGAAGACTGTTTGGGTGGTCATGAAACCATGACCCAAAGGTCACTCCTGTCCAGAGACCTTGTGAGAGACTCCCTGCTAATCAGCAGAAATGAATTCTTCAAAGTTTTCAATGCTTCTCATAGTATAAGTGATTGCTGTGAAATTGAGACCATTTTATAACTACATTTGAAATGATACCAAACATGAAAGGAAGAAAAAAACAACAACAGATTCACAAGATACATGATACGTGGTATGTAGATATCCTTAATGAACTTTCAGTGACTTGAGTCTGGTGGAGGAAGAGCAGGAAAGAAGACTCATAGAGAGACTCATGAGGAGAGAAGTTTGGGAGTCCTTTGCTTTTTCTTTGAGATCTCTCCAAATTAGAGTGTTTTATTTTTCATATATGTATGTACAGTATATATATTTATGTATGTATTCATTAATTCATTCATTCACTCATTCTGCAGGGTGTTTGATCTCATTTTCTGTCTTAGCAGGAAAACCCATCCTTACAGTTAATCATAAAAAACATAAAATTCAGTATTATCACTTCATCCATCCATCCATCTTCTTCCGCTTATCCGGGGCCGGGTCGCGGGGGCAGCAGTCTAAGCAGAGAACCCCAGACTTCCCTCTCCCTAGACACTTCCTCCAGCTCTTCTGGGGGGACACCGAGGCGTTCCCAGGCCAGCCGGGAGACATAGTCTCTCCAGCGTGTCCTAGGTCTTCCCCGGGGTCTCCTCCCAGTGGGACGCGCCCGGAACACCTTCCCGGGAAGGCGTCCAGGAGGCATCCGGAACAGATGCCCGAGCCACCTCAGCTGACCCCTCTCGATGTGGAGGAGCAGCGGCTCTACTCTGAGCTCCTCCCGGGTGACTGAGCTTCTCACCCTATCTCTAAGGGATCGCCCAGCCACCCTGCGGAGAAAGCTCATTTCGGCCGCCTGTATCCGGGATCTTGTCCTTTCGGTCATGACCCAAAGCTCATGACCATAGGTGAGAGTAGGAACGTAGATTGACCGGTAAATCGAGAGCTTCGCCTTGCGGCTCAGCTCTTTCTTCACCAAGACAGACCGGTACATCGACCGCATTACTGCAGAAGCTGCACCGATCCGTCTGTCAATCTCCCGTTCCATCCTTCCCTCACTCGTGAACAAGACCCCAAGATACTTAAACTCCTCCACTTGAGGCAGGAACTCTCCACCAACCTGAAGTGGGCAAGCCACCCTTTTCCGACTGAGGACCATGGCCTCGGATTTGGAGGTGCTGATTCTCATCCCAGCCGCTTCACACTCGGCTGCAAACCGTCCCAGTGCATGCTGAAGGTCCTGGCTTGATGAAGCCAACACGACAACATCATCCGCAAAGAGCAGAGACGAAATCGTGTTGTCACCAAACCTGACCCCCTCCGGCCCCTGGCTGCGCCTAGAAATTCTGTCCATAAAAATCATGAACAGAACCGGCGACAAAGGGCAGCCCTGCCGGAGTCCAACACGCACCGGGAACAAGTCTGACTTACTGCTGGCAATACGAACCAAGCTCCTGCTCCGGTCGTACAGGGACCGGATAGCCCTTAGCAAAGGGCCCCGGACCCCATACTCCCGGAGCACCCTCCACAGGCCGCCGCGAGGGACACAGTCGAATGCCTTCTCCAAATCCACAAAGCACATGTGGACTGGTTGGGCAAACTCCCATGAACCCTCCAGCACCCCGTAGAGGGTATAGAGCTGGTCCAGTGTTCCACGGCCTGGACGAAAACCACACTGTTCCTCCTGAATCCGAGGTTCTACTATCGGCCGGATTCTCCTCTCCAGTACCCTGGCATAGACTTTCCCAGGGAGGCTGAGAAGTGTGATCCCCCTGTAGTTGGAACACACCCTCCGGTCCCCCTTCTTAAAAAGAGGGACCACCACCCCGGTCTGCCATCCCAGAGGCACCGTCCCCGACTGCCACGCGATGCTGCAGAGGCGTGTCAGCCAAGACAGCCCCACAACATCCAGAGACTTGAGGTACTCAGGGCGGATCTCATCCACCCCCGGTGCCTTGCCACCGAGGAGTTTCTTGACTACCTCGGTGACTTCAGCTTATCACTTATTATCACTTCATCTTTTATATATTTCAATAAGTACAGGTCACGGTCACCATAAGTATGTTGTTTTATTTTTTTATTTTTTTACATTAATGTGTGTTATGCTGTTACATATTTTATTAATAGTCACTTTTGTAAATTTAATTTGGATGCAAACATTGAAATGGGATCTTGTTTGTGACCCATGTGTGAAGGAAATGGCCTGTTCATTAAATAACCCATGCATGATAGAGGACATAATTTTGCATTTGTGGCTTGAATGTGTTCAGTTAGTTTTCTAAAGTTGAGCACCATGGCCTTTAAAATGTATTATTTACACTTACTGTTTGCATAGCTGATGTACTGTGTGATGGTGAGAATATAAAATCATGCACAAGTACTTGTGATAGCTGAAATCAGAGCATTGAGATTATTTGATTATTGATGTCATCCATTATATGTACTTTATAAGCACTAATAAACAGCCAATATGTTAATAATAGACATGCTAAGCAACTAGTTATTAGTGTGAATTGTACCCTATACTAAAGTGTTACCTGTGATGGCAATATTTATTTGTTTATTTTATTTATATATTTTTTTCCTTCACTTTTTTGGTGAAGATAGATGAGGAAGACATGAATAACTTCACCATACATGAAGCATCCACCAACCTTACGACATCCATATTTAATGAAAGTGGCATTCTTGAATGTATTGTTTTTGGCTTTAGTTTCAAACGCCTATGTGATCTGGCTCATCGTTACAGGAAGAGGAATTGGAGTTCTATCAGACTTCTTCATCCTCAATCTCTCTGTTTGTGGGTTCTTTTTCTCTATAAACTCTTTGCTCATTTTGTCAACAAAATGGTTTCTGATTCCAAGTCTACAATCATTATCCCAATTTTTGTTAGGACTGGTCACCACTGGTTCTCCACTGTTTCAGTGTCTGATTTGTGTTGAGCATTATCTGGCAGTGGTTCATACTGTAACCTTTCTGAAGTACAAACCTCTCAGATGATATAGATCTGATATAGATCATCTGCTGCACTGCAGCCTGGATAATCACTCTTGGATCCTGTATAATCTCCATGCTTAGTTTTCTTAGATTTACTATTTATATGTATATGTGGTACCTCTCTGTGCAATTTCTACTCTTCCTCTCTATTCAGTTGTTCTGCTGTGTGGCTGTTCTCAGAGCTCTGAAACATTCAGGGCCAGGAGAGAAAGTGAAAGACAGAGATGAGGAAAACTACATGAAGAGAAGAGTGTTTTATCTCATTCTAATCACTACTGTGAACACGGTTATCACATATGTTCCATTGACTATAACTGGACTGGTGTCAGCTGTGACGAAGCAACTTATCAGATTCTCTGGTCAGTTAGTTATGTTTGTTTTGTGCTTTCTGGATTGGTACCACCTGTTCTTTATCTGGATCGACTTGGAAAACTCTCGTACCTCAGCATCTGTGACATTTTGGGTTAATTAATCCTTTTATCACTATCCATTTATTAAAATGTAAATGTGTACCTTAAATGCAATGTTAGTCACTGTGGCTTAAAGTCTCTGCCAAATACATACATTTAAATCTAAATGATACAATTTGTTTAAAAAAAATTAATAATAATAATAAATAAATAAATAAATAAAAAATGTGATTTTGCCTTTAGATCTCTTTCCAGAAATTACAACTGCAACATTATTCCTTTTTGCTTCTGGTTCTGGTTGGAGAACATAGACATGAAATAAGGTGACACATGCGTTTCCCGCTATTAACAAACCATTAAAAATGACTTTTGCCTTAATAAACTCCTAATTTGCTGGTTATTAATAGTTTGTAAGGTAGTTGTTAAATTTAGGTATTGGGTAGGATTAGTGATGTAGAAAATGGTCATGCATAATATGTGGTTTGTAAGCAGAAATAAACAGGAAATTTGTTAATAATAGGCATGCTATCAAGCAACTAGTTACTAGTGAGAATTGGTCTCTATGTTAAAGTGTTAGCAGTTATGATTATGCTTTCAAATGACTCTTACTGTTCTTAAACATAATATTTATCATTTTAGCCTCATTTTAAGCACAACGTATGTTTTTTCTGTAATTGTTGCAAGTGTAATTTTTAATTGAATTGGTTACTGAATTGTGACTGGAACTTTTGGGGACAGTTAAAAATGTGTGCAAAACAGTCCTGCAATTTTACCCCTGTTATAAAACACATGCAGTCTTACTTAAATTTAACTGGAATTGTTGGGATGTTACTAATTAGACAAAGTAGAGTTAGTGCATCTTTCATCTTTTGGTGAAAATAATCACTACATCATTGCTCCGATAAGGCTACAATATGTTGGTCTGTTCTTTTTGTTATGTATTAATGATGTAAAACATGGCCATTATGAATCATTGGAGTTTCAGAGCTGGGAATTTGACTTGAGGGGCTGTTCCATTCAAACGTTTTTACTGGGAACTAATTTTCCTATGTTCCAGTAAAAATGGAACATACAGGTTTCTGTCCATTTTGAAAAACCAGTTAACCATCAAAATATTTCATCATACCATGTTATTTGATTTACCTACAAGTTTCTAAAAGTCATTTGATTATCCATGTAAAGTGACATGGTGAACTGTCCCGTTTGTGTTTTGGCACACTTTTTGTGTGCCTTGCATGTGTAATGTTGCATGTTTGATTTGAATGCATTTTCATATATGTATTTTTATATTTGTTTTTTTAATGTTTAAATAAAGTTAATGGCCTGTATATTAAATAACCCATGCATTATGAAAGATGTAATTTTGCATATGTGACTTGAATGCTTTCCCTTTGGCTTCTAAAGTTACCATTAAATGATACCACAAAATTGAGTATTATAAAATTCATTATTACTAGTTATTGTTTGCATAGCTGATGTACTGTGTGATGGTTAGAGTTTCCATTAAAATTTACCATTAAATGGTACCACAAAATCTAAATTAAGTTTTAAAAAATACATTATTTCCACTTATTGTTTGCATAGTTGATGTACTGTGTGATGGTGAGAATATAAAATCATGCCCAATTACTTGTGACAGCTGAAATCTGAGCACTGAGACTGAGCATTCACTCTTCAGGTGACAAACTTCTCTTTTCCGTTCAGATAATTTTCTTATGTTGTGCTGTGTGATATATATATATATATATATATATATATATATATATATATATATATATATATATATATATATATATATATATATATATATATATATATATATATATGAGTTATATATGAGTTAAGGGAAAATTCGATCAACTGGTTATTGTATGTTTTTGTAATTGAAGGTAATTTGCTTAAAACCTAATGCATTGTGTAATTACTGATGTTAGGATTTTGAGGGATAATAATTTTGGGGGATTTAACATTGAAATGCAATTGCAATTCTGTTTTACTCTGCATTATTTTACCTTCACAGCTGGATGTGATTTAACTGATGTACATAAAGTTTGACTACTGCACAAGTCACAATTTCACAACTGCAATATTTATTTGATTATTTTGTAGTGAGAAGATAGACAAGGAAGATATGAGTAACTCAACAGTGAACTTCACTGTAGATGAAGCATTCACCAACATAACAAAATTTGTATTTAGTGAAATTGACATCCTTGAAAGTAATATTTTGGGTTTTGGTTTCTTGTTTGGTCTTCTTACAAACACCTATGTGATCTGGCTCATCCTCAGAGGAGCAGGAAGTGGAGTTGCATCAGAGTTCTTCATCCTCAATCTCTCTGTTTGTGGGCTGTTTTCCTCCGTGTATTATTTGCTATGTTTTCTCATGAAGTTCTTTGAGTATCCAAGTCTAACATCATCAAATGACTTTATGTTAGGAGTTGCAGTCACTGGTCATCCTCTGTTTCAGTGTCTGATCTGTGTTGAGCGTTACGTGGCAGTGGTTCATCCTGTAACCTTTCTGAAGTACAAACCTCTCAGATATAGAGTGATCTGTTGCTCTGTGGCCTGGATAATCACTCTTGGTTCCTGTTTATTAAACTGCATGCATAGTTTTCTTACTGTATATGCATACATGTGGTTCCTCTCGATGCAATTTCTGCTCTTCCTCTCCATTCAGTTGTTATGTTGTGTGGCTGTTCTCATAGCTCTGAAACAGTCAGGACCAGGAGAGAGAGGGGGAGTGAAAATAGAAGAAAACCACATGAAGAGAAGAGCGTTTTATCTCATTTTAATGACTACTGTAAACACAGTTATCACGTATGCTCCATTAACTATAGCTGCATTGATATTAATTGTGACATATCACTTTCCTCTGATTCTCTGGACAGTTGGTAGTATTTGTTTTATGCTGGCTGGATTTTTACCACCGGTTCTTTATCTGCATCGATTGGGAAAAGTCTCCTGCCTCAGCATTTGTAAAATTTTTTCTTAATCATTGCATTTTCCTTTTATACAATCTAAATTTGTACCTGGAATGCCATGATTGATTACTTTAGAAAAAAAGTTTTGCCAAATGCATAAATCTAAAAAATATATTTTGATTTAAATTGTGTATTTTGTAAAAATTTTAAAATTACTTAAATGCCTACATACATATGCATTGATCACAATAGCAACATCATTCCTTTGTTCTTACGGTTATTGTTGGAGAAGATAAACATGGAACTAATGAAGAACTTAACTGAACCTCATTCATCTGCTAACCTCACAGTGTCTTCATTTTGGAAATTGGACATATTAGAAATTTGGATGCAGACATTCAACTTCTTATCTGGTCTTCCTACACACTCTTATGTAATCTGGCTCATCATCACAGGAACAGGAAGTGGAATTGCATAAGAATTCTTCAGCCTTAATATGTCAGTTTGTAGGATCTTTTTCTCTGAGTTTCACCTTCAATGAAACTCCATTCTTCTTCCAACAACACATTATCTATATTTTAGTAATTTAACAGGCATTTTAGATATTTTGATGCTCCGGTCAACTTCATATATGGTCTTCCTACACTCTTATTTTATATGTCTTTTAGCAGAAACATGATGGGAATTGCATTGGAATTCTTCAACTTCAATCTCTGTGTTTTATTGTTTCTTTTCTTTTTTTTTTTTACTCTAGTGAAGATGAGGTTTCCATTTCAAAGTATCATAGCACTGATACAATTTTTCTTTGGGCTTATTGTCACTGCCCATCATCTGTTTCAGTTTCTGATGTGTTGAGCGTTACCTGGCAGTGCTTCATCCTGTAATCTTCTCAGATATAGAGTGATCCACTGTGTTCTGGATATTTATTTTGGCTCTTGTTTGTTCTGCATATTCAGTTTTATCTCAGTTACAGTTTATATATGTGTTATTATTTTTTCTCAATTAATATAAAATCTAATATTAAAAATAACAGTGGTTTTCATTTTAGAATATATATTTTAGGTTATTTAAAATTAAATGTAACTTTTGTGAAAAATTTAAGCATATTGCATATATCCGATCTAATCGTAATATGAATCATATGTTCAGTTCTTTAGTGTTAAGAATTATACATGTAAATTAAAGTTATCATTGGTGTTTATTATACTATATATTTAATGCATATTGCTTTTAATTTTCTCTGTTTTATGAATAAATTGTAACAGCTCATTTCTAAATTCCTTTGTCACAGTGTCATTTTGCTGTAACATTTTACAATAAAGTTTCTTAACATTAGTTCATGCATCAGCTAACGTGATCTAACAATGCGCAATATATTTTAAAGTGTATATGTTTATCTTTGTTAATGTGTAATCATAACAATACTGTTGTTCATTGTTCGTAGTTCACAAAAGTGCCACGTTCTGTTATTAAACTCTTGAGGCCACATGCTGATGGGTCCTTAATGTAAGCTGATGATATTCACTGTGTTACACAAATAAGCACAAGGTGATTGGTTCATGCTGCATGTTGAGCTTGCTGCTTTACATTTATATGGCTGGCATTCACTTGAGCATTTTGCCGCACTTCTCTGAAAACCTCCACCTTCCCCAGCTCCACCTGTATAGATCTGTTACAGGTTATTTTATATTCTATTTGTGCAGCAGCAGTAGGCCTATGTCTTAAATACTCACAGAACCATATTGGTGTGTGTTGGCAGTAGCAAGTTCCTGTACTTGCTTGCAACATCAATAATCTAAAACTACAGCAATAACCAACAGCAACACCAAGACCAAATAAATGAACATGACCTGTCGTGATAAAATGAATGCTAACACAGCAAAGTGGAAGAGATCATTGACATCCAGGATTTTACAAATAATGTGTACTCAACTCAACAGCACGGACTAAAATATTAATTATTAAAATTTGATTTAAAATGAGAAGTTGATTATTTTCAACCCAGCTCTAGTAGTTAACAATTTTCAACAGATGAGACTAAAAAAGTAAAGTGTTTCCAATTGTAGCAAACACAGAAAGGAAGACAAGCAGAGATGAAAATCTAATTGCAAGGGGTTTAATAAACAAACAAACATAAATAAATAATAATAATAATAATAATAATAATAAAAACTTGAGAATGTGCAAGACAGGTACGCAGGAAAGACATCAGATACTGGAGCTGGGGATGACAGCACACCCAAGGTAATCATGTTCCAGCATGCAAGCAGGAAATGTGGATGTATGTGTCCATTGATAGTAATACTAATTTATAACACCACATACAAAAGAGGTATTTTGCACATTTCTTCATTTTCTAAAATTGGCCCCCAAGTGAAGTTGTTTGATTATCTGTGGAAAGTCACATCCTGTTGTTGATTTGCCAGACTTGTATGATTTAAATGTATTATAATATACATATACATTTGTTTGTGTGTGTGTGGGTAGTGTTTTTATGAATGTAATGATCTATACATTAAAGGGGTCATATGATGTGATTTAAATTTTTCCTTTCTCTTTGGAGTGTTACAAACTATTGGTCCAATAATAAGATTTGTAAAGTTACAAAGACTAAAGTCTCAAATCTCCCAAAAAACAAACAAAGAGATATTCTTTATAAAAGTAAAGCAGCTCAATCTAACACGCCCCCACATCTACATCAAGATATGGGAAGATTTGCATAACACCACCCAAATTTTCACACAAAGAAAGAAGGCGTAACTTGTATTCTCACTGTTGCCAGCGCTGCCATGTTGTGGAGTTGCTGTGTGTCTCGTTGTGAAAGTGAAACTACTTTGTTTGGCCTTCTAAAAGAGGACACAAATAGAAATCAGTGGTTGTATTTACAACAGTGTTCCAGAGCAGTTCAACCCAAATATGTGAAATTGATTTTACAGAGGATGAGGACTTTGTCCTATGAGATTAGCCTACATTGCCGGTGTTTCTATGGGGCAGTTCCAACTTTGCAAGGACAGTTTGATGCTTCTGACTCACAGTCCGTACGTATGTTTTCATATGTAAAAGATTTGCCAATGATAATTCAAATGCAAATTTTGAGCAGTATGGAGTAGCACTTGTTGTTTGTCATTTCTCTGATCACAAATGTAGACATGGTTTTATGTTTACGCAGCGCGATACGCAACACAACGCATAAAAAGACAGTATAAGTCATTATAATCAGTAATTATGTCACCACTGGATGCAACAAATGCCTTGTTTATAATGGGTTTTATTGTTTTTGTCTTGTCGCGCAGGGACACACAGCTTCACAGTATATTAAGAGGCATAATATTTTGTCACACTCTTGAGGCATTCGGCCAATCACAACACACTGGATAGCAAGCCAATCAGAGCACACCTCGTTTTTAAAATCGGAGCTTTTCAGAAAGGCAAGGCATGGAGGAGAAACAATAATGCACAGCAAGATGAAAATAATGTGTTTTTTGAACATTAAACCATATAAACGCATTTCATAACACCAAATACACAAAATAATGTTCTTTTTAGCAAAATCATATGGCCCCTTTAACTTCTGCACTAGCAAAGAATTCAAATATGCAGTATCATGTTTGTTTGAAACAACCTAAATGCCTCTTAGAGCAGCGTGGTTGGTCTTGCCACATTTGTAAAACATGACCCATCTTTACAGATGACAGGACAGGGGTAAAGACCTGTTAAAGGGTCTTTTATTTTGGGGGAACTATCCCTTTAACATCCTCATTTTTGCCAAATAATTTATATTTACAACATTAGATGCAAAAAATAGAACTTCAAGATAATTTCTTTAATTTTAACTATGTTAATTATGTGCAGGGGTGGTTCTAGAGGTGGAGCCACAGGGGCCCTGGCCCCTGCTGAAATCTGATTGGCCCCTGATTGGCCCCCGTTCCATCAATCGTCGACAAGAAGAGCAACCGGAGAATTCTTCACAACGATCACAGATGCAATTCCACCCCCAAACAATTGGTGGCACTCGCGGCAGTAATGTGTCGATGCAACTTGGGAGAAGAAGCAGAGGTTTTGGCTTTATAGTATATTTGCTTGACTGTGAACATAGACAGTAAAATAAATGGACACAGCGACCCCATTGGATTTAACGGACACAAGTGAAGTCAATTAGAAGCACGCACTTCCTGGGGGTCGGGCGTACTGCGCAGACTCAAACTGAGCTTGATGACATAGATGTTGCGTGAGCAACCTGTAAGTCTTCTAATCGCTGTGCCAAGAGAAACCTGAATCACCAACCGAATCTTCCAGAGAAGGCGATCGTGAACAAGAGCAAATTTTGTTAAGTATATTGATTAATTATCTCCCTTGACTTTATGCCTCCACCTCCCCCCAATATCCTCATAGACAGTAAAAGATTGCCGGTGAGCTTCTCCTCCTGTCCATACGGTAATTTCTCTACTGTGCGACAGAGAGTCGCTGGTTATGACGCAATCGTTAGCCGATTTTTTTTTACAAAAACTGCTTCTACGGGACCATTACATAAGATACAAGGTAATGGAGCCTTTTATACATTTTTGTGTTTCTTTAGAAACAGTTAATGGACAAATAGAGTCTTTAAACGCTTCAGATGTAAAGTTATTTGCTCTCAAAGTGACGCTAAAATGAATGGGAGTCAATGGAATGCTAACAGCAGGTGGGGGTCCGCTAGCCAATGGCGGCGCCCAGGGGTGCTTCAAATAAATATGAAACCCTGCCCCCCTGACTGTGAATGGCTTTGGCTTGAGTGATACCAGAACAGTCTCTGACGTTATGCCAGTAGGCGGGGAAAGAATCCATCTATCTATCCAACTTGAAGACAATTCTTGGTGAATCACAAATCCTCGTGTTGGTTGTCATTAAAATATGAAAGGATATTTAGCTGCTGGAATCACTGTCGAAGTAAACCAATAAACTTGTTAACCCTTTGACACGTACAATCACAACGGTGTGATTAGAACTACATTTACAGTTTGTCAAATACACGCTGATGTCTATGGAAATGGCCATAATTATCCTTACAAATATAATCTGACTTCATGTTTTTATTAATATCATATATAGATTGTGTAGGTAACTAAAGTTTACTCTGCCCTTCTCTGGGTTTACCGGATACCTACTTCAAAGTGTTTCTGGAGGAGAGGATGAATGTGCGTGTTGTGAATCCCACAGCTCGGATTCAGCGCGAACCAACATGGCGGCGCCCATCACCCGGTATAGATCAACTAACACGGTCGATATAAAAGTTTTTAAACTACCAAATATATTTACTTGAACATATTTCAGAATCGGAATATCAGATATTTTGCAGTAACAGTTTGTTTGCAAATATTTTAAATAAAACAGGAAAAACTAAATAAAAGCGATCGATGTGTCATACAGATCTATTGCGGCTGTGTTGTGTCACATGACAAACACGACGCGTCGCCTTTGAAACAATAAGGCGGTACATTCTTTACGTGGCTGGAGTATTCTGTCTCTAGAGACTCTGTTTTTTGCTACCCTTGTCGCCACTTTTCGCTCCCAAATGCCCCGATGTCTATATTCAGGTCAGAATCTGTGCATAAATGGTGGCCCTAGATATCATTGCAAATCAGAACATCACAGAAGTGCTGTGTTAACAACTCTTATCAACAGTATAAAACATTTCTCAGCATGGACACAGGGAATCCGAAGGCTCGGATAACCCCGGCAATTTCTTAGCCATCTTGGATGCAATTGCACAGCACGATTAATTAATTGAGAAACGCATGAGTGCACATAGGAATGCAAAATACACCAGTAAGAACATTCAAAATGAAATTTTAGTGTGTGTGTGTGTGTGTGCAGGGGCGTAGCACCAAATTCTGGGCCCTGTATACTCTCAATGTCAGTGGGCCCCCTACACATGCCATTGTACGATGCGGGTTAGCAAACTGAAAATTCAATTTTGAATGAATTTTTTTTTTTAATTATTTGAATATAAACAAGTATAAATAGTGTTTAAATCTATAATCAAATCAGATTATAGTAATGATTGGTTCTTTCATTCACCACCTGAATTGATGCATTTGGCCTACTTGTGCTCAAATACCTTAAACCTTAGGCTACATTGGGTTCGTTTGTGTACTAACATTTTGATCCATGATACTGATGCAAGATTTAAATTAAAAACATTTATTTTTGAACAGGAGAACACGAGACAACTGTACCCTCAGAAACCAATTAAATAAGCTAAGCCTGCCATAATGAAAAAAAAAAGTCAACTATAAAGGAATAACCTTTCAGTTTTGTAAATTCCCATTAATTCCCTTATATTCCTGTTAACTTCCATGGAAATTTTCCAACTTTGAAAATTCCCAGAATTTTGCAACCCTATTCATTGGCTTTGATAACATCATGAATTTATTGAGCATTGACTATAGCTTTTAAGCACAGCACTGTTTGTTTCTGAAACTGGTTAATGTTGGCAAGCTGACATTAGGCCTGGCCCATAATTTACTTACAGCAACAAGCAGCCTGGTTGACAAACTAAGCTAAAGATTTAACATTAGCATACATACATTAGCAGCAGCTGTCTGGAGTTGACTACGTTAACTTTAATTGGATGTAGGTGCATAACAAGCAAACTCAGTTCACCTTTTGGAAAGAAAGCAGTCATCAGCTGCTTCCCCTCATTCTGCCTCCTTTCTTTTTCCTTCCTGTCTTTCTTTTTTTTGAAAGCCCGATTTGTTGGTGTTGGTGTATAGTTGGTGTTCTCAATATATTTTGAAATGAATAATGACATCAATTGGAGGGCCCAATTAATTCGAATTAGGCTACAAAAAAATAAAAAATGTACAAAAAAAAAATACAAAAAATTGATGGGATTTCAAAGGGCCCTCTCCCTAGACGGGGCCCTGGGTAGTCAGGTCCACTTTTCCCCCCACTACCACGCCCATGTGTGTGTGTGTGTGTGTGTGTGTGTGATTCATTGTGTCCTTTATGCACAGTATAAATAAATTTAAAAAAATTACTTTACTGGATCATAATTTTTTATTAGAGCATTTGAAAAAGGAATGACTGCCTAAATGTATGTGCACCGTACTGAATAAATGATTTAGTGTGCTTGAATGTACCCTGTACTTAGCCCCTGAATGTAACATGTGGTCCCTGTTACAGAAACATGTGTTACCCCTTAATGGTCCCTGTTACAGAAAAATCCTAGAACCGCCACTGATTATGTAGAATTGTATCTCTCATTGATAGCTTTCAGTTTTGATAAATCACATACTCTCGGAAAAAAAGTTCAAAATCTGTCCCTGGGGTGGTACCCTTTCCCACTCTTGCAGAGTATAATTTAGAAAATGGTTTCTAAGAATCTGATATATTTTATAAAGAATTTATCAATAGAAACAATCAAGTATGACTTCACACACATGCATACCAAACTAAAATAATAGTTGTTCAAAAGGACATTCACAATGAGTGATTAAAACATGATAAATCAAATGTCAAATGTGTGGGTTACATACATGATATGGAGCTATGCATTTACATTTAAATTTGCGATTAGACATTTAGCGGATGCTTCTATTTAAAGCGACTTACAAATGAGGACAACGGAAGTAAATAAAATCAACAAAAGAGCAGTGATATGCAAAGGAATGGCATTTGTTCATAAGTCCATCAGTTTGGTGCAATTATATATGTGACCCTGGACCACAAAGCCAGTCATAAGAAGGTATATTTGTAACAATAGCCAATCACACATGGTATGGGTAAAATTTATAGATTTTTCTTTTATGCCAAAAATCATTAGGATATTAATAACTTATGGTATATTAATAACTTAGGTCTCAGAGTTATAAAAGAGCAAACTTTGAGCAATACAGCGCTGCTCTCTCAGGGTCTTTGGTGTGTGCTTGAAACAGGTATATGGGATAAGAGGAGGATTATTCACGCTCTCGTTCCTCAGGATGGAGAGACAGAGAGAGAGAGACAGAGACAGAGAGAGAGAGAGAGAGCGAGAGAGAGAGAGAGAGAGACAGAGCTGGATCCTGTGACAGACAGTCAGAAAGTTCTGGCTCTGGAGACAGCGGCGTCTCACGTTCACTGACACGTACAGTCCCCAGCTTGTGCTGATTACAGTGAGATTAGACTTTACCCATTTAGATATTTATAAGAAACTGAAAAAAGAGGGTTAACCCCTGGAGTCTAACCCCTGTATGTACATGATTGTGTTTTTGAGAAAAAAAATGTTATGCGTGGTTAGTGAAAAACTAAAAATGTTAAATCAATTGAATAAGGCCATAAAACACATAAAGAACAATGGTTCCAGAGATTTTTGAGAACTGGAGCTTGTAGCCTAGAATTTTTCTTTCTAAATGATGTGAAAATCATCTTGTTTACTCACTTACAGAAAACAATATATTGATTTAAATTTTCTAAGACACTTTTTGTTGGTAAAAGTCATATGCGAGTAGGCGTCAACTATCATGAATATCATTGTGATTTACACCTGAGAAGACAAAGGCCTGCATAATGAGCTCGACTCCAGAGGGCTAAGTAAAGATCATGCTCCATGAAGATATTTTGTACATATCCTACCATATATATAAAAACGTAATTTTTGATTATATACATTGCTAAGGACTTAATTTGGACAACTTTAAAATTGATTTCTCAATATTAAAGTTTTTTTTTTGCATCCTCAGATTCCAGATTTCTACGAGATTGCATCTCGATAAATATTGTCCTATCCTGCCAAACCATGCATTAATGGAAAGCTTTCTTCAGTCATTAATCTCGGGTTGCTTGCCCCGAATTTGACAATGTCCTTCCTGAGTTGGAATTATCAATCAATGTTATTGGGTCTCCTTTTGGAATTTGGCTCTTTGTGTTGTTTCAACACTTTTTTAGATTGAATTGTCTGATTCGCTCAGATTTTTAAAGAGGTTGCATTATGCTACAGATTTATAAAGAGGTTGCATTATGAAACAAAAATTTCAAGTTTGAATGCAACTTTGGGGCAGCCATTTTGTGGCCAACTGTGTCATTACAACGTTGTTTGAGTCTAAAATAATTAAATGTAGTACTTTAATAAATCTCTGTGTTTGGTACTGTACAATGAGAAGTTACATTATATGCAAGTTACTTTTATGTTTATGAAAACACAACATCTCTCGCATATATATATATTGATATTTTTAAATACATGCAGTCACACCCCAAAGAGCCACCTGCTGCATACAAAACACTGAAAAAACAGATACTCTTCTGTCACACTGGTTTAGCTCAAAAAAAAAAAAAAAAAAAAAAATATATATATATATATATATATATATATATATATATATATATATATATATATATACATAACAGAGCAAAAGTTTGGACACACCTTCTCATTCAAAGAGCTTTCTTTATTTTCATGACTATGAAAATTGTAGAGTCACACTGAAGGCATCAAGGGCTATTTGACCAAGAAGGAGAGTGATGGGGTGCTGCGCCAGATGACCTGGCCTCCACAGTCACCGGACCTGAACCCAATCGAGATGGTTTAGGGGTGAGCTGGACCGCAGACAGAAGGCAAAAGTGCCAACAAGTGCTAAGCATCTCTCGGAGAACTCCTTCAAGACTGTTGGAAGACCATCTCAGGTGACTACCTCTTGAAGCTCATCAAGAGAATGCCAAGAGTGTGCAAGGCAGTAATCGAAGCAAAAGGTGGCTACTTTGAAGAACCTAGAATATGAGATATTTTCAGTTGTTTCACACTTTTTTGTTATGTATATAATTCCATATATAATTCCACATGTGTTAATTCATAGTTTTGATGCCTTCAGTGTGAATCTACAATTGTCATAGTCATGAAAATAAAGAAAACTCTTTGGTGTGTCCAAACTTTTTATATATATATATATATACAAATAACAACAATAAGAATGTCAAAATTATGGCATTGTTTGGTGTGGAAGGGTCTGCAAGGTAAATTGTGCTGCTGATGTTGTTTTTGAGCTAAACCAGTGTGACAGAAGAGTATCTGTTTTCAGTGTTTTGTATGCACCAGGTGGCTCTTTGGGGTGTGACTGCATGTATTTAAAAGTATCATTGGTTTCTGGTCACTGAGATGTTCCTGAAATACTTTGTCATTCCCTTAAAAGTGGAAATTTTAGCTTAGTTTCTCATGTATATACTGCAGAGGTGAATTATCTTTTAAATGTTAAAATGTCACCTTAGCAACTGTGTGTAATGTAGATGTGTTTGCATGTCAGGAACTCAGGACATGTCCCCAATTATAAAGTGTGAGTTTCAGCCCATGAACAGATCAAGTTGGAAGGCAGACAGTCAAGATAATTATAATTTAATTAATTATAAATAATTTTAGTATATATTTTAAGTCATCAAATGATGACACATTATACTTTCTTACTTCTCTTTCTTTATTTTGCTAAGACATACTTTTCTGATGGCATCTAAAACAGTATTTCATCTTTACAGCTACATATATATATATATATAATTTATACCGTAATTATTTACATAGTAATATTCAAAAATATATAAATAAATATATATATAAAATTACTTTATAACAATATGTAAAACAAAACATCCAGAACAATGCACAGTGAAAAACATTTTAGTTATGATATACCATTATATATTATATATACTTTTGTTTATAAATTATCTCTGAACATAACCAGTTCTTAAAAAATAAAAAAAAACATAAGAAATGAGATAAAAAGACAAGTGTAATAACAATAATTTTTCCAAAGAATTGCAAAAAAATTATTTTATGCAAACTAGCCCTTTAAGAATTAAACTAGCCCTTTTATACCCCTTTTAGCTATTGCTTTAAATATCTTTATATTATATTTTATAGAGAGACAGATAAGATATGGTGTTAATGACCAGCTATTTTTCATAATCCAAAGCACATAGATCTCACATAAAAAAATAACATGGGATTCATGTCTTTAAAAAGTAAAAGAATGAAATGTGTTTATTGGAAGTGCTGCATGGTAAATGACATCTGTTGTTTGGTTTGATTTCTTTGCAGCTAATATTTTTGTAAATGTATATGCGTGTATCAGTTTTCAGTATTTTCGATGAATTTGTTTGTAATGAGGTGACTGTTGAAAGCAAGTGCTTTTTGAAGGGTGTGAGATGTGAGGAGATGTTTCTTCATTTCATGTCATTTGTCTTTCTGTCAGTGTTGAATTTTTTATGTATTTTGCATACAGACACTGTTAATGTTGCTTAAAGACAAGTTTAAAAGTTATTTTGTATTGTGTTGAAACTCTTACAAATCAAATAAGCTGTGACCTAATGTATTTGCATTTCATGGATTCAGGACTCATCACATGGACTAAAATGCAAGCTGGATCCTCTAAACAGATCAACTTGGAAGGCAGACAGTCCAGCTATAAGACTATGACTGTAGGTGTAATTTTTTATTGCATGACATAGGTATTTTTTATTTTATTTCATGCATTATATCATTTTTAAAGATGGATGCACAAAGGTAAAGAGTTCATTCATATTACTTGTTTGTATAAAAGATTTGTATATATTTTTTGTTGATTTAGGACAGCATTTTGAATCTGTGATGACTATGATGCTGTATGCTTGAAACAGACTAGCTTTTTTTTATATTATTTGAAATAGTTTTGATCAGGTTTACTCTGTACATATCCAGAATATTCTGGTGGACTAACATTTGTCACATCTCATTCATAGATCTCAGTTTTGTCAAGAGATTGGCATCTTCAATGATATCTTCACCACCTATGGGTCGAACTCTTCTGATCTCAACAGCACTGAAGTGGAAGCTGGTTTTGAAATGGCCTCCTTGGTAGACATAAATGTAATTCTGCTATGCTTTCCTCTAAACTCCTATGTGATTTGGCTTATAGCAACAGGAACAGGGAGTGGACTTGCAACAGAGTTCTTCAATCTCAATCTTGCTGTCTGTGAGATCTTCATATGTGTGCAATCAGTCGTATCTCTTCTTGAGTATGAATGGGAAAATCTCTGGATAGCTGTGGAGTTTTTAGAAGGCCTCGCCGTCACTGTTCGTCCTCTGTTTCAGTGTCTGATCTGTTTTGAGCGTTACCTGGCAGTGGTTTATCCTGTATCCTTTCTGAAGTACAAACCCCTCAGATATAGAGTCATCTGCTCTGTTATTGTCTGGGTGGCAGGATTTGTATCCTGTGTGGTCAGCATGATGACTTTATTGTTGTTGTTCTGTAAGGTCAACATTGCTTTTTTCTTTGCACAGTTCTTCCTTTTCCTCTCTATTCAGTTGTTCTGCTGTTTGGCTGTTCTCAGAGCTCTGAAGCAGTCAGGACCAGGAGAGAGAGGGAGAGAGAGAGAGAAAGAAAACCACATGAAGAGAAGAGCATTTTATTTCATCCTAATAACTAATGTGACTTTGGTTATCTTATATGCTCCTTATGTTATATTTGCCGTTCCAAATTTGATTTCAGAACATGGTTCTGATGAACTCAAATCTGTTAGTAATGTTTCTTTTGCTTTGACTAGTTTAGTGCAACCTCTACTTTTTCTTTACCGAGTTCGCAAACTACCATCCATCAAATGTGACCCTGGAACACAAAACCAGTCATAAGTCACACAGGTATATTTGTAGCAACAGCCAACAATTGACTGGGTCAAAATTATTGATTATTTTTTGTTACCAAAATCATTAGGATATTAAGTTAAGATTATGTTCCATGAAGATATTTTGTAAGTTTCCTACCAAACAATATCAATCAAGTATATAAAAACTTAATTTTTGATTAATAGTATGCATTGCTAAGAACTTCATTTGGACTATTTTAAATGCAATATTTTGATTATTTTGCACCCTTTGATTCCAGATTTTCAAATAGTTGTATCTCAGACAAATATTGTCCTATCATAACAAACCATACATCACTGAAAAGCTTATCTATAAATGTATTTGTTTGTTTTAATTGATTTGATTGTTTTAACCAGCATTGAAATGTTTCTGCAATCCATGTTCTATAATTTCCTGTAATATATGTACAGATATTAATGAAAATAATACTCTAATCTGTATTACCCAAAATCAGAAAAAAATATATAAATAAAACAAAATACTACATAAATAATATTAATATACCTCTGAGGAGCAGTGCAGTGTAAAAAATGGTAACTTGCAATCGTTTCCATTAAGAACTATTCTACCTGATTTAACCCATTAAAATGTTTTGTTAAATTTGTATACATGTTGACTCAGTGATGTTATAATATTATTGAATTATAATACACTTGAATTACGACTTTGATGTCACCATGTTGCTTTAAATGTACATATACTTAAAATTTATATTTGCATGTTTATACTTATATCCACATGTACTTAAAATGCATGATTTTCACAGGTGCTGCTATGAGCTTGCTTGTTTTGTTTCTACCTTAAACAGTTGTTTGCACTATTTCGTAAGTTTGACAGTGAATGAAATGCTATATGTTCTATGTACAGCATTGTTTCATTTAATTTATCATTCAGTAACACAAGTAAGAGGGTTAAACTGGTCTTTGTGAATGCATTCGATTTTGTAATAAATGTAAAATGAATGTTTTCTGAATGCCATGCTGTAGAAATTGTCCAAACAACATTATTTCCTGCCTCAGTTGTAATAAACCATTTATAAAAGAGAAGAAAATTGATATTGTTGAGTCAAAATAATAAAAATATACAGATCTTCAATTTGTTCAAAAGTTTACACCCCTGGATCTTATTGCGTTATTTTTCCATGAGTCAAACTAGTTCTTAAGGCACAGTCATAATATAGTGGCTATGTTTATGCAACTGGCCCACGGTATGGTATCCACATGAAAATTATTGTTTATTAAACTATGCACCTTTTCTACTGTAGTTAACTGAAATGAAATAATCTACTACTTACACTAAACAAAATTATAAAGGCAACACTTTTGTTCTTGCCGCCATTTTTCATGAGCTGAACTCAAAGTTATAAGACTTTTTCTATATACACAAAAGGCCAATGTCTCTCAAATATTGTTCACAATTCTGTCTAAATCTGTGTTAGTGAGCACTTCTCATTTGCCGAGATTATCCATCCACCTCACAGGTGTGGCAAGATGCTGATTAGGCAGCATGATTATTGCACAGGTGTGCCTTAGGCTGGCCACAATAAAAGGCCACTGTAAAATGTGCAGTTTTACTGTACTGGGGGGTCCGGGGGGTCCGAAAACCAATCAGTATCTGGTGTGGCCACCATTTGCCTCACACAGTGCAACCCATCTCCTTCGCATAGACTTGATTAAGTTGTTGATTGTGGTCTGTGGAATGTTGGTCCACTCCTCTTCAATGACTGTGTGAAGTTGCTGGATACAGCCAGGAAGTGGAACACGCTCCCAGACAGCAAGCAGTTTCGGCCCAGATCTGGCCTGTGCGAAATCCATGCGGGCCAGATGTGGGCCGGATCCGGGCCGAAACTGCTTGCTGGGCTGTTATATATGCCAACCCAGAGCATCCTAAACATGCTCAATGGGTGACATGTCTGCTGAGTATGCTGGCCATGCAAGAACTGGGATGTTTTCATCTTCCAGGAATTGTGTGCATATCCTTGCAACGTGGGGGCCATGCATTATCATGCTGCAAGATGAGGTGATGGTCATGGATGAATGGCACAACAATGGGCCTCAGGATCTCATCACAGTACCTCTGTGCATTCAAAATGCCATCAGTAAAATGCACCTGTGTTCGTTGTCCATAACATACACCTGCCCATACCATAACCCCACCGCCACTCGATCCACAACGTTGACATCAGCAAAACACTCACTCACACGACGCCCTACAAAGTGCCAGACACCTTCCAATGTGAGCATTTGCCCACTCAAATCGGTTACAATGACGAACTACATCAGATGGTTCAATTCAGGAGCAACAGCTCTGGTGGACATTCCTGCAGTCAGCATGCCAATTGTACGCTCCCTCAAAACATGCTACATCTGTGGCATTGTGATGTGTGATAAAACTGCACATTTTAGAATGGCCTTTTATTGTGGCCAGCCATAAGGCACACCTGTGCAATAATCATGCTGTCTAATCAGCATCTTGATATGCCACACCTGTGAGGTTGATGGATTATCTCGACAAAAGAGACGTGCTCACTAACACAGACAGATTAGACTGATTTGTCAACAATATTTGAGAGATAGGCTTAGATCTTTGATTTCAGCTCATGAAAAATGGGGGCAAAAACAAAAGTGTTGCATTTATAATTTTGTTCAGTTTATATCTCTGCTAAACCATTACTTGATCTGTGGTCTCACAGTGATGATGTAATATCCAGGTATGCATGCCCTTCACAAGCCTATAGGCACATTAACTGGTTTTGTGATTGTTATTTGTGTGTGTGTGTGTGTGTGTGTGTGAGCATGTGAATTTGGCCTCATGCATGTTCATTTGGTAACACTTGTGTGCATCGTGTATTGTAGGATTATACCTGTTTTTCAGCATTATTTCAAAGTAGTTTTTGATCTATACTCTACTAAGAATCATGACATTTGAACTGGCTGTAAAATGATTTGTGATATTTATATGTATTTTTTTGTGACAAATAATACATCCAACATTGTAGATTCTGGCATGTGAGGTGTACTGATCAATTTAAGATACAGAGATTGCTGAAATAGTGGAAACATTTGACGTTATTCAGGTAAATTAATTTTAACTAATCACCAGTTTCTTTTTATCCTGTTAAGTCAACTTTACAATCATCACATACTTATTATGCTTCCAAAGGTACAGGTTATATCAGATTTTATCACAATAAATTGAAAAAAAAAAGTTCAAGAGGTGGCCTTTGTGTATTTCCAGATTAAGTATCCAGTAAATGGATATTAAAATGTTTACTCAATTACAGACTCAGTATACTATACCTGTACCTCCATCGATATTTTGAAAATAATCTATTGCCCAATTTTTTGGATGTCAGGCATGAGAGAGTAAGAAATAAATGGTTATTTTATACAAGTCAGACAGCTACTTCACAAACAACACCACATCATACATGTACCTTTACACTATCGGATGGATCTTCAGCCTCCTTGTTATGCTTCCTGATAATGCTTATGTGATCTGGCTTATCGTCAAAGGAGCTGGAAATGGAGTTGCATCAGAGTTCTTCAGCCTCAATCTGTCTGTTTGTGAGATTGTCTTCTGTCTGCAGTCTTTTTTTTTTGTCTCTAATGAGCAGAGCTTTTCCAGATCTCTGGTAAGTTGTGGTATTTCTGTCAGGCTTTTCTGTCACTGGATGCCCTCTGCTTCAGTGTCTGATCTATGTTGAGTGTTACCTGGCAGTGGTTCATCCTGTAACCTTTCTGAAGTTCAAACCTCTCAGATATAAAGTGCTCTGCTCCATTGTGGGTTGGACAATTATTCGTATGTCCTGTGTGTTTTCTCCTTTAGCTCTGATTCAGTTTCAGATGTATTTGTTCATGTGTTGGTACTTGTGTCAGGCTCTGATCACTTTTTCTATCATATTTGGCTGTTCTCAGAGCTCTGAAGCAGTCAGGACCAGGAGAGAGAAAGAGAGAGGAGGAAAACCACATGACGAGAAGAGCATTTGATATCATTGTAAAGATTATAATGGCAATGCTTCTCATATATACTGCGTATTTGTTGACAGGACTCAGCTATATTCTGACACATGAGGTTATTGCAGAACTCTGGACTATTGGTCAGGTGTGTTTTTGCTGGGCTGCTTGGTTCAGCCCCTCTTTTACCTTCAGAGGACTGGAAAATATACCTTTTTGTAAAACTTCATAGTCCTGTGAACACTTTGGCTTTCATTTATTTATATATGTTCACATTTTCAGACATTTATTTAACTCAAAGTTAGTATCCTTTTTTAATGTGTCCTGTTGTTTGTAATTTTCTTCTTTTTCATAGTGTCCCTGACTGTTTCAACTCACTGTATTATTTTGCTGATAGTAAAGCTCTGAAAGAACATATTAAGAGATTGAGGTCATTTTTACGGTGGCCCAGTAGTGCACAACGACATTAAAAAAGCAAACATAAGCTCACAACACAACGACATTAAGCCACAACACAAAGACATTAACCCACAACACAACGAAATTCTCACAACACAACGAAATTCTCACAACACATATACATTAAGCCACAACACAACGGAAATGCTCCCGACCACTAGGGGGCAGTTGGTCTGCCGAAACGGGCAATAGACTACATATTTCCTGTGAAATCTCAGGGCGAATAAAAGGTTCCTGTCTTTATTCTGTGTGAGTGCATTACCAGCTGCAAACTTTTATCCATAAACGATGAATATTAAATAATATTTATACATTTTGCTATAATACAACAAATTAAGTATATAATTATTTAATGAAGAGTTCCATAAACATCTGTGAGGGTGGTTTACACAGCTATTGCTGTGACCCGTTTTGTGAGGCTCCTCAAAGGTTTTTCACCCTTCTCCCCTGGATGTAGAAACTCGAAATAAGTGGATTCAAATTAGTAATGTAAGTTTTAAGGATTTCAACATCACTTCTGATACTTCAGTCCGCAGGCGCCTCTTCAAGAATGACAACAGCATGCGAATCTACACTAGGTAAGATCTAAACCTTTATTACTACAATATATTAACGAGCACAATGTAGGCCTATTGTGAATTTTTTAATTGTCATTATTTATTTTTTGTCGCTGTGGTTGCCTGTTTGTTTAAAAACTTCTTCCGTAGATCAAGGCAATACGTGTTAATAGATGATTAACCCAAAAATAAAAAAATAAAGCTGTCATCATATACTCAAAATTATGTCGCTGTAAACCCATAAGGCTTGCTTTGTTCATTGGCATACAGAAATGTTACTGTCAGTCAGTCATCTAGATAGACCCCACAGAATAAATTCAGAACAGTTTAAAATGACACGAGGGAGAATAAGCTAAAACCCCAGCTAAAATCTTTTTACAGACCTACCTTTTTTCCACTTGTATGTCAATACATTATGCATTTTTAAGTATCCTTCAAGGTTCAGTGTAGGCAAACAAACTTTTACATTGTTTGGTGTGTATTTTCTGAAAACATGTCTCATCCAATCTAGATTTGAGAAGTAGATCCATTTAATGGCCTTTTGGAGAGTTATTGAACCTGCATTCCACATGGTTCGTGTGACCAGAGCAAGGACAGCTAAAGCGAGGAGAGAAGCTGGAATAACAAGCAATGCAATGGTAAATATTGATATTGTATTGTTTGTGACAGAGAAAGAAAATGTTATATTTATTTTCACTTTTTGATGCACACGTTACATGCATGTATCATAATTATTTAACATTTATTTTGACAGTGTCAGTCTCTGCAGCCCTTCGATGAGTTCCCCCTCTTCATGGTCCACCTTTCAGTCGATCTTCCACAGAGAGATCTGGCCTTACACAAAAAACTTGGGATGGATTCATTTGGTTTTATTTGTACAGACTACAATATAAAATGTACATTAAATATTATGTAAGTGCAAATATATGTAACTTTAATGTTTTCTTGCTCACCAGTGTAATGTAAACATGTAAATATCCACACTTAATTTTTTTAAACTTTGATACAGTTTTAATAGTTATGTAAAATACAAATACTAATAACTATGACAGTGTAATGGTGTGTTACTATACTTTTATAACACTGCTATATTTATAACACTTCTTCCACTTGGAGGATAGATCAGGCAGATCACTGGTGACATCACTGTAAACATTCTCCTGAGATGAAAAACAAAGGTATAGTGTAAATTGACCATTAAGAAAAAACATTTCCACCATCATTACAAGATGCATGCATAATGAATAGAGCCATAATCATTATGATTGTGTTTTTGTCTTTTTTCTGTTAGGGCTAATCAAATGGGCATGTTATACATTATGAATAAAAGCAAGATATGAAAAGATGATCAATATCAATATTAGACACTTTACTCCTACCTTAACCACTCAGCGAGTTTCCTCTCTTGAAAACAGGACCACCATCCCACTGACAGGACCTGGCTTGACTCTCTAGGCATACCAATGGGGCGTGTTAATATTATTAATCAAAGTTTATTAATTATGTCATAGATTAAAGAATTTGATAATTCTCTTACTTACCATTGTTCTAGGTTTGTGCCAGCTCTGCTTCCTTCAGTGCAGCTCTGTACAGGAGGAACTGCACTGATTCTCAGTTCTGAATAGTGTGCTGTCTGCTACAGTGCTGCAACAGTATGGATGGGAGTCAGTTAAAACAATCTGTGAAGATAATAACATTGGTTTACATATTTAATTGATTTCAGATACATTTTGAATTACTTTCAGTTGCATTTTTAATTATTACATTGTAAATTACTCTATATTTAAAATAAATTGACAAATAATTAATATTTTATATAATGTTACAAACATGCCAATAGACTGTAAAGCGATCAGTAATATTTCAAAGGATGTCCCTATCTCTCTTAACCATTTCTGATCTTATTTGCTTATTTGCTTTTTACTGAATAGCTTTATCATGCTTGTGTTGGGGATCCCTGGAAAACTGCTATATAAATGTGAACAATTAATTCAAGCTTCAGGTTACAAATAATACAATTTGAAAATATAACAATAATGTTGAAAAAATGTAACACACAATGAATGATAACTATTAAGATAACGATAGAGTCCACAGCAGCGAACGATATAATCTGTTTATTCTAAGCGCGCACACGCTCGTCCGCTGCTTTACATTCTCGAGCTCGTTATAGCAGGATTCTGATTGGCTGTCAATGTTTTTAATCGTTCATCAGCTGGAAAAAAATAGTTCTTAAAGTGATTCCAATGATATTGTTTCTCTATGTCTTTATCATTATAGCTGTGGTGTGGACTCTTTTTTAAATAGTGAGAACGATTTTTAAAACTAAATATATCGTTATCGTTTTCTTTATAGTTTGGTGTGAACGGTCCTTTAATATTTATTACGATACATGCCAATCTAAAAATGGCAACAGTATTTAACCCTTTCATGCATGAATTATGATAACCTCAGTCAGGATTTTTTTCCTATGTGTTTTTATTGCTCTTAGGGCATGAAAAACAAGAATTGATTTTTATTTTATTTTTTTACAAATGTTTCAAAGAGATCTTCAGATGTCCACTTGAGTGGACAGCATGTGGTTGGTTTAAACTGAAGATATACTGTATTAAATATAAGACAATAATCAAACAGATAAAGTATGTGAATTTAACAAACTAATCAATGCAATTATATCAAATAATGTGAAAACTATAAAATATATGCAAAAAATATAAATGCAAAATATTGCAATGGCTTCATACAAGTTGCACTTCGCGTATCTATGATATCAGAACATGAGGACGTGATTCCATCAGAATTTTCTACGGCCTGTCAAGGTACAACCGTCGAAACCTCTCAGGGAGCCTCCAGTGCACCAGAGTATGGAGATTTACCCTTATTAGCTGATAATTCTGATTATGTTCAAGATGGACATGCACATTTCTATCATAGCCCTCCTCTGAGAAAACCTAGCGATACGTTTTTTCAATCTCATCTAAAATGATCAGTGTTGGGGGCAATGCATTACAAGTAACATGCATAACCCATTCAGATTACTTTTTTGATGTTACAAGTAAAGTAATGTGTTACAAGTAACATGCATTACCTAATCAGATTACTTTTGATCTAACAAGTAATTAACTACAAGTAATGTGCATTACCTAATCAGATTACTTTTTGATGGAACAAGTAAAGAAACACATTACAAGTAACATGCATTACGTAATCAAATTACTTTTTGATGTTATGAGTAAAAAAACGCATTACAATAACGCACATTACATAATCAGATTACTTTTTGATGTTATGAGAAAGGAAACGCATTACAAGTAACATGCATTACGTAATCAGATTACTTTTTGATGTTATGAGTATAGAAACGCATTAAAAGTAACATGCATTACGTTGCCATCCGCCGGAACGGGGAGGAGCAGGGAACGGGGGACTCCTGCCGGCTGCCCAAAACCGGAGGAGCCGTCGCCGTCCACCGGGCGGCGGAGGAGTGTCGTGCCGTCCGCCGAGGGCCGTCCAGTGCCACCGCCAGGCACCGCGGAGGAGATCGGCCAGCTGGTGGAGGGCCGAGCAGCGGTGCGTCTGGGAACCGGATTTTTTTTTTTTTTTTTTTACTCCTCTCTCCCCTCTCTCGTCTCTGTCGCTCCTCCTTCCATCTCCTTTTCCCTCGCCTCGCCTGTCCTACCCCCAGGTTCCCGCAGGTCCCCGTGAGCGGTCCCCCCCGGAGGGAGGGGGGGGGGGGGGAGTAGAGCGCAGTCTTGGGAGTACCCCCCGGCCTGAGAGGGGCGATGGGGGTATGTGACGAGTGGGGCGGTGCCGAGGGACATGGGAGCGAGGCCGGTGGAGTGATTGGAGATGAGCTACACCTGTTCGACCCACCGGTCTCGAGGCCCACGGAGGAGATGGAAGGATATAAAACTGGAGCGACGACAGTGAAGGACGAGAGAGGACCAGGCCTAGGCTTTTGGTTGTGTTTTGGTTTTTATTTGCGCGCACCAGTCGTCCGTGAGGGGCTGGTGCGCTGTTTTGTGTTTATTTTGCTTTATTAAAATGTTGTTTGATTGTCCGCCGGTTCCCGCCTCCTTCTTCCGGATGAATATGAAGGTTGTTATCATTACAATTATGTAAGCACATGACTTTTTTCGATGTCAATGAAAATTACATTCTAATAATACAAATACATTTATTTACAGTAGAAAAAGTCAATGCATATTAAGTTTTTAAGTTTTAAATTTCAAAAACAATATTCACATTATAATTATGAATTGTAGCTGAAATATAGCCATTGCATGCATGACGTCCACTACAGTGGACATGTGATTAATCAGAGTTTTCTCTCAATCTAAAATCAAAACTTGGAAAATTTTACTGTGATATGACTCATTAGATATTGCTTTATGCTGCAATATTTTTTTTACCTAAAAGAGTCTCCTAGGATAGAAGGAATGGGTGGATATTCTGGAGCAACTTTGCATGTCTGACTGACCCTTGGCCATCTTGGTTTGGAGAGGGAAAAAATCGAAACACAAAGGCTTGCCACTTGGTTGCAATTTATAGGATGATGCACCAGGGTCCAATGAAGAGGCTGATGTGCAACTTTGCCATAAAAACTCGTGCAAATTCAAGAAAATGCTTTTTTGATAGCTGTCCACTGTAGTGACCACTATGCGTGAAAGGGTTAAAATACCTTATATCAAGTGAAGAAGTTCCTATCACAGCAAACACCTATCAGAACCACCGATGCAAATCAACGTGGATTACCGGGAGTCCTGCTGTTATTTCTACTATCTCTTACGAGTTATAAAAAGATGAGGTGGACAGAGTTTAAAGCTAAACTCTAACTTAGCCCTGCTATTTTTGAGCTGATCAAGTCAGTGTAGCAGCGTTATCCAGCCTTATTAGCTAGATTTGCTAGAAGACGATAGAACAATACTCACCCTAAAGTTGTTGATGTAACTTGAAACGTTTAATGCCCTTCTCTGCGCGATGAAATTCATTTACAGTCATCAGGGGAAGTTCTTGTAAGATGAAAAATCTTCTCCTCTTGTCAATTTGAAAGCTCTACGGAAAGAGAAATGGATTCCCGCACAGCATCGGATTTAAATAAACCCATCTGAGGAAAAACATTGTGTACAAGAGCAGAGCTAAACGGTCCAAAATATTATCAATTTATTTTTTGCTCGACTCATGAATCGATACATTAAGATTATCAGGATATCAAAACATTTAATAAAAACACGTTTTTCATTTAAAGTCTCCGTGAAACGGAAGTTGCAAACGACTTTTCTCCAGTGTTGTGACATATTTCCGAGAGAACAGAATAATAAATGAGGAAAATAGTGGGCGTGGCTTATTTTCCAACTAGCACCTGATTGGATCTAGATAAGTAGGTGTTTAATTCAAAAAATGGAGGCAGATCTAAACGCAAGTTTACAATCGTTTGTTGAGGATTACTCGCCACCTGAATCACCGCAATTTAGTTTGCAGCAGGAGGAGGAGGAAGATGATGAAGAACAGGAACACACGGAGGATCATTTCGTCACGGGAATCAGACCTTACATGTTTGAGCCGTTACATCCGGAGAGTTCAAATGGTCACCTGGACGTGGCGGCTCAGGAGCAAGTTCACACTCGCGAGCATCTCGATGTGTCCCAATGGTAACACTAATTGTAACTATAAAACTATTTTTATTTGCTATTACTGCTGCAACCAATGATAAGGGAAAAGTGTTCCGTGAGTTCCACAACCAAAAATGCACCTCCTCGCCATCTCTCCTTTCATGCGCTGTCAATGCTCGCAAACACACAGGCAGCCTGTCTACTTTCAGTTGGAGGGGCGTGGTTACGGATTAAGCAGACACCAAATTTCTCAAGCCTACGTCATCAGTGAAGGTCCTCCAATGCAGAGGGGAGGGGCATTTTCAGATTTTGATTAAAGATTATGAAGCCAACAATTTTTTTTGTGTGGATTGACTCGCATGGATGAATTGTTCAGCACAAAACGATCAATTTAGGCGAACAAAGTAAATATAGTCAATTTTGATTTCATGTTGACTTTAAAAATCGATTACACATATTAAGTTACACATACGTCTCGATGAAATATCGGTGTTTAACTTTCAACACCGCCCCCTAGTGGTCGGGAGCACTTCTGTTGTGTTGTGGCATAATTTCGTTGTGTTGTGAGAATTTCGTTGTGTTGTGGCTTAATGTATTTGTGTTGTGGCTTAATTTCGTTGTGTTGTGGCTTAATTTCATTGTGTTGTGAGAATTTCGTTGTGTTGTGAGAATTTCGTTGTGTTGTGAGAATTTCGTTGTGTTGTGGCTTAATGTATTTGTGTTGTGGCTTAATGTCGTTGTGTTGTGAGCTCATGTTTGCTTTTTTAATGTCGTTGTGTTGTGCACTACTGGGCCACTGTACCATTTTGGGTGTTTTATGAAATCATTAAAAAATCGAGACTGGCACTTAATTAGCGGTTAATTCATTGGCTAAAACAAATTAGCAACGAACAATATATTTTTACAGCATTAACCATCTTCGTTAATGTTAAGTAATAAATATGCAATTGTTCTTTCCCTGTTCATTTTATTTAACAGCACATTGACTATTGATAACATAACATTTGTAGTTTCAATATAGCAAATATGCCTTGTATAATTAATAACATTTTGTATTCTTTTTTGTCAAAGATATTTACTTATAATAAAGCTAATGTATGAATTTGAATGTGAATTTCAATGCAGCAGTAGTTTTGAATATAAGCACTAAAACGATTTGTATACTCTGCAGGTTACATGAAAAAGAGTGTTTTGTTATTTACATAATGTTTATTGTATTTGATTTTGTCTATATTATAAACACATAGTAATAGCTCGATTCTGAATAGTTTCATTAACAGTATATTATATTATGCATAATAATGTATTCATTATTAGGTTTTACACAAAATCAGTATTATACCCTTATGACCTTACAGTCAGCAAATTAAGAATTACTTAATTTATTTTCAAATTAATTAGATTATATTATTTAAAAAATCTCCAATATGATTTGCATATGGTTTTAATATAAAAATACCTTGATAAATATAAAAATATATATAAAAAAAATATATATATAAAAATAATAAATTTTTCATTGCAGCATTAATGTATACACTAAAGTTTGATTCATTTGAGTGGCTTGATTCTTTCCGTGTAATGAAATGTTTTTATGTGGTTTAAGGTTTATAAAACACATTATTTCCACATAAAGTACATTATTGTTTCTCCTCTATGTCCCGCCTTCTGAAATGCATTGATTTTTACTATGCTTGTCGCTCTGAAAAGTGAGGTGTGCTCTGATTGCCCATCTATCCAGTGCGTTGTGATTGGCCAAATGTTTCAAGTGTCTGACGGAAATGTTACGCCCCTCAACATATACTGTTATGACGTGTCCCTGTCAGAACACCAGCATGACAGGACAAAAACAATAAAATCCATTACAAACGAGGCAGTTGTTGCATCCAGTGGGAACATAATTACTGATTATAATGACTTGAGGGCTTGAGTGAGCAACAGCCAGCGGCTATAATGAGGAATGGCCAGCGGATTTGACGAAGGAGTGGCCGGGGGTTGCGGCGACCACATGAGGACTCCACTTCATCCACAGTGAAGCCGATCCAGAGATCCACAGCACAAAGTTGATTTATTTCCTCATTAACCAGCACGGATCAGTTCTAGGTATGACGAAGCGGATATCGTGCTCTTTTGGAAGGCCAAACAAAGTAGTTTCGCTTTCACAATGAAACACACAGCTTCTCCATGAAATGGCACCAGCGGCAACAAAGAGAATAAAAGGTACGCCTTCTTTCTTTGCGTGAACATTTGGGCCGCGTTTTGCAAGTCTTCCCACATAGTGATGTAGAGATGTGGGGGCGTGTTTAAACAAGCCGTTTTAGGGGGGCGTGGCAAAGTCTTAAATTAAATAAAGAATATCTCTCTGGGTTTGAGACTTTAAACTTTGCAACTTTGCAGATCTTCTTTATGCACCAAGAGCTTGTAACACTCCAAAGAGAAAGGCAAATTATTTATCGCATCATAGTGCAAAATATATTAATGTTTGGTTCATTTGAGTGATTTGGTCAATGATCCATTTAGTCAATGATTCAGTCAATGATTCATTCATTTTCATTCAAAGACTCTTTTTGCAATTTATTTTATTGCACTAGTAGATGGTGACAAGTGACTTTTCTGACCTGTTTCAGGACACTTTATCCTCCAACCCATCGTGGGCAATCTGAGATTCTCCAGAATGCCGAGATGAACAATGGTCACCTGAATAACCACCCGAGGCGAGGGATCAAGAAACACCGCGGGAAACGTGCTGGGATTCGCAACCGACTGAGGAAAAGAGCTCACAGTCCTCCCCTACCGAGCACTCTGCTCGCCAATGTCCAGTCTCTGGAGAATAAGATGGATGATCTTAGAGCCAGGATAAGTTTCCAATGGGACATTAGGGACTGTAACATCCTTTGTTTGTCGGAAACATGGCTCACGCCCTTGGTCCCGGACGCTGCTGTAACGGCGTCTGAAAACTTCTCTGTTTTACGGATGGACAGGACAGCCGAGGCGGGCAAATCGAAAAGTGGAGGAGTTTGTTTCATGATTAACAAGAAATGTTGTGACCCCAGGAATATCTCCACTCTGACGCTCTTGCTCGCCTCATCTGGAACATTTATCCATTATTTGCCGCCCATTCTATCTGCCCGGGAGTTTACATCGATCATCATCACTGCTGTTTACATCCCACCACAAGCAGACACCGGTTTGGCTTTGTTTGAGCTTGACGATGCGCTCAGCGGCAACATCAACAAACATCCTGATGCTGATATTATCATCACTGGGGACTTTAACAAAGCCAACCTCAGGCAAGTTATGCCTAATTTTTATCAACATGTATCCTGTCCAACCAGAGGACCGAATACACTGGATCATTGCTACACTCAGTATAAGAATGCCTACAAAGCACTCTCACTACCGGCTTTCGGCAAATCGGACCATGCCGCCATTTTCCTCATACTGGAATATAAACAAAGACTCGTTCAAGATCCCCCGGTGCAGAGGGTGGTGACGCGATGGTCCGCCCAATCAGAAGCCATGCTACAGGCGGCTTTTGATGACGTAGACTGGGACATGTTTCGCGCAAGTTCATCTGACGTCAGCGAGTTCACAGATGTAGCATTAAGCTTTGTAAACACGCTAGCCGAACAAGCTATGGATACAATAACTATAAAAGACCTTCTCAAATCAGAAACCATGGGTGGACAAAACAATCCGTGCAGCAGTAAACAAACGCACTGCTGCTTACAACGCCGGTCTTCTGTCAGGAAACATGAGCGAGTACAAAGCATTGTGTTATGCTCTCCGACGCGCAGTAAGAGCTGCCAAACACAGATAAAGGAGACGCATAGAGTCACATTTCCAGCTAAATGACTCCCGACGCATGTGGCAAGGACGAGGTGAGAGCAGATCCGTCACTGGCTGACGAGCTAAACACTTTCTACTGTCAATTTGAAAGCAATCTAAGCAGCGCGAGTCTGTAAGGAAATGTAAGGAAAGCAGCTGGACCTGATGGGATTTCTGGCCGTGTTCTGCAGTACTGCGCTGATCAGCTCGCTGGTTTGTTTACATCCATTTTTAATGAGTCTCTTGCTACATCAGTGGTTCTCACCTCATTCAAAAAATCTATCATCACCCCTGTGCCTAAGAACAATAAACCCTCTTGTCTGAATGACTATCGTCCAGTTGCCCTCACATCAATAGTCATGAAGGTCTTTGAGGGACTGTTTAAAAACATCATCTGCTCCTCCATCCCAGATACTTTAGACCCTCTTCAGTTTATCGCCCACACAGATCCACTGATTATGCCATCTCTCACATCCTGCACTCTTCTCTCACACACATTGACAGCAATAACAGGAACTATGTAAGGCTGCTTTTAATACTATATTCCCCATAAAGCTAGCCTCTAAACTCATAGACCTTGGCCTGAATTCTTCACTCTGCAACTGGATCCTTGATTTCCTCACCGGCAGACCTCAAGTGGAGAAATTAGGCCAGTTCACCTCCAGCTCCATCACCCTGAACGTAGGAGGCCCACAGGGCTGTGTCTCGAGTCCCCTGCTCTACTCTCTCTACACACATGACTGTGTGTCTTCGCACAGCTCCACATCTATAATCAAATTTGCTGATGATACTGTGGTTCTGGGCTTCATTCACAACAATAATGAGACCGCATGCTTGGATGAGGTAGAGAAATTAACATCATGGTGCCAGGACAACTGTCTCTCTCTGAATGTAAGCAAAACTAAAGAGCTGATTGTGGATTTCAGGAAGAGACAGCAGCAGCCCTATACTCCTCTTATGATAAGCGGGACCTCTGTGGAGAGGGTGAGCAGCTTCAAGTACCTTGGTGTGAACATCTCCGAGGACCTGACTTGGACTACTCACATTCAAACACAGGTTAATAAAGCCAGGCAAAGACTGTACCTTCTGTGACAGCTAAGGAAAATCAGGGTCTCACCAGCAATCCTGAAAACTTTCTATTCAGGGGCTATAGAAAGTGTATTGACTCTCAGTGTGGTATAGGAACAGCTCCAGTCAGGACTGCAAAGCCCTGCAGAGAGTTGTGCACTTAGCTGAGCCCATCTCCTGGTCTGCTTTCCCCTCTCTGCAGGACATCTACCTCAAACGCTGCAAAAGTAGAGCTGTTAAAATCATCAAGGACTCCACCCACCCCTGTAACCATCTTTTCACTTTGCTGCCATCTGGTAAGCGCTTCCATAACCTGATGGCAAAAACTGAGAGACTCAGGAGGAATTTCTTCCCCCAGGCCATCAGGCTTCTAATCTCAAAACCAGCCTCTTAACATCTTCATGTCTCCACTTAATTTTCACTTTATCAGTAAGATCTTCATCATTCACTACTCCACATTGACACACTGACAGTGTCAACCTGTTTGCACATTTGCCATTTGTACATTCCTGTGTATCTTAATATTTAAGACTACAGTATAATGCACATATTCACAGTGTACTTCCCTGTGTATCTTAATATTTAAGACTACAGTTTACTTTCATGCACATTATTTTGCATTCTATATTTAATTCTACAATATACATCTTTTTATATTTGATTCTGATATTTTTATTGTTTACTTTTATTTCATTCTTATATGGATATATTTATGTTTTGTTTTCATCTGTGTTGTTTTCTTTAATAATTGCACTGTCCTTGGAGTGGACCTGACTCACATTTCACTGCTGGTTATATATGCTATATATAATTGTGTATGTGACGAATAAAAATCTTGAATCATGAATCATTCAATCGTTTTGCCTTTTTTTCATAAGGAATTAATTGATTACCCATTCACAAACTATATAAACACAACTGTGGCCTTTAACCTGATCTCAGTGTCATGGATGCTAGATGGTAGTGTATTGCACAAAATATTGCAAGATGTTTTGGACAAGATGTGTGGAAGAAAACAAAAGACACATATTATCCATACATTTTCACGGATAATCAAATATCTTGGGGACCTCTTTTAGAAAATTCTAGGTAAATAAAATAATGTGGTTTGATGGGATGAATTTAAACAGCATTCAGGAATCAGTATGCAAAGTCCTTTCTGTCAGAGTCATGTTAACAATCCTTTGTTAATCATGTAAAAGGCAAAAAATCTGAAATGTGCATTTAATGAGAGACAAATCGTACTATATCAACAAATGAATAAATCTGTGCATCTTTTCTACTTTGCATAGCTGTGGTCCTGTGTGATTTAAATTAAATCATTCAGACATGGGCTTGTGACAGCTGCGAAGTCACATATAAAATAGCAGTGAGCTTTTTCAACTAAGGAGACTGAACATTCACTCTTCAGATGAGCACTACTTGAAACTCTATGGCTATGAAAGTGATATTATTTAAATTAATACTATTATATGGCATTACATTTTAAATGAGTAGAATTAGGAATTGAGTTGTTATAGAATAAAGATTGTGTTAATATTACTTACAACAGCTTCACTCAAAAAAATGAAATGTTGGGTTTAATTAAAAATATTGTCAACAGGTTCCACACAATTTAAGTAATCTCAACAAACAATAATTTAGTTCATTTTACAAAAGAAGTTTAAGTAAACTTAACTTAACAAACCTTAGTAGAGTCAACAAACAACAATTGGGGGGGGGGGGGGGGGCGCTCGAGAGCACCGAATGGAGTAGAAGTAGTTGTGAGGAGCTCCAGCATTAACCTCGAAAAAAATAGTTTCATTTAATCATAATCAAAACAAAACAATATCATTTGAAGCCTGAAGTCAAGATGACGAAACCTAAAACTAAGAAATGTGACCAATCGGCCAATGTAGACGAACAGTCAATGGAGAAGCAAACACTGGCTGAACAAGCGGCTAGTGCTACTGTCAACGACGAGACCGCGGCCTTATCCCCAATTTTGGTAGCAATCCAAGCGTCTATCCAAGCTATGGATAAGTCGATGAACGATAGATTTAACTCCATCGAAAATACCTTGTCGCAAATGCAGGCATCGCTTACCGAAACTAACTCCCGTATCTCCGATCTCGAGGGCGCGAGAGTCGAGCATGACAGTTGCATTTCCGAGTTGGAGGCTCTCTGCAAGGATATTGTTGCCGCCAATAAAGCCCTACACGTCAAGCTTGATGACCTGGAGGGCCGCTCCCGTCGGCAAAATATTAAAATTGCGGGGCTACAAGAGAAAGTGGAAAATGGTCGCCCAACGGAATTTGTGGAGAAGCTGATACCGGCCATCCTGGGAGACCAAAATTTCCCATCTGGAGTAAAGGTGGATCGCGCACATCGCATTGGACCCCTGCCAGCCAAAGGTGGGCGCCCCCGGATGCTAATAGCAAGAATCCACCATTACCCAGTGAAAGAATTAATCCTGAGGTTGTCCAGACAACAGTCACCTCTACAGTTTGAGGGTACTCGGATCTCTATATATCCTGATTTGACAGCGGAGGTTTTGTCGCAGCGCCGAAACTTTGACGGAGTTAAGAAGAAGTTGAAGGAGGCTGGTGTCAGATATGGACTGCTGTTCCCCGCACGTCTGATTGTCACTCAGGGATCGGAAAAGAGAATCTTCAATTCAGTCGAGGACGCCGAAGCATTTTCCAATTCAATTATCACAGCTTCTTGACTTCTTCCTACGCACGTACACTTGACAATTTCCTCAATTTTTCCTCAACAAGTGCGTCAAGCCTGTGAGTATGGTCTTGTTTATCTGCCGCTATACTGAGCGGTGACCCAGGCTCTCGGATGTAGGAAGCCGGTGACTTCCTCAGATGCGCGCGCCCGCGCTCACTAGTATAACCAAGACTTTTGACTACATTGAAAGTATCCTTTTAAGGGATTATGGCTCCGGTATTTTGCTATATTATGTTGCTATGTTCGGTACTGCTGTTGGCTTCATGCTAATGTTCAAAATCACTAGTTTTGTTAATTTTATGCGTCGAGGGTAGAGGAGGAGCCGTTTGTTTTTTATTTGTATTTTTTTCTCTTCGACGGTTAAGTTTATTGCTGCTGATAAGTGTCCTTATTGCTCCTTAGGAAGCCTTGTAGCTCCACGGTTCATATGGGGTTTGTATTTTGTATTCCACTTCGTTTAGGAAAGCGGATGAAAGAGAGGGAGGGGGGGAGGGCGCTGGGGGTTCTCTTTTTTCACGAGTGTGTGTTAAGTGTTATATGTTTTGTCCTGTTTTCTGTAATAACTCCAGTTCCATACAGTTATCTTAAAATTGAAGCTCAATTGTACTGCCATATAATATGCAATCCTAAAATTGTAATGTTACCTTAGCCAGCTGGAATGTACGAGGCATTAATAACCGGGTTAAAAGGTTCAAAGTCTTCTCTTATTTGAAGTCAATTTCTGCTGATATCATATTCTTGCAAGAGACACATATCAAGCATAACGAACAAAGACTGCTTAGGTGTAACTGGGTTTCGCAGATGTTCCAGTCTACCTTTTCATGCAGGGCTAGAGGAGTGGCCATTCTGTTCCGCAGAACAATACCTTTTAAGCATATATCCACCATTAGTGATCCAAATGGTCGATATGTGATAGTCTCGGGTTTAATTTTTTCTGTACATATTACACTATTGAATCTATATGGACCAAATTATGACGACCCATCCTTTTTCCGTAAAGTTTTTAATCTCCTCCCCAACTTGTCTAACACACATTTAATAATTGGTGGTGACTTTAATCTGGTTCTAGATCCCACTCTGGACAGGACTCCTGCCCGTTCTGTGAGTCATTTGCCCAACTCCACTTCCACCTTAAATGAATTAATTAACTCATATGATTTAGTTGATATTTGGAGGCTGAACCACCCAACTGATACACAATATACGTTTTTCTCTAATGTTCATAGCTCATGCTCCAGAATAGATTTTTTCCTGGCCGACTTCAAGGTTGCCTCATGTGTAACTGCAATTAAGCATCACAACAGAATAATCTCAGACCACTCTGCAGTGACCATTTCTCTTGACCTTTTTGAAATTAAGCCCAGTTACAGCTGGCGATTTAATCCTACATTACTCTTTGATTCTCATTTTTCCCAACGTGTAACAGAATGGTTAGATGAGTATCTTATGTTTAACGATACAGGGGAAGTATCTGATTCAACACTGTGGGAGTCACTTAAGGCGGTATTAAGGGGATACATAATTTCATATGAATCCAGCCTAAAAAAACAAAGACAAAAATGCCTGTCAGTAATTGAAGCTCGTATTAATCAACTTGAACATTTACATGTAGACTCAGCAGATCCTGAGGTTCTCAAAGAGATTGCAGCATTAAAATTAGAGTATAATACAATTTTTTCCAAGCAAATTAGTAATATGCTATTAAAAATAAAGCAAAAGCAATTTGAGCTAGGAGACAAACCAGATAGGCTCCTCACACGTCAATTAAGAAGTATTCAAGCTAATAGAGCTATTCACCAAATTAGGAAAAAGGATGGAAACCTAACAACAAACCCCAGTGACATCAACAAATGTTTTAAGGAATTTTATGAGGCCTTGTATGAATCTCGATCCCCCACTGTTCCTACAACCCTTTCCCACTTTCTTCAATCACTACATCTCCCCAAGTTAGATGAAGCAGATCGAGACGCCCTTAATGCAAAGATAACATTAAATGAAATACTCGAAGCCATTGCATCTTTTCCCAATGGTAAGGCTGTCGGACCTGACGGCTTCGGAATTGAATTTTTATAAGAAATATGCTCAAAAACTTGCTCCTCTGATGCTAATTCTTAAAAAAGGAAAAGATGAAACAGATCCGGCATCATATCGTCCCATAGCCCTTCTAAATTCAGATCTGAAAATTTTTACTAAGATCATTGCAAACAGATTAAATAAATGTATAGCAAAAATTATTCATCCTGATCAGACCGGTTTCATCCCTGGGCGCTTTTCCTTCTTTAATGTGAGACGCTTAATGAACATTTAATACTCAAAACAAGATTCTGCTTCAAATGTCGCCATCTTATCTCTGGATGCCGAAAAGGCGTTCGACCAAATTGAATGGAGTTATATTATTGCAGTGCTCCAGGAATTTGATCTAGGAGAGTCGTTCTCCTGCTGGGTGAAAATGCTTTATGCCAAACCTAGGGCTTCGGTGCTCACCAATTTTGATAAGTCTTCACAATTCGCATTGCATAGAGGCACTAGACAGGGGTGCCCACTCTCACCCCTGCTTTTTGCCATAGCTATAGAACCACTTGCGACTGCCATTAGAAATAACCCACTTATTTTTTCACCCAAGATAGGCCAATTAGACCATCACATATCTCTCTACGCCGACGATGTTATTCTCTACCTACTCGATCCAGAACAATCCATCTCACCCCTATTAGATTTACTGAAGACTTTTGGAAAGTTCTCTGGTTACTCTGTAAATTGGCAAAAGAGTGAACTCATGCTCGTGACTAACAAGACTGACCCAAGCTTTATACTAAACCTACCTTTTAAAATTGCAGCAGATAGTTTGAAATACTTGGGGGTCACCATTCCGAAAAATGCAAAGGATATCTATAAATTAAATTATTTAGTTATGTTAGAGAGCTTAAAGCTTAATATAGAAAGTTGGAGGACCTTTCCGCTGTCTATGGTAGGGCGTGTGAAAGCAATCAAGATGGTGATATTGCCAAGATTTCTATATCTTTTCCAAAACCTGCCAATCTTTTTGCCCAAAAAATTTTTTCAAACTCTGGATTCAATCGTGTTACCATTTGTGTGGGGCTTTAAAGCGCCGTATCTCTAAACTACATGTATGTAAACCAAGGTCGCAGGGTGGACTGGGCCTGCCAAACTTCCAGTATTATTACTGGGCTGCAAACTGCAGAGCCTTATCATATTGGAAAAAATCTTATCCAACGGGGTCTTCAGATGACATTCCTTCTTGGCTCGCCATCGAACAAAGTGTTACAAATTACTCTCTTTCCTCCCTGCTTTTTGCGGCGCCTGTACCATCCATAAAAGTGGTCAACCCAAACTTTATAGTAAGCAGCTCTCTCGAAATATGGTGTCAGGTCCGGAAGGCATTTAAGTTGCCATCAACCTCATTGTCCACCCCTATTGCTTATAACCACGCCTTTAAGCCATCACTCATTGACTCCACATTTTCGATTTGGTCCAGTAAAGGAATGGTCACTGTCAGAGACTTGTACATGGATGGTAAATTTGCCACATTCCTTCAGCTGAAACAGAAATTTGATCTTTCACCATCACATTTTTTAAGATATCTACAGCTGAGAAACTGTGTTCGTACATCTATCTCCCACTTTGTACTATTAGCAGATGAACATGATATATATAAATTACTCTCTGCTTCCCCTGATGCCTCTAATTTGATTTCTCATTTTATGGATGTTTTTATTGGTCAGTTAGACATATCTACCCTGTATTTGAAAGATTCCTGGGAAAAGGATTTAGGTATTCAAATTACCAATGAGGATTGGAAAAAGTCTATCAAGGTCATAAATAAATGCTCTATTAACTCAAGACACCAACTTATCCAATATAAAGTAGTACATCGGCTTCATTATTCTCGGGTTAAGCTTAACAAATTCTACCCCTCCATCTCCTCTAACTGTAACAAATGTGAATCGGCAGAGGGATCCTTGGGACATCTTTTCTGGTCATGCCCAAAACTTTATGAGTTTTGGAGCGAATTTCCAGATTCTACTCTGAGGCTTATTCTTGTATCCTTGCCCCTGATTCAGCAATTGCTGTTTTTGGTTGGCCTGACTCACTTCGTGGGTTCAGTCATCAAATTAAAAAAGCAGTCCAATATGGAATGGTGATAGCTAAAAAAATTATTCTTTGTCTATGGAAAAAGGCATCAAAACCACTTTTTAAATCCTGGCTTTCTGAACTCTCTAACACTTTGCATTTAGAGAGACTTAGACACAGTTTTTCTGATAGCATTGCTGGCTTCGAATCCACCTGGGAACCCTTTTTTAATTACCTGTCAAATGTCAAGGATAACAGTTTGAAGTTATGACCTTTTCATTGTTTGTGAGATCATCATATTGCCTGTGCCCACTTGCCCAGAAATATATGTGTAACATAGTAACCTATGTTAAAAACTGGAGGAACTGATGTAACAATGGTTTCAAAATCCTTTTTTTCTTTTTTTATTCCTTCTTTGACCTTATAAGTTGTTGTTGCCTTTTTGTATTGTTCTGTGTTGGTCAAAATAAAAATAAAAATATAATATAAAAAAAAAAAACACCCCCTTTAATTAGGATTTAATAAGTCCATAACACTGAATAAATAAATAAGAGTGCAGCTGCTCAATACAACTCAACATATAAATCATCTCTTAATTACAGTTCATCAAACAGATCACAAACATGTTTGAAATGCAATGTTTTATTTCCAACCATTTGTTTGTATGTTTTGTTCTAAAATACATCAGAACAAGTTCAGTAGATCAGACATGAATTTTTTTATTATTCACGTACCTATCTAATGGTGCTACACTTCTGCAAGAGGGTGACAGAACAACAATTACCCATAATACACTGCAAAATCCTCAGCCAATGAGATTCAAGTCTCGATTGGTTTTATTAATCTGTTACTTTTATGCAACAGTTATGTTGGCTGAACAAATAATTTTTAAGTAAAGCTGACAATACACACTTTTTTGTTGAATGAACTAGACTAAATTAAGTTCACATTGTTCAATAATTTTTTTAAAGTAATCACAACATGAACGGATTAAGTAAAATTGGCAAAAGTGAAAGTACATTTTTTTGAGTGTTTGTTCTTTGTGCCTCTGGTTAAAGATAGTAGAGATGGAAGAGATGAAGAACTTTACCAGTACTTCATTCATCTACCAACCTTACATAGTATCCATTTTTGGAAATAGGCATGCTAGAAATTTCTTTGTTTACCTTCAGCTTCATGTTTGGTCTTCCTATACAATGCTATGTTATGGCTCATCATCACAGGAAGAGAAAGTGGAGTTGCATCAGAGTTCTTCAACTTCAATACCTCTGTTTGGGGACTATTTTTTTTTCTGTGAACTCTTTAATCAGTCTGTCCATAAAATAGTTTCCAATTGTAAATCCCAAACCGTTAACACATTTTTTATTTGGATTTGCTATGACCTGTGACCTGATATGTGTTGAGCATTGCCTGGCATTGGTTCATCCTGTAACCTTTCTGAAGTACAGACCTCTCACATATAGAGTGATTTGTTCTGGTTTTGTCTTGCTGTCAATTTTTGACTCATGTGCGGTTAATATGAAGACTTTTTTGTAGGTATTATCAAATTTTTTTGTTATTTTTTTCCACTAAAAAATAATAAACAACAACTATGAAATTGCAATTAATTTGTCTCATATTTGAATAAATACGCATCATAGATTGGTATTTTCCTATTTATTACTGTGAAAATGCTTTGAAACAATCTTTATTGTACAGTGCACTATAAAGGCGGTTGAATGGCTGACAATGACCTCATCAGTGCATGTCTGTTAAAAAAAAATGAGTTTTACTGATAAGAATGATATAAGGAGAACAACAATACAGAGTCGTAGCAGCTGGAACTATTGTGACACTTCAGTCAAATGACTCGATTCCAGGGCAACAATCACAGAATCATGCAAATATTGAGAAAAGTCATAATAATATAAATGATAATCCTACCCTAAACCTCAAGCATGACTGCCTATAAAACAACAAAATAAATGTATAGAAATGTCAGTTGTTAACCACAACATGTACATTTGTTTAATGCTGTAAGCAAATAGCAAGCTAGTTCTTTTGCTTGCTAGCTGGGTAAACAAATTTTTAATGCCTTTGTGTGCTTCAATTCACATTTACAACATTATGAAAATTTAAAAGGGCACTTCCTGACAAGCATATGAATGTTTTGATCAAAGGAATAGTTTGCCCAAATCTGAAAAATTGCTAAAAATGTACTCACCCTCAGGCCATGGATGTAGATGAGTTTGTTTCTTCATCAAAACAGGTTTGGATAAATTTACCAGTACATAATTTGCTCACCTGTGCAGTGAATGGGTAGTGTCAGAATGAGAGTCCAAACAGCTGATAAATATATCATAATAATCCACAAGTAATCCACATGTCTCCACTCCATCACCTAAAATCTTGTGAAAAGTAAAGATGCTTCTAAGAAAAAATCCATCAAGGCATTTTAACATTAACAAATTACTTGTTGTATGGGTATTTAAAGGTATATATATACAGTACAGACCAAAAGTTTGGACACACCTTCTCATTCAAAGAGTTTTCTTTATTTTCATGACTATGAAAATTGTAGATTCACATTGAAGGCATCAAGAAACTATGAATTAACACATGTGGAATTATATATGGAATTATATACACAACAAAAAAGTGTGAAACAACTGAAAATATGTCATATTCTAGGTTCTTCAAAGTAGCCACCTTTTGCTTTGATTACTGCTTTGCACACTCTTGGCATTCTCTTGATGAGCTTCAAGAGGTAGTCACCTGAAATGGTCTTCCAACATTCTTGAAGGAGTTCCCCGAGAGATGCTTAGCACTTGTTGGCCCTTTTGCCTTCAGTCTGCGGTCCAGCTCCCCCCTAAACCATCTCGATTGGATTCAGGTCCGGTAACTGTGGAGGCCAGGTCATCTGGCGCAGCACCCCATCACTCTCCTTCTTGGTCAAATAGCCCTTGATGCCTTCAGTGTGACTCTACAATTTTCATAGTCATGAAAATAATAAAATGCCTTGTTGATGTCAGAGGTCAGTGGAGAACTGGCAGACTGGTTAGAGATGATAGAAAGGCAACAGTAACTCAAATAACCACTTGTTATAACCAAGGTATGCAGAATACTATCTCTGAACGCACAACATGTTGAACTCTGAAGCAGATGGGCTACAGCAACAGAAGACCACACCGGGTGCCGCTCCTCTCAGCTAAGAACAGGAAACTGAGGCTTCAATTTGCACAGGCTTACCAAAATTGGACAATAGAAAATTGGAAAATTTTTTGCCTGGTCTGATGAGTCTCGATTTCTGCTGCAACATTCAGATGGTATGGTCAGAATTTGCCATAAAGTATATGAAAGCATGGATCCATCCTGCCTTGTCTCAATGGTTCAGGCTGGTGGTATTGGGGATATTTTCTTGGCACACTTTGGGCCCCTAGGTACCAAATGAGCGTCGTTTAAACGCCACAGCCTACCTGAGTATTGTTGCTGGCCATGTCCATCCCTTTATGACAACAGTGTACTCATCTTCGGATGGCTACTTCCAGCAGGGCAATGCACCATATCACAAAGCTTAAATCGTCTCAGACTGGTTTCTTGAACATGACAATGAGTTCACTTTACTCAAATGGCCTCCACAGTCATCAGATCTCAATCCAATAGAGCAGCTTTGGGATGTGATGGAACGGGATACTCGCATCGTGGATGTGCAGATGACAAATCTGCAGCAACTACATGATGCTATCATGTCAGTATGGACCAAAAATTAACACTATCTGGAGTTGGACAAATGTTGCTGAGATGTTGCTAGATAGGCTGAAAAGTTGACATCCCTACTATGCTTTTCTGACTTTATCACTTTTCTTTTTCTTTCTTTTTCTCTGTACAAGTGGACAGCTTCATAGGATCTGTTTGTACATAGTTCATTTGAAGGGTGAACTGTTGTTATTTTTTTTCTGAAAGTGAAATCTGAATGTGAATCTGAATAAAAATGTTGATCACAGAAAATAAAAAAATGTGAAAGTGCAAACTGGCCTATATGTACATCAAGCTGAATGGGAAAATAATTCATAAATTAAAGATTCATGTAATTTAAAATAATTAATTTGTGCCAAAGCCCCACATAGTCTGCTGTAGTGCTCACTGTGTGAAGAATTAAAAAAAGTGACCTAAGTATTGAGAAATGGGTCTTAGCTACAGTTTAAAAAAGTCCTGTAAAGTAAAACAAATTATGTATCTTTGAATATGCGGCTTGAATGTGTTCATTTTGGCCTCTGAATTTGAGTAACTTTCTAAACGACCATTTAGATTTATAGTTTGCATAGCTGATGTACTGTGTAATATTTAGAATATAAAATGATGCAGATGTACAAATGACAGCGTGGAAGGCCGACTATAAAACTGTAATGATATTTATGTTCATCCAGAGACGGAGCATTTACTCTTCAGGTGACAAACTCATCTTTTAATTTGAATCATTTGCTTTTATTGTGCTGTGTGATATTTAAAAATACTATTGTTTATGTAAATCATATGTCAGGGTTTTATAGGGAGATTGGAAGATGGAAATGGATTTGTTTTTGGAATAATTGAGACCCAGCTGTATTTTATATTGTATTTTATTTTTATCATAGAAAAGAATTTGCAGTTTACTTGAAAAGTCAGCTTATCGTTTGAATTACTCTGTGAGCATTAATTTATCTTGAGGTCTTATTTCAATGTATTGTGCAATTCTGTTTGTGTCTTTAGATCACAATCACAGTAATGTTTATTTTGGAGTAAGAACTTGAAAGAATAACTAGAATGTACATTTCCTGAAGAAAATGTGAGTGGTGCTTGCAGTGGCAAAACTCGGCGCCCTGTAGCCACCCATGATGCCTGTGTGATGATGTGGAGCCATGATATAAGTACTTTATATTGCTATATGGTTGCTAGGGTGCTCTATATGGTTGCTATGGTGTGGCTATATAGTTTATGGGGTGTTATTTAAAGACTATTGGCCAGCCTGAATCCAAAAAGCCAGAGTCAGTGTTTCTGTATTGTTATTTTGCTGATATATAGCTTTTAAATGTAGCTAAACAGTTGCTAGGGTGCTAAAAGTGGTTGCTAGGGCATGGATATTTAGTTGTTAGGTCACTACATATGGACTGCTTGATAGGCCGAGTCAAATGAGCCCACTCCCAAGCCTCTATGTCTTTCTGATCCAAAGAAATAAGGTCAGATAATTTTTCCAATGTTAAGTCTATGGGATATTTTTACACATTTTCTTCGTCCGCTGTACGAATATCGTATGTCAGATTGCTTAGAAAAGTCATAGCACACCTCTCCTCAATAAGCCGCACGTTTTGACATCTCATTCATGGGTCTGTGACAAAAAATGCGGGAGGAGTAGCGCGCCAAAGTTTTGTCAAGGCGAATAGTAATAGTGATGCCTTGCCTCCGGCAAGCACCACTAATAATAAAAAATAAAAACAAAAAACATGGTCGAAATCTATGTAAGCCGTCAATTTCGTTTTTTGCTCTTCTTGTGCACTCCTGTGTTATACATTCACAGGAAATGGAGTTGCATCCGAAATCTTCAACCTTAATCTCTCTTTGTGAGATCGCTGTTTGTGAGATCATGATCGATTCTTTGGTTTATTAGTTTTATTTATTTTTTTATGGTGGCTGGTCTTTTACAGCCTGTTCTTTATCTGCAATGAACTGTGAGACTCTTTTGTCTCCGTTCATCATAAAACCAGAATTTTTTATTTTTTTGGTCTTTTTCCCACTTGGTGTATTACTGTATGTAATCTTGGGTTATATGTTCATGTATATTTGATCTCAGTGTGATTTTATATAACAAAAAGGCTTGTCAATATAATCAATAGCCCATGTGTATAGTAGATTACTGGGCTTTGCATCTGCGGCTTAAATGTGTTACACTTGGCATCCCATATTGAGCATTATGGTTTTTGAAACTCATTATCACCATTATTGTTTGCATAGCTGCTTAATATCAGGTGTGAAGTCAGACTATAAAAACAGCAGTGAAATTTATTTCATTCCAAAGAGACTGGATATTCACTCGTCAGGTGACTTACTCTTCTTTTCTATTTGATTCTTTCTTTTAAGTGTTAAGTGATGTATAACAATTCCACTGTCATGTTATAAGGGTTAGGGGGAGGTTAAATGGATTGCTTCTAAAATAAAAATGGGCTAATTTTTCCTTTATTGCTGACGCAACAGTTTATTTCAAACAAATTTCTCACAATCTTTTTTATTATCTCAACTTGTTTTAATTTTTTCTCTTTAGATTTCAATTGCAAAGATATTATTACTATCCTATTTAAGTTTGTGGCGTCAGAAGACAGACCGGAAGAAAATGAATAATTCTGTAGTGAACTTCACCACACCTGTAACATCCACCAACCATGAAACTGAAATGCTAGAATGTTATACATCAGGCTTTAATTTCATGTTTGGTTTTCTTATACACTCCTATGTTCTGTGGCTCATCATCAAAGGAACTGGAAGTGGAGTCACATCTGACTATTTCAACCTCAATCTCTCTGTTTGTGAGATCATGTTCTCTCTGAATTGTTTATTAAGTATTGTGGTAAATGCCATAATATTTCATGGTTTCATGAAATTACCAGCGTTTCTACAAGGACTTGCATTCACTGGTCGTCCTCTGTTTCAGTGTCTGATCTGTGTTGAGCGTTTCCTGGCAGTGGTTTATCCTGTAACCTTTCTAAAGTACAAACCTCTCAGATATAGAGTCATCTGCTGCACTGTGGTCTGGATAATCACTCTTGGATCATGTTTGTTCTGCCTGTTTTCTTCAATCTCAAATACTTTTTATATCTATTCATGGTTTTTCTCGATTCAGTTGCTACTTTTACTCTCCATCCAGTTGTTTTGTCTTGTGGCTGTTCTCAGAGCTCTGAAGCAATCAGGACCAGGAGAGAGAGCGAGAGAGAGAGAGGAGGAAAACAACATGAAAAGAAGAGCGTTTAATATCATTCTAATAACTACAGTGAGCATGGTTATCATGCTTGTGCCATACACTATTACTGGACTCATCACTGCCGTGAAACAATTTTATTCACCTCTTTGGTTTATTAGTTTTCTGTGTTTTATGCTGGCTGGTTTTGTACAGCCTGTTCTCTACCTGCACCGAACAGGGAAACTGTCTGGCCTCGTTTCCTTCATAAAAGCTAAAATGCAATTTAGGTCTAATTCTAAATGACATTCATAGTGTTACTTGCCTCTGCAATTTTACATATGAGGTGAATACTGCAGTGCGTTCAGATTGCCAGTCAGTTTGGCTCCCAGACCACATTATTTGTGTTTATATGTGTTTGTCTTCTGCACTTTTTTGGGATAATCAGGGAGTCGAAGCCTATGCTGTGTATATAATGTACTCTTAATAAAATGTTTATTGACATCTGGCCATATGTGCTGAGAATATACATTTCACATCAATTTGTGATAAGGTGATGAGAAAGGAATGGCTAAATGTTAATATTAAATATTTCCAGTCCATTTGCTAAACAAAATATTTCAGACACTGTAAATGCAATGCGAACACAAATGCTAAAATGTTCAAGGATGTGTTCTTTGAAATAACTGGTGGTGTTTTCATCTTATATGCAATTTAAAACATAAGTAAATACTAATAAGAAAATACTTTAATGCCTTTTTACTATATTTTCATAACTTCCTTTCTGTTAACTTTATATACAAAATTTACTCTGGGGTCCAGCAAATATATATCTATAATTTTGTGTGTTTAACTAGGTTAATAATAATCAATGCAATGCACTAAAAAAACAACAACAACAATATATAATATATAATGGTATAACGTCTTGGTTACGTAAGTAACCCTCATTTCCTGATGCAGGTGCATCCACTCTTTCAGGTTTTACGCTGAGGGGCCGAGAACATGTGCCGGCAACAGCGAATAGTTCAAGGTTGTGGCATGGGGACATAACGTCTCCATTCCCTTCATCAGGGAATGAGGTTTACGTATGTAACTGAGACGTTTCGTATCTGTCGGTCACTACGAGTTATGTCGAACGACATATGGGGTCCCATGGAAAATGCCACAACCTGAACACCGTCAAAACCCTGTGGCACTGCAATTGTCGACAAGCCGCGGTGTGTCACAAAAGTTACACTTAAGGTCGTAACCTTCCCAAAGCCCCAGTACAAATTCACTGACCTTGGTACCGAAGGGGACCAAAAGGTTGACTACATCGCTGTTGGAGAAGGCCAAGCTGCTGTTCCGTCCACAAAAAGTTTTCGGAAGGGATTCCAACCTTCTGTGAAAGATTGCTTCAAATCTTTCCTATTTGTTTTTCCAGCTTGGCAGAACGATGGGGAAGTGAGCCTTAGGAGAAGATCACTATGGAGAGACCACATCCTACCCGTAGGGAGGTGACATGTGGAGATACATGTGGAGCCCTTCCCACCAATTACATGTTACCCAACACACGCGAAAAAAACTGGCTCTAAACAAAGGTTGTAAAACCTCGCCAAGCCCATAGCTTGACAGATGTCTGCCGGAGAGGCGGCATGCGCCAGGACATAGGAGGAGGCCACACTCTGTGTGGAGTGAGCCCTCACCCCCACTATCCAGCGGGCCAACCTCTGCTTGGAGACAGCCTTCCCCTTCTGCTGACATCCAAAGCAGACCAGGAGCTGCTAAGAGCATCTGAAGCTCTGGTTGCGGTCCATGTATATGCTAAGTGCTCTTACAGGACACAGCAATGTCAAGGCTGGATCTGCCTCCTCCAGGGGCAGTGCTTGCAGGTTCACCAACTGGTCTCGGAAGGGAGTGGTGGGAACCTTTATGCACGTAACCAGGCCGGGGTCTCAGGACAACATGAGAGAAGGCCGGCCTGAATACAAGGCACTCTTCACTTACCGAAAATGCCTGGAGGTCCCGACCCTCTTGATGGAAGTGAGCGCGATCAGGAGCACTGTCTTGAGAAACAGGAACTTAAGCTTGACTGAATCCAGTGGCTCAAAGGGACCCCTCTTCAGTCCAGCCAGAACAATAGAGAGGTCCCAGGAGGGTATCAGGGTTGTCCTAGGAGGATTTAACCTTATGGCACCCCTCAGGATCCTAACGATCAAGTCATGCCTCCCCAGGGACCGGCAGTCCACTGCATGGTGATGGGCTGCAATGGCAGCCACATACACTTTCGAGGTTGAAGGTGACAGCCTACGCTCCAACCCATCTTGCAGGAAAGAAAGCACGACTCTGACCGAGCATCTCCGGGGGTCTTCTCAGTGAGAAGAACACCTATTTGTGAACAGACTCCACTTCAGAGCATTGGCCTGCCTCGTGGAGGGGGCTCTAGTCTGAGTGATAATGTATACCACTGCCGATGGCAGATCACTTAGGTCTGACACATCCCATCCAGAAGCCACACATGGAGGTTCCAAAGATCTGGATGCGGGTGCCATATGGTACCCAGCCCCTGAGAGAGGAGGACCCTCCTCAGGGGAATGCGCCAGGGAGGGGCTGTCACGAGAAGCATGAGTTCCAAAAACCAGGTCCGGGTGGGCCAGTAAGGCACAACCAACAGGACCTGTTCCTCGTCCTACCTGACCTTACACAGTGTCTGTGCGAGCAAGTTCACTGGGGGAAACGCATACGCAAACGCCCGAGGTGTGCCAGTGCAGTGTAGTACAGCTGGCAGTGGGAGGACTCGTGGGAAGCAAACAGGTCTACCTGGGCTTTCTTAATTGACTCCAGATCAGATGGACCATCTAGGGATGGAGTCGCCATTCCCCGGGGAAAGTGAGCTGTCATGAGAGCACGTTGGCTGCATGATTGAGCTCCCCTGGGATGCGGATAGCGTGCAGCGACTTGAGCCGCGTCTGACTCCAGAGGAGGACATGGCAGGCAAGTTAAGGCATGCCACGTGATCGTAGACCACCCTGTCAGTTGATGTACAAAACATCCGCAGTGTTGTGCGTGCGGACCAACACGTGCTTGTCTAGCAACAGTGGCTGAAACCGCCGTAAAGCTAGATGCACTGCCAGCAACGCCAGACAGTTGATGTGCCAAAGCAGTCGAGGTCCTGTCCAGGACCCCGAAGCTGCCTGTCCGTTTCATGTCGCGCCCCAGCCCATTTTGGAGGCATCTGTCATGACAACAACATGCCGGGACACTTGTTCTAAGAGCACGCCAGCCTGTAGAAAGCCAAGGTCCGACCAGGGGCTGAATAGGCAGCGACACATCGGTGTGATGGAGACACGATGTGTACCGCGCCGCAATGCACATCTCGGACTCAGGAGTGCAACCAGTGCTGAAGCGGCCTCATATGAAACAATTCGAGCACCGTGACTGTGGCTGCGGATGCCACATGCCCCAGGAGCCTCTGAAACTGTTTCAGTGGTACCACTGTCCTGCCTCTGAAGGAACTCAGGCAGTTCAGCACTGACTGGGCATACACGCTGGTGAGACGTGCCATGCCTGACCCTCGAACGCAAACCACAGAAACTGCCTGTTGTGAGGGAGGATTGAGACATGAAAGAACGCGTCCTTCAGGTTGATCACTGCAAACCAATCCTGGGTTTGGAAACATTTGATAATATGTTTCTGTGTCGAAAGCCACCACTTTTCTTGGGTACGAAGAAAGTAAGGGTTGTAAAACCCGCTCCTCATCTCAGATGGAGGGACCGGCTTGATTGCATCCTTCGCCAGCAGGACGGCAATCTCCTCGCACAAAAAAGAGGCATCCTGGACTACCACCAAAGTCTCATGAACGCAATTGAACTTGGGATGTCAACGGGCAAACTGAATTGCATAACCGAGTCGAACTTTCCAAATGAGCCAGCGTGACGGGTTGGGAAGTGCAAGCCACACCCCCAAACATAGTTATTTTATATAGATTATATAGATTATAGTTTCAGATTGTCACATGCATGAACTGTTTTTGTTTAGTTTTCTGTGTTTCCTTTCTCCTGCCTTGTTTGTTTCCATGTTTTTTGTGCACATAAGAACAGGATATACAGTGAAAGGTCTTTAGAAATGGAAATTAGAGCAGTATATCAATGCACATTTTCAGATGAAAATATTCCAAAATGAAGTGCTCTGCATGTTCTTATCTATTCATATAATACACAAAGAGGGCTATCTGTCTTTTTCAAACCAAAAGTATAATACTTAAATATTTGCATATTTTGTTTAATAGGACGTGCCACCAATGGACCTATTCACAAATACATTAGTGGCAGCTGTGAAGCCAGTCTATAAAACAAAGCACTGAGATTTATACATCCAGAAAGACAGGAGACACTCTTCAGGTAAAAATAAAAAAATAAAAAATAAAAGAAAACTTTCTGAGTAATTTCTCTTTTTCTTTTTTTCTTAGTAATATAAATTACAAATGGCATACTTTGTTACAAAAGCATAATTTCGAGTTTTGTATTGTTTGAATACTCTAATTTAATTAGCAGAATAGAATAGATTTTCTTTAAAGTACTTTCATTTATTTATTTATTTTTTGAGTATTTTTGACTTTGCAGTGTGAAATACATTAATTTACACAATGTTAACACATTTCTATACCACTTGCAGCTACTTTTTCAACCTATAAGCTGAGAAGATAGTCAGAAGAAATGAACTCCACATTTGAAGCATCTACTTAGCATCTACTACTTTACATCAATGCCACATTTCCGTTTGCAAATGAACCGAATATAAATGTTTGTGAGTGTCATGAATTCTCTGTGTGGAATTCCTATGCACTAGTACATAATATGGCTTACCATCACAGGAACAGGAAGTGGAGTTGCATCAGAGTTCTTCACCATCAATATCTCTGTTTGGGAATTGTGAGTTTGTTAATAGCACTGTCAAATGTTGTTTATGGTCTCAATGTGTTACAAGTACTGGTATTACCATCACCGGTCATCCTCTGTTTCAGTGTCTGATGTGTGTTGAGTGTTACATGGCAGTGAGTGGACATTATGATTTGTTTAGTGTTTGTTGGACAAATAAAAATAATTAATCACCTGTTTCCATGTAAGGTGTTTAATATCAATCAAGTATTTTAGGACAAGTGCATATGAAATCACTATAAACATAAGGGTCTTCAGAGCAAAATTAGTAGGCTTACACCAATGCGTATCAAGACAGAACAGACATTCCCATCAAGCATTAATGTTTGCTTTATTGTCTTTATTCTTAATTGATTAGTGAAAGTAAACAAATGCTACCCTATTCCTGAACCATGGAACTTAGTTTAAAGGAACAGAAAAATTAATAACACAGTATGGGAAAATATAAAATGTTGGTTTCATGCTGACACAATTTGTGACAGCTTATATAGCATGACAGCAGAATTTGATTTAAAATATACATGTATATCTGTCTTTTTGAACCTCATTTTAAACATTTGCATACAGTATTTGGTATTTTAAATGACATGCAGTATGAAGCTTTCCACATATTTCTGGCAAGACACTGATTTCAGTCACAGCACTTATACAGGCTACATATCCAGAAGCTCTGGACATCCACTCTTCAGGTGACAAATATTTTTAAGTAATTTCTGTATTTTTGTTTCTTTTTTTTTCTTTCTCTTTGCTTAATATACTTATAGCCTTGGTATAACTTTATTTCAAGAAAATCCTCAATAACCGACATTGTCCCACTTAACTATAAACAAAATACACGATTATCTTAAAGCTTTCACTAATAACAATAGTTCATTTTTATTGTCTGAAACAAAACCTTACAATAATTGCGTTTGTATGTAAGAGATGTGATCTAGCATCGGTTCGCTGATGACTATGATGTTAATATTAGTTAATATTAGTAAATATCTGAACTCTAAATAGCGCAATTGGCCATTCACTGTTGAGTTCTCCAAGAGCAGGGCCTTGCAGAGACCTTTGGAGGGGCAGGTGCTCAAAGTATAAAAGAGGCACATGGAACAAGGCTTTAAATGGCACTGTTCAAAATATCAATCCAGCAATATATTGTGATGCATTCCTTGCTGATTCGCGTATCGATATAGTTGATTATGTATTGATACGGCAGCAAATGCTCTGATGCAGTTTTGAAAAAGAAAAAATAGAAAAGACAATTTTAAGTTTAAAATTTAAAAAAAGATTTTCTTTCCACCTAATAATAGCTCTGGGATCAGAAACTGAAATGTCTTCAATTGTCCCAACCTGATGGCTTTTTCTTCTCTGTTCTACAGAATAATTAAGAACAGCTGTTATAGTAAAAACTATAGAAAACGCTTGTGCCTCTACATTTTTCTCTTTCTCACAAGCCTCTGTCTCCTGGCTTGCTGTTCCCTGCTCCCTTTCTGTCACTTGTGCCTCTACATTTCCCTCTTTTTCTTCCTCTGTCTCCATCTCCTCATCTGGGGCCCTTTTCACAAAGGAGGTTAAGTGAAAACTCTGAGTATGTTTACCCTGAAATGAGGGAAACTCTAGGTTTTCGGTTTCAGAATGGGAGGTTTGTCAAACCTGAGAAAGCAGGGTAAGTCAAGCCCATTTCTGAAAGAGAGGTAACATACACTCAGAGTTAGTTACCATGGTAACTTACACTATGAACCTAACCTGGTTCTTCGATAAACCCAGAGTTTATTTCGGTCTCCTCCCCGTTTTTAAACACTTCATTAATGCACGCTGGAAAAATGCTCTTCTTACTAAGTGTTTTTTTTTTCTTCTTTTGTTTGCCCAAGTACAAATATAAAAAAAATAAATAAAATAAATATTGATTTTCTATATAAGAAAATGATATAAGAAATTTTGTCTCGTTTCCTGGGGGGCGGGGTCTAAATTAAGTGCATTTTACTTAAGCAAAATTATATGCCAGTGTGGTAATAAAAATAATCTTAATGCAAATGGAAAACAAGATTATTCTGAGTGTCTATTACTAAGTGCAAATCTACTGTAGCTTCGCTCCTTCATCGACACATAAGGTTAAATATGACACATATTTACACGGCTTCAGTGGTTTAGGCACTAAGCAGTAATGTTTTTGGCACGGAAACTAGCTTGTAACGCGATTGATTGGGTTAGAGTCCGGCTTTTGCCGAGCTCATTCTTCTCACTTTTCCCATCACATGTCACAATAGAATTTATTTTCAATAAAAATGAACAAAATGTTCTAAAAGTGGAAGTAAAGTGCCTAATGAGTGTTTAATAATGATACAACTATTTATAATTGTAATAAATATAATAATTTACAATGTTATTATTGCATCCTGTTAATGTATAACAATACTGAGGTGCAAATGTATCTGCCAGTATAAAGTATAACTAGCATCTAATTATTATTTACACTTAGCCTGTTGCAAAGAACTGCTACTTTTACGTGGTAAATAGAATATATCACGATTTTCACTGTACATTTTTTTCTGTAAATAGCATCTAGAGCTACTTGCACTTAGCCTACTGTAAATAGTTCTATCTATCTATCGCTAAGAAAGTATGTTAATTCCAAGTATGTGTAAATAGCCACTGCCGTATTTTTCTTACTCTATTGGCAGATCATTTGTAAAACAAGAAAAATACACTTAAAATATTATTATTAATATGATTATCTTATATATATTTTTTGCCCATGAGATACCATAAAATGATTAGCTATTAATTCATTAATCTAATGTTCTGCCAGTTTTCACCTGTGATATTATAACACTGATAAGAATTACATTTGTATCGAGTCTGAAGTATGCAGATGGATTTTTGGCGGGAGCTGTTGCCATAGTGAATCGTAATATCGGTGCTCCATTGATACTGGCTTTTTATAGTAGTGGTGCACTCGCTAAACTCAGAGTCAGTCAATTTAGAGTTGATTAAACCAACTAATTTCAGCTGTTCTGTCACCGAAAACTTCTGTAACCCATCTCAGGGTAAGTCAACTCAGAGTTCAAGTTTAAACTCAGAGTTGGTTGAACCTCCTTAGTGAAACGGGCCCCATCTCTATTACTTTCAACTTTCTGTCCATTTAGAAACAAGGCATAATTTACTATTTCAACATTAATCTATTATTTTAACCATCACTACTGTTTACTCTTGCACCTAATCAATAAGTCCACCTTAAATATTGATACAAAACATTAAACAACTGATACACTGGAATATAGTAATTAATATTATTATTACTGTTGCAGTTGTTGTTGTCTAAAATTGAACACCCAATGTAAACAAATGACAGGCTACAAGTGTTATTCATCTCCTTCACACTGCACTTTGATGTCAGGTGTCAGATGTCAATATATATATATATATATATATATATTTGTGTCACATTTAAATATAATTATATTTTAATTCATTTCTTAATTGTTTTTATTTTTATAATGATGAGAAAATCTGAATAAGCCTTACCAGTGTTGTGATAATTATTTTTAAGGCACTCTATGTTTTAAAAAAAAAAAAATAAATACTGTAATATAATACTAGTTTAGTCAAATAACATAAAAAAGACCGGACCCCTCGATGCCTGTGAAACTTTTCTCCCTCAAACAGCATGCTAACGTTACAGCACACTACAGACTACACACAGCAATATAAACAACATATCTGCATGTTCTCACATCACATCACATCGTTCTTGTAAAATAATAAAAAGTAAATAAACATCAAAATCACTTCGCTGAGAATGAAACACCACTTACCAGCTGCCTCAGTGTTAATAATATCCTCTAGCAATTAAAAAATGTTTGTGCAGCTTGAGAGGAAGCTGTGGGTCATTTTATTTACGGCTAAATGATTATTAATAAATGTTACTAATATTTAGATTGGGCATGGGCAGGCATTCACAAAAGGGCATGTTATTACAAAATATTTGAGGAAAATTTGCTTTGACAAAAGGGCACTTTGGGCACCAAGGGGCAAAGGGGCAGGCTGGGGGCAGGTGCTCAAGCACCCAACGGCCCCCCCTCTGCACGTGCCTGTCCAAGAGACATATTCAAGTCTTTTAATATTAATGTGCTCTAGAATTAGTGATTACAGTGCAGAATAACAGAGTTCTTTTTATTATTAGTTTTTTTTTTTTGTTTGTTTTTTTTTTTTTTATCTAAAATGCTGGTTAATTCATAGCCTATATATACTTCCCCATTCTTATATATTGCATTTGTAACTTTTTTTCTGCTATTTTAGAAACAGAAGAAATGAACTCCACTGAAGCATCCACAAACTCCACAACTTTGGAACATTTGCTTTGGCCATTGAGCATTGTAGACATTTTTGTGTGCAGCATCAATTTCCTGTTTGGTTTTCCTGTACACTCCTATATTATATGGTTCATTGTCACAGGAACAAAGAGTGGTGTTGCATCAGAGTTCTTCAACATCAGTCTCTCTATTTGTGAATTATTGATTTCTTTCAATTGTTTGTTAAGGATACTGTCAAGTTTTGTTCAACTAACGGCACTGTCATCATTTTTAGTTGGAGTAACCGTTGCTGGTCGTCCTCTGTTTCAGTGTCTGATCTGTGTTGAGCGTTACCTGGCAGTGGTTCATCCTGTAACCTTTCTGAAGTACAAACCTCTCAGATATAGAGTGATCTGCTGCACTGTGATCTGGATAATCACTTTTGGATCATGTTTGTGCTGTATGTCTACTTCAGTCCTAAATACCTTTATTTGGTTTATGTGGTTATTCCCGATTCAGTTCCTTCTCTTCCTCTTCGTCCAGTTGTTTTGTCTTGTGGCTGTTCTCAGAGCCCTGAAGCAGTCAGGACCAGGAGAGAGAGGGAGAGAAAGGAGAAGGGAAGAAAGCCACGCGAAGAAAAGAGCATTTTATATCATTCTAATAATTACTATATGCATGTTTATCTCATTTGTCCCATACATTCTTGCAGGCGTTTTCGTCATTTTCTCAAAACACAATGCTGAAACTTACAGCACTTTTGCTTTGGTCTGTTCTATTCTGGGTCGTTTTGTGCATCCTGTTCTTTTTCTACACCGAACTTGGAAAATCTCTTGTGTCTGTTCCTCATAAAACCTCCAACTGTAAGCTTATCTAAGAACCTTATCTAAGTGCACCTTTTACTGTTATATAAACATTATGTGTTACTCATGTAAACTGAATTTGGTGAATAATGTTGTCTTTAATGAATTCCTTATAAAGATTATTGATCATGTTGTGTAGTTTTTACATCTGGTGGTGTGTGCATATGTTATATGGATTGTTTATTGTTTGTTTTATCAAATGAAAATAATCCCTTGTTTCAATGTCAGCTGTTAGAAAAAAAGTTTACTTAAAGGTACAGGTTGTAGGACCTGTCACTAGAGGGCGCACTACCAAAACAATAACAATCGCGTGGTTTGATGACGCTAAGAAGGAGCGTGGAATGATGGGATTTGTTGTCTTCTAACACAATAATTGGGCATACATAGCAAACGCGAGTTCAACGATTTGCGCGAGTAGATTACATACAAAGTCAATGCAAAGACGCGATCAGACTATGGATCAGACGCTTCCGCGCGTGGGTCTAGAGACACGATGCCCCGCGTTTGTTGTGTATGCCCCATAATACTAATCTTGTTGATCGTTATAATAGCATACATTTTCTGCAAAGATACGAATCAAAACAACTCACATGTCGAGTAAAACACAAGTGAGATCGGCATCTCTTTCTAGTTGAAGTTTGTCGCGAAGCTCTCTCCATCTAGAAAATGCAACACCAATATTGATCCTCGCTCTTTCTCTCCTCTTGTCTCTATCTCTTCTTGGGTCGTTTGGTTGGCCCGTACGCTTACATTTACGGGAGCTGTCCTTGTCGACAGAACCAGCGGCAGACGGTAAACAGTAATTATGTTCCATAAATAAGTAACACAATCCACCATAAAACGTGCTAGAAGAAGTAAATAAGGCACTGCTTGAAGCAAGCTACTGGTTTGCTGGATGCTAGACACTACTTCCGCATTTGTCCATTAAACTTATTTTTAAACAAACAAAAATGTGGATAACACAGTATGTGAAAAATGTTATTATCTGACTGACACAGTTTGTGACAACTTACCCAATTTAGTGTGAAAATATTCGCTGCTGTCATAAAAGGGGTATATGCAACTATTTATCTAAAAAAAAAAAAGAGGAATTTAATTAAACAATCCAATTTTTATTATTTTCTCCACAATTTTATTTCCAAAATGCATCCAAAATATCTCAAATATTTCTACTATTGAAAATACCTGCTTTATATTTGAATATATTATAAAATGTTTTTTAATTTTTTTTTTCATTCAGGGTACATTATCAATTAAATTTGTTCTTGTGGCTCAGTGGTAGAGTTAGCAGTGCAAAAGGTTGTGGGTTCAATTCCCAGGGAAGACACATACTGGTAAAAAATGTATACCCTGAATGCACTGTATGTCGCTTTGGATAAAAGGATTAAAAAATATCTGCCTGAGACTCAAGATGGTGCTAATTGCATTTGCAGTAAAGTCGATCGCCAGGGGCGGGGTTGGGTACCCCTGGACTATGGCATAAATAATATCAGGAAATATCTGACCCCTAAATAGAGGGATTGACCAATTGGAGTCGAGAAGTATATTCCATACATTTGCAATAATGCTGTGATAATTACTGGAAATTTTATATTGAAATTTTGAATTGTGTAGAATCATAGAATGGAATTAATTGGAGTAGGCCTTTTACCTGCACATCTTATAATTTTTTAAGCTGTTCAATTAATATGAGAGTGTTATAATAATTGTTGATTTCATATCATTATCAGCATTTTTAATAGGATTAACTATTACTGCCCGTCCTCCATTTCAGTGTCTGATCTGTGTTGAGCGTTACCTGGAAGTGGTTCATCCTGTAACCTTTCTGAAGTACAAACCTCTCAGATACAGAGTGATCTGCTCCATTGGGGTCTGGATAATCACCCTTGGCTCTTGTTTGTGCAGCCTGTTATTTCTCTTCCTCATCATCCAGTTGTTGTGTCTTGTGTCTGTTCTCAGAGCATAAAGCAGTCAGGACTAGGAGCGAGAGGGAAATGGAGAAAAGAAGAAAACTACATTAAGAGAAGAGCATCTTGTCTCATTATAATAATTACTGTAAGCACGGAGAAGTCGTAGCCTAATGGTTAGAGATTCGGACTCGTTTCGGACTCCCCATGTTTGTTTGTCAATTAAAAACAATCTCTAACAAAGGGTAACTTTTTCCATGTCAGGTGTTAGTTCAAAACAATATTTTAAACAAGTGCATATAAATTCAGCTAAACCAAACGTTCAAACAGGGATGTTCAGACACCAAGGATGCAAAAAAGAGAGCACAGGTACTCCCATCAATGCTATATAAAGCAGTGCAGAGAAATATCACCACATCTAAGTCATCTGCTGCACTGCGTGTGTGTTTCAGTAAGAGTAAATGTATGTTTTTAACTTGTTTCATGCGGTTTGGATTACATGTTTAATTAAAGCTGCAAGCAGCGATGAACGGGACCTCGCACCCGGGCTCACCGGCAGCGAGTGGCTCTAGTAAATAGGTGAACGGTGAGAAATATGCGTTTAAACTCATAAATATAAGTAGAATATATCAATGTTTATTCCATATATGTGCAAATCTTCCTGTTGCCAGCAGGTGGCGCTATCACTATAATGGAATATTGGCCTTCAGATGTGTTCAGGGCTGCACTCTTATCGAACATGTGAAGTTTGGGGAAGATCAAACATTTTATGCCCGGGTTACAACAACTTCTCTTGCTGTGGCGAGACATCAAATTTTGTCATTTTTGCCATGGACACGCTCTTTAACAAAAACTCAAGATTGCCACAATTTAACAGTACACAGGCCTTTAGATTAGACTGACCACAAAAATACATTAATGTCAAAAAATCTCTAGGAGTAGTTTGTCTCAGCGTAAAATATGTCACTTCCTGTTGCCAGCAGGTGGCGCTATGACTATAATTGAATATGGGCATGTAGATCTGTTAAGGGCAGAAGTCTTATCTAACATTCAAAGTTTGGGGCAGATTGGACATTGTATGTCTGAGTTACAGCAACTTCCTTTTTCATGGCGAAACATCGAAATTTGTCAGGCCGCCATGGACACTCCCTTTAACGAAACCTCAAGATCTTCCCAATTTAACTTCGCAAAGGCCTTTAGATTTAACGGACCAAGTTTGATGTTGATCTGAATAAATCTCTAGGAGGAGTTCGTTAAAGTACAACCCCTGAAAATGCCAAAAACAACACCAATTTTGCAGAGAAAATTCTAAATAACTGACTTCCTGTTTGGATTCGGATTTTGTACCAAGAGACTTTTTCGTAGATATTGGTGTGTTACATGTGTGTACCGATTTTTGTACATGTACGTGAAACATAGCTTGAGGCGCACTCCGTTAAAAGTGTATATGCACTCTGTTGAAAATGTATAGGTGGCGCTATCGAGCCATTTTGCCACACCCAATGGAATATTGGCCTTCAGATCTGTTCAGGCCAGGACCCTTATCACACATGTGAAGTTTGGGCAAGATCGGACATTTTATGCCTGAGTTATAACATCTTTTATTCCCATGGCGACACATCAAACTTCGTCACGGCGCCATGGACACGCCTTTTAACGAAAACTCAAGATCTTCACAACTAAACATCACACAGGTCTTTAGATTAGACTGACCACAAAAATAACATTGATGTCATAAAATTTCTAGGAGTAGTTTGTCGCAGTGTAAAATATGTCACTTCCTGTTGCCTATAGGTGGCGCTATGACTATAACTGAATATGGGCATGTCAATCTGTTCAGGTCAAGAGTCTTATCCAACATGTGAAGTTTGGGGCAGATTGGACATTGTATGTCTGAGTTACAGCAACTTCCTTTTTCATGGCGAAACATCGAAATTTGTCAGGCCGCCATGGACACGCCCTTTAACGAAACCTCAAGTCCTTCGCAATTTAACATCGCAAATGGCTTTAGATTACACTGACCAAGTTTGGTGTTTATCCGAATAAATCTCTAGGAGGAGTTTGTTAAAGTACAACCCCTGAAAATGGCAAAAACAACGCCAATTTTGCAGGGAAATTTCAAAATAACCGACTTCCTGTTGGGATTAGGATTTCGTACCAAGAGACTTTTTTGTAGGTACTGGTGTGTTACATGTGTGTACCGATTTTTGTACATGTACTTGAAACGGACCTCGAGGCGCGCTATGTTGAAAGTGTATAGGTGGCGCTATCGAGCCATTTTGCCACACCCGATGGAATATTGGCCTACAGATGTGTTCAGGCCAGGACCCTTATCACACATGTGAAGTTTGGGCAAGATCGGACATTTTATGCCTGAGTTATAACATCTTTTATTCCCTTGGCGAGACATCGAACTTCGTCATGGCGCCATGGACACGCCTTTTAACGAAAACTCAAGATCTTCACAATTTAACATCGCACAGGCCTTTAGATTAGACTGACCACAAAAAAGACATTGATGTCATAAAATTTCTAGGAGTAGTTAGTCGCAGTGTAAAATATGTCACTTCCTGTTGCCTATAGGTGGCGCTATGACTATAACTGAATATGGGCATGTCAATCTGTTCAGGTCAAGAGTCTTATTAAACATGTGAAGTTTTGGACACATTGGACATTGTATGTCTGAGTTATAGCAACTTCATTTTTCATGGCGAATCATCAAAATTCGCCAGGCCGCCACGGACACGCCCTTTAACGAAAACTCAAAATCTTCGCAATTTAACATCGCAAAGGCCTTTAGATTAGGCATACCAACTTTGGTGTTGATCTGAATTAATCTCTAGGAGGAGTTTGTTAAAATACAACGCATGGAAATGACAAAAATGACACAAAATTTGCTCATAAAATTAAAAATAACCGACTTCCTGTTGGGTTTCGGATTTTGCTCCAAGAGACTTTTTTGTAGGTATTGGAGAGATACATGTGTATACCAATTTTCATACATGTACGTGAAACGTAGCTCGAGGCGCACACCATTGAATGTGTATAGGTGGCGCTGTCGAGCCATTTTGCCACACCCACTTCTGAAACCCATATCAGACGTAAATTTTCGCCAGTTCTGAGGTGTGTGCAAAGTTTCATGACTTTTCGAGCATATTTAGGCTCTCAAAAATGCGATTCATCTTAGAGAAGAAGAATAATAATAATAATAATTAAAGCTGCAAGCAGCGATGAACGGGCCCTCGCACCCGGGCTCCCCGGCAGCGAGTGGCTTTAGTAAATAGGTGAACGGTGAGAAATATGCATTTAAACTCATAAATATAAGTGGAATATATCAATGATTATTCCATATATGTGCCAATCTTTCTGTTGCCAGCAGGTGGCGCTATCATTATAGTGGAAAATTGGCCTTCAGATGTGTTCAGGCCAGGACTCTTATCGAACATGCGGAGTCTGAGGAAGATCGAACATTTTATGCCTGAGTTACAACAACTTCTCTTGCTGCGGCGAGACATCAAATTTTGTCATGGCGCCATGGACACGCCCTTTAACAAAAACTGAAGATCTCCACAATTTAACATTGCACAGGCCTTTAGATTTAACTGACCAAGTTTGGTGTTGATCTGAATAAATCTCTAGGAGGAGTTCATTAAAGTACAACCCCTGAAAATGGCAAAAACAACGCCAATTTTGCAGGGAAAATTCAAAATAACCGACTTCCTGTTGGGATTAGGATTTCGTACCCAGAGACTTTTTTGTAGGTATTGGTGTGTTACATCTGTGTACCAATTTTTGTACAGGTATGTGAAACATAGCTCGAGGCGCACACCGTTGAACATGTATAGGTGGCGCTGTCGAGCCATTTTGCCACACCCACTTCTGAAACCCATATCAGATGTCCATTTTCGCCGGTTCTGAGGTGTGTGCAAAGTTTCATGACTTTTTGAGTATGTTTAGGCCCTCAAAAATGCGATTCATTCTGGAGAAGAATAATAATAATAATTAAAGCTGCAAGCAGCGATGAACGGGCCCTCGCACCCGGGCTCACCGGCAGCGAGTGGCTTTAGTAAATAGGTGAACGGTGAGAAATATGCGTTTAAACTCATAAATATAAGTAGATTATATCAATGTTTATTCCATATATTTGCCAATCTTCCTGTTGCCAGTAGGTGGCGCTATCATTATAATGGAATATTGGCCTTCAGATGTGTTCAGGGCTGCACTCTTATCGAACATGTGAAGTTTGGGGAAGATCAAACATTGTATGCCCAAGTTACAACAACTTCTCTTGCTGTGGCGAGACATCAAATTTTGTCATTTTTGCCATGGACACGCTCTTTAACAAAAACTCAAGATTGCCGCAATTTAACATTACACAGGCCTTTAGATTAGACTGACCACAAAAATACATTAATGTCAAAAAATCTCTAGGAGTAGTTTGTCTCGGCGTAAAATATGTCACTTCCTGTTGCCAGCAGGTAGCGCTATGACTATAATTGAAAATGGGCATGTAGATCTGTTAAGGGCAGAAGTCTTATCTAACATGTGAAGTTTGGGGCAGATTGGACATTGTATGTCTGAGTTACAGCAACTTCCTTTTTCATGGCGAAACATCGAAATTTGTCAGGCCGCCATGGACACTCCCTTTAACGAAATCTCAAGATCTTCCCAATTTAACTTCGCAAGGCCTTTAGATTTAACTGACTAAGCTTGATGTTGATCTGAATAATTCTCTAGGAGGAGTTCGTTAAAGTACAACCCCTGAAAATGCTAAAAACAACACCAATTTTGCAGAGAAAATTCTAAATAACCGACTTCCTGTTTGGATTCGGATTTCGTACCAAGAGACTTTTTCGTAGATATTGGTGTGTTACATGTGTGTACCGATTTTTGTACATGTACGTGAAACATAGCTTGAGGCGCACTCCGTTAAAAGTGAATATGCACTCTGTTGAAAATGTATAGGTGGCGCTATCGAGCCATTTTGCCACACCCAATGGAATATTGGCCTTCAGATCTGTTCAGGCCATGACCCTTATCACACATGTGAAGTTTGGGCAAGATCGGACATTTTATGCCTAAGTTATTACATCTTTTATTCCCATGGCGACACATCAAACTTCGTCACGGTGCCATGGACACGCCTTTTAAGGAAAACTCAAGATCTTCACAACTAAACATCACACAGGTCTTTAGATTAGACTGACCACAAAAATAACATTGATGTCATAAAATTTCTAGGAGTAGTTTGTCGCAGTGTAAAATATTTCACTTCCTGTTGCCAATAGGTGGCGCTATGACTATAACTGAATATTGGCATGTAGATCTGTTCAGGTCAAGAGTCTTATCCAACATGTGAAGTTTGGGGCAGATTGGACATTGTATGTCTGAGTTACAGCAACTTCCTTTTTCATGGCGAAACATCGAAATTTGTCAGGCCGCCATGGACACGCCCTTTAACGAAACCTCAAGTCCTTCGCAATTTAACATCGCAAATGGCTTTAGATTACACTGACCAAGTTTGGTGTTCATCCGAATAAATCTCTAGGAGGAGTTCGTTAAAGTACAACCCCTGAAAATGGCAAAAACAAAGCCAATTTTGCAGGGAAATTTCAAAATAACCGACTTCCTGTTGGGATTAGGATTTCGTACCAAGAGACTTTTTTGTAGGTACTGGTGTGTTACATGTGTGTACCGATTTTTGTACATGTACTTGAAACGGAGCTCGAGGCGCGCTATGTTGAAAGTGTATAGGTGGCGCTATCGCGCCATTTTGCCACACCCGATGGAATATTGGCCTACAGATGTGTTCAGGCCAGGACTATTATCACACATGTGAAGTTTGGGGAAGATCGGACATTTTATGCCTAAGTTATAACATATTTTATTCCCTTGGCGAGACATCGAACTTCATCATGGCGCCATGGACACGCCTTTTAACGAAAAATCAAGTTCTTCACAATTTAACATCGCACAGGCCTTTAGATTAGACTGACCACAAAAAAGACAATGATGTCATAAAATTTCTAGGAGAAGTTAGTCGCAGTGTAAAATATGTCACTTCCTGTTGCCTATAGGTGGCGCTATGACTATAACTGAATATGGGCATGTCAATCTGTTCAGGTCAGGAGTCTTATTAAACATGTGAAGTTTTGGACACATTGGACATTGTATGTGTGAGTTATAGCAACTTCATTTTTCATGGCGAATCATCGAAATTCGCCAGGCCGCCACGGACACGCCCTTTAGCGAAACCTCAAGTCCTTCGCAATTTAACATCGCAAATGGCTTTAGATTACACTGACCAAGTTTGGTGTCCATCCGAATAAATCTCTAGGAGGAGTTCGTTAAAGTACAACCCCTGAAAATGGCAAAAACAAAGCCAATTTTGCAGGGAAATTTCAAAATAACCGACTTCCTGTTGGGATTAGGATTTCGTACCAAGAGACTTTTTTGTAGGTACTGGTGTGTTACATGTGTGTACCGATTTTTGTACATGTACTTGAAACGGAGCTCGAGGCGCGCTATGTTGAAAGTGTATAGGTGGCGCTATCGCGCCATTTTGCCACACCCGATGGAATATTGGCCTACAGATGTGTTCAGGCCAGGACTATTATCACACATGTGAAGTTTGGGGAAGATCGGACATTTTATGCCTAAGTTATAACATATTTTATTCCCTTGGCGAGACATCGAACTTCATCATGGCGCCATGGACACGCCTTTTAACGAAAAATCAAGTTCTTCACAATTTAACATCGCACAGGCCTTTAGATTAGACTGACCACAAAAAAGACAATGATGTCATAAAATTTCTAGGAGAAGTTAGTCGCAGTGTAAAATATGTCACTTCCTGTTGCCTATAGGTGGCGCTATGACTATAACTGAATATGGGCATGTCAATCTGTTCAGGTCAGGAGTCTTATTAAACATGTGAAGTTTTGGACACATTGGACATTGTATGTGTGAGTTATAGCAACTTCATTTTTCATGGCGAATCATCGAAATTCGCCAGGCCGCCACGGACACGCCCTTTAGCGAAAACTCAAAATCTTCGCAATTTAACATCACAAAGGCCTTTAGATTAGGCATACCAACTTTGGTGTTGATCTGAATTAATCTCTAGGAGGAGTTCGTTAAAATACAACGCATGGAAATGACAAAAATGACACAAAATTTGCTCATAAAATTAAAAATAACCGACTTCCTGTTGGGTTTCAGATTTTGCTCCAAGAGACTTTTTTGTAGGTATTGGAGAGATACATGTGTATACCAATTTTCATATATGTACGTGAAACGTAGCTCGAGACGCACAGCGTTGAACGTGTATAGGTGGCGCTGTCGAGCCATTTTGCCACACCCACTTCTGAAACCCATATCAGACGTAAATTTTCGCCAGTTCTGAGGTGTGTGCAAAGTTTCATGACTTTTCGAGCATGTTTAGGCTCTCAAAAATGCGATTCATCTTAGAGAATAATAATAATAATAATAATAATAATAATAATAATAATAATAATAATAATAATAATAATAATAATAATAATAATAATAATAAACGGAGCAATTCCAAGAGGGTCCTCACACCATCGGTGCTCGGGCCCTAATAATAATAATTAAAGCTGCAAGCAGCGATGAATGGGCCCTCGCACCCGGGCTCACCGCCAGCGAGAGGCTTTAGTAAATTGGCGAATGGCGAAATATATGTATTTAAAGTCGTAAATATAAGTGGAATATGTAAAAATCATTTAGATGTGCCAGTCTTCCTGTTGCCAGCAGGTGGCGCTATCATTGTAACGGAATATTGGCCTTCAGATGTGTTCAGGCCAGGACTCTTATCACAAATGTGAAGTTTGGGAAGATTGGACATTTTATGCCTGAGTTACACCAACTTCTCTTCCTGTGGCGAGACATCAAATTTTGTCATGGTGCCATGGACACTCCCTTTAACGAAATCTCAAGATCTTCCCAATTTAACATCGCAAAGGCCTTTAGATTTAACTGACCAAGTTTGATGCTGATCTGAATAAATCTCTAGGAGGAGTTCGTTAAAGTACAACCCCTGAAAATGCCAAAAACAACACCAATTTTGCAGAGAACATTCTAAATAAGTGACTTCCTGTTTGGATTCGGATTTCGTACCAAGAGACTTTTTCGTAGATATTGGTGTGTTACATGTGTGTACCGATTTTTGTACATGTACGTGAAACATAGCTTGAGTCGCACTCCGTTGAAAGTGTAAATGCACTCAGTTGAAAGTGTATAGGTGGCGCTATCAAGCCATTTTGCCACACCCAATGGAATATTGCCCTTCAGATCTGTTCAGGCCAGGACCCTTATCACACATGTGAAGTTTGGGCAAGATCGGACATTTTATGCCTGAGTTATAACATCTTTTATTCCCATGGCGACACATCAAACTTCGTCACGGCGCCATGGACACGCCTTTTAACGAAAACTCAAGATCTTCACAACTAAACATCACACAGGTCTTTAGATTAGACTGACCACAAAAATAACATTGATGTCATAAAATTTCTAGGAGTAGTTTGTCGCAGTGTAAAATATTTCACTTCCTGTTGCCAATAGGTGGCGCTATGACTATAACTGAATACTGGCATGTAGATCTGTTCAGGTCAAGAGTCTTATCCAACATGTGAAGTTTGGGGCAGATTGGAAATTGTATGTCTGAGTTACAGCAACTTCCTTTTTCATGGCGAAACATCGAAATTTGTCAGGCCGCCATGGACACGCCCTTTAACGAAACCTCAAGTCCTTCGCAATTTAACATCGCAAAGGGCTTAAGATTAGACTGACCAAGTTTGGTGTTCATCTGAATAAATCTCTAGGAGGAGTTCGTTAAAGTACAACCCCTGAAAATGACAAAAACAACACCAATTTTGCAGGGAAAATTCAAAATAATCGACTTCCTGTTGGGATTAGGATTTCGTACCAAGATACTTTTTTGTAGGTATTGGTGTGTTACATGTGTGTACCAATTTTTGTACATGTACGTGAAACATAGATCGAGGCGCACTCCGTTGAATGTGTATAGGTGGCGCTATCGAGCCATTTTGCCACACCCGATGGAATATTGGCCTTCAGATCTGTTCAGGCCAGGACTTTTATCAAACATGTGAAGTTTGGGGAAGATCGGACATTTTATGCCTGAGTTATAACATCTTTTATTCCCATGGCGGGACTTTGAATTTTGTCACGGCGCCATGGACACGCCCCTTAACGAAAACTCAAGATCTTCACAACTTAACATCGCACAGGCCTTTAGATTAGACTGACCACAAAAAAGACATTGATGTCTTAAAATTTCTAGGAGTAGTTAGTCGCAGTGTAAAATATGTCACTTCCTGTTGCCAATAGGTGGCGCTATGACAATAACTGAATATGGGCATGTCAATCTGTTCAGGTTCGGAGTCTCATCAAACATGTGAAGTTTCGGGCAGATTGGACATTGTATGTCTGAGTTATAGCAACTTCATTTTTCATGGCGAATCATCGAAATTCACCAGGTCGCCACGGACACGCCCTTTAACGAAAACTCAAAATCTTCGCAATTTAACATCGCAAAGGCCTTTAGATTAGGCATACCAAATTTGGTGTTGATCTGAATTAATCTCTAGGAGGAGTTCGTTAAAATACAACGCATGGAAATGACAAAAATGACACAAAATTTGCTCATAAAATTAAAAATAACCGATTTCCTGTTGGGTTTCGGATTTTGCTCCAAGAGACTTTTTTGTAGGTATTGGAGAGATACATGTGTATACCAATTTTCATACATGTACGTGAAACGTAGCTCGAGGCGCACACCGTTGAACGTGTATAGGTGGCGCTGTCGAGCCATTTTGACACACCCACTTCTGAAACCCATAACAGACGTAAATTCTCGCCAGCTCTGAGGTGTGTGCAAAGTTTCATGAATTTTCGAGCATATTTAGGCTCTCAAAAATGCGATTCATCTTAGAGAAGAAGAATAATAATAATAATTAAAGCTGCAAGCAGCGATGAACGGGCCCTCGCACCCAGGCTCATCGGCAGCGAGTGGCTTTAGTAAAGAGGTGAACGGTGAGAAATATGCGTTTAAACTCATAAATGTAAGTAGAATATATCAACGTTTATTCCATGTATGTGCCAATCTTCCTGTTGCCAGCAGGTGGCACTATCATTAAAAATGGAATATTGGCTTTAAGATGTGTTGAGGGCTGCACTCTTATCAAACATGAGAAGTTTGGGGAAAATCAAACATTTTATGCCTGAGTTACAACAACTTCTCTTGCTGTGGCGAGACATCAAATTTTGTCATTTTTGCCATGGACACGCTCTTTAACAAAAACTCAAGATTGCCACAATTTAACATTACACAGGCCTTTAGATTAGACTGACCACATATATACATTAATGTCAAAAAAATCTCTAGGAGTAGTTTGTCTCAGCGTAAAATATGTCACTTCCTGTTGCCAGCAGGTGGTGCTATGACTATAATTGAATATGGGCATGTAGATCTGTTAAGGGAAGAAGTCTTATCTAACATGTGAAGTTTGGGGCAGATTGGACATTGTATGTCTGAGTTACAGCAACTTCCTTTTTCATGGCGAAACATTGAAATTTGTCAGGCCGCCATGGACACTCCCTTTAATGAAATCTCAAGATCTTCCTAATTTAACTTCGCAAAGGCCTTTAGATTTAACTGACCAAGTTTGGCGTTGATTTGAATAAATCTCTAGGAGGAGTTCGTTAAAGTACAACCTCTGAAATGCCAAAAACAACACCAATTTTGCAGAGAAAATTCTAAATAACTGACTTCCTGTTTGGATTCGGATTTCGTACCAAGAGACTTTTTCGTAGATATTGGTGTGTTACATGTGTGTACCGATTTTTGTACATGTACGTGAAACATAGCTTGAGGCGCACTCCGTTGAAAGTGTATATGCACTCAGTTGAAAGTGTATAGGTGGCGCTATCGAGCCATTTTGCCACACCCAATGGAATTTTGGCCTTCAGATCTGTTCAGGCCAGGACTCTTATCACACATGTGAAGTTTGGGCAAGATCGGACATTTTATGCCTGAGTTATAACATCTTTAATTCCCATGGCGACACATCGAACTTCGTCACGGCGCCATGGACACGCCTTTTAACGAAAACTCAAGATCTTCACAACTAAACATCACACAGGTCTTTAGATTAGACTGACCACAAAAATAACATTGATGTCATAAAATTTCTAGGAGTAGTTTGTTGCAGTGTAAAATATTTCACTTCCTGTTGCCAATAGGTGGCGCTATGACTATAACTGAATATGGGCATGTAAATATGTTCAGGTCAGGAGTCGTATTAAACATGTGAAGTTTTGGGCAGATTGGACATTGTATGTCTGAGTTATAGCAACTTCCTTTTTCATGGCGAAACATCGAAATTTGTCAGGCCGCCATGGACACGCCCTTTAACGAAACCTCAAGTCCTTCGCAATTTAACATCACAAAGGCCGTTAGATTAGGCATACCAACTTTGGTGTTGATCTGAATGAATCTCTAGGAGGAGTTCGTTAAAATACAATGCATGGAAATGACAAAAATGACACAAAATTTGCTCATAAAATTAAAAATAACCAACTTCCTGTTGGGTTTCGGATTTCGTACCAAGAGACTTTTTTGTAGGTATTGGTGTGTTACATGTGTGTACCGATTTTTGTACATGTACGGGAAACGGAGCTCGAGGCGCGCTATGTTGAAAGTGTATAGGTGGCGCTATTGAGCCATTTTGCCACACCCGATGGAATATTGGCCTACAGATGTGTTCAGGCCAAGACTCTTATCACACATGTGATGTTTGGGGAAGATCGGACATTTTATACCTGAGTTATAACATCTTTTATTCCCATGGCGAGACATCGAACTTCGTCACGGTGCCATGGACACGCCCCTTAACGAAAACTCAAGATCTTCACAACTTAACATCGCACAGGCCTTTAGATTAGACTGACCACAAAAAAGACATTGATGTCATAAAATTTCTAGGAGTAGTTAGTCGCACTGTAAAATATGTCACTTCCTGTTGCCAATAGGTGGCGCTATGACTATAACTGAATATGGGCATGTCAATCTGTTCAGGTTCGGAGTCTCATCAAGTATGTGAAGTTTGGGGCAGATTGGACATTGTATTTCTGAGTTATAGCAACTTCATTTTTCATGGCGAATCATCGACATTCGCCAGGCCGCCACGGACGCGCCCTTTAACGAAAACTCAAAATCTTCGCAATTTAACATCGCAAAGTCCTTTAGATTAGGCATACCAACTTTGGTGTTGATCTGAATTAATCTCTAGAAGGAGTTCGTTAAAATACAACGCATGGAAATGACAAAAATGACACAAAATTTGCTCATAAAATTAAAAATAACCGACTTCCTGTTGGGTTTCGGATTTTGCTCCAAGAGACTTTTTTGTAGGTATTGGAGAGATACATGTGTATAACAATTTTCATACATGTACGTGAAACGTAGCTCGAGGCGCACACCGTTGAACGTGTATAGGTGGCGCTGTCGAGCCATTTTGCCACACCCACTTCTGAAACCCATATCAGACGTAAATTTTCGCCAGTTCTGAGGTGTGTGCAAAGTTTCATGACTTTTCGAGCATGTTTAGGCTCTCAAAAATGCGATTCATCTTAGAGAATAATAATAATAATAATAATAATAATAATAATAATAATAATAATAATAATAATAATAATAATAATAAACGGAGCAATTCCAAGAGGGTCCTCACACCATCGGTGCTCGGGCCCTAATAATAATAATAATAATAATAATAATTAAAGCTGCAAGCAGCGATGAACGGGCCCTCGCACCCGGGCTCACCGGCAGCGAGTGGCTCTAGTAAATAGGTGAACGGTGAGAAATATGCGTTTAAACTCATAAATATAAGTAGAATATATCAATGTTTATTCCATATATGTGCAAATCTTCCTGTTGCCAGCAGGTGGCGCTATCACTATAATGGAATATTGGCCTTCAGATGTGTTCAGGGCTGCACTCTTATCGAACATGTGAAGTTTGGGGAAGATCAAACATTTTATGCCCGAGTTACAACAACTTCTCTTGCTGTGGCGAGACATCAAATTTTGTCATTTTTGCCATGGACACGCTCTTTAACAAAAACTCAAGATTGCCACAATTTAACATTACACAGGCCTTTAGATTAGACTGACCACAAAAATACATTAATGTCAAAAAATCTCTAGGAGTAGTTTGTCTCGGCGTAAAATATGTCACTTCCTGTTGCCAGCAGGTGGCGCTATGACTATAATTGAATATGGGCATGTAGATCTGTTAAGGGCAGAAGTCTTATCTAACATTCAAAGTTTGGGGCAGATTGGACATTGTATGTCTGAGTTACAGCAACTTCCTTTTTCATGGCGAAACATCGAAATTTGTCAGGCCGCCATGGACACGCCCTTTAACGAAACCTCAAGTCCTTCGCAATTTAACATCGCAAAGGGCTTTAGATTACACTGACCAAGTTTGGTGTTCATCCGAATAAATCTCTAGGAGGAGTTCGTTAAAGTACAACCCCTGAAAATGGCAAAAACAACGCCAATTTTGCAGGGAAATTTCAAAATAACCGACTTCCTGTTGGGATTAGGATTTCATACCAAGATACTTTTTTGTAGGTACTGGTGTGTTACATGTGTGTACCGATTTTTGTACATGTACTTGAAACGGAGCTCGAGGCGCGCTATGTTGAATGTGTATAGGTGGCGCTATCGAGCCATTTTGCCACACCCGATGGAATATTGGCCTACAGATGTGTTCAGGCCAGGACTCTTATCACACATGTGAAGTTTGGGGAAGATCGGACATTTTATGCCTGAGTTATAACACATTTTATTCCCTTGGCGAGACATCGAACTTCGTCATGGCGCCATGGACACACCTTTTAACGAAAACTCAAGATCTTCACAATTTAACATCGCACAGGCCTTTAGATTAGACTGACCACAAAAAAGACATTGATGTCATAAAATTTCTAGGAGTAGTCTGTCGCAGTGTAAAATATGTCACTTCCTGTTGCCTATAGGTGGCGCTATGACTATAACTGAATATGGGCATGTCAATCTGTTCAGGTCAGGAGTCTTATTAAACATGTGAAGTTTTGGACACATTGGACATTGTATGTATGAGTTATAGCAACTTCATTTTTCATGGCGAATCATCGAAATTCGCCAGGCCGCCACGGACACGCCCTTTAACGAAAACTCAAAATCTTCGCAATTTAACATCGCAAAGGCCTTTAGATTAGGCATACCAACTTTGGTGTTGATCTGAATTAATCTCTAGGAGGAGTTCGTTAAAATACAACGCATGGAAATGACAAAAATGACACAAAATTTGCTCATAAAATTAAAAATAACCGACTTCCTGTTGGGTTTCGGATTTTGCTCCAAGAGACTTTTTTGTAGGTATTGGAGAGATACATGTGTATACCAATTTCCATACATGTACGTGAAACGTAGCTCGAGGCGCACACCGTTGAACGTGTATAGGTGGCGCTGTCGAGCCATTCTGCCACACCCACTTCTGAAACCCATATCAGACGTAAATTTCTGAGGTGTGTGCAAAGTTTCATGACTTTTCGAGCATGTTTAGGCTCTCAAAAATGCGATTCATCTTAGAGAAGAATAATAATAATAATAATAATAATAATAATAATTAAAGCTGCAAGCAGCGATGAACGGGCCCTCGCACCCGGGCTCACCGGCAGCGAGTAGCTTTAGTAAATAGGTGAACGGTGAGAAATATGCATTTAAACTCATAAATATAAGTGGAATATATCAAAGTTTATTCCATATATGTGCCAATCTTTCTGTTGCCAGCAGGTGGCGCTATCATTATAATGGAATATTGGCCTTCAGATGTGTTCAGGCAAGGACTCTTATCGAACATGCAGAGTCTGGGGAAGATTGAACATTTTATGCCTGAGTTACAACAACTTCTCTTGCTGTGGCGAAACATCAAAATTTGTCAGGCCGCCATGGACACTCCCTTTAACGAAATCTCAAGATCTTCCCAATTTAACTTCGAAAAGGCCTTTAGATTTAACTGACCAAGTTTGATGTTGATCTGAATAAATCTCTAGGAGGAGTTCGTTAAAGTACAACCCCTGAAAATGCCAAAAACAACACCAATTTTGCAGAGAACATTCTAAATAACTGACTTCCTGTTTGGATTCGGATTTCGTACCAAGAGACTTTTTCGTAGATATTGGTGTGTTACATGTGTGTACTGATTTTTGTACATGTACGTGAAACATAGCTTGAGGTGCACTCCGTTGAAAGTGCATATGCACTCAGTTGAAAGTGTATAGGTGGCGCTATCGAGCCATTTTGCCACACCCAATGGAATATTGGCCTTCAGATCTGTTCAGGCCAGGACCCTTATCACACATGTGAAGTTTGGGCAAGATCGGACATTTTATGCCTGAGTTATAACATCTTTTATTCCCATGGCGACACATCGAACTTCGTCACGGCTCCATGGACACGCCTTTTAACGAAAACTCAAGATCTTCACAACTAAACATCACACAGGTCTTTAGATTAGACTGACCACAAAAATAACATTGATGTCATAAAATTTCTAGGAGTAGTTTGTCGCAGTGTAAAATATTTCACTTCCTGTTGCCAATAGGTGGCGCTATGACTATAACTGAATATTGGCATGTAGATCTGTTCAGGTCAAGAGTCTTATCCAACATGTGAAGTTTGGGGCAGATTGGACATTGTATGTCTGAGTTACAGCAACTTCCTTTTTCATGGCGAAACATCGAAATTTGTCAGGCCGCCATGGACACGCCCTTTAACGAAACCTCAAATCCTTCGCAATTTAACATCGCAAAGGGCTTTAGATTACACTGACCAAGTTTGGTGTTCATCTGAATAAATCTCTAGGAGGAGTTCGTTAAAGTACAACCCCTGAAAATGGCAAAAACAACACCAATTTTGCAGGGAAAATTCAAAATAATCGACTTCCTGTTGGGATTAGGATTTCGTACCAAGAGACTTTTTTGTAGGTATTGGTGTGTTACATGTGTGTACCAATTTTTGTACATGTACGTGAAACATAGATCGAGGCGCACTCCGTTGAAAGTGTATAGGTGGCGCTATCGAGCCATTTTGCCACACCCGATGGAATATTGGCCTTCAGATCTGTTCAGGCCAGGACTTTTATCAAACATGTGAAGTTTGGGGAAGATCGGACATTTTATGCCTGAGTTATAACATCTTTTATTCCCATGGCGAGACTTTGAATTTTGTCACGGCGCCATGGACACGCCCCTTAACGAAAACTCAAGATCTGCACAACTTAACATCGCACAGGCCTTTAGATTAGACTGACCACAAAAAAGACATTGATGTCATAAAATTTCTAGGAGTAGTTAGTCGCAGTGTAAAATATGTCACTTCCTGTTGCCAATAGGTGGCGCTATGACTATAACTGAATATGGGCATGTCAATCTGTTCAGGTTCGGAGTCTCATCAAACATGTGAAGTTTGGGGCAGATTGGACATTGTATGTCTGAGTTATAGCAACTTCATTTTTCATGGCGAATCATCGAAATTCGCCAGGCCGCCACGGACGCGCCCTTTAACGAAAACTCAAAATCTTCGCAATTTAACATCGCAAAGGCCTTTAGATTAGGCATACCAACTTTGGTGTTGATCTGAATTAATCTCTAGGAGGAGTTCGTTAAAATACAACGCATGGAAATGACAAAAATGACACAAAATTTGCTCATAAAATTAAAAATAACCGACTTCCTGTTGGTTTTCGGATTTTGCTCCAAGAGACTTTTTTGTAGGTATTGGAGAGATACATATGTATACCAATTTTCATATAAGTACGTGAAACGTAGCTCGAGGCGCACACGGTTGAACGTGTATAGGTGGCGCTGTCGAGCCATTTTGCCACACCCACTTCTGAAACCCATATCAGATGTAAATTTTCGCCAGTTCTGAGGTGTGTGCAAAGTTTCATGACTTTTCGAGCATGTTTAGGCTCTCAAAAATGCGATTCATCTTAGAGAATAATAATAATAATAATAATAATAATAATAATAATAATAATAAACGGAGCAATTCCAAGAGGGTCCTCACACCATCGGTGCTCGGGCCCTAATAATAATAATAATAATAATAATAATAATAATAATAAACGGAGCAATTCCAAGAGGGTCCTCACACCATCGGTGCTCGGGCCCTTATAATAATAATAATAATAAACGGAGCAATTCCAAGAGGGTCCTCACACCATCGGTGCTCGGGCCCTAATAATAAACGGAGCAATTCCAAGAGGGTCCTCACACCATCGGTGCTCGGGCCCTAATAATAATAATAATAATAATAATAATAATAAACGGAGCAATTCCAAGAGGGTCCTCACACCATCGGTGCTCGGGCCCTAATTACAATCAGCTACTGACAATTCTCTCAACCTTAGATCACAACTGCAACCATTTTCATCTTATTGAGATTTAGAGCTCAGAATAAATGACCTACATCAGCCCTGAAGAATCCACAAAACATTCATTTTGGCCTCTGGGCATCTTAGGAATGACTGTGTCAATGTCCTGGGTCTTTCTGCCCACTCCTACATTGTCATCTGCATCCTTCAAGCTCAGTCTCTGTTTGTGAAATATTGTATTGTTGGAATTGTCTGTTCACTCTGTCATTTGTTTTTTCAGAGTATCATAAGTTTAACATTTTTAGGAACTAATTTGCTTTGTTTCTTCAAAAAACAGCAACTGTGACTAATCATTATTTACATTTAGTAATAACTGTTGTTACTGGTTGTGAAAGTTTATGATGCAAGCTTGTCCCTCAGCCGTTGACCGTTCTCAATGTTTAACTGGAGGTATCCACTACATCAGTCTGATTTACCTATTTTGGAACTGACTGTGATTGTGATTATTTATTTATTTATTTATTTATTTATTTATTTATTTATTTGTGCTTAGTTACATTTTTCTCTTTCATGGGCTATAGAGTTGATTTTACTGGAAACAGCATCCATAAATGAAAGTTATAGCAATGAGTGATTTGGTTAGAGCGCAATTTTTCATAAACCCCATTAGCAAAACAAAATTTATGTTAATTGTTAAAAAAGATATAGTTGTCAGACATCTGATAATAATTAATAATCTTTCTCAGTGCATATAAAACATGGATTATATTTCAGATTGTTTCAGATTTTTTTTTTTAGGCATGCTCAGTGAAATATCCTGTGCATGGTTCTACACTCTGCTTTTCCTCCTCGTCCTCTCCATCCAGCTGTTTTGTCATGTGGCTGTTCTCAGAGCTCTGATACAGTCAGGTCCAGAAGACTGAGAGAGAAGGAAAACCCATTTAAATAAAGAGTGTCTTATCTCATTCAAATAACTACTGTTAACTTGATTATCATATATGTCCCAACTGCTATGAGAAGATTCCACAGGGTTCTTACTCTGGATAAGTAGTCATTTATTCTGGCTGTTTTGGGAAAGCTGTTCTTTGTTTGCACCGTACTGGAAAATGTTCCTGTCTCTGTTCCTACAACTTTAAAAAGACACTGATGTTACAATAACGTCTCGGTTACGTATGGTAACCCTCGTTCCCTGAAGGAGGGAACGGAGACGCCACGTGGGTGACCGACGAATATGGGATATAGCTTCGATAGACCAATCTACTTCGAGTGTAAACTAAACGAGCCAATGCACATTGGCATGCAATTATTGCATCAAGCTGCCGCTGATCACTGCGTGAGTATAAGAGGGCAGCAGGTTGGCCGGGGCTCAGAACAAGTAGCTCCACTCACCGTTGTCAAATCACTACCTCACTGGGTGAGATTGGATAACACTGGGAAAACGTACCCGGTCCGCTTGGAGCCGGGACACTGCGGAAGCCCCATCCTTCCCGAAGGAGGTCTCGGAGGCAAATACACATATAGCATCCGTTTAGGAGTATAAGGAGAAATTTGAGGTGATTAAAACCCTCTTGGGAAGGCAGAAGTCTGCCGGGGAAACACAGGCTCTAAGACTATACCGTGGACTATACACATATGAGTACCGCTTAGGTCTCAATATGGAACCCACCCTTCCATGGTTCTCACGGATTCATCATGAAGGTCTGGCGCCGGACGTTCCGCTGTGTCCAGCTGCTTAGGGTGATGGAGGATCTCAACAGGGTCTACAGTACGGACACTCTGGAGTGGTTTAAGCAAGCCGACACTAACCGGGGCCTCTCAGTGCCACTACCCGTTTGAGGTGAGAACACAGGAGGATACCGGCTCTACACGAAGGCTATAGAACCTAGCGAACATGTTAGGGGTCGCCCAACCCGCAGCTCTACAAATATCTGTCAGCGAGGCACCACGAGCCAGCGCCCAGGAGGATGCAACACTTCTAGTTGAGTGAGCTCGTAACCTGAATGGGCAGGGCACACCCTGAGCCTGATAAGCCAGGGTTATGGCATCCACAATCCAGTGGGCCATTCTCTGCTTAGAGACAGCACTCCCCTTCTGCCAGCCTCCATAACAGACAAAGAGCTGGTCTGAGGTCCTGAAGCTTTGTGTCCTGTCTATGTAGCACCTTAACGTTCGGACGGGACAAACACAGCCAGGGCTGGGTCTGCCTCCTTCAGGGGCAGCGCTTGCAGGTTCACCACTTGGTCTTTGAAGGATGTAGTGGGAACCTTGGGCACGTAGCCAAGCTGGGGCCTCAGGATTACCTGGGAGTCTGCCGGCCCGAACTCTAGGCACGAATCGTCGACCGAAAATGCATGCAGGTCCCCTACCCTCTTGATGGAGGCCAGTGCAAGCAGGAGCAGAGTTTTCAATGAAAGAAACTTTAGCTCAACTGAATGCAAAGGCTCGAATGGGCCCTGCTGTAGTGATTTAAGCACTAGAGTCAGGTCCCAAGGGGGTATAGAGGGGGGCCGGGAAGGATTTAACCTCCTGGCCCCTCTAAGGAACCTGACGATGAGGTCATGCTTACCCAGAGACTTCCCATTCACGGGGTCATGGTACGCAGCAATAGCAGCAACCTGGACTTTGAGGGTGGAGGGAGACAGCCTTCGCTCCAACCCTTGCTGCAGAAGGGACAGCATGACCGCAATCGGGCATCTTCGGGGGTCTTCTCGGCGAGAAAAACACCACTCAACGAACAGGTTCCACTTCAAGGCATAAGCGTGTCTCGTAGACAGTGCTCTTGCCGAAGTGATGGTGTTCCCTACCTCTTGGGATAGGTCACCTAGAACCTCCGCGTCCCGTCCAGGGACCAGACATGGAGTTTCCAAAGGTCTGGACGCGGCGGCCAAATGGTGCCCCGTCTCTGAGTCGGTAAATCCCTCCTCAGAGGAACCGACGAAGGAGGGGCTGTCGAGAGGAGCACTAGTTCGGGGAACCAGGTCTGAGTAGGCCAATATGGCGCTACTAGCAAGATTTGCTCCTCGTCCTCCCGGACTTTGCACAATGTCTGTGCGAGAAGGCTCACTGGGGGAAACGCATAATTGCGTGGGTCCCGCGGCCAGCTGTGTGCCAGTGCGTCCGTGCCGAGAGTTCCCTCGGTCAAGGAGTAGAACAACTGGCAGTGAGGGGTCTCTAGAGCAATTAACAGGTCTACCTGAGCGGCTCTGAACTGCCTCCAAATCAGCTGGACCATCAGGGGATGGAGTCGCCATTCTCCCGGGAGCATTGCTCGAGACAGCTCGTCGGATGTACGACTGAGCAGGCCTGGAATGTGAATGGCACGAAGTGACCTCAGAACCTTCTGACTCCAAAGGAGGAGGTGGCGGGCGAGTTACGAGATGCGACGAGAGTGCAGACCACCTTGTCGGTTGATGTATGCAACAGTCACAGTTTTGTCCACTCGGACCAGCACATACTTGCCTCGTAAGAGACTTTTGAGACGGTTCAAGGCAAGGTGCATTGCTAACAACTCTAGGCAATTGATGTGCCACTGCAGCTGCGGGCCCGCCCAAACCCCTGAGACTGCATGCCCGTAGTACGTGACCCTCCAGCCAGTGGTGGAGGCATCCGTGTAAACCACAGCATGCCTGGAGATCTGCTCTAGGGGCCCCCCAGCCCAGAGAAATGCAAGATCTGACCACGGAGTGAGGGTTTGGCGACAGGCCGGTGTAACTTGGACCCGGTGAGTGCCGCGCTTCCACGCCCACCTCGGGACTCGGCCATAAAGCCAGTGCTGGAGCGGTCTCATATGTAATAGGCCGAGCGGTGTAAGTGCCGCCATGGCCACCATATGCCCCAGGAGCCTCTGAAAGGGTTTCAGTGGGACCACTGTCCTGCTCTTGAACGTATTCAAGCAGGCTAGCACCGACCGCGCACGTTCCTCTGTGAGGCGTGCTGTCTGTTCGACCGAATCCAACTCCATACCGAGAAAAAAGATCCTCTGCAACGGTGAGAGTTTGCTCTTTTCCCAGCTGACCTGAAGGCCCAACAGGCTCAGGTGCCGGAGCACCACATCCCTGTGCTCGCACAACTGATCTCGAGACTGTGCTAGTATCAGCCAATCGTCTAAGTAGTTGAGAATGCAAACACCCTGCTCTCTGAGAGGAATGAGAGCTGCCTCCGTGACTTTCATGAAGACACAGGGAGACCGGGACAGCCCCACAGGGCAGGACCTTATACTGATATGCCAGTCCTTCGAACACAAACCGCAGAAAAGGTCTGTGGCGCAGAAAAGGTCAGGGGGCTGCCCTCAGCGACGAGCAGGCTGGGGCACTGCGGCCGGCGGGTGTGTGGAGGCAGCAGCAGCTACCCGCCGGGGCAGGATGTGTCGGATCGCCTCAGTCTGCTTCTGGGCAGCCGAGACTTGCTGGGCCAAGATCTCGACTGCGTCGCCGAAGAGGCCGGTCTGGGACACAGGGGCATTGAGAAACCGGACCTTGTCGGTGTCCCTCATGTCTGCCAGACCCAGCCAGAGATGGCGCTCCTGGACCACTAATGTGGACATTGCACGACCCAGCAAACTCGCGGTGACCTTCGTCGCTCGAAGCGCAAGGTCAGTGGCGGTTCGGAGTTCTTCCAGAAGCGCTGGATCGTGACCACCCTCGTGCAGGTCCTTCAGTGCCTTAGCCTGGTGCACCTGCAGTAACGCCATAGCGTATAAGGCGGAAGCAGCTTCCCCGCAAGCCACATAGGCACTGCCGGTCAGACCAGACGAGTGCCTACAGGCCCAGGAAGGGAGCACCGGGTCTCCACGCCAGGAGGCAGCGGACTTAGGACACAATTGCATCGCTACCGCCCGCTCCACCGACGGGATTCTTGAATACCCCTTCACTGCACCGCCATCGAGGGTAGTGAGGGAGGAGAAGGACGGTCCGTCGTCTTTACAAAGAAGCACCCGTGAAGCTCTTTTAGAGAAATTTGCTCTTTAGGAAATGCTCTTTTAGTGCTGAGGCGCACAGGGGAATTGGCCGCTTGCAACACGACAGGGGTAGTGCAGCCTGAAGTGTGCAATCCACTCGACACAGGAACGACCGCCGCTGAAGCGCCATCTCGCCAACACACGAAGCTTCCGAGAGCGTGCTGAACTCGTAGTTCACAGCAGACACAGTTGAGCAGAGAGATACTAACGCTCGGGTCCGAAGCGAAAAGCTGGTATGCATTGCACCTGCTGCCCTCTTATACTCACGCAGTGATCAGCGGCAGCTGGATGCAATAATTGCATGCCAATGTGCATTGGCTCGTTTAGTTTACACTCGAAGTAGATCGATCTATCGAAGCGATATCCCATATTCGTCGGTCACCGATGTGGCGTCGAGAGTGACCGACTGAAAGGGAACTTAAGATCATGCTGTATAGTTTTTGCATATCATCCATACTTCGTAGTAAGCATATTTGTAGTAGTTTGTTTAATGTTTGTTTTACAAAATAAAACCATCTCTGACAACTGGTAATCATTTTCCATAGTTAGAAATGCATAATAAATCAGTCAAAACAAACATTCTACTGTGATTTTCAGAAAATAAGTATGCCATGGAAGTACAATATGAGCAGAGGGAAAACTAAGGGCACCTAAGTCGTGGAATTGCCGGCCTGAGACTCAAACCCATACCCCTAGGGTTAGGAGTCAAACTCTCTAACCACTTGGTCACGACTTCCCCCTGCATGTTTACTTCAGTCTTATGTAATTTTATTGGATTTATGTGGATATTTTTGGCTGAGTTCTAACTTTTCCTCTCCTTCCAGTTGTTCTGCTGTTTGGCTGTTCTCAGAGATCTAAAGCAGTCAGGACCAGGAGAGAGAGGAAGAGAAAAGAAGAAGAAAACCACATAAGGAGAAAAGCATTTGACCTCATTCTAATATATACTGTAAGCATGGGTTTCATATTTGTACCAAACATTTTTGCAGGGTTCTTAACAATTTTCCAGACAACTTCATTCTGATCCTCTCATAAGTTTTTTACTTGCATGTTTTATTCTGGGTGGTTTTGTGCCTCCTGTTCTTTTTCTGCACCAAACTGGGAAACTTATTGTTACTAAACTATATATTAATTAACCTCTTATTTATATACAATATAAACTCTCTGGGTTAATCATGTAAACTGAACTTAGTGAATAATGTTTGTCTTTACTGAATTTCTTGCAAAGACTATAGATCATGTGTAGTTTTTACAGTGAATACATGCTTCATCTGTTAAAGATGAGATAAGCGGTGAGTGCACATGTTATGGTTTGTTTAGTGTTTGTTGGACAAATGAAAAATAATTAATTGCCTGTTTCCGTGTAAGGTGTTCAATATCAAATAAATATTTTAGGACAAGTGCATATGAAATCATTATAAACATGAGGGTCTTCAGAGCAAAAAAAGTAGGCCTACACCAATGCGTATCAAGACAGAACAGACATTCCCATCAAGCATGTTTGCTTTATTGTCTTTAATCTTAAGTGATTAGCGAAAGTAAACAAAGCCTACCCTATTCCTGAACCATGGAACTTATATTAAATGAACAGAAATTTTTTTAACACAGTGTGTAAAAATATGAAAAGTTGGTTCCTTTTCAGGAACTCGAGCTGCGTCAAGCGCTTTGGGGAACGTCCCTGACGAGACCGACTCTGAATATCATGTGCAATCTTTCCAATGGAAGGGCGTGACATCACGGGCGGGGTGACGTAGCGACCAGGAAGCTATAAAGGCACCTGCCACGCAGCTGACTTCAGCTTCTTGTCCTTCAGCAAGCGCTCTGTGTGTGCATGTCATTCTGTCTTGTCAGTCTTATTTATTGTCGTTTGTCGCTATTAGCTCCTTTAAGTAGCTATAGTATGTCAGAGAGCAAAGCTAAGACTGGTATCTGAAGGGTGAATCCAGACCGCGTTCAGATTGTGTGTTCCTCCCTACTCAACAAAGCTAAACGTTAGAGGCGGGGATACACACGGTCTGTGCATGGTCTGCCCGGGATCAAAGCGCGCTGCGTATGATTTCACATGCGCTTCGATCCCGGAGGGCTCTCTTCGAGAAGTGAGCCTTCGCCAGCATTCCTCGCGATGCCAGTCCCGCTTTCGCCGAGGTGGAGCGGCGCCGGCATTTGTTGGGTTCGCAGATCGATCTGCTGGAAGGAATGGAGACGGGCACGTCCTTATCTCCTACCTTACCCACCAGATCTGCCCGATTCCGGGGTTAGGAAGCCCGAGCTTCGGTTCTTCCCCCCCGAGCATCGGGCTTGACGCTCTGCCTTTCTTTCTCCAAGGAGATTGACACGGAGGGCGTCGGCGGGGTAGAGCAGTGTCCACCTCATGACACGGTGCCCGTCTCAACTCAGTGCCCTCGGGAGGTGGGTCTGCCAACCCTGCCAGAGTTTCAGGATGCAGCGGCTTCCAGCGAGCACTGCTCTCAGTTATTTCCGCCCGTGAGCCTAGCGGAGCTGAGACGCTCGCCGCTCCGTCGGGGGCCTCTTACACCAGAGGTCAGTCTCGAGAGACTGATTCCCTTAGTACATTAGTTAGCAGCGTGGAAACTACTGCCAAATGTATCTCAATGGGTCCTGCACACAGTAGAAAGAGGCTATTGCATTCAGTTCGGCCATCCACCGCCGATATTCAACGGGGTTACACCGACAATAGTCGGCCCGCCGGCAGGCTCTGGTTATGGAACAAGAAGTGAATACCCTATTAAGGAAGGAGACCATCGAGGTGGTCCCTCCTCTAGACAGGGAGTCCGGGTTTTATAGCCAGTATTTCATAGTTCCAAAGAAGGATGGGGGGGTTGCATCCGATCTTAGACTTACGCCATCTAAACCTCTCAGTAATGTCACTGAAGTTCAAAATGCTCACTGTCAAACAGGTTGTAGCTCAAATCAGATCCGAGAACTGGTTTGTCACAATAGATCTCAAAGACGCATACTTCCTTCCACAACACAGGAAGTTTCTGAGGTTCGCTTTCGGGGGCAAAGCCTACCAATATCGAGTACTTCCCTTCGGCCTTGCACTCTCACCCCGCACGTTCACGATATGTGTAGATGCGGCTCTGGTATCCCTCCGTATGCAGGGCATCCACATTCTGGACTATATCGACGATTGGTTAATTTTAGCTCAATCAGAGCAAATGACGGTTCGACATCGAGATGTCGTTCTCGCACATATGGGGGAGCTGGGTTTGAGACTAAACGCCAATAAACACACGATATCCAGAGTCGGTCTCGTCAGGGACGTTCCCCAAAGAGCTTAACGCAGCGTCTCGTTCCTTCAAGGAACCAGGGTTACATTCATAACCTTGAGACGTTTTCCTGCTGACACAATTTGTGACAGCTGCATTTGATTTAAAATATGCTGGGATATCTGTCTTTCTGAATCTCATTTTAAAAATTTGCATGTTTGGTGTTTTAAATGGCATGCAGCCTAAGAAGCTTTCCACATATTACTGGTGATGCATTAATTTCAGTCACAGCACTTATACAGGCCGAGAAGCGATACGAGATGTGATCTGTTCACCAATGACTACAACGTTAATATATCTGACCGCTAGATTGGCCAATCAGTGTTGTGTACTCCAAGAGCAATACATTTACAATTATGCCGTGATAGGATTTACTAGCCATTTTAAATCGAAATGTAGAATTATAAATGGAGTGATTTTGAAAATGACCTGGACATTTTTATGTTTTTTTTTTTTTTATTGTTGTTGTTTTTTGCTGCAGTCTGAATTGCATGTTAATTCACACTAACATAGATCACAAATGCAAAGAAAGGAGAAAATTTGTAATATTCATATTACTGTGAACAAACACAAAGGAAATTAAGAAATGTATGTGATTTAAGAAAACATGTTCAAGTCATTTAATATTAATGTCTTCTAGAATTAGTGATTGAAACTTACATTAGAACTGGACAGCACAGAATAACAGACTTCTTCTAATTTTGACTAGTTTTTATTGCAATCTAAAATGCATGTCAATTCATAGCCTACATATTAATACTTTCCCATTCTTACACACTGCATTTGTAACTTTTTTCTGCTATTTTGGAAACAGAAATGAACTCCACTGAAGCATACACAAACTCCACAACTTTGGAACATTTGCTTTCGCCATCGAGCATTGAACATTTTTGTGTGCAGCATCAATTTCCTGTTTGGTTTTCCTGTACACTCCTATATTATATGGTTCATTGTCACAGGAACAGAGAGTGGTGTTGCATCAGAGTTCTTCAACATCAGTGTCTCTATTTGTGAATTATTGATGTCTTTCAATTGTTTGTTAAGGATACTGTTAAATTTTGTTCAACTAACGGCACTGTCATCATTTTTAGATGGAGTAACCGTTGCTGGTCGTCCTCTGTTTCAGTGTCTGATTTGTGTTGAGCGTTATCTGGCAGTGGTTCATCCTGTAACCTTTCTGAAGTACAAACCTCTCAGATATAGATTGATCTGCTGCACTGTGGCCTGGATAATGACTCCTGCCTCTTGTTTGAGCATCATGTTTACTCTGGTCCTAAAAAACTTTATTTGGTTTACATGGTTGTTCCCAATTCAGTTCCTTCTCTTCCTCTGCATCCAGTTGTTTTGTCTTGTGGCTGTTCTCGGAGCTCTGAAGCACTCGGGAACCAGAAGAGAGAGAGAGGGAGAGAGAACCGAGGAAAACCACATGAAGAGAAGAGCGTTTAATATTATTCTAATAATTACTGTAAGCATGGTCATCATATTTGTCCCATTCCTTTCTTCATGCTTCTTCACTATTTTCACACATCTGAACAATGATTTTTACATGAGTTTTGGTTTTGCTTGTTTTATTCTGGGTGGATTTGTGCATGCCAATCTTTTTCTGCACCGGACTGGAAAACTCCTGTGTCTGTTCCTCCTGAAAACAGAAACTGTAACAAAACATTGTTACTAGACAACCTAATATTACAAGAGTAAACCTTATTTGTATATTATTGCATTATATAACTCTCTGAGTTACTAATGTGAATAGAACTCGCTGAATAATGTTGTCTTCTGAATTTCTCTGAAAGATTCTAGATCATGTTGTGTGGTTCTTACAGTGTATCCATGCCTCATTTATGTAAATGGTAGTTTCTTGAGTGTTTCTCAAATAAAAACAGTCTCAGACAAAGGCTCATCTGTTTCCATGTCAGGTGTTCATTCAAAATAAAACACAGGTACATATAAAATGGAACAGAATATGGTTTACACAGTATGGGCGGAAATGTAGGTTCTGTTAAGGGGGAAATTTGTCACAAGAGCTGGAACTTAGCAAGGATTTCAATAAAAAAAATCTAATTAATCAAATTCTTATTGACTTTTAAAAAAGTAAAAAAAAAAAAAAAAAGTGACATACAGCCAAGTATGGCAACCCATGCTCAGAATTCATGCTGCATTTAACCCATCCAAAGTACACACACCATGAACACACACCTAGAGCAGTGGGCAGCCATTTATGGTGCGGCACCCAGGGAGCATTTTGGGGTTCAGTGTCTTGCTCAAGGTCACCTCAGTCATGGTATTGCCAGCCTGAGACTCAAACCCACAGCCTTAGGTTTAGGGGTCAAACTAGGCTTCCCTTAAGCAGTATTTGTTTTTGTTTTTTGTTGTTGTTGTTGTTGTTGTTGTTTTTTCAAATCACAATATCTTCTTTCATTTATGGTCATACCATAAGTAAAGATCACCATACATTTAGAAAAGACTGAACTATATATTGAAGGTAGATTTTAACTGAAAGTACAATATGCCTTTATTATGAAGATTAAAGGTGCACTAAGCAATTTTTGGAAAACACTTTTAAACACAGTGTCGGACCGTGTCCCAAAGCACACTTGTAGCCAATCAGCAATAAGGGGCGTGTCTTGTTATGATAGACTAGAGCGTTCAATTTGAGTGCACAGGATGGATATTAGCAATCGATTATATATAGAGAGAAATGGAATATAAAAAGAGTACAATACCAGATGAACACAAAATATAAAAAATAATTTTCTCATTATTATAATTACTGTAAGCACAATTATCTATAGGTATATTTTATAATTAAACCTTATACTGCATTATGGGCATTCAGCATCTTGTTTGTAAAATGATTTTTTTCTTTCTAAATTTGTTGGAAAAATTATAGACCATGCTGTGTAGAAACCTTATATTGTAAATAAGGTCAACTGAGTTGATACGAGTGATACCAAGGATGAAATAAGTGATCACCAAGTTTGGAAGGTCAGTGACATTATTTTTTTCAAAGTATATAGCGTTTTCTTTACATTAATAGCTCTTTATTTTTTGCGTTTGTAGGGATAGTTTGAAAATGAACATTGTTTTAAGCAGGCCTGGTGTGAGCTTGCTTACTAATTCAATGGACTGTTCTCAACTGCCATTCCATGTTAACATTTCTCTAACTAAATAAGAATTCACCCTAGTCTGCATTAAATGTGACTGAATAAAAACACAGTGTTCTGCTAAACACATTCATTGAATTGTCTATGTGGGCTGCACATAGAAACAACTGTAAAAAATGAAAACCTGAGTAGTTCAACTTCAAGCCATTAACAAATTACTTTTTGAAACAATTACTTTAAGTCATATACCAGAATTCTATGCAACTAATCTGATCTACAAATAAATGGCTCTGAATGAATCGACTTGTTTGTCCAAGGAATCCTTACTACATGAACTCTTTTAGAGCAGTTTCTGAATGAAGATCTGACTGACATTATGAACTTAAAGTTACCACGTTCATGTTTATCTCAAAAATAAGTTTTGTGTGCTTATTATCAAAACCGCCACATTCACAATAATTCAGAAGCTCATTATTAACTTCTTTTCAACTTGGATAACTTTAGTAAAAAAAAAAAAAAAAAAGTAAAATGTAAATTTGTAAAAAGTTCATGTAAATAAATATTCTAAGGAAAGACATCAGGCAATCTATGAAAGGTTTGGTTGATTTTAAACAAAACTCAATATGAAATGTGAGCATCATGCCAGAGATTTTGCATTCTGCTCCATTTACATTATCTTGATTTATGGTTGCACATGCATGTGTCTGTGCTCATGTTTTCTTACACAATAATAAACCACACTTGGCACTCTGTTGTTGACACTGGCTGCTTTTATTATTATTCTATGAGCTGGGGTTCAGAAAGCGCTTCATTTGTCAGTGGCTTCTTGAATGCTTAGTTATGTGTTGCACCTGTCAGGCCATACAATGTATGTATTTACCCTAGATTATGTTGAACATGAGATCATTTCAAATTAAGTGATATGTTTTGGTCTATTTCAAAACAATGTGGTGCTTATCTTGGTAACCAAGGGTCCCTCGCAGTCTAGATGCTATCAGACTTATGCTCTCATGTCACTTGATATTGTTGCTTTAGTACATTTTTAAAGATCTACCTTTTCATTGTAACACTCTCGCAGAACACAGTTGGCCTTTAGAATTAAATGATGATGTCAGTTTATTTGCATGACATTTTGCAACATTTCAGGACTCATCCCTGATGAAGAGGAGCAAGGCAGATGGAAGGCAGACAGTCCAGCTTTAAGTGACTGTAGATCTATAGACCTCTTTCTGCCTTTTTGTAATTTTGTTTATCTTTGTGGACAACAATACAGGACCCAGGTAAAATAGCCAAATAATTCAAACAGACTTTTTCTAATGTGTGTTATTTATCTGGTTTAATCTGTACATTCCCAGAATGTTCTGATTTACTAACACTTCTATCTCATTCATAGATCACAGTTGTGTTTTTTGACTGCACATTGTGAAGAGATGAACATCTCCAGTGATATCTTCACCACTAATGGGTCAAACTCCTCTAGTTACTTGTTTTACAATTGGACTGTGGAGGAAACTGGGTTTAAAATAACCTCAATTATGGATTTTATCACCATTATATGGGGTCTTCCTATTAACTCCTATGTGATTTGGCTTATATTAACAGGAACAGGGAATGGACTTGCGGCAGAGTTATTCTATCTGAACCTTGCTGTCTGTGAGATCTTCATATGTGTGCAATCTTTCTTGATTTTTCTCAGCTATAAATTTAATAATCTCTGGATAGTTCTGTATTTTTTGGATGGATTACCCACCACTGGTCGTCCTCTGTTTCAGTGTCTGATGTGTGTTGAGCGTTATCTGGCAGTGGTTCATCCTGTAACCTTTCTGAAGTACAAACCTCTCAGATATAGATTGATCTGCTCGGTTATTGTGTGGGTGGCAGTATTTGTCTCCTGTGTGGTCAATATTATGACTTATTTGTTGTTCCTCTCTGCTTTGTACTTGTTTTTTTTCTGTATACAATTCTTCCCCTTCATCTCTTTTCAGTTGTTCTGCTGTTTGGCTGTTCTCAGAGCTCTGAAACAGTCAGGACCAGGAGAGAGAGGGAGAGAGAGAGAAAAAGAAAACCACATAAAGAGAAGAGCATTTTATCAAATTCTAATAACTAACGTATTTATGATTATCTTATATGCTCCTTTTATTATTTTATTTGTTGTAAATAAGTTGTCAGCACAAGCACATAATATATTCCTGTCTATTAGTTATGCTTGTTTTAATTTGGCTGGTTTGGTTCAGCCTCTTCTCTTTCTCTGTCGGGTCAGGAAACTGCCCTTCATCAAATATTGATGATTCTACTCATTATGAAGCTTCTTCTATAATCAATACTCTGCTATGCAGCTGCAATATTATCACTAAACTAATCCAAACACTTTTCTTACTGTAGTAGTTTTAGATATATTTACACTGATCAAATAAAGCACATCTAATGACCACAAGTGATGTTTTTTTATTCATTTTAAGGTTTGGTCTAACCTCTCAGATATAGAGTGATACATACATACATACATATATTGCCAAAGTTAACATTATAACATAAACCATGTATGATTTTAATAAGCACTAATTTTTAACCTTGGATGCAGTTGAGATCTATGAAGTAGAAGAAACCAATATTACTATTAAATACAACAATACAGATGTAGTTCTCACTTTAAGTAAATAACAGAGAGAGAGAGAAATCATTGAAAACAATGCAATGGACTCGCAGCAGAGTTGTTCAGCCTCAATCTTGCTGTCTGTGAGATCTTTATATTCATGGAATCTGTCTTGAATTTATTCAGCTATAAATTCAGAGTTTGTTGGGAACCGTTTTCTTAGATGGACTCATCACCACTGGTCGTCCTCTGTTTCAGTGGTCATTAAACTATGGACCTGTAAACTCTCTGGAGTTCAAACCTCTTTTAGATACAGAAAGATTTGTACAATTATTGTCTGCTGTTCTGGTTTGAATTCATTGTAGATTGCACGTTTTTGTAATGTGACAGATGAGCATCTGTTTTCAGAGTTTCTTTGTTAATCCTTGATCCTTGAATAACTTTTGTGAACTTTGTCATTTTTTTCAATGTTGAAGTTATTGTTTCACTGACTTGTACGTATATCAAGAGATGAACTGATTAACTTTTTTTAACAAGTCTTCTATCTTGTGGTAACACTATATCATAACACACTTGATCTTTTGAAGCAAATATGATGCCACGGTGCATTTGCATGTAATTTTCCATCTTTATTACACATGCTAGATAAAGAAGTGCAAGTTTCATCCCATTAACAGAACAACTTGGAAGGCAGCTATAAGTGACTGTAGATATAACTTCGTCCACTATTTTTGAATGAATTATTCATTTTGCTTAATTATTTTCCTTTTTTCCATTCAATCTTTGTAGACAACACAACAAGACCAAGGTAAAACAGCCAAATAGTTGAAACAGAAAACTTCAATTGAAAAGTTTCTATTGTATGTTATTTGAAGTAGTTCTTATCAGGTTTACTCTGTGCAGTCACAGAATGATCTAATTTACTAATGCTTGTATTCATAAATCACAGTTGAAGAGATGGACATCTCCAGTGAGATCTTCCCCACTGATGGGTTCAATTTTTCAGATGACTTCTTGTACAACAGCACTGAGGAAGAAAATGCTTTTCCAATGATTACAGTGGATATCATCATTGTTCTGATAATTTTTCCAGTCAACTTATATGTGATTTGGCTTATTGTCACAGGAACAGGAAATGGACTCGCAGCAGAGTTCTTAAGCCTCAACCTCACTGTCTATGAGATTCTCTTTTGTATGCAATGTCTCTTGAAACTTATCGACAACGATGGACATCTTTTCACAGCTGAGTATTTCTTTAATTCACTAGGTTTCACTGGTTGTCCTCTGTTTCAGTGTCTGATTTGTGTTGAGCGTTACCTGGCAGTGGTTCATCCTGTAACCTTTCTGAAGTTCAAACCTCTCAGATATAGAGTCATCTGCTCTGGTTTTGCCTGGGTGGCTACTTTTGTTTTAAGTGGGACTGTAATTGGTACTGACGTCTTGTTTCTGAATAATTTTGATGCTACTTTCATCTTGGCACAGCTTTCGCTTTTCCTCCCTGTCCAGTTGTTTTGTCTTGTGGCTGTTCTCAGAGCTCTGAAGCAGTCAGGACCAGGAGAGAGAGCAAGAGAGAGAAACAGGGAAAACCATATGAAGAGAAGAGCGTTTCTAATCATTCTTATATCGGCTGTGACCATGCTAATTAAATTTTTACCCCAAATGATTTTGATGTCTATTTTGTCTTCATTACATAATCCTGAAACAGCTGTGTGTATTGGTAATCTTTGTTTTACTTTTGCTGGTTTGGTGCAGCCTCTTTTCTTTCTGAACCGTGTAGGGAAACTTCCCTTCTTTAAATGTTAACAATTGTACTTTAATTATCATTATGGAGTCTCTATAATACATTTTCTGCAACTCCAACTGCATTGTTAATATACAAATTTGTTCAAGGTTATTTAATTCGTTTTTTTGTTGTTGTTGTTGTTGTTGTTGTTGTTGTTTTTTTGATGCTACAAAAAATCAAGTTAAAAATTAAGTTTTTGTAATGTATTAGTTTTGTTTATTATGTTAATTGCAGTGTAGTGAAAGTTCTACACAAATAAAGCACATTTAAATCTGAGAATGAAAAGAGATCTTAACTAGTCAAACACAGTTGTCTGAACAAAGAATTTCATATTGTTAAAATGTTAAGGCTTTGTGCTTTCCCAGCATGCATTGCAGCATGACTAAATTATGAAGTTACTGTTGTAGCATTATTTTTTGCTTTTTGCTTCATTTCAACTTTATTGTCATTGTTTTATCTTCATTGTTAGTTATTTGTTGCACTGTGATGTATAGAGCTCATATTTTTAACATTTGTTGGTTTTCACTGTTCTTGAGGTTTGTGTGTCTGGTTTTGAGGCCTTATTAGATTAACTTAACCTTTCATGTTTATCATTTGTAAACAAACATTACTTTGATAGTGTGGTGACTTTATAAACATTTTTTTATTTTATTTTATTTTTTGTTTCAGAAAAAAATGAATTACCTTAATGACAGAAATTATCGTTTCAGCTGCTGTGAAAAAAAAAATAATAATAATAATTCTATTAATAAAATGAGAAAATCAGCATTGCATGAACAAACTAATTTACACTGGGTCAACAAAGTATCTTTATTAAACAGAACTAAATATCTATTTTTGAGAAACCTCAAAAGTCTTAATGCATCAAGTTGCCTTTTTTAAGTATTTTCAAAAGTTTATTTTTCACAGTGCATGTTTTCCTTTGTTCAGTTTTCCCACCACTCTTTAGTTGTCATGGTATTCATGTAATTAGCTCAGGTGTTAATCATTTTCATTCATTGTTTTGTACTTAAGCTCCTGTCTGTACCCTCTTCCGGGTCTAATATTGCATGTTCTACCACACTGTTACATTATTTTGAGTTCTTTAATAAACCTTCTTTGATTTATTAATCATCTTTGTCTTCATCTTGGACTACACCTAACAATTTCTGTGTAATTTAAACATAATATCCAATATCTGAAGGAGGCTTTTATAAGTACATTTCTGCACATGTCTGCACTCCTTGACCGTGCAATGAGAATATGTGCTATAGTTTAGCTTGTAATCAACAATATAATTTGTTTAAAAATGATGGGGGGGGGGGTAAAAAAAAAGCACAAAAAAAAAATTGTCAACACGAAAAAAAAAATTTTTGGCTTTTTTTTTACCCCCCCATTTTTAAACAAATTAGTGAAGTGACATTCAGCCAAGTATGGTGACCCATACTCAGAATTTGTGCTCTGCATTTAACCCATCCGAAGTGCACACACACACACACTGTGAGCACACACCCGGAGCAGTGGGCAGCCATTTATGCTGCGGCGCCCGGGGAGCAGTTGGGGGTTCGATGCCTTGCTCAAGGGCACCTAAGTCATGGTATTGAGGGTGGAGAGAGAACTGTACATGCACTCCCCCCACCCACAATTCCTGCCGGCCCAGGACTCAAACTCACAATCCTTCGATTGGGAGTCCGACTCTCTAACCATTAGGCCACGACTTCCCGGTCGTGGCCAATTAATTTAACAATTATATTGTTGATTACAAGCTAAACTATAGCACATATTCTCATTGCACAGTCAAGGAGTGCAGACTAGTCCCATATCATAGATCTTGACATTCTGGACAATTAAAATAAAAAATGAAAGTTACATTGTTGACATTCCATTGACCTGATAGTTTTCCCTAAAATTTAAATTATTTCATTATTTTACCTCATACCTCCCTTAATGAGTTCCAATTTGACTTAATTTAAATCACAATTTAAATCATGCACACCTGCCTTTGTTGTTTTTAAGTTAAACAACTATGACAGAAGAGTATCAGTTTTCAGTATTTTGTATGCAGCAGGTGGCTTTTTGGTGTGTGATGGCTTGCTTTTTAAAGTTATGTTGGATTCATGTCACTCAGATGATCATGAATGACTTTAGTGAATTTTGTCCTTTAACTTGTTTTCTCAAGTGTACACTGTAGAAATGCAATTCTTCAAAGTTATGATGTCATTTGCATGTCATATACATTAATTTGTACAGTATGTCAGGGCTTCAGGACACAGAACAGATCAAGTTGGAAGCCAAACAGCCCAGCTATAAGTGACTATAAATATATATCTTTTTTTTCTAAATAGCTTGAAGCATATCACCTTTAAAGACAGAAAAGGGTAAGGAGCTTAAAACTCTATGTCTGGTCCAAAAATTATTTAGAATAACATTTTGAACATATGAAAACTAGAACTTTTCTAATGTGTTATATGTTTTATGTGTTTTGATCAGGTTTACTCTGTAAAGTCCCAGAATGTTCAGATTTATTAACACTTGTATCTCATTCATAGATCTCAGTTGTGTTTTTTGACTGCACACAGTGAAGGGATGAACATCTCCAGTGAGATCTTCACCACTGATGGGTCAAACATTTTCGGTTACTTAAATCACAATGGCACTGAAGTGGAAGATCATTTCAGTGGGATTCCAGTACTCTATCTCCTCAGTGCAGTTCTGGTTTCTCCTATTAACTCTTATGTGATTTGGCTTATAGTAAAAGGAACTGGAAATGGACTTGCAGCAGAGTTCTTCAGTCTCAATCTTAATGTCTTTGAGGTCCTCATATGTGTTCAATCTTTTTTTATTTTTCTCTCTTATAAATTTGAAATTATCTGGATAGTTGTGTGTTTTTTGGATGGGCTCGCTTTCACTGGTCGTCCTCTGTTTCAGTGTCTGATCTGTGTTGAGCGTTACCTGGCAGTGCTTCATCCAGTGACCTTTCTGAAATTTAAATCTCTCAGATATAGAGTGATCTGTTCTGGTATTACATGCATGTCAAGTTTGGTCTCTGGTGGAGTCAATGTGTTTTTAATGCTCCAGTACACTTCGAGTTTCTTAATTTTTTTCTTTATACAGTTCCTTCTCTTCCTTTTCGTTCAGTTATTCTGCTGTTTAGCTGTTCTCAGAGCTCTGAAGCAGTCAGGACCGGGAGAGAGAGGGACAGAGAGAAGGGAAGAAAACCACATAAAGGGAAGAGCTTTTTATTTCATTTTAATAACTACTGGGAGCACGGTTATCTTATATGTTCCCTTTATAACTTCACTAGCTCTTTTTGGTTCAGCACAATCCGTTGACACAGTCTTCTTCATTATTTTGATTTGTTTTACTTTGGTTGGTTTGGTGCAGCCTGTTCTCTTTCTTTACCGGGTGAGGAAACTTCCATGCCTCAAATATTAAAAATTGTACTTCAATCATATCTGTAATCCATCTTATGTCATCCTGTTAAAAGATACAAATAAAAAAAGGTATGTAATAGCGATTTATAAAGATGTTACTGATCGCGTTTAGGTTTAGGCTTTGAATACAACTTGGTGCTGCCATATTGTAAGCAATTGTGCCATGCCAATTTTCTTTTATCTAGGGATTTAAAAACATCCATTTAAAGGTATAATGTATGTAACTCTACTATTTTTCATTCTATTAAATAAAATGGTTTTCTGTGTGGCATTCAAAATAATATCTGAAGTGTGTCATTGCTCTTAGAAGTAGTTTTAAAAAAAATGTAAGGCAGTTTATACTTATAACATTTATAGGTAATGTTTAAGTTTTACAGAAAGTTTTGTGACGGTGTAACAGGGCTGACGAGACGTGAGGATCCATGTGCAAGTTTTTATTGAACAAAGACGGGGTCATAACAGGCTTGGGTCAAACAATGGCAAACAGGTATATAGAGAGCAAGACACAAGAATAATCCAAGGGCAAGCGTAATAATCCAAGTTTGCTCTTCAATGAGCAAACAATATCCAGACAGGGTAATCCAATAATAAGAATCAAAAACCAGGAAAACAATCCAAGAACAAACCACAAAGGCAGGAAACGAGACAACATCAGCTAAACAATACTCAACAGTTTGAAAGTGATCTGAGTGAGTGTTATATAGGGAATGTGTGATTGGTTTCAGCTGTGTGTGTGTAATCAGGGCATTCAGCTGTGTCCGTGTAATCAGTGCAGTGGATGATGGGAACTGTAGTCTGCGGTGAAGTGCAACAGTGGGTGTGGTGCAAGAGTCCATGTAGTGAGCGGGTGACCTCTGGTGGTGAGTGAACGGAAGTTCCAGTTTCATGACAGATGGGGTAATTAACATGCATGCACACAAATTGTGGGACAAGACAAAATGCATTCAGTAGTAATTCACCTAATTATTTAACTTTCATGGGACAAGACAGCATATCACCGTTGTAAAGCTTCAGGAGCCTCCGGACAAGGACCAGCAGATTCAGGAAGAGCTTTTTCCCTATAGCTGTCTCCTTGCTGAACTCTGCCCTCTGACTCCCCTCAACAACCCACCCCCCCCCCCCCCCACACACACACAAACACAGACTCCTCAACCCTCCTCATCACTACATTTGATTGATAGATTTATGTATTTACAAAAGCAAAAAACAATAAACTTGTTATTACTTGCACTACTGTCTGTTCATACAGAATAACAGAGTAATCCATTTGCACACTGAAATAATTTCTATGCACTTTACTGTCCATTGCACTAGTGTAAATGATGTTCATATGTTCATAGTTTCTGCCTATAGTGTACATGCACTTTTACATAATCCATCTGTATAGTATGTTCATAGTACACCTATCTGTAGACCATGCTGATAGTATTTAAAATCTGTAAATTATGTCCATAATACTTATAGTTATTGTACATATTGTAGACCTTGCATGTTCTGTACTTACTGCTTATTGCACTCCTGGTTAGATGCTAACTGCATTTCGTTGCCTTGTACCTTACATGTGCAATGAAAATAAAGTTGAATCTAATCTAATCTAATGTAATAAGAGGAATAGTTCAGCTGAAACTAAACACTTTATATGCTGAGTTAGTTATAGTTCATCAAACGTATGTATAGTTCTTACTTTAATGAATTTGTGCCTGTAAACTTTTAATGTTTTGTCAAAGTGTACCATATCTGTGGAATCACAAGGTAAAGTAAAAGCAAGGTAAATCGTACAAACATGGCGATGTTGTTTTTGAGCGAAACCACTGTGACAGAAGAGCATCTGCTTTCACTGTTTTGTAACATATTTTCTCATGTGTAAATTGCTGATATTAATTGTCTTTCAAAGTTATGATGTCATTTGCATGCCATGTACAGTACATGTACATTTGTATGTCAGGGTTTCAGGAAACTAGGAAACTAACCAGATTTAAAGTGTGAGATTCACTCAGTGAACAGTTAAAGTTGGAAGGCATACAGTCCAGATACAAGTGACTATAAATACATCTCTGTTTGCTAATTTGTAAATTTGTGGAATTGTTAAATTGCATGGCGCATATCATGTTTACAGAGGTATAGGGAAAAGGTAAAGAGCCAAAAAAATACTGAACATGTGAAGACTAGAACTGTTCGCTTTTACTAATGTGTTGTTTATTAAAGTAGTTTTTAACAGGTTTACTGTGCACAGTCCCAGAATGTTCTGGTTTACCAACACTTGTATCTCATTCATAGATCACAGTTGTTTTTTTTAACTGCACACAGTGAAGAGATGAACATCTCCAGTGAGATCTTCACCACTGATGGGTCAAACTCCTCCAGTTACTTATTTCAGAATGGCACTGAGGGAGAAGATAATTTCAAAGATTTTCTTATCAACTCAGGAACATTAACAGGAACAGGAAATTGACTTGCAGCAGAGTGTTTCAGTCTCAGTCTCACTGTCTGTGAGATCTTCATATGTATGCAATATGTTTTTATTTTTCTCTCTTATGGTTTTGAAATTCTCTGGGTAGTTGTGAACTTTTGGGATGGATTCTTCATCACTGGTAGTCCTCTGTTTCAGTGCTTGATGTGTGTTGAGCGTTATCTGGCAGTGGTTCATCCTGTAACCTTTCTGAAGTACAAACCTCACAGATATAGAGTGATATGTTCTGTTATTTCCTGCATGGCAAGTTTTGTCTTTGGCGGTGTCAATATAATGTTTTTAATGCTACAGTCCATGTGGTGTCACGGATATGTTCTGTCTTGGTTCAGATTTCCCTGTGTTTCTTTCTCCTCATTTACTTCCTCATTAGTTTCAATGTTTTTTTTATTATTATTATTATTATTATATATTTAATTAGCTCCATAGCTGTTTCAGTTGTCCCTAATTACCTTTTTTTAGTATTTAAGGCCTGTGTTTCGGCTTATCTGCTCAGTTCCTGCATTGAAGTTGATTTGATTTCTCCTGCTTGTGGATTTATTAAAGGACTATCTTTGTTTATTTGTATATTTTATGAGTGTCTTATGTGTTATGTCTTAAGTCAACAAACGTAGTTACTTGTGACAAAAACTGATTTGGCTTTATTAAAGTGTGTGCTTGATCGCATTAAAAACATAGTCTAAATAAATTGTTCAGATTATCAAAGCACAAGGTTTTATCGGGGATTAAACGTGGAGTTATGTTCTGTATTCCAAATATGAAAACAAGCGTATGTGCACCAATAACTGCGCTTTGTATCTGCTGATTGCTGATCGAGATTTACCTGCTTGGCTCACTGACCCTGTATACTCTCACACGAACGAGATGTATCAGTTTATTCAACTCTTTCACCTACGAGAAGATCGTCTTAGTTCACTACATTCAACAAGTCACATGCTCTGTCACATTTTGAGTAACTCTTTTTGACAGGATGAAACAGTTCACAGAGCTGTTCACGAGCTGCGCATGCGCTGTTAATAGCGCCGCGCTCGGGCGCTGCTGTGGGAAGAACTTCATTGAACGAGAAATTAGTCTTTTATTGCCTATGGTCAGTGGATTACGTCAACGAGAACGATTCGTTCCCCTAAAAGATTTGTTAAAGAACGAACCATCATAGTGCAATTACCTATAGCCTATATTAAATATCTGTCATATATATTTTCTAATTTTATTAGGTTCTTTGATAAGGTTACGATATGAAGATATAAGTAGCAACGTAACTTCCGTGTGTCCCGGTGCGCGGGGCGGGTCGGGGAGGGGGAGAAATTTTATTTTATTTATGTCCCGGGGCGGGCTGGGGCGGGCCAAATAATTTCATAAAAGCGGGACCCGTGGGTTGGGAAAAACCCGACCCGCGCATCACTAGTCTGGGTGCTTCAATCTGGCTCAGTACTACCAGTCTCCAGCTCCACCTTGTTGTGAGGATCCCCGGTCTCCCTTGTCCCTCCAGCTCAGTCTTGGCCATCTGCCACCACCTCGGGACTCCACTCGTCCAGCTTTGCCTAGTCTCTCAGTCCCTCTGGCTCTGTCAAGCTCCTCCTTCCCTTTGGCTCTGCTCTTGTTCTCAGTCACTCTGGTTTTGCTGCAGTCTTCCAACTCCCTACCTCCGTCTTGGTCACTTGAGCCTTCACCTCTGCCTTGGCCCTCCAGATCACCAGTGTTGACCTGGCTCTCTGTCTGCTCTGCTCTGCTCCACCTCCAGTGGGTTTGTCTGCATGGGTTTGTCTCCCTTCCTTGACTCTACCTCGGAGCCACATTTTGGCAGCCCTCTAGTTCCCCACCTCTCTCCTCCTGCTCCAGACTTCTCCTTGGCTCCTCCCATCTACAATATGTCATTGACATGTTTAGTCTTGGTTTAGATGTCCCTGTGTTTCTGTCTCCTGATTAAATTCCTTGTTAGTTTCCATTGTTTTTGACCAGGGTTAGGGTTAGGGTTATGACACAATATGTCATCATTATCTTTAATTGGCTCCACTCTTGTTTCAGTTCTCCCTAATTATCTTTAATTGGATTTATTAAAGGAATATCTTTGTTTATTTCTACTCCTGAGTTGTGTCCTCCTCGGCTCCTCCCATCTACAATATGTCATGGACATGTTCTGTCTTGGTTTAGACTTCCCTGTGTTTTTGTCTCCTGATTTAGTTTCTTGTTAGTTTCCATTGTTTTTTTACAACCCGAATTCCAGAAAAGTTGGGACGTTTTTTAAATTTTAATAAAATGAAAACTAAAGGAATTTCAAATCACCTGAGCCAATATTTTATTCACAATAGAACATAGATAACGTAGCAAATGTTTAAACTGAGAAATTTTACACTTTTATCCACTTAATTAGCTCATTTAAAATTGAATGCCTCATAATTAGTTTTTTTTTTTTTTTTTTTTTTTTAAACAAAAAAGTATATATATATATATATATATATATATATATTAACGCAACTCTGACTTCCTTTTAAAAAAATAATTTAAAAAGTTAATTAATTTTATCTTCCTCAAACTCACGCAATTGTTTCATTTTCAAAAGATGTCTACAAAATAATCAGTTCACAGAAACCATGGTCTCCTTAGTATTCACTAGGTTTATAGAGCAGCAAAGGAAACCATTCCACAATGTGCATGTTTTGAAAACATTTTCTATGCTACTAGTTTCAAGTATATATGAAGAGTTCAGATGCAAAAGCCTCTAAGTGCCATCTGAAATTTTCTTATGAGCTTTTTTTTTCAAGCTCGTATTTAAGTTCAGTAATTTAACTTAAATGACAATTAATAGGTAATTTTCATTGCCAGTAATGTGAAATAAGTGAACATAAACATACAAGCTTGATAAAATGATCATTATTGAAGGAAATTTCAGATGGCACTTAGAGGATTTTTCATCTGAACTCTTCATATTTAGAATAACCTAAATAACTGCATCAAACAGAGGGGTGTGTTTTACTAATAATTTGTTTATTTTTGCACAAGGCACTACATCGTTTTAATTATTTTGGTGTTATCAGAATACATAACACTTTAAAATTAAACTTACCAAAATAATTGAGTAAAAATTCAATAAAAGCCAATGTCATTAATGTTTTTGTGGTGGTATGGAATACTATTTTATAAAGGTTTCGAGGAAATAAACAAAGTTAAATTACTTAAATAGTTAATTTATAAATATTGTTATTTTTAAAGTTTAATGTTAACTTATTTCTTCTCAGTTTTATTTATTAATGTACCAGATGCAGTTACTCAGATTTACTACATTTTTTAGAGTGTATCCTCCATCTGTTTGCATCTGTAGATTTCTTCTAAATTCACCAATTTAGATTTCTAAATTTCAGGGGGAAAGGCTCTTGATGTTAGTCAATAACTGGGGACGTTCTGTATGCAAATTAGGCGTCAACTAGTTAAAATGCGCACATTTGCATCTAATTGACAGGGAAATGCAGGTAAATAGGATAAACAAAATAACTAAAGCATATCACCTGGTGGTGATATATGCTTATTTTATTAACTTATTTTATTACATGGCTTGGTTGAATTCCAATGTAGAATGCGGTCTGTTATAACCAACAGACCGCTGTGTGGAGTATAACAGACCGTTGCCATGAAAAACAGAGCGTTGCTATGGACTCACAGGATTCTAACCGTAGAGACGGAGCGGACTATTTTCTTTAGCGGAAGCTAAAGCTTTTTTCTCCTGACCTGATATTTAGATACTATATTTCAATAAATATATTTGTTTGACAGGGAAGCTGTGTGCAAACAGAAATATATATTATTTTTCAAAAATAAAAAAAAAAGCATCCCAGAAAAAAGGGCACTCTCTCTCCAGGAATAAAAAGGGCAGGTGCTCAAGCCCCCTTTCATGTCTATGTGTGCACGTGCCTGCGTAAGGGACAAGGCCGGAGACCTTTATTGGATGCCCGTGGTCTTCGGGCTCTCAGACAACACTGCATCACTCATCGGCATGATTGTGTCAATGACATTACTAAATGGGCCCAGGAATACTTTCAATAACCACTGTCGGTAAACACAATCCGCCGTGCCATCAGCAGATGCCAACTAAAGCTCTATCATGCAAAAAGGAAGCCATATGTGAACAGGGTCCAGAAGCGCCGTCGTGTCCTGTGGGCCAAGGCTCATTTAAAATGGACTATTTCAAAGTGGAATAGTGTTTTATGGTCAGACGAGTCCAAATTTGACATTCTTGTTGGAAATCACGGACGCCGTGTCCTCCGGGCTAAAGAGGAGGGAGACCTTCCAGCATGTTATCAGCGTTCAGTTCAAAAGCCAGCATCTCTGATGGTATGGGGGTGCATAAGTGCATGGGCAGCTTGCATGTTTTGGAAGGCTCTGTGAATGCTGAAAGGTATATAAAGGTTTTAGAGCAACATATGCTTCCCTCCAAACAACGTCTATTTCAGGGAAGGCCTTGTTTATTTCAGCAGGACAATGCAAAACCACATACTGCAGCTATAACAACAGCATGGCTTCGTCGTAGAAGAGTCCGGGTGCTAACCTGGCCTGCCTGCAGTCCAGATCTTTCACCTATAGAGAACATTTGGCGCATCATTAAACGAAAAATACGTCAAAGACGACCACGAACTCTTCAGCAGCTGGAAATCTATATAAGGCAAGAATGGGACCAAATTCCAACAGCAAAACTCCAGCAACTCATAGCCTCAATGCCCAGACGTCTTCAAACTGTTTTGAAAAGAAAAGGAGATGCTACACCATGGTAAACATGCCCCGTCCCAACTATTTTGAGACCTGTAGCAGAAATCAAAATTGAAATGAGCTCATTTTGTACATAAAATTGTAAACTTTCTCAGTTTAAACATGTTATCTATGTTCTATTGTGAATAAAATATTGGCTCATGTGATTTGAAAGTCTTTTAGTTTTCATTTTATTAAAATTTAAAAAACGTCCCAACTTTTCCGGAATTCGGGTTGTACCAGGGTTAGGGTTAGGTAACCCTAACCCTATTTTAATTGACCCCACACTTGGTTTAGTTTTCCCTAATTACCTTTTCTAGTATTTAAAGCCTGTATTTCACCCTAGTTCCTCTGTTCCAATATTTACGTTGATTTGTGTTTCTCCTGCAAGTGGATTTATTAAAGGAATATCTTTGTTTATTTCTACTCCTGAGTTGTGTGCTTTCCATAGCCACGTAACACTGAGGTAGGAGAGGACAAATAAGGAGACTTTACATGTCAGCTGATATTAGATAATTGGTAGTTCTTAAAAGTCCAAAGGTTTTGGTATTAAATATATTTTGAAAAAAATTATTTTTTTTCTTTACAATAAAAGTCAGTAAGGGCCAATGATGTTTGGACCAAAATGTTCTTCAAAATGTCATCCTTTGAGTTCTGCAGAAGAAAATAAGTCATTAGAAGTTTGGAATGACATGAGGGGAAGCTGATGCTGGTGGGAATGTAATTGAGTAAATAACCCCATTTGAGGACTTGATTTTGATTTGAGGACAGGATTTTGTGCAATTAGTTCATATTTAAAAGAGTTAGAACAGTTAGAACATCAATCAGTTAGAATGTTAAAATCCTATTTAGTTATGCTGATAGATTATGTTCATAACCAGTTATTTTTCATAGTACTGTAGATTACTTTTACATTAGATTATATTTACAAAGTACATACAGTATAGGTCTTGCATCATGTAAAGTAGGATTTGTGCCTTTTTAAATAAGTCATAGTACACAACATTGTTTTTACTGGAAGTGCCGTGTGGTAAATTACATTTGTTGTTTGTTTGGTTTTCTTTGTAGCTGATGTTGTTTTTGTGAATCCACGAGCTGAGTATCAGTTTTCATTGTTTTCTATTAATTTATTTGTAATCGGGTGGCCATTTAAAGTAGATTGTTTTATGAGGGTGTGACCGTGTGAGGAGATTTTTTTGACATCTTGTTATTTTCTTTTCATGCCACGCATCTGATTCTGAATGACTTTTGTAAAATGTGTCTTTCAGTATTAAAATTTTTACTTTTGTTGTTTGCAGTTACTGGTACTGTTGCTTAAAGACATTAAGCAACTCTATTGTCTTGTGCGTAAAATTCTTACAAACCAAATAAGGTGTCACCTAATTTATTTGCATTTCATGGTTTCAGGATTATTCCCATACAATAAAATGCAAGCTGCATCCTCTTAACACATCAGCTTCAGACAGTCCAGCTATAAGTGATTATTTTAATTCTAATATTTATTTATTTAAAACGTTTTCAATTGCATGAATTATATCATGAACAGCAAAGAGGTAAAGAGTTGATTCACTGTGCTTGCTTGAGCTAAAAAATAAATAAATAAATAAACTGATGTTTTTGATATTAATAATGTTTTAAAGGCTTATTTGTTTTAAAGGTGAAGTAGACTTAAAAACATTTTAATGTGTTATATATATTCAAACAAATCTATTCATATCTAAGTTGATTTAGTAGTTGATTTATGTTGTTTTTTATGTAAACCAGTGTATTCTGAGTATCTGTTTTCAGTATTTTGAATGAGTCAGTTTGTACGGGTTGAAGGTGGTTATTGAAAGCAGGTGGTTGTTATTTTGGGGAGCGCAGTGATTCATATGACAGCACTCCTGTCATTTTCCCAGCTGATGATGCAGAAAATATTTACAGGTACATCCATTAGACATAAGTTACTTATGGTAGTGTACATATTTATATTATTAAATTTGCTGAGTTTCCTAGAAATCAGATCTATGCCATTAGTGTTTTTAGAGATGAAAATACTTTCATCTTTTTTATTATTATTCTGTAAATAAGGGGATACAGTCTGTCCGAAATATGATGTCATTTAACACATTTGCATAACAGAGTTTCAAAGCCCACCCAGGTAAAGCTGTGTAAGTTATGTCTTCATGTGAAACATTAACTGAGAAGCCAGCTGGTGAATAACTCCTACATATTTATTTATTTGAATGTATTTATTTTTTTATAAATATATGTACAGTTTCTTTTAAATCACATGACGCATTATAGACTGCAGGACTAAGGTAACAAATTTATTATTTTTGCTTCTTTTTCTTGTTTGACAGTAATAAATAGCTGTAGTATTGAATTTTTCTTTCTATTTCTTTTTATTCACAAAACAGTTTACTTTGTATTTTATAGTCATAATGTTTTATTTAGGTTTGCACTGGGTTAACCTATACTTGATTTGTGATAGCATTTAGATAAACGTTTTGTTTATTATTTATTTATTCTTGTGCAACTTTAATTTGAATTATTTTGAGATAAAGTAACATTTTTATCGTATTTTTTTTGTATACAGTGAAAAGAGATGAACATCTCCATTGAGATCACCACTATTGGATCAAACTCTTCCAGTTACTCAAATGACATTACAGGGCCTGGACTGAAACATTGGCTTTTATATTCAATAATATGTGTTGCAAGCGTCCTGTTGGGTTTTCCTACCAACTCCTATGTGATATGGCTTATAGTAACAGGAACAGGGAATGGACTTGCAGCAGAGTTCTTCAGTCTCAACCTCTCCATCTCTGAGATGATCTACAGTCTAAAATCTCTCTTCGAACTTCTCCGCTATACTTTTTTAGATCTCTCAAATGCAGTGAATTTCTTTCAAGGAATAGCCATCACTGGTCGTCCTCTGTTTCAGTGTCTGATCTGTGTTGAGCGTTATCTGGCAGTGGTTCATCCTGTAACCTTTCTGAAGTTCAAACCTCTCAGATATAGATTGATCTGCTCTGTTATTGTCTGGGTGGCAAGTTTGTCTTGCTATGGTCTGGCTACTACAGTTTCTACGACCCACGTAAAATACATTTCTATAGGTTTCGTATCGGCGCAGCTCATCCTCTTCTTCTGCATCCAGTTGTTTTGTCTTGTGGCTGTTCTCAGAGCTCTGAAGCAGTCAGGACCAGGAGAGAGAGGGAGAGAGAGAGAGGAGGAAAACCACATGAAGAGAAGAGCATTTATCATCATTCGAATCATCACTGTGACCATGGTTGTTATATATGTTCCATATATTATTTCACTTCTCTTTTCTTTGAGTTCATCAGACGTTTCAGAGGTAATCTCGTGTATTAGTTATGCTTGTTTTGGTTTGGCTGGTTTAATGCTACCTTTTCTCTTTCTTTACCGTGTAGGGAAATTGCCCTTTGTTAAGTGGCAAATACAATAATTTTACTTCTACTAGTAACGAATGGTCTTTCATTGCTTTTTTTATATGATGTGCATCTTTCATTGCTTCTTTATATGTGCATTTTTGTTTTTTGTAATGTGGGAAATTAAAAAACTAGCAGTTTGTGAAAAACTCCTCTGCTTAAACTCTCTCTCCACAGTTGTCACCAACTTATTTATAATGCTTATTTTTTTCCAGAAAAGGACTCACCTCCATTGGTCGTTCTCTGTCTCAGTGACTGGTGTGTGTTAAGCGTTACCTGGCAGTGGTTCATCCTGTAACCTTTCTGAAGTACAAACCTCTCAGATATGATGTGCATTTTTGTTTTTTGTCATGCGGGAAATTAAAAAACTAAGAGTGATGTAAAAGATTTTTCCTTTTTTATCGTGTTGTATTTTTTACATTCATGATAAACAAACTAAAAAAAATAAGTTTTACTAAACAATTTGAACTAATCATGAGACTAGATAATACTATTTATTTACTATAATACTATTATATACTATACTATAATATATACTATAATACTATTTATTTATTTATTTGTAAGTAACTTTGTCTTAGATGTTCTATATTGTTTTTTATAGACAGGAAACAGACTTGATAGCATTAATTACAGCAGACAGACAGACAGAGAGAGAGAGAGAGAGAGAGAGAGAGAGAGATAGATAGATAGATAGATAGATAGATAGATAGATAGATAGATAGATAGATAGATAGATAGATAGATAGATAGATAGATAGATAGATAGGAGAAAGAAAATCTCCTAGCTGCCTTGCATGCAGTGGCACTTCCATCTGGACGTGTAAATCTAGTAACCCTGTGTGCTGTGTGAGACTGTCCATTACAACTGTAAAGAAATGTTACAAAAAAATCTTTGTCGTGACATTTGCTCAAATTAAGAGCAAATTTATGCTTATCTTCCATGGCTGGTTATTTGCTATACAAATTGTGAGTAATTAAAAAATAATTCAGTTTTACAAAAGATAATCCCTGATAAACCATTTCACATCACTGACTAGTGTATACAGATTAATTTATGTATAGTTTCTTTAAGTCTCATGATGTCACTAAATGTATTTGCAACTTTTTTTTTCTTTTCTTTTCTGAATTCATCACTGTAGACTACAGAAAAAAGTAATAAGGCTGATTCATACGATTTGTTTGAAAGACATTGGTACAGTATATTTTGGGATATATTTATAAGTCGCACTTTTTTCATAGTTTGGCTGGTCCTGCGAGTTAAAGTCAACTGCGACTTATTTATCAAAATTAATATGAACCAAGAGATATTAACCAAGAGAAAACATTACCGTCTCCAGCCACGAGAGGGCGCTCTATGCTGCTCAGTGCTCCTGTAGTTTACCCCTGAAAACATAGAGCGCCCTCTCGCGGCTGTAGACGGTAATGTTTTCTCTTGTTTCTAAATAAATGCGACTTCTAGTCCAGTGCGATTTATACCCGTATTTATCAGACAAAAATATGTCATGATGAGGAAAAAAACATATATAAGTCACACTGGACTATAAGTCACATTAACCAAGAACCAAGAAAAAACATTACCGTCTACAGCCGCCAGAGGGCGCTCTATGTTTTCAGTGTAGACTACAGGAGCACTGAGCACCATAGAGTGCCCTCTGGCGGCTGGAGATGGTAATGTTTTATATTGGCTCATTTCTCTCAGTTCATGTCAAATTAATTTTGATAAATAAGTTGCACCTGACTACAAGTCGCAGGACCAGCCAAACTATGAATAAAAGTGTGACTTATAGTCCGGAAAAAAAACGGAAGGGTCAAAAGTTCACACTCTTTAACATCCACACTCCAAAAGTTCCAAAAGAGGGTTTTGGCAGCAAAGCCATAGAAGAACCATTTTTGGCTCATCAAAAATCTTTTCTAAGCGTTGAGAATATTTTAATATTCTGAAGAAGCTTTATAAAGAATGGAAAGTTTCAATAGATGTTCAGGGTTCTTTGTGTAACCATTAATGCCAATAAAGAACCTTTACTTCTAACAGGCATTTTAGTAATTTTAATTACAATCCCAGAATTTTCTGTTGGACTAACACTTGTATCTCATTCATAGATCTCAGTTCTGTTTTTTGACTGCACACAGAGAAGAGATGAATATCTCCAGTGAGATCCTCACCACTGATTGGTCAAACTCTTCTGATGATTTCTTTTTCAATTATACAAGGCCATGAATTGGTTTTGAACCGACTGTAGTAGTATATATCATCACTTTTATTTTGGGTGTTCTACCAACTCCTATGTGATTTGGCTTATAGTAACTGGAACAGGGAAGGGACTTGCAGCAGAGCTCTTTAGTCTCAATCTCGCAGTCTGCGAAATCCTCCTCTGCTTAAACTCTCTCTCCACAGCTGCCACCAATCCATTTAAAATACTGCTTATTTTTTCCAAAAAAGGACTCACCTTTTTTTAGTGTGTGATCTGTCAGATATACAGTGATGTGCTCTGTTATTGTCTGGACTTCAATTTTTGCTTCCTGTGGGGTCCTTATTTTGCTAGTGTACTTTTTCTTCATTGGGTTGGTATTTGATTTTATAGTGGCGCAGCTCATCTTTTACCTCTCCCTCCAAGTTTTCTGCTGTGTGGCTGTTCTCAGAGCTCTGAAGCAGTCAGGAAACGAGGAAAACCACATGAAGAGAAAAGCGTTTAATGTAATTTTAATAATTACTGGGACCATGATTATCATATATATTCCCTATATAATTTCAATGCCCTTGTTCATGATTTCAGTTTGCGATTATGATATAGTCTTAACTATCTCATATCTTTCTCAATGGGTGGGAAAACTGCCCTTCACCAAATGTAAATGATCCTAGTTGTATAGTACTTTGAGCTGCATACAATTTTAAAGTTATGGGAACAGTCGGTTCAGTCATGTTTTTTGAGCTATGAGTGATGTAATAGACTGCAAGAAGTTTTTGTATACAGCTGTTGAACAGTTATTGTGAAACTAGTCCAGCTACTACCTAGTAATAATGTATAGCTAAACTATAATCAGTCTACACTTCAGAAAAAGATTTATAGCTATTCTACAAGTTGTTAGCAATTCGCAAAAAATGTATCTTCCATAACTGTTTGTGTTTGATACCTCTCTGAGCAGTAGGCTTAATTTAAACTATGAATAAAATGCATGTAAAAACAAAAAATATTAATAATAAAAATGTGATAAAACATTAATGAAAAGCTGTTTTTATTTAAATATGTTTCATGTTTCATCATTTTGAATCGTTAAACATTATGACAGAATTAGTAGACTTATTCAAACATACCTTTACACTGAAGCAATTATGAATGAATAACAGGTTAAGTAAAACTGTATAATGCATAGTGAATATATTTAACAATATATTTATGATTTTATCAATATGATTTACTCTATTTTTTTTCCTAGCAAGATAAGTTTGAGTTAAATTTAATATCATATGACATGTAGTTTACAGGCTGCTTTATTCATGTATTTCTGTTTTTTGAAATGCTAATTGAGCAATTACATGAATGATGACACATTTCACTAAGTTCTTTCCACATACCTTCTGATGTTCATCCATGTTTATTTGGTGGTATAATTAGCAGGAGAAAGAGATAAGTTTGTGTGCGCTTTGTCCTGAAATGAAATAACGCAGCTTTCATGATCTGTCACTCGACTCACTCGATCCACATAAAGTAGACTGATTTATCCAAGAATAAATACATAAATAAAATAAGAGAAAAATCGTCCCCTGCTATTAGGACAGCTCAAATAATTCTTGGAAATTAATTATTCAAATGAATCGATTCACATGTTGCTCTTTCAATATTAAGAAATGTTAAGAAAATTTGAATAAATTACTATATTGCAACAATTATTTAAATTATAGCAATGCTACTTTTAGTTAGTACCTTAACATAGCAGACAGCATATCATTCATAACCCATTCGTGAAGTCATTGTATGCTTCAAGGAATAAATAATGGAATAAGGTTTATCAGTATTGTGCACCATTGGCCAAATGATAGTCTTGCATCATTCTCAATAACCCAATGATAATAATCTCTCGTGTCATTCATACAGAAGCAACAACTGACAGTACCCACATCACTGCAGGTTTCAAATTTGCTTTTTATGTAAAAAAAAAAAAAAAAAATCCTATTTGCCTGTAGCCTACATGTAATCGATAGGGATCATATCTTAATTTTATTTGCATGTTCTAGTCTCAGAGATTCACATGCCATTTAAATGAATTCCACAATTTTTCCATGCAGAGCATCTTTGTAGATGCATGGATGTTTTTTGCAGCATTTTTTAATAATAATGAAATAAATACCCCTCCTTGAACTGCCACCTTAACGTGGTGGAGGGGTTTGAGTACCCGAATGACCCTAGGAGCTATGTTGTCCGGGGCTATATGCCCCTGGTAGGGTCTCCCAAGGCAAACAGGTCCTAGGCGACGGGTCAGACTAAGAGCGGTTCAAAACCCCTTATGAGAAGAATAAATCAAAGGACCGTGACGTCGCCCGGTATGGCGCAGCCGGGGCCCCACCCTGGAGCCAGGCCCGGGGTTGGGGCTCGTATGCGAGCGCCTGGTGGCCGGGCCTCCCCCCACGGGGTCCGGCCGGGCTCAGCCCGAAGGAGCGACGTGGGGCCGCCTTCCCGTGGGCTCACCACCTACAGGAGGGACCGTAAGGGGCCGGTGCTTAGACAATCGGGTGGCAGTCGAAGGCGGGGGCCTCGACAGCCCGATCCCTGGACACGGAAACTAGCTCTAGGGACGTGGAACGTCACCTCACTGGCGGGGAAGGAGCCCGAGATTGTGCGTGAGGTAGAGAGGTTCCGACTAGCGATAGTCGGACTCACCTCTACGCACAGCTTGGGCTCTGGTACCACACTCCTCGAGAGAGGATGGACTCTTCACCACTCTGGAGTTGCCCAAGGTGAGAGGCGGCGGGCTGGTGTGGGTTTGCTTATAGCCCCCCAGCTCAGCTGCCATGTGTTGGAGTTTACCCCGGTGAACGAGAGGGTCGCTTCCCTGCGCCTTCGGGTCGGGGATAGGTCTCTCACTGTCGTTTGTGCCTACGGGCCGAACGGCAATGCAGAGTACCCAGCCTTCTTGGAGTCTCTGGGAGGGGTGCTGGAAAGTGCTTCGACTGGGGACTCCGTCGTTTTACTGGGGGACTTCAACGCCCACGTGGGCAACGACAGTGACACCTGGAGGGGCGTGATTGGGAGGAACGGCCCCCCTGATCTGAACCCGAGCGGTGTTCAGTTATTGGACTTCTGTGCTAGTTACAGCTTGTCCATAACGAACACCATGTTCAAGCATAAGGGTGTCCATCAGTACACGTGGCACCAGGACACCCTAGGCCGTAGGTCGATGATCGACTTTGTGGTCGTTTCATCCGACCTCCGGCCGTATGTCTTGGACACTCGGGTGAAGAGAGGGGCGGAGCTGTCAACCGATCACCACCTGGTGGTGAGTTGGATCCGATGGCGGGGGAGGAAGCTGGACAGACTCGGCAGACCCAAACGTACTGTGAGGGTCTGCTGGGAACGTTTGGCCGAGTCTCCTGTCAGAGAGATCTTCAACTCCCACCTCCGGCAGAGCTTCGACCGGATCCCGAGGGAGGCTGGAGATATTGAGTCCGAGTGGACCATGTTCTCCACCTCCATTGTCGAAGCGGCCGCTCGGAGCTGTGGCCGTAAGGTTTCCGGTGCCTGTCGAGGCGGCAATCCCCGAACCCGGTGGTGGACACCGGAAGTAAGGGATGCCGTCAAGCTGAAGAAGGAGTCCTATCGGGCCTGGTTGGCTTGTGGGACTCCAGAGGCAGCTGACAGGTACCGGCAGGCCAAGCGGACTATAGCCCGGGTGGTTGTGGAGGCAAAAACTCGGGCCTGGGAGGAGTTCGGTGAGGCCATGGAGAAGGACTATCGGTCAGCCTCGAAGAGATTCTGGCAAACCGTCCGGCGCCTCAGGAGAGGGAAGCAGTGCCCTACCAACGCTGTTTACAGTAGAGGTGGGGAGCTGTTGATCTCAACTGGGGATGTCGTTGGACGGTGGAAGGAATACTTCGAGGATCTCCTCAATCCCGCTGTCACGTCTTCCATTGAGGAAGCAGAGGCTGAGGGCTCAGATGTGGACTCGTCCATAACCCAAGCTGAAGTCACCGAGGTAGTCAAGAAACTCCTCGGTGGCAAGGCACCGGGGGTGGATGAGATCCGCCCTGAGTACCTCAAGTCTCTGGATGTTGTGGGGCTGTCTTGGCTGACACGCCTCTGCAGCATCGCGTGGCAGTCGGGGACGGTGCCTCTGGGATGGCAGACCGGGGTGGTGGTCCCTCTTTTTAAGAAGGGGGACCGGAGGGTGTGTTCCAACTACAGGGGGATCACACTTCTCAGCCTCCCTGGGAAAGTCTATGCCAGGGTACTGGAGAGGAGAATCCGGCCGATAGTAGAACCTCGGATTCAGGAGGAACAGTGTGGTTTTCGTCCAGGCCGTGGAACACTGGACCAGCTCTATACCCTCTACAGGGTGCTGGAGGGTTCATGGGAGTATGCCCAACCAGTCCACATGTGCTTTGTGGATTTGGAGAAGGCATTCGACTGTGTCCCTCGCGGCGGCCTGTGGAGGGTTCTCCGGGAGTATGGGGTCCGGGGCCCTTTGCTAAGGGCTATCCGGTCCCTGTACGAACGGAGCAGGAGCTTGGTTCGTATGGCCAGCTGTAAGTCAGACTTGTTCCCGGTGCGTGTTGGACTCCGGCAGGGCTGCCCTTTGTCGCCGGTTCTGTTCATGATTTTTATGGACAGAATTTCTAGGCGCAGCCAGGGGCCGGAGGGGGTCAGGTTTGGTGACAACACGATTTCGTCTCTGCTCTTTGCGGATGATGTTGTCGTGTTGGCCTCATCAGGCCAGGACCTTCAGCATGCACTGGGACGGTTTGCAGCCGAGTGTGAAGCGGCTGGGATGAGAATCAGCACCTCCAAATCCGAGGCCATGGTCCTCAGTCGGAAAAGGGTGGCTTGCCCACTTCAGGTTGGTGGAGAGTTCCTGCCTCAAGTGGAGGAGTTTAAGTATCTTGGGGTCTTGTTCACGAGTGAGGGAAGGATGGAACGGGAGATTGACAGACGGATCGGTGCAGCTTCTGCAGTAATGCGGTCGATGTACCGGTCTGTCGTGGTGAAGAAAGAGCTGAGCCGCAAGGCGAAGCTCTCGATTTACCGGTCAATCTACGTTCCTACTCTCACCTATGGTCATGAGCTTTGGGTCATGACCGAAAGGACAAGATCCCGGATACAGGCGGCCGAAATGTGCTTTCTCCGCAGGGTGGCTGGGCGATCCCTTAGAGATAGGGTGAGAAGCTCAGTCACCCGGGAGGAGCTCAGAGTAGAGCCGCTGCTCCTCCACATCGAGAGGGGTCAGTTGAGGTGGCTCGGGCATCTGTTCCGGATGCCTCCTGGACGCCTTCCCGGGAAGGTGTTCCGGGCACATCCCACTGGGAGGAGACCCCGGGGGAGACCTAGGACACGCTGGAGAGACTATGTCTCCCGGCTGGCCTGGGAACGCCTCGGTGTCCCCCCAGAAGAGCTGGAGGAAGTGTCTAGGGAGAGGGAAGTCTGGGGTTCTCTGCTTAGACTGCTGCCCCCGCGACCCGGCCCCGGATAAGCGGTAGAAGATGAATGGATGGATGAAATAAATATCTTAAAGATTACCACAAAGACAGGACATAGGTTGAAGGGATTGTTTACCCAAAAATGAAAATTCTGTCATCATTTACTCCCCCTAAATTTTTTCTGTTGAATGCAAAGAAGATATTGTGAATAATATTGGTAACCAATCACTTGCTGGAAGCCACTGACTTACTATACTAAAATAATGTGGAAGTCAATGGCTAACATCAACTGTTTGGATACCAGAATCCTTTCAGTTATCTTCTTTTGTTTTCAACAGAAGAAAGAAATCCATATAATTTTGGAAAAACATGAGATTTATTGAAGCCATGTTGATTGAAGTCCAGCTCATTTCTGTTAATCGATTTCTTTAAAATGTTAAATGGTTTTAATTATTGGTTGATTATTATAACATTTTACTGTATGTGCAGTCACCTTTAAATGCTTAAATATCATGTAGTCTTTATGAATATTATTTTTGAACATAAAATTTATTCCATTAGTACCAGGTGCATTTTGATTTATTTGTATTTGCATTTCGTTCATTTATTGTTGACATTCCTTTAGTTCATCCATTTCTTTGTAAAGTATGAGACCTGTGGTGTCCATCTGGCCACTGGAATATCATAACTCTTATAATTTCTCTTTTCATTTTTATTTAAAACATACAGTCAAACTTATGTCATTCTTTGCAGGTGTTCAGTGCGGTGAAATCAACGCTGTATCGAGAGCATCAAGCCACATGTTTGACAATAGAGCTACTATTTATGACTTTTATACTACTTTTATACTATTTATAGCTTTTTTTCTTCTTGTAAAATTGCTTTTACAAGAAAGAAAAGAAGTACATCTATGAAAAATGCCATCTCTGTAATTATTTGTGAAATGTTTTCACAATTTCTGAGTGGAAATTGTTTAAAAGTAAATCCCACATCGATGTGTGTCTCTGATTTGTGAAAAACATACTATAAGATTTACTGTCATATTCTGTTGTGTTTGTTTATTTTGGAAGTCAGGAAAAAAAACTGAGAGAACAAATGGATATTTCTGACATATCAAATCAGTACTCTTCTGGCAATTTCACAACAAATAACACAAGCAATAGAGTCACACGTCAGCTTTTACATCTCTGGATGGATCCTCAACCTCATTGTTCTGCTTCCCGAAAACTGTTATGTGATCTGGCTGATCATCACAGGAGCTGGAAATGGAGTTGCATCAGAATTCTTCAGCCTCAATCTGTGTATTTGTGAGATGTTTCTCTGTCTACAGTCTTTTTTATCTCTGCTAAGCAGAACTTTCCCAGGTGTCAATTTTTATGCGAAGTTTCTAATGGGTGTTTCCTTGGCCGGTCGTCCTCTGTTTCAGTGTCTGAACTGTGTTGAGTGCTACATAGCAGTGATTCATCCATTCACCTTTCTGAAGTTCAAAGCTCTCAGATATAAAGCGATCTCCTCCACTGCTGGCTGGCTCATGATTGCTATCAACTGTGTGTTTGCCAGTGTTAAAGTAATTCCAGATCAGTTCTATTTATTAATTTGCTTTTCCTTGTGTCTGTCTCTACTCGCTTTGTCTGTGAAATTATTCTGTTGTTTGGCTGTTCTCAGAGCTCTGAAGCAGTCGGGACCAGGAGAGAAAAGAGGAGATAAAACAAAGGAAAATCTCATAAAGAGAAGAGCGTTTCAAATCATTGTACTGATTCTAATGGCAACGGTAGTCACATATGCTGCATTTTTGGTGGCAGCATTCATTTTAGTTCTGACACGTCGGTTTATTATATTGCTCTGGACTGCTGGTCACTTGTGTTTTGTGCTGGGAGGTTTGGTTCAGCCTCTCCTTTATTTCCACAGAACTGGAAAACTACAATTTTGTAAATCCCCATAGTCACTTTGTTTTTTGTCTAAATATTTGCATCACTTTTTTAGATTATTAAAAGTGGTGTCATTTCTTGCTCAATGAGAAAATACACTAACATGTTTAGCTGCTTCATTTGCTTCCTATATACTGTAAACCACAATAAAAGTCAATGTGGAGGATCTTTATTTTTTGCTCTTTATTGGTTATATATATAGGCTTACATCCTTTATATTTAAACAACTTGAGAGTAAGACATCTGGCTTCACTGTAAATAATAGATGTTCCCAGATGTTTCACTGACAAAAATGGAAAAAGGTGTTATATGATTTACTTACAAAAGTGATTCAGTAATGTTTGCATAAATAAAAACAGTTAATTTAGTTCATTTTGATTATAGATTATGTTAAAGTAGCCTACATTTAAATAAAAAATTTCCGTTTATGCATAAATATATATATATATATATATATATATATATATATATATATATATATATATATATATATATATATATATTATATTATATTATATTATATTGTTTCTATGAATAAGTGAAAACACAAAAATGTGTAAGATTAATGTTTTATTGAAAATAAACAGTAAATTACATCCCTTCATAAAGACACATAGGGCCAGATTTATTAAACAGGACAATTTAGCCCAAGACCGTGATTCCAAAATAGAGCTGATGGGAGGGAAAATTTTTCCGGGTAATTTACTGACAATGCGTAAATGAAAGAACACAGATGCAACATCAAATTTTCTTAATGACCAGCACAATATACCAATAGCAGTGCAAACTGACATCTGCTTTAAAGGGATAGTTCACCCAAAAATTTAAATTCTATCATTATTTACTCAAGTCATTCCAAACCTGTGTGAGTTGAAGGAAAATAAATATTATGGAAGTCAATGGCAACCACCAACTGTTTGATTACCAGCAGTCATCAAAATATCTTCATTTATGTTCAACATAAGAAAGCAACTGATACAAATTTGATTTGAAATGACATGAGGGTGAGTAAATGATGAAAGAATTGTAATTTTCGGGTAAACTATCCCTTTAAGACATGTTTTGGGGGGGGGGATTAATGCCACAAATAGCAGTAATTTAAGCACAAACACACAATAACAGAGACAAATACTGGACAAATATCTTGAAATAAAACATTTGAACAATATCTTGAGATGTGGTAACACAATACAGATAAGGTAAGCAGAATAAAGTGTTAACAGGACTATGAAGCTCTACAAAAAGGTAGTTTTCCAGTCCTGTAGAGATAAAGAAGAGGCTGAACCAAACCACCCAGCACAAAACACAAGTGACCAGCAGTCCAGAGCATTGGAATAAACTGATGTGTCAGAACATAAATGAGGGCTGCCACCAAATACGAAGCATATATGAAAATCATTGCCATGATAATCATTACAATGAAATGAAATGCTCTTCTCTTCATGTGGTTTTCCTTTGCTTTGTCTTTGCTCCTCCTTTCTCCTGGTCCTGACTGCTTCAGAGCTCTGAGAACAGCCACGCAGCAGAATAATTTCACAGACAAAGTGAGAAGAGCCTGAGGCAGGCAAAAATACATGAACAAATACATCTGAAACACATTTGCATTAACAGTGATAAGCACACTGACAATAACAACTATTATCCATGCAGCAGTGCAGCAGATGACTTTATATCTGAGAGGTTTGTACTTCAGAAAGGTTACAGGATGAACCACTGCCAGGTAACACTCAACACAGATCAGACACTGAAACAGAGGACGGCCAGAGATGGTAATGCCTATAAGGTATCCCACAACCTGCAAGAGTCTTGGAAAAGCTGTGCTCAGTAGAGACAAAAGAGACTGAAGGCAGAGCAAAATCTCACAGACAGACAGATTGAGGCTGAAGAACTCTGATGCAACTCCATTTCCAGCTCCTGTGACAATCAGCCAGATCACATAAAGGTTTTCAGGAAATGCTACAAGGAGGCTGGAGATCCATCCAGGGGTTTGAAAATCGAAGAATGACTCAGTCTGGTTGATGTTGCTTTCTGACATATTAAAAGAATCCATTTTTTCTCACTCTCTCCTTGATTGATACAAAAACACACAATATGTTAGCATTATAGTATGTTGTTATGTTTGACAAATAACTAATAGATGTTAATGTACAAAATTAATTAAATTTTTTATAATAAACCTGTATAAACATTCAAAATAAAGATAAAAATATAGATTAATGCATTAGATTAAAGAAATGTCAGTCTATGTTAAAATACTGCTAGACCTTTTTGAATCTGTAGACCAAGATGATTTAGACATTTGTTATCATTAAATAATAAAAAAAACATGTTTACCATAAAATAATGATTAGCTTTCCCAGTGGATCCTTGATAGCTAGTGTTGATGCTCACCAGAATGAACACCTGCAAAGAATGACGGAAGTTTGACTTTATATGAATATTCCAGTGGCCAGATGGACACCTCGGTTCTCATTCTTTACAATGAAATTAAAATTCAACAGAAAATGAATTACATGCAAATACAGATAAATCAAAATGCACCTGGTACAAATGGAAACTATGACTTGAAATAACACAAATGAAAATAATTTATGAATTTTACAAAGGTTTAAGATTTCAATGCAAATCTGGTACACCAATACTGCAACAATGAAGATAAATACATAGTATAAAAGAAATAATCTGTGATCATAATTAAAAGTATGCAGCATTTTATATTCACAGCAATTTACTAAGACATACATTTATATAATATTAACATAATACAATTTTGTGATGTGTATGATTCAAATATGTGTCATATGCTATTTAAACCTGGCTGATCAATTATTCATAATATTTGCATATAGATGAGTTTGCAACAACCAATAAAGCACTGTAGATTCTGACATAAGCTGCACTGTTCACCTTACAATATAGAGCTTTCAAAAATGTATTATTCAGGTAAAGATTTAAAAAAATATGTATATATATTTTTTAAATGGAAAAATTTACTCAATTACAAATCTGTTGATTTAGAAGCTGCAAATATACAGAACTTTACATTTTAACATGAAAAATGCTTGCATATGTAACCCCTCTCTCCTAGGTCCTCACCGCCACACCTCATTCTTGTTTTGAGTGGGTCTCAAATCCAGGTCTCTGGCGTGGTAGACAGATGAATATACACACTAACACTAATGACTGCAGACACTAGTGCGTCTTTTGAGATCGGGGTGAGGTTAACCTACACAGCACCTACTCGCTGGCCTCCATCACACTCACCCACCTAAACCGCACTCCCATCCGGGTCACAGCACCAGTGTAACCCCTCTCTCCTGGGTTCTCACCGTCACAACTTGTTCTTTTTCCGAGGGAGTCTCGAGCCCTGCATTCTGGCATAGGAGGCAGACGCACTATCAAGGAGGCTAAAGATTGCAGCCACTTGCATAATTCACTGCGTCCCTTGAGATCAGGGGAGTGAGGTTTAAATGCGCAGCACCTACTCGCTGGCCTCCATTACATATACCATTATTTAATTTGGACATTTTTGGGGGAAATCAGCTGAAACAACAGCAAGAGAGTGATAAAAATGTTTATTTTTTTGATATAGGACATCCACAACATTACAAACAACACTGTGTCATTCTTGGACTTTCACACACTTTCACACTGGTGGATCTTAAGCCTTCTTGTGCTTCCTGAAAACACTTATGTGATCTGGCTGATTGAACCGGAGCTGTAAATGCAGTTGAAGCAGAGTTATTCAGCTTCAGTCTGTCTGTTTATGAGATTGTCTGCAGTCTTTTTTGTGAAAAGAGATGGTTTGTTTTGGGATTTCTGTCAGGCTTTTCCATCATTGGTTGTCCCCTGTTTTAGTGTCTGATGTGTGCTGAGCGTTACCTAGCAGTGGTTCATCCTGTAACCTTTTTGAAATACAAACCTCTCAGATATAAAGTGATCTGCTCCATTGTAACCTGGATAATCACTCTTATGTCCTGTGAATTTAGCAGTTTAGCTGTCTTTCATTTGCAGATGTATTTGTTCGTGTGTTGGTACTTGTGTCAGGCTCTGCTCAGTTTTTCTGTCATGTTTTTCAACTGTTTAGCCGTTCTCCGAGCTCTGAAGCAGTCAGGACCAGAAAAGAGAAAGAGAGAGAAGGAAAACCACATGAAGAGAAGAGCATTTAGTATCATTGTAAAGATCATAATGCTTCTCGTATATGCTGCTTATTTGTTGACAAGACTCGGCTATACTCTGACACATGCAACGCATAGTGAGAGCAGCTGAGAAGATCATTGGTGTCTCTCTCCCCTCCCTCCAGGACATTTACGGAACCTGTCTCACTCGCAAAGCCCTCTTAGGCCATAAGGTGAACTAGGAAAAAGTGGCTAGAAAGTGATTTTCATTCCCACACCTGGGCACTACTTTTTTAAAACATTTTTGCATTGACAACACCCTTTTGGACTTTATGTTAAAAGTTCTCCGCAAAATATCCTGCAGTTTTTTGTCACGATCCATAAATGTATAAAATTGTGAATAAAAAAAAACGCAAATTGTAAGCTGTTGTTTTTGCTTGTATCTTTATTTATATTAATTTTAGCAACACAAAATATGTCTCAAACTGACATTTATACACTTACCTAAACATCTGAGACAGGTATTGGTGCATTAGTATACTAAAGTGTGAATGTAAACCATTAAATATAACACGTTTGAAGAAAGTACACTTGTACTTAAAAATTTGCAACAATCGAAATTAAACATACACATTGTAAATTTAGCCAAACTGTGATGTTTTATACATCACATTTTTCAATAGGTCCTGTGTAATCACAGAAAGATAAAAACAAAGTAAACATTGGCCCAAGCTCAAAATCAGCTTAAGATATGACACAGTGTGTCTTTACTCATCAGTATCATCCCCATCACTATCATCAGACTCATCATCCCATGTAGCTCTTTCCTCTGTTTCATGGGAAACATTTGCACAATTTTGGCACCGACATAAATCAGTACAAGACAGTCTTGCAGACATACAGGAACATCTTCCAGTCTCACATTTGCCTTGCTTGCAACTGCAGTGGACTACCTGCAACACACTTTCAGGGGCAGGATTTCTAGTCATCCAGGTCACTGCTAACTCCCCATCCTCGAGGTGCCATCCATAGCCAACGGGTGAAGGGGCACACATTATACCTTTCAGAGAATGTCTCATTATGGCTGCTTGATAGTTTGCCCTTTTGCAGTGTTGGTACAGGGCGTCACTTGTCAGGGGCATGGATAGTTCTGGCAAAGCTGACGATGCCATGCAGAATGCTTTGTATCTTGCATCGTTCACATTTTTGGCAGATGACTGGCCGTACAGGTGGCACACATATTTGCAAAGTGGTTCAAAGGTAGACTGGTCCAGGTTAAAACTGCTACCCAGATTTGTAAATGCAGTCATGTACTCCTCTTTCTCGCAAGCAACAGAAAATGCCTTTCTTTTGCCTTTGCCATAAAAGGCGCTTGTAGAGTCACAACCTGAGAAGGTATGGATTCCAATAAGTGCCAAACACACATTGGTGCCAAGAGCTGATGAGAACTTAGCCAAGTCAATGATCCTTGTTTTGTTGCCAACCCCCGTGAAAAAATATAACCTACATGGTAAATCTGGCTGCAGACTTAAAGCAATCACTGCCACATCAGTATCAGGGCTCTTGATGACTACGGTTTGATGTTCCTGCGCAGCATGTTGTGCATGTAAAAACACTCTGGTGTCACATTCCTCATGATCACATGTCAGATATTCTACAGCACTGAGAGTTTGTAGTCCCTCCATTACAGTCACGCAGTGACACAGGTGACCATGTGCTATGTACAAGCTTAAGTTCTTGCCCACAGTGGTAAGATTAGCATCTCGCCACATAACATAGAGGAATTCTGCCAGAGCCTCTTTGTTTGTTCCATCTGACAGAAACTTTTTCCATTGTGTTGGCATTTTCTGATCCCGTCCATAAATTTTCACCAGTTGTGTACCACCACCAGCTCTACGTGACCGTTCTAGATTTTTAATACTTGTTTCCGGATACTGGTCAATCACAAAGTCCATCCGTGTACAGTTGTGCTTCAGAGCAAGCTTGACCATGTACTGCAGTATGGTGTCAGCAAGCTCTCCGAAGGTACTTGGTATGGACCGAATGCCTTGAATGACTGCCATGCCATCAAAGAGAATAGCTCCATCTGCCGGAACTTTGTCAACTAAACAGTCTCCACCTTTGGTTTGCAATAAATCCAGAAGAGCTGATTTGTTTGTTTTAGCAAGTGAACCATCAGCACTGGTTAAAGGATATGACACAGTTCCCAAGGAGTAGGACAGAATTTCCCGCAGGTCAATCTTTCTACTTTGACCAATGATGAGTAGTCTGGAGAATAGCTTCTTGTCGGCACGCAGAATCACTTCCTTGCCTGCTGAAGATTTCTTCTTTGTCTTTCTTTGGTCACTGAAGGTCTTTAGTTTTTGTGTTTTTATAGGAGCGAATATATCAACTGATGGTGATAACAGTCTTTGGTCCATAAACTGTTTGACAGCGTTTTCCCCCTTTTCCAGAGCTGCGAGCAAATCCCTCATGATTTCTTCAGCTGCGACTATCCCAGAGCTAAGACACACAATGCCATCTTGGTGTGTGTCAAAAGGTTTCAACATTGAATCTAGGGTGGAAATGATTCTGGTCACAGCCTTTTCATCAGCATAAATTTGTGTACTGTCAAGGTCTTTTCGTTTCCTTATATCAGGAGATTTACCTGCCATTGCCTCACATTGTCTTGCTATGGCAGCCCTTTCATGCTGTGACAATATCCAGCGATATACTGCAGCTCTATTCTGTGTTAACCCTGTCCAACCACCCTTTGTCTTGGAATCTCTGTTGCATGTTTGCTCAATGGCCTGGTCACAAGCAATTGAGGCAAATCCATGGAAACTTTGACGTTGGACAGTCCACTGGCCTTTAACACTGAGCTCACTGTGGCAAGAAGGATGTGTGATGGGCAAATTGACCATTTCCAGCCAGTATGAAGGCAAATACCTAGCATAGTTTACACGATCGTATGCAAAAAACCATGGCATCATCAAGCGCACTGTTGACAGGTGAAGCTGCCATTCCGATTCTCGTGTTGCTCTCACAAACAGAAGGAGTGTCTGTACCATGTCATGTATGAACTCCAGAAGGCAAACGTTGGATTTTCTGCACTTCTTCTTTTCACAAAGTCTGCATATTTTGAACACATTTTGTCAAAGACCATTTTGGTCTCATTTGCACACAAATCATCTGATCAGCAATTTGGACACTTCGCTTCAGAATTGTGTTTACTGTGGACATCTCTGTCGGTGAAGCCTCAATGACTGGAAGATAATACAGTGCTGACTTTTGCAGAGTGTCATCACCTTGAAGCAACGTATGGAAACCTGTCCAGCTTGGGATTGTGCATCTTTCAGCATCTATGGACTTTACAAAAACATATGCCAGTTCAGTTTGTGAAGCAGACGTGGTGTTCAATTTGTATGTGTCCGCCTGTAATGGAATACTTGCATGATGAGATAAGTTCTGTGGTCCTTGTCTTTTAGACTGATGGTACTGTTCTATAGGGATGCTAGGGGGTGCTTTGAACGTATAAACTCCCTTCTGTAGAGGTTGTCTGTTTGTTGTTAACACAGCTTCGACTACAGTACTTTGCAGCATAATCCCATTTGTGTGGTGTGTTGTTCCACGACCTGACAGTGTCTCCTCCCCAAAGTCAATATTTTCCCACACAAGTATTGTAGGAACCTTCTTTGAGAATCCCTTGGTATTTTGTCTCTGCTCTCTACTAGTTGAAGTTGGGCAAGGCTAGTGTCTAGACTGACAACTGTGTCCCATGATGCACAATGTCCTAGTCTATTTAGAAGTGACACAATTTCTGATGAACCTGTTAAATGGCGAATAGTTATACCAAGACACAATGATTTAGGTGTTCCTCCGGCCCTTAGATGCGAGATACACAATGTCTTGACAAACAGAGATCACTTTTAAGTTCAAATCATCTGGAATATCTACATAATGGGCCAGTGTTGGTTCCTCAGTTGCACCGATAATCCATGAAATCAGATTGTACAGTTCGATTGGTACAACAGATTTTGCTTCGTTCACATTTAAATCATCTGACGTGGGTGGCCATGGGCATTTCATACCAGGAGAGTCACATAGAAGCATCTTTAATATCAATGCCGCACTATAAAGTGTCCTTGTGTCCTCTGTAGTATTGATAGAGGCCATTGAACCTGGTCTTTGCGGACCAGCTTTTGTACTTGCCGTGTTTTCACCATCACTTTGGCTAGTTACCTCAGTTGACTCAGTTGTTTCTGTACCTGATGGATGAGGTAGCCTGTCTATCAGCTTATCAGCAGACAGTGTCTCAACAAAAACCAGCTCACTGATGTTGCGCTTGTTGGGGGAGTGAAACACCAGCTGGGGGAAATCACGGGTCAACCTCCTCTTCAATTTATTCTGCCTGAAACAAAGATACAGTGACAGATAATCACAACAGTATGTAATAAAAGATATATTCACACTGAAAACTATATAGTTGAAATACACTGTGTATCAGCTTCTACACATCATAAAATATAATTATGATTTCATTATTATGAATTCCATTTTTGTGAGAAAAAATAAAATGTTGCACAAATTTTTTTTACAAAGCTGCAAAAGAAACTCATGGTATTTAAATTACCTGTAGTTTGAAGCATGAAGATCTTCGTGTTTTTTCACAAGATTTAAAAAGTTTCTTCTGAGCTGTGTCATTGTCAGCACCTCTTGGTTTACAATTATTCTATGGCGGATGATCCGCTCACAGAAGATCTTGTAGCTGGCATCGAAGGTTGGCTCATTTCTGAAAAGAAAACACATTAAAAACAGCAAAGTAAATATTTTATGTGCCATAACTATTTCACAATAGCTTCCATTTTAAATATAGTATAAATAGTAGCAAATTGAAAGCAATTGACCAAGCGATTTGAGAAGTTTTTTACATTTATTTTTCAGAAAGAAAATACATGGTAATAAATAAATTATATATAATATATAATTTCCTTCACAAACCACTACACATTTTATCATATTGAATTACTGTGCCGAGATTGTGCAGTCAAAACTGTGTTTACAGACAAAATGGCAATATACAGTCTAAGTAGGTGGTCAATGCTTTACTTTAGAAATATGCAATAATGTGAGGGAATTACTCATTATTATTTGATAATACAATATAATAACTTACTGTTCATCTGAGGTCCCAGTAACTGTTGCAGTAGACTTTGTCAGGAACCTGGTGTACTGTCTGTAACAGGACTTGTGGTATCACACCTCCAGAGACACACAGTCTTTGTCTCGAATATGCACAAGAATGCTAGTGTCTTCCTTCATCTCAGCAGCTTTCAGTAACTGGCCTGTAAATAAAGCAGACTATATTTAAATTAATTAGTAAATTAAAACATTAAGTAAAAACTGTGGTTTAACTCTTTACAATAAGGTTCGTTAGTTAACATTAGTTAACTACATTAGTTATCATGAACTGCACATATACAGCATTTATTAATATTTGTTCATGTTAATTTCAATGTTTACTAATACTTTACTAAAATCTTGTTAACATTAGTTCATGCACTGTGAACTAACGTGAACAAACAATGAACAGCTCTATTTCTATTAACTAACATTAACAAAGATTAACAAATAGAGTAACAAATGTATTGCTCATGGTTAATTCATGTTAGTTAATACATTAATGAACCTTATTTTAAAGTGTTACCAAACTGTGTTATAACAGTTAAACAATATTGAGTGTTCTGACTGTAGCTGTATGCAAAATAATGCAAATCTATGTAATTGAAAGTTAGCCATGGTACCCAGCATATGACATAAAACTTCAAACGTGTGTGTGTGTGTGTACTTTTTACCTACCTGCTGACAACGTTTCTGCCTGTGAAAGATGGTCCTTCTGGCGTTTGCCTGCAACCGTAATGTACTTGTCCGTTTTCTTACAAATTATGCACAAGGCAGGAAGCACTGGACCTGCACAAGTTACTGGCAGGCCCGTCCTGGATCGAAGTTTCTTTGTCGGACATTCAATTCATTGAGGTACTACTACCTGATGGCACAGACTGAGCATCTTGAGCTTCAGGATGCTGTGTGACCCGTTTCTCGGCCGCATCCAAGCGCTTTTTGTCAATGAAACGCCTGTAGCAAGTGGGGTGAAACCCAGCGTCTTCGGGAACATTGTCAAATTCAATTTCTAGACAATGTTTGTATGTTTCTGCTATTCTCTGACTCTCAACCTGCAAGCCAAGCCACCGTTTGGCGCTGTTTCTGAATGTATCCCATCGTGTGCGTGAAAAATCCTGTATTTCTTCTTTATGTATGGACGTGAGATGCATATAGCATTGTTTAGAATACTTATTGCGGAGTTTTGAAGGAGGTCTGGCCTTAATTTCTTCGTCTTCGCTACTCGATATTGACGACAAGGGCGCAGACATCTTGGATTCATGTTTACATGTCGTTCCAAAAAGCGGCCACCTTATTGGTCTAGCGGGAAGCACGTGATGATTGCCTCATCACTCCTGATAAAAATATGATTACGCGAGGAAAGAACTATTGCCGACTTTAAACACTAATAAAAAATAAACTGCAGGATTACTCATGGAGAACTTTCATTTTCGCGCTCAATACAAATAGGTGTTTTTATTGGGATGAAAATAATTTAGTGCCCTATTATGGGAACGGGATTAAACAAAAACGGCTTCACCTTATGGCCTATCTGCATCGCAGGTGATCCCACCCACCCGTCACACAGCTTCTTCAGTCTGCTGCCATCAGGGAGGAGACTGCGGAGTCTCCAGGACATCCCCAAGTCCTTCCAACCCCCCACTAATATACGATAACATGCACCAGTCACTTTGTGCATCATTGTTCTGCTCACTACCTAATTCACCATGGAACTGACATAATTCTACTACCTCATCAGTCAGTTAAATAAAATAACTGTTTCTGAGCTCTTTGTCAATTTATCAGACTGAACAAGCTTCTTTTTTGCACTAAAAATCTTTTATCTGCACTGTTTGTTCACTTCACTGATTTGCACTCTATCTGCCATGTGCCTTGCGCTGCTTTATTTAACTTTATTTGAAATTTTATTATGTCTTTTTTACATTCCCTTATTGTATAGTTGTTTCTTATATTTTAATAATTAATCTAGATTTTTAGGCTCTACTGTTAATGTTAACTGTATGCACCGGGGGTCCGAGAGTAACACAATTTCGATTCTCTGTATGTATGTACTGTACATGTGGAAGAATTGACAATAAAGCAGACTTGAATTGACTTGACATGAGCTTATTGCAGAACTCTGGTCTATTGATCAGGTGTGTTATTTTTCAGGGTTCAGCTCCTTCTTTACCTCCATGCGACTGAAAAAAAAATTTTTTTGTAAAGCGTCATATGTAATACTTTGGAGTTAATGTTTGTTCATTTTGTCAATTTATTTAGCTGAAAACTAAAGGGCACTTGTATTATTGCATTTTAATTAGCTAAAAATTCTCTACATAATGCTTCTTAAATAAACCAATATCTGTCAACATTGTTGATGTTGTTCATTTCTTGCTCATCTAATTGCAAAGAGCTTTTGAATGTAGAGATGTAGAGATGTAGAGTTTGTTTTTTCATCATAACAGATTTGGAGAAATTGAGCATCTCTTGCTCAACGTTGGATTCCTCTGCAGTGAATGGATACCATCAGAATGAGAGTCCAAACAGCTGATAAAGACATCGCAATAATTCACAAGCAATCCACATGACTCCTGTCAATATAAGTCAGATTTATGAAGCAAAAAGATGTGTATTTGTAAGAAATCCTTCATCAAGATTTTTTAAACTTTAAACTATACATTATACCTCCAGGGAAAAGGTTGTCTTGTCTGAATAAGGACAGAAATATGCACAGATCATGCTCTGATATTTTTGATGTGACCACAACAGAAACTTGACTTTTTCACTAGATGAAGCATTATTGTGGATTATGGACTCATATTTTGGCCAGAAGCAACAGTATAAAGTTAACATTTCTTAATGATGGGTTTGTTTCCTACAAACACACAGCTTTTCACTTCATAAGACGTTAACTGAGTCATGTGGATTACTTGTGGATTATTGTGATGTTTGAAAAATATCTGTGAATCCTTTGTTATTTAAAAAGTCTATTTTACAGTGAAATCATTATAAAGAAACAGTGTTACAGATGCACACATAAAACAAAATGAGCGATTATCCACTGTGGTTTGTAATTTATCAGCTTTTCTAATCTCAGTCCAATAGTTTAAAACATTCCTATGCTTTTAAGTATCACACGGTATTTTCACCTGGCTGTTCTGTGATTCATAATATTTGCATTTAGTTGTGTAAGCAACAACTAATAATTCCAGCAGTGTAGATCCTGGCATGAGCTGCACTGTTCACCCTGCTACAGAGCTTCAAGTCTGAAATTTTAAATCATTTTAAATTCAGGTAGCCAAGGGTTTTTGTTTGTTTGGTTTGTTTTTACCTTTTTCTAAGTACATAATTTTTCTTTTCTTTTTTTCTTTTTTTCTAAAGTCAAGGTTTGGGATGATCACATTCCTATTGTGCTGCCAAAAGTAGAGGTAAAATATATATTATTGTTCTTTACCACTATACTTTGAAAAAGAAAATATTGTTAAAAATGGCAAAATCCTAATTTTCATGTTCTTGCACACACTGCCTTATATTTCCTGATTATTTTACCAGTATGTGGACATTTACAGTTGAAGTGATAAGTTTACATACACCTTGCACAATCTGGAAAATTTTAATTATTTTACCAAAATAGGGATCATACAAAATGCCTGTTATTGTATATTTAGTTCTGACCTGAATAAGATATTTCACGAAAAAAAAAGGTTTACATAGCCCACAAGAGAAAATGATTGAATTTATAACAATGACCCAGTTCAAAAGTTTACATACACCTGATACTGTGTTGTTACCTGAATGATCCACAGCTGTGATTTTTGTTTTGTTATTGTTCATGAGTCCTTCGTTTATCTTGAACAGTTAAACTGCCTGCTGTTCTTTAGAAAAATCCTTCAAATTATCTGGTTTTCCATCAGTTTTGTGTATTTGAACCCTTTCCAACAATGTATGATTTTGAGATCCATCTTTTTCAAATCACATTGAGGACAACTGAGGGACTCATATGCAATTATTACAGAAGGTTCAAATGCTCTCTAATGCTCCAGAAGGGAAAATGGTGCATTTGGAGCATTTAATTACAGAATTAAGATGTGTACAATTTTCTTATTTTGCCTAATATCTTTTTATTATTATTATTATTATTAAGTATTGTCCTTAAAAGTTTTAACCCCAGCTCTCAATGCATAATTTTTCCTTCTGGAGCATCAGTGAATTACTTTTAATTGCAGCATACTATACCTCTAACTATTATTAAACATAAATTCTGTTGACCAAAGTTTTTTATTTGTTTGTTTGTTTGTTTTGTTTGTTTGTTTGTTTGTTTGTTTGTTTGTTTGTTTGTTTGTTTGTTTGTTTGTTTTTTTATGTCAGGTCAATAGAGAGAGTGAAAAAAACAAAATGGATATTTTATCCAAGTCAAACAACACTACAACACTACACTACACTACAAACATGGACTTTCAGACTCCTGGATTGATCTTCTGCCTCATTGTTGCACTTCCTGAAAATGCTTATGTGATCTGGCTGATCGTCACAGGAGCTGGAAATGGAGTTGCATCAGAATTCTTCAGCCTCAATCTGTCTGTCTGTGAGATTTTCTTCTGTCTGCAATCGTTTTTCTCTCTAATTAGCAGAAATTATCAAGATCTCTGGCTTATTGTGGGATTTCTGACAGGATTTTCTGCAACTGGTCATCCTCTGTTTCAGTGTCTTATCTGTGTTGAGCGTTATCTGGCAGTGCTTCATCCTGTAACCTTTCTGAAGTACAAACCTCTCAGATATAAAGTCATCTGCTGCACTGTGATCTGGATAATTATTATTTTGTCTTGTGGGTTTTATTGTTTAACTGTCATTCAGTTGCAGATGTATTTGTTCATGTGTTGGTACTTGTGTCAGACTCTGATCACTTTTTCTATCATGTTTTTCTGCTGTTTGGCTGTTCTCAGAGCTCTGAAGCAGTCAGGACCAGGAGAGAGAAAGAGAGAGGAGGAAAACCACATGAAGAGAAGAGCATTTAGTATCATTGTAAAGATCATAATGGCAATGCTTCTCGTATTTGCTTCATATTATTTGACAGCCCTCAGCTATATTCTGACACATGAGCATACTGTAGAAATCTTGCCTATTGCTCAGGTGTGTTTTGTGCTGGGTGGCTTGGTTCAGCCCCTCCTTTACCTTCACAGGACTGGAAAACTATTTTTTTGTAATGCTCCATAGTCCAGTTAACACGGCTTTCATCTATGGTAATGCAGGAACTAAACTTGAATCATTGCTACATTCAAAATCATTGACTATCAAAACTTGACATATAGCCCCATAGTCCTTTTACTACTTTCTTGTTCATTTGTTCATTTTGACAATTTATTTTATAATGAAATCTATAAAAGCCGACGATCCCTTGCATAACTACTAAATTCTCTATTGTAAGACTTCATAGATAAACCAATATGCTGTAGCGTTTGGACTAATCACATTTATTCAATACATTAATGAAGTTACCAGGGAAACCATCTGATAAGACTGTTTTATTTCTCAAAAGTATGAGAGTGATTTGACGTGAGAACGGACCCTTCAGAAACCCAAGCAATGCCCATATACAGGTTCATCTCAATAAATTAGTATGTCATGGAAAAGTTCATTTATTTCAGTAATTCAACTCAAATTGTGAAACTCGTGTATTAAATAAATTCAATGCACACATGACTTATTTAAGTCACAAGATTCAAAATTTGAGTTGAATTAATTAAATAAATGAAATTTTCCACGACAATATTGAGATGATGAGATATTGAGATGCACCTGCAAAGGGAACTTTCCTCCTTTTTCACTCATAGCCAAACCTTTCTACGAAATCCCAGGATAGTGTGTGTATGATTTTCAATGTCTTGTGTAGTATCTCTTGCACTATATTTTGTTTTATGCATGCTTTATGAGTGAAGTAATAGATAATGTAACCCCACTTATATTGTGTCTCCTATTATATTAATGCTCATTTAATGTTGCACACTTTGGTGTACACCACCTCCTCATAGAATGCCATGTCTGTATGTAATTTAATCAGAGTAGAGACTGCCAGAGCCATTCCATTACCATTATTTCCAACCTTTTACATATTACTTGATGACTGGCTTTGTGCAACCTCTTCGCTTTATTTACAAGGTTAGTAAATTGCCCCTGTGCAAATCTAACTAGTAACCCATTTTTAGCAATAGCATATTTTTTCATATTTACAGAAAAATATGGAAGGTGGGTAAGGTCTAACCATCAATATTGGAAATGTTTTTGTGTTACATATTTCGGACTTTAAATCAAGTCAAGTCAAGTCACCTTTATTTATATAGCGCTTTAAACAAAATACATTGCGTCAAAGCAACTGAACAACATTCATTAGGAAAACAGTGTGTCAATAATGCAAAATGACAGTTAAAGGCGGTTCATCATTGAATTCAGTGATGTCATCTCTGTTCAGTTAAATAGTGTCTGTGCATTTATTTGCAATCAAGTCAACGATATCGCTGTAGATGAAGTGACCCCAACTAAGCAAGCCAGAGGCGACAGCGGCAAGGAACCGAAACTCCATCGGTGACAGAATGGAGAAAAAAACCTTCGCAAAAACCAGGCTCAGTTGGGGGGCCAGTTCTCCTCTGACCAGACGAAACCAGCAGTTCAATTCCAGGCTGCAGAAAAGTCAGATTGTGCAGAAGAATCATCTGTTTCCTGTTTTCTTGTCCTGGTGGTTGTCTGAGACAAGGTCTTTACAGGGGATCTGTATCTGGGGCTCTAGTTGTCCTGGTCTCCACTGTCTTTCAGGGCTGTAGAGGTCCTTTCTAGGTGCTGATCCACCATCTGGTCTGGATACGTACTGGATCCAGGTGACTGCAGTGACCCTCTGATCTGGATACAGACTGGATCTGGTGGCTACGGTGACCTCGAGAGACGGTGACTATAGAGACTGTGTCTGTTCTCCGAACTAGAAAATACAAAAAATGTCCAAACCAAGTTAAGATTAACAATTTAATTGAGGTTCAACAAATAAAAAACAGATGCAATATGGATAAACAAATGATAAAGCTTGGCTTATTGAATATCAGATCCCTTTCTACGAAAACACTTTTTGTAAATAATATGATCACTGATCATAATATAGATGTACTCTGTTTGACAGAAACCTGGCTAAAACCTGATGATTACATTATTTTAAATGAGTCCACCCCCCAAGATTACTGTTATAAACATGAGCAGTGTCTAAAAGGCAAAGGGGGAGGTGTTGCTTCAATTTATAACAACGTTTTCAGGATTTCTCAGAGGGCAGGCTTCAAGTATAATTCGTTTGATGTAATGGTGCTTCATATAACATTATCCAGAGAAACAAATGTTAATGATAAATCCCCTGTTATGTTTGTACTGGCTACTGTATACAGGCCACCAGGGCACCATACAGACTTTATTAAAGAGTTTGGTGATTTTACATCCGAGTTAGTTCTGGCTGCAGATAAAGTTTTAATAGTTGGTGATTTTAATATCCATGTTGATAATGAAAAAGATGCATTGGGATCAGCATTTATAGACACTCTGAACTCTATTGGGGTTAGACAACACGTTCAGGACCTACTCATTGTCGAAAATCATACTCTAGATTTAATACTGTCACATGGAATTGATGTTGATAGTGTTGAAATTATTCAGCCAAGTGATGATATCTCAGATCATTATTTAGTTCTGTGCACACTTCATATAGCCAAAATTGTAAATTCTACTTCTTGTTACAAGTATGGAAGAACCATCACTTCTACCACAAAAGACTGCTTTTTAAGTTATCTTCCTGATGTATCCAAATTCCTTAGCATATCCAAAACCTCAGAACAACTTGATGATGTAACAGAAACTATGGACTCTCTCTTTTCAAGCAATTTAAATACAGTTGCTCCTTTACACTTAAGGAAGGTTAAGGAAAACCGTTTGACACCATGGTATAATGAGCATACTCGCACCCTAAAAAGAGCAGCCCGAAAAATGGAGCGCAGCTGGAGGAAAACAAAACTAGAGGTATTTCGTATTGCTTGGCGGGAAAGTAACCTATCCTACAGAAAAGCATTAAAAACTGCTAGATCCGATTACTTTTATTCTCTTTTAGAAGAAAAACATAGCCCCAGGTATTTATTCAGTACAGTGGCTAAATTAACGAAAAATAAAGCCTCAACAAGTGTTGACATTTCCCAACACCACAGCAGTAATGACTTATGAACTACTTTACTTCTAAAATCGATACTATTAGAGATAAAATTGCAACCATTCAGCCGTCAGCTACAGTATCACATCAGACAGTGCACTATAGACCCCCTGAGGAACAGTTCCACTCATTCTCTACTATAGGAGAGGAAGAATTGTATAAACTTGTTAAATCATCTAAACCAACAACATGTATGTAAGACCCTATACCATCTAAGCTCCTAAAAGAGGTGCTTCCAGAAGTCATAGATCCTCTTCTGACTATTATTAATTCCTCATTGTCATTAGGATATGTCCCCAAAACCTTCAAACTGGCTGTTATTAAGCCTCTCATCAAAAAACCACAACTTGACCCCAAAGAACTAGTTAATTATTGACCAATCTCGAATCTCCCTTTTCTTTCCAAGATACTAGAAAAGGTGGTATCCTCACAATTATATTCCTTCTTAGAGAAAAATGGTATATGTGAGGATTTCCAGTCAGGATTTAGACCGTATCTGAGACTGCTCTCCTTAGAGTTACAAATGATCTGCTCTTATCATCTGATCGTGGGTGTATCTCTCTATTAGTTTTATTGGATCTTAGTGCTGCGTTTGACACAATTGACCACCACATTCTTTTGCATAGACTTGAACACTTTGTTGGCATCAATGGAAGTGCATTAGCATGGTTTAAATCGTACTTATATGACCGCCATCAGTTCGTAGCTGTGAATGAAGATGTATCATATCGATCACAAGTGCAGTATGGAGTACCTCAAGGCTCAGTACTAGGGCCGCTACTCTTCACGCTTTATATATTACCCTTGGGAGATATCATCAGGAAACATGGTGTTAGCTTTCACTGTTATGCTGATGATACTCAGCTCTATATTTCGTCGCGGCCCGATGAAACACACCAATTTGAAAAACTAATGGAATGCATAGTCGATATAAAAAAACTGGATGACAAGTAATTTCTCACTGCTAAATTCTGAAAAAACAGAAGTGTTAATTATAAGACCTAAAAACTCTGCTTGTAATAACCTAGAACACTGTCTAAGACTTGATGGTTGCTCTGTCAATTCTTCGTCATCAGTTAGGAACCTAGGTGTGCTATTTGATCGCAATCTTTCCTTAGAAAGCCACGTTTCTGGCATTTGTAAAACTGCATTTTTCAATCTCAAAAATATATCTAAATTACGGCCTATGCTCTCAATGTCAAATGCAGAAATGTTAATCCATGCATTTATGACCTCAAGTTTAGATTATTGTAGCAGGAAAGTAACGATGAGGTGAGGAAACGATGAAGTAACGGTGAAGTTACGGTGAAGTAACGATGAGGTGAGATGAGGAAAGACTCATCTCTTTAACCTGGCTTACACATAACATACTAATATGCTTTTAATATCCAAATCCGTTAAAGGATTTTTAGGCTGCATTAATTAGGTTAACCGGAACCGGAAACACTTCCCATAACACCCTATGTAATTGCTACATCATTAGAAGAATGGCATCTACGCTAATATTTGTCTGTTTCTCTCTTATTCCGAGGTCACCATAGCCACCAGATCCAGTCTGTATCCAGATCAGAGGGTCACTGCAGTCACCCGGATCCAGTACGTATCCAGACCAGATGGTGGATCAGCACCTAGAAAGGACCTCTACTGCCCTGAAAGACAGCGGAGACCAGGACAACTAGAGCCCCAGATACAGATCCCCTGTAAAAGACCTTGTCATTATTTGACTTTGCTGCAGCCTGGAATTGAACTACTGGTTTCGTCTGGTCAGAGGAGAACTGGCCCCCCAACTGAGCCTGGTTTCTCCCAAGGATTTTTTTCTCCATTCTGTCACCGATGGAGTTTTGGTTCCTTGCCGCTGTCGCCTCTGGCTTGCTTAGTTGGGGTCACTTCATCTACAGCGATATCGTTGACTTGATTGCAAATAAATGCACAGACACTATTTAACTGAACAGAGATGACATCACTGAATTCAATGATGAACTGCCTTTAACTATCATTTTGCATTTTTGACACACTGTTTTCCTAATGAATGTTGTTCAGTTGCTTTGACGCAATGTATTTTGTTTAAAGCGCTATATAAATAAAGGTGACTTGACTTGACTTGACCTCAGAATAAGAGAGAAACAGACTAATATTCTTCTAATGATGTAGCAAGTACATCGGGTGTTATGGAAAGTGTTTCCAGTTCCGGTTTACCTAATTAATGCAGTCTAAAAATCCTTTAACGGATTTGGATATTAGAAGCATATTAGTACGTTATGTGTAAACCAGGTTAAAGAGATGGGTCTTTAATCTAGATTTAAACTTCAAGAGTGTGTCTGCCTCTCGAACAATGTTAGGTAGGTTATTCCAGAGTTTAGGCGCCAAATAGGAAAAGGATCTGCCGTCCGCAGTTGATTTTGATATTCTAGGTATTATCAAATTGCCTGAGTTTTGAGAACGTAGCAGACGTAGAGGATTATAATGTAACAGGAGCTCATTCAAATACTGAGGTGCTAAACCATTCAGTGCTTTATAAGTAATAAGCAATATTTTAAAGTCTATACGATGTTTGATAGGGAGCCAGTGCAGTGTTGACAGGACCAGGCTAATATGGTAATACTTCCTGGTTCTAGTAAGAACTCTTGCTGCTGCATTTTGGACTAGCTGTAGTTTGTTTACTAAGCGTGCAGAACAACCACCCAATAAAGCATTACAATAATCTAACAGAGAGGTCATAAATGCATGGATTAACATTTCTGCATTTGACATGGAGAGCATAGGCCGCAATTTAGATATATTTTTGAGATGGAAAAATGCAGTTTTACAAATTACAAATTACAAATAAAAAATTACTTTACATTACATACTTTATAATGTAACAAATAAAATAACCTTTTTGTTGTTTCAACTCTCTCCTGTGAGACTTTACTTAACCCTTTTGGTTGTGCTAGAAATATTTTACCTGTCTGATAGCAAATCAAATATGGCTGGCTGTGGGACAAGCCATGTTCACTTAATTCAAAGGCAAAAAATTGTATTGATAATGAATATATAAACTTAGTTATAGGTTAAAGGGGTCATACGATGAGATTTAAATTTTTCCTTTCTCTTTGGAGTGTTACAAGCTCTTTTTGCATATTGAAGATCTGCAAAGTTGCAAAGACTAAAGTCTCAAATCCAAAGAGATATTCTTTATCACAGTTAAGACTCTGCCACCACCCCCAAAAATGGCTCATTCAAACACGCCCCCAAATGTCTACGTCACTATGTGGAAATATTTGTGTAATGCCGCCCAAATGTTCACGAAATGAAAGAATGTGTGGTTTGAGTAGCCACAGTGAAAGCAAAAGCACTTTATTTGGCCTTCCAAAAGTAAATGCATTTAGGAATCTTTAAGATTACTTACAACAGAACAGCAACAAATTTTATGGACAACCGTTTGGTGAATCTGGGAGGGGAGGTAATTCTGACTTTGCTACAACAATCTATTGCTTCTGAATCAATTTGAAACTAATTTGTTATTAATTTAAGTATTTGCTATAGAATGATCAAATGCGGAGTTTTGCGCATGGTGTATGTGGGAGAGAGAGAGATAGATAGAGAGAGAGAGAGAGAGCGAGAGAGCGAGAGAGAGGGTCAGACAGTGGAGTCAGCTGTCTTAACCGTCCGTAGCTTGTATAGTGCAAACACATACAAGCTATACATAATTCATCAACCATAACAAGCAAACCAAAATACTAACTCACCCAAAGAAAACAAATGTCCACTCCAAACCAATCACATACTCTAATCTGGAATGCCTTATACATAGAAAAGTGGAATACAATGGTTGTCCAAATCCATAACACAACAAAAAGAAAACAAAATATTTAGTACACTTAAAATGAATATACTTGTCTATTGGGCGCCGTTTGTAAAGCTGCTCATGCTGAAAATAACAGCAACATTTTGTCACATTTAGCTTCAAACAATGTAAAAAAAAACGGTATGAAATTTTTGATGGTCACTTTTTAGCACATTTACAACAATATTTGTCAACTTAGAGATATTTTAAATAGTTAAATATAAATATTAAATGTTAAACCTAAATGTTAAATGTTAAATATAAATGCTAAATCTAAATCTAAATGTTAAATCTAAATCTAAATATAAAATCTAAATGTTAAATATAAATATAAATGTTAAATATAAATTTTAAATCTAAATGTTAAATATAAATCTAAATATAAATGTTAAATCTAAATATAAATGTTAAATCTAAATATAAATGTTAAATCTAAATCTTAAATCTAAATATAAATATAAATGTTAAATCTAAATATTAAATCTAAATATAAATGTTAAATCTAAATGTTCAATCTAAATGTTCAATCTAAATCTAAATATAAATGTTGAATCTAAATGTTAAATCTAAATCTAAATATAAATGTTGAATCTAAATGTTTCGGTTGAAACTAAATATTTAGCTAATATGCAAATTCAAAATGCCGGAAGTGCCAAAATAAAAGCTCGATGAGGTCAGTGTGTGTTTATAGCATCGTGTTAAATAAGGAACGAATAAAAATCATCTCATCCGAGGAAATTGACTCTTGGACATGTATTATCTTGATAATGACTACCGTATTTTCCGGACTATAAATCACACTTTTTTCATAGTTTGGCTGGTCCTGCGACTTATCAAAGTTAATTTGACATGAAGCAAGAGAAAACATGACCGTCTAAAGCCACGAGAGGGCGCTCTATGCTGCTCAATGCTCCTGTAGTTTAACTCCACTAATGTTATTTTTTTTTATATAGAATTAGAAAACCCCAAATCGCTATCTCTATAATATTATTTCAATTATTTTATGTGATTTTTTTTTTCTTGTATAGGATCTCATATGATGAACACATTACATTTTTATTTACTGTTTTATGGCGTTATGATTGTTGTTGTTTAATTGTATATTATTGTTTATTGTATTAAATACAACCGTCTTACCCTGATCTTTTATGTTATAAGTTTGGCAATAATAATAAAAAGAGGTACAGGTGCACTACCACTTCACAGCATCACTAACTCCACAGTCCAGTACAGTTTCTCTCAGCGACTCTACAATGTCTGCACACGTCGAACAGCTGCTCGAAGATCTCACCTTTGGAGAAGACTGATGGTTTTATACTCTAAAAATGTAAGTATTACTACTCAACAATGAAGATTACCCCATAATGAACTGCATCCTTTGCCCACACCTACACTTACATGCAATAATAATGATAAATGCCAATCAATAATTATATAAATTTTTTTCCTTAAAATTACATTTTAGTAAAAGAAGCCAAATGTATTTTCTGTCGTGACATAGCTATACATGAATATACACTAATGCAGTTGATGTGAATGCATCAGTTTTCAGTCAAGCAATTAATACACAAATAGATAAAATATTTATATTTTATTTACTGACAACAAGAAACATGTTTAAATGATTAATAGAATGTATAAATGTTAGCATCACAATAAATGCATACATGTACAAGTCAACAACACATGAAACAAAGCTTCATTCAAACTTACTGTTCTAACAATCATGTATTTACAGATGGTGAACCCCACATCTTACTCTCATCTCAACACAGCTGTTCTGATTCTGCTGCTGCGCTGTGCTTCACAGTCTCACTCTTCTCAACGGGGATGTCGTTGAGCAACAGGATGAGGAAGACCATGATGTCGGCTCTCTGAACCACACAACCTTGAAGCGAGAGCAAAAGAACACGTGCAGGACAATCTGACTGCTGCTGTGTCTGCTCCAAACAATTGTGTGCCTGCTCTCCACGAGCACCACTACCTTTAAAACATTTACACATAGTTTACAAGTACATGCATTAATTTATTACTTTTGTAGTGGGCTAAACCACTGAACTGGTTCAAAACCAGCAGTATGTCCTTGAGCACGGCTCTTTTCTCCAGGTGGATCAGAGGATTGTAGGCCCCTGTAATAAGAGCACTGTCAATGACTTCAGATAAAAGCTCCATCACATTTTTGATGATGCTTTTTGAAGCTAATGAAAGTCAGCCTTCATTGTATAAACAGAAACCAGCAGAACAAACTTTACCAAAATCAAATCCTCAGTGTCTTTCGGTCTTTCTCTAGATGCTCTTGCTGCTCTGGGGCCACCGATGAGGAAGAGACCACAGCAGCATCTGGTCCTGATGAGAGCTGGAGTGATGGAGCATCTCATCCATATCTCTGGACCATGTCCGGATGCTGCAGTGGACTTCTCCATCCTCAGTGCACACACCAGGCTGCAGACATTTTCATAACCTACACAAATACACACACACACACAATACAAAAAGCCATTACTTTATTCTTTTGTTTCAGGTATTTCCTTTTTTCCCCTTTCCTTGCAGGTCCTGCTCCACCACAAAAGATCTGCAGCGAATGCACAGAAATCAACATTAAGAAAAGTGCTGTTATAACTCTTAGAAATTACACTAATTAAAATGTTTCATTTATTTTTGTAGTGTACTTACACAAATCCTTTGATGGCAGCATTCCTTCATCAGTCTCTCTTCACCAGATAAACACACTATGTGTCTCATCTGTTCCTGTAACATTCAGACAAGAGTCAGTCTCCTCTGTGATTTATCTGTGATATACTGCATCTGCATGTTGATTAAGTAAATGATGTAACTCGCTTTTTATGCAACACAAATATACCTAAAATTATCAATATTGCAAATGGACAAATAAAATAGATAACCTGTGTTTAGTTACTGTATGTAGATGTGTTTGATTACATGACTTACACTCATCTAAAGCAGTGTTGACAACAATGAGTGAACTCAGATGCCGGTTTCATGTCTGTTAAATGTGCTCACCTGCAATACTTATCAAAGACTATCCTGTCAGATGATAGACATTTAGTAATAGTCTTCAAGATGTATATATGGTTTATGTAAATCCACTTTTGAGTCGTGTACTTAATGGAGCTCCCCTGTTAGTTATTCATTATAAAACGTGTTTTTACTGCACAATCACAAATATGCTATATTATGTAAGTAACAAAAAGGGTTTAGATTAAGCCAGGATCAGGCCATGGCTCAAGATCTTGCCTGTGAAACTGGAGAATAGCGTCTTTACACCTTTTGCTTTTATGTTTCTGACTTTACACCTTAGATTTAATAGATTATTAACCCCAAAATCAATACCACTGTATGAAAATAACTTGTACTCTTAAATTTAAATAATTATTTCGTGAAAAAAATATATTCTCACCATTGTAACTCACAGCAAGCCGTCATATTCGTCTTCTTCCGAGTTTAACGGCGGTTGGCATCCAGCTTATTGGAGGCCCTCTTCTGTTCCGGAGTGTGGATCAGATAATAAAACTAAACGTACACATCACTCACATTGTTCCCTAACATTAATATCTACATACACTAGCGTACTCTTCAAATACAGTTTCTCCAAACGTGTTTATTACTTTAGGTAGTCATTATCAAGATAATACATGTCCAAGAGTCAATTTCCTCGGATGAGATGGTTTTTATTCGTTCCTTATTTAACACGATGGTATAAACACACACTGACCTCATCGAGCTTTTATTTTGGCACTTCCGGCTTTTTGAATTTGCATATTAGCTAAATATTTAGTTTCAACCAAAACATTTAGATTCAACATTTAGATTTAGATATAGATTTAACATTTAGATTTTACATTTAGATTTAGCATTTATATTTATATTTAACATTTAGATTTAACATTTAGATTTAACATTTAGATTTAGATTTATATTTAACATTTAGATTTAACATTTAGATTTATATTTATATTTAACATTTAGATTTAACATTTAGATTTAAATTAATATTTAACATTTAGATTTAGATTTAACATTTAGATTTTATATTTACATTTAGATTTAGATTTAACATTTAGATTTAACATTTAGATTTAGATTTAGATTTAACATTTAGATTTAGATTTAGCATTTAGATTTAACATTTAACATTTAGGTCTAACATTTAATATTTATATTTAACTATTTAAAATATCTCTTAGTTGACAAATATTGTTGTAAATGTGCTAAAAAGTGACCGTCAAAAATTCATACCAGTTTTTTAAACATTGTTTTAAGCTAAATGTGACAAAATATTGCTGTTATTTTCAGCATGAGCAGCTTTACAAACGGCACCCGATACTTGTCAGCAGGCAGCAACTTTTATTTTAAACAATGTTCAGAAAACACTATCATTATCCAGCATTTACAAGTCCACCTTAATATGAAAATATGGTGCATTCTGGTGTTGCAACAAATACATTTGAATGGAAAATAGGGATTAAAAATGCTTTGGAATACATGTATTATTTTTATAAAAGATCTAATATTTTATGAAGACAACATGCATTGGTTTATATATAAACACTTAGATTTGAAGAAGAGATGGCTATTTCATATTTATATATTGCATTTTTTAGGGTTCATATTTTAATTCACAAAAACGTGTCTTCTTAAACGGGTGTATTTTTATTTAAAAAAAATGGATTAGAACATGCATTAAATTACATACAATTATTTGTATAGAAGAATATAGAACAATATGTAAACGATATGCATTGTTTTTTAGACCAATGTTATGATTGTTACTGAGAGTGACCACCTCATATTTAATCTCATATTTGCATTTTAGGTGGTGTGTAGTATTTGAAGTCATACATATAAATCCCTGTGATAGCTGTGAAATCAGTCTACAAAACAACATGGGAACTGACGCAGATCCACCGCAGCTATAGTTCTTTCAGGTGACACTTTTTTCCACTGAACTATTTATTTATTTATTTATTAATGCTACTGTGATTACTACTCCTAGAGATTATAAAGATGAATGAGTATGTAAAATAAGCTGTGACAAGGGCGTAGCTCAATTTGTCTCGAACAGATGACATTCCAAAGGAAATATGACAGAATATGATTTGTTTTACTGTGTAAACAAAGGCTATTGTTTACATTAATATATTTATATTATTAAGTAGATTACTAATGGGAGGTAACATTTGTAAACAGATTATTGGAGTACATTTTAGAAAGAAAACACTATTTCAATTTACTAGCCATTTCAGAGAGAGAAAAAAAATCTAAATTCTGTGTACATTTATACTTTTCCCCTTAGATCACAGTTAAATTATTGATGATTTACCCGATTCTAAGCTTAGGAGATGAATAACTTGACAGTGAACTTCACTTCTGCAGCATATGAACTTCACAGCAACACAATGCACACCTATGTGATCTGGCTCATCGTCACAGGAATAGGATGTGGAGTTGCATCAGAGTTCTTCGACCTCAGTCTCTCTGTTTGTGAGATTGGTACCTGTCTGAATTGTTTGTTCTTTATGGTGTCAAATTGGTTTCCGGGTATTTCGTCATTAGCAATGTTTTTACTAGGACTTGGCATCACTGGTCGTCCTCTGTTTCAGTGTCTGATGTGTGTTGAGCGTTACCTGGCAGTGGTTCATCCTGTAACCTTTCTGAGGTTCAAGCCGATCAGATATAAAGTGATCTGCTCTATTGAACTCTTCATAATGATTCTTGGCTCCTGTTCAGTCTGCATGTTAACCATGTTATCTAACTTGTATATATACTGTACACGTTTTTTTCCTGATGCATTTGATCAGTTGTTTTTCTGTTTGTTATGTTTTGTTAATAAAACAATGTGTTTTTGACACTATGGGCCCTATAATACACCCGGCGCAATCCGACCCAAGGCACAGCACAAGTGTGTTTGCTAGTTTCAGTCCGGCACTGTTCGCATTTTCCCGTCCAGCACCACGCCGTTTAATTAGCAAATACATTTGCGCCCATTTGTGCGCCCATGGGCGTGCTGGTCTAAAAAAGAGGTGTGTTCAGGCGCATTGCTGGTGCGTAACTATTTTAAGGAGCTGAAAATAGACAGTGCCATAGACCAGCTCAAACCTGGTCTGAAGTCTAAAGTCAATGGCGCAATATTTTTTTTGTTATTTAAAGAGCGCGTTGGTAGAAAATGCTCCTCTGGGCGGGTCCACAGTGTGCGTTGACTTTGCTTATTACACACAGGGATGCGCATCACACAAACATGCCATATATTAAAAACAACAACAATTACAGGGTAAAATAATATTATTGTGTAGGCTACATAAATATAAAAATCTAAAGATGGATAGTCATTGTGTGTATTAGAATTAGGCTACCTATTGCAATTCAGCCTATTACTACTTATAATGATGAATGAAACTGGCGAATTAATTGAACAATCATGCCAATACACACACAATTATATTAATTGACTTATCGCGCAGAGCTTTGGTGGATTCCTGTTTGTCCCGTAGATGCTCTGATCGCGCACTTTAACTTTGCGCACGAGCAGATCGGTTTCTTCGCTTGAGAAGCGTTCAGCTTTTCCACCAACAAATTCTACCATGTAAATTGCGATCCGCCCTGGCGCGAGCGCATCTTGCTGTTAAAGGTAATTTGATATGACACTCTGATTGGTTTATTGAACGTTACGCCCATTACTCATTAAGATAATAGGGACAACCCATTCCAAAAATGCGCCCAGGCACACGGACTGTTTTCCGTCGTTAAAAGTGGATTTGGACATGCCCTGAGTGCACCTGCGCCGTGCGCTTTACACTTTAAGTTTGGATCGTTAAAATAGGGCCCTATGATTTACATTTCATGTTGCCATATAAAAAAAAACTGGATGATTTGTTAGACACTGAATTTGAACAGTGCATTCTCACTATAATATTACAATTCAAAATAGTAAAGCTAAGGTAAACAGTAGCATACTGTTTAAGACAGTGATGTCCTGAATCCTTCAGGCTAGAGCTTTTCACACTTGAAATTGTTAACCCCGGTAAAACCCTTATTATGAACATTGGTTTTATTATAATAAAGTAACCATGTTTTTTTGGCAGATGGATTACCATTTGTATAACCACAAATACCATGATTAATCAATGGTTAGTGTGGCAAACCCATGCTTAATCATTTCATACTGTACTTTTCTAAAACCTGGGTTCATATCCTTATTTGCATATTAGACGAATACAGCATGCAACCTGTTTACATAACGGCTCTACCATTGCACATCCCCATAATATATATTGCTGACTTTACTATGAATTTTTCCAGAATTTACTTTTTTAATACATAAAGGCTTAGACTGAAATGGTCTTTTCTTCATTCCAATTTGTTTTTCCCATTTGACACTTTTCCCTTCTAATGCAGTAATTGTGTTACTCCTTAAAAAAAAGTAACAAATTGTGTTCCTAAGTAACTTTTTTTTTACTTTAATTGCTGTTAATAATGTTCATCGTCTGGCTGACTACGTCTTGTATTAATTTTTTCTGAAAAATCCTGTCATATGCGCACAAACTGACAGTCACCACTTATAAGCTACTACTAAATATTGTAGAAATGTAATTTTATGTAAAGTTGCTTTGTAATGATTTGTATCGTAAAAAGCGCTATACCCTATAAACTTGAATTGAATTGAATTTAACTTTTTTTACAGAAAATAATGTGTTAAATTCCCACCCCTCTTTGCTGGACTTGCTTGTTCGTTTATAATATAAAAAGTAATATTCTGGTGGATGTAAAAGCCATTCACTCCAAAAAGGAAATGAATAAGACTCGGGTTAACGGAAAAGTAAATTCACATCTGTAGAGTAGAGGGTGCAGCTCAAACAACCCTTTCAGCTGTGCTGCCATTCTGGATAGAATGAAGAATAGGACGCAGAGGAAAAAAAGTTCTACACTCTTCAGCAATAATAAATAAATAATGATAAAAATGGATGCTTATCTAAAGTCATTAGTATGGATTAATTAGATCAATGAACTTCAACAGCAAAGACATTGGTTAATGCACACCAACGCTTCTTCACTTTCTCTAAACATGGCAACATGAGAGCTGTCAGTCAATAAACAGGAAAATCAAAGTATCTGGCATTACATATTTGAAAAAATAACTCTTATTTTCTTGTAAATTAAGAAGTAAAGCGTTACTTGAAAATAGGTAATCGGATTAACTCATGTTATCCCTAAAGTTTATACAACATGATGTTGTTAGGAGTTTCTGTCTTAAGCATGTGATAATGAGGCATGCGATTAAGGGTAACATTCTACTCACTACTCACTACTGTTACTGTACATTGGTTACCATATTTGTACCTTTTATTTTCACAGAAGTCCTTACTATTCTGAAAAAGGAAGAACATCAAGAAGTATCACTGATCTGGTTCTTTAGTCTTTGTTGTTTTATTCTGACTGGTTTTGTGCAACCTGTTCTTTATCTGCACCGGGTTGGCAAACTCTTCTGCCTCTGTTCTTCATTGTTTTAGAAAAAACACAGTTGATAAATATATTCATTTATATATGCTACTGTGAATTAGTTACTTAGTGTTTTGGAAATCTTGATCTTTACTGATTGTGGTTAGGTATGGTTTGTGTAAACTTTTTTTCTGGTTTATTGTTATTATTGTTTAAAACTTTTGTGTGTAATAAGTTATTACTATTGTAAACTTCCAACAAACTGTATTGTTTATATCCATGAAAATAATGCAAGTTTAAAATTAACTAGCATTTTTATGTTGTTAATGAACATTTTGAACTACTACACTCATGTTTTATCATTTAACTGAATAATCTTTTGTCTGCTTGTTCTACTTTAAGATAAATTACATCAACGCCATTTTTGGTTGTTTTGTATTGTTTGACTTTCAGCTTATACATTTATTTACATATACCCAAAAATAACCTCTCTTTATTTTATTTATGTGTGCATGCATCAAATCCCACAAGATGATTTGCATTAATGTAAATATACTCTGCCCTTCAGGGTAAGGATATAGTGATCCTCACTTTCGAATGGAATTAATCTAATGCAGGAATAGAATTTTGTTGAGACTTGATCACATTGAAATAATGAATCACCTATTTAAATTAAGTAAATGAATCAACTTTCCCATTACCATGGCTGTTTCTAAAACAGCATACTCTTTGAGTAGCTGCTTATTTTGAAATAAATATAGGCTACTTTGTGTCCGCTAAAAGTAGGTCTTCGTTCTATATGTAGCATGAATAACCCAGACGTAGTACTAAATTTGCCATGTTGTCATTGCAATCTGGCCTGCCAACGTATGTTGCGTCGCTTTTCACTACCATTCACAAATCCTCCCCACGTGGCCTCCTGGGATAGTAAAGTGTCCATCAAATGTGCAGTTTAGAATCTGTAGTAGTAAATTATATGGGTATTTTTCGCCTATGTTTTGGGAATATTCGGAAATACTCTTTTCATGACTGTGACTGACATGTTTTTTTGTTTTTTGTTTTAAAGACGACATCCCAGTTAACTTTTTTTCACTCTCACTTTTAATTGAAACAAAAAAGCATGGAGAAATGGCATGGAAAGTATTTAAAGATTAGATTTTTTCTTTATAGGGGAATGTCACAGTCAGCTATTATTTGTTTAGCTGTAGCAGCACATGCTAGAATTAATAAAGAACCGTTTCTCCCCTGCGAAAACTGTATATTAATGAGCGACTAGGGGAGATAACTTCAAAAGATGGCTTACAAATGTTACATAAATTTGAATACAAAAGGAAATCTTATTATATTTCCACATTGTGTTTTCCAAATGTTTTCCAGGAGAGTCATTTGTATGTCTTTTTGAGCATTATGTTGATAAATCTAAAAAATTTGCATGTCACACGTGAGGTTTTTATGCAATCATGCTGTAACATGCAGTCATTCTACAAAACACTGTGCAGAGGTGGATGGCATGACTTCAGGTACCAAAATCTTTTTGGTTTGACATTATCCACATTGCATACAGTATTACATAGTATCATTGTGGTTACACCTATACGAGTTTTGGGGCAGTTTAGATTAACTATTAGATAAAACTGATTTATTTCATCATTTAGATGAAACATATTGAAATGCATACAAAGTGAAACATTTGTTAAAGGAAATAAAATGACGATAGTTTGTAATGAACTTGATCCATAAACGTTTACACTTAATTGTTCAATTAGACATATTTCTTGAATAAAAGTGCTTGTTTAATAATCTTATACTTATAACATACAAAAACTTTTGTTGATGGGTGCGATTGAAAGAGTGATTTGATTCATTCAATCACACCCTGTATGGTCTTGTATGACATTCATAATTCTCTCCATCTTCTTTGTAGATTACAATTGGAGAAATATAATACATATTTGAGAGGCACTGAGCATGAACGTCTCCACTGAGAACTTCACCTCACCTGAGGTTCATCCTTCTAAATATTTCACAACATATGAAGATTTGCTACTTAATGGTTTCAGGGCTGGTTTGCTCTGTTTTAATCTTCTGTTCGGAGTTCCTACACACTCCTATGTTTTGTGGCTTATTGTTCGAGGAAGGAGAATTCCATCAGAATTCTTCAGCTTAAATCTCACAGTTTGTGATTTGATTTACTCTCTGATTTCTTTATTTTATCTGTTAAAAACGTTAACACATCTAAAGGAACTACATCAGTTTTTACAAGGACTAGGCATCACTGGTCGTCCTCTTTTTCAGTGTCTGATCTGTGTTGAGCGTTATCTGGCAGTGGTTCATCCTGTAACCTTTCTGAAGTTCAAACCTCTCAGATACAGAGTAATCTGCTGCACTGCAGCCTGGATAATCACTCTTGGATCTTGTTTGGGGGCCATGATCATACGAATATTTTTGAATCTCGAGGCATATACATGGTTCTTCTCACTGCAGTACCTTCTCTTCGTATCCATCCAGTTGTATTGTCTTGTGGCTGTTCTCAGAGCTCTGAAGCAGTCAGGACCAGGAGAGAGAGTGAGAGAGAGAGAGGAAGAAAACCACATGAAGAGAAGAGCATTTCATCTCATTCTAATAAGTACTGTAACCTTGGTTGTCATGCTTGTGCCTTTCATTATCACAGGATTCACTGGTGGTCTGCATCTGATTGAAGAGAAAAAAAAAGCAGCACTGGTCTGGTTTTTAAGTCTTTGTTGTTTTATTCTAGCTGGTTTTGTGCAACCTGTTCTTTATCTGCGCCGGGCCGGGAAACTCTTCTGCCAAAGTTCTTCATTAAGTGAATGAATATTAGTTTATACTCATTAGGATTGGGTTCGCATGGGTATGTTTTGTTTTAAAATTAAAGATTGTTAAGATTATTGTTGTTTTTATTTCAAATGTATATACTTTCAAATAAGAAAATCCATATACAAAAATCCTGTGTTGTTTTCTAAGCAAAGTATATCGAATATTTTTAGGCTTCATATATGAATGTATTTATTTTTATTCATTTAGCAGCCCCTTCAGTTTGGTATTTTATTAAAACTCTTCCTCAAATTGTCAGTATCATTTGTTCATTTTCTTTACACCAAACCTGACACTGAAAATGTTTATTTATATTTGCAAAATTCTAAAACAAGAAGAACAAGAATAACAAGAAGAAATGGTTTCCTTTTAAAGGTTGAAAAGGTTTTTTTCAAAAGTGTTTTTTGTCTTTCTGAGAATTATGTCGATAAATCTAAATACTTGCATGCCACTTTCACTGCAGTTTCTCCTCTTCTTCTTCATCCAGTTGTTTTGTCTTGTGGCTGTTCTCATTGCTCTGAAACAGTCAGGACCTGGAGAGAGAGCGAGAGAGAGAGAGGAGGAAAACCACATGAAGAGAAGAGCATTTCATCTCATTCTAATAACTACTGTAACCTTCATTGTCATGTTTTCACCTTTCATTTTCACCTCAGTGTCATATGTCGCAAGTTAAGGAATACAAAAAGCTAAAGAAAAAATTAAAAACTGAATAAAAAAGTTTGTCACCTGAAAAGAGAAAGTCCATTCCCTCTGGTCCAACATGTATGTCTGTTCAGTATTTTGTAGACCAATTTCAAAACTGTCACTATAACAGTAAAGTTTCACATAAAACACAGGGATATATATATGACCAATTTAGCAGTATCCATATTTATTTCTGAAAAGACCACTTTTATACAAAATATGGGGGGGGGGGGTATTTATTTTATAGCTTTATACAAACATACCTGTACCTGGTTTTTGTGAACTTAGCTTTGTATTGCTTGACATTCAACTCCGCCTATATATGTTTTCATGCGAAGAAGCTTCCCTGATTTCATTGCATCAAATGAGTATCATACCCCACAAAATCATTTGCATTCATGTGAATACACAGAAATTCCACATTTATGTAAACTCTTTTGTCTATTCTATTCAAATGTTTCATCTATTTGTTTTTTATGTAATATGTAGCATTATATCCTCGTGACAGCATGTATAAATATCCAAGTCAGTTTAAAGATTTATGGTGATCCAGAGAGACGACATTCACTTTTCAGGTGACGTAAATAATATATTTATGAATTATGAGCATTTCATTTTTGACCTTAATAATATGTTATATATCTGTGGTTATCAGTCAGATTGTGAGAATAATAAACAAGTTTAGATTAGCTGTTGTAAAGTGGGTTTCCTTTTATTTGTTTTATTGAACATTTTAAAGAACATTTCACATTGACATTTTAGTTATTTTAAATATTGGTAAATTAGACTTTATACATGTTGACTGAGAATTAATCATTATTTTCATATACATAATTATCTAGAATGCAAGTTTTTGATTAAATGATTAAAACACAGATTACTGGAGTACATTTACAAGAAAATACTTTTTCTACTAGCAATTTCAAGGTGAAAATTGTTTCAAAATACTACACCAATTTTTTAAGTATGCTTTAACGCATTGAATGCACCATTTATATATATATATATATATATATATATATATATATATATATATATATATATATATATATATATGTTTATATTTATTCATAGATGTGTGATGTGAGATGTGAGATATGTGAGATCTTGTTTCTTATGTTGACTGGCTGTGGATTGATTTATATTTTGATAATTTCACACAGTCATCAGTGGCTGAGAAAAGATGAACAACTCCAGTGGGAACTTCAGCTCACCTGAGGTTCAATTTTACGGCAACATCACAACGCACCAGTCTTCATCACTAGATGATATGCAGATTGCTGTGCTGTGCTTAAACCTAATCTCTGGTCTTCCAACATACTCCTATGTAATGTGGCTTATTATCAGAGGAACCAATGGAATTGCATCAGAATTTTTCAACTTCAATCTCAATGTTTGCGAGATGTTTTTCTCTGTGTCTTCTTTGGCGTTTCTGCTGTCACAAATGTTTCCAGTTTTTGTAACAATACAGAGACTTTCACTCGGACTAGCCATCACCATTCGTCCTCTGTTTCAGTGTCTGATCTGTGTTGAGCGTTACCTGGCAGTGGTTCATCCTGTAACATTTCTGAAGTACAAACCAATTAGATATAAAATTGTATGTACTGTTGTTGTCTGGCTGATAGGTGCAGGCTCATGTTTATTCTCTCTGTTTATGCTTCTATCAAACAACATTGATGCGTTTACTTGGTTCGTCCTTCTGCAGTTCTTCCTCTTCCTCTCCATCCAGTTATTCTGCTGTTTGACCGTTCTCAGAGGTCTGAAGCGGTCTGGACCAGGAGAGAAAAAGAGAGAGGAAGAAAATGACATGAAGAGAAAAGCATTTTATCTGATTTTGATAACTACTGTGACAATGACAATCATATATGCACCCTTTATTATCTCATCTTTCTTTATTCTGATACAACAAAATTATTCATTTTTGCCTATCAGTTTGGCTTTTTTTATTCTGGGTGGTTTTGTTCAGCCTATTCTGTATCTGCACCGTTCTGGGAAATGCTGCTGCATCTGTTCATCATAAAACATGTCAATTATGCATTTGTTCTATGTGCTTATTTGTTAGCTTTTATTTCGGCATATCAAAAAGTTGTGCTTATTTCCATCTTAATAATATGGTCTGTATTTCCAGATAGTTAGAACAAACTTAATACACTTGAATTATATTGAATTTATGGGTTTAACTGAAAAATTGTACACAGCGAGGCTGACTGCTGGTTGTCAAGCTCCAATAAAGCATCATGAAATTAAATACAGCAGCATTTGTAATGGTTGTCTGTTCTGTATTTTGAGTGCTTAAAGTCTATTGTGTCTCTGATTGTATCCCTTAAAACTTATCTTTGATAATCAAAATGGCATTTAAATGTTTTTCGCATGAAAATAATTTGTTTTAAAATGACTTTAATGTAACTCCATGTTCAGCTCATTTAGTATGCATGGATAGTTCAGTAGTATATCTAGTCTCCACGTAATCATACCAGCTCGGACATGCTCTACTTTCACTCAGTGGACATAAAGTAGTAAACTCTACAAAATGGCAAGTGGCAATACTGGATTTTTGAGGAGTACATTTATTCAAATTCCGAATGAGTTATAGCCTAGAATATAGAGCAAAGAAGACACTACTTATAATTACTTAAAGGCTGTCACTCATCGTAGTTCATCACGCTCAAGTTCCGTTATAATCAATGAAGCTCCACACTGTAGAATTAACCACAGATTTAGCATTGCATCTATACTATTTGTTCTAATGAGAGGATTCACAAACTTCCAGGACTCTGAAGTTTTGAGCGGTGACTGGATTCTGACTAACTGAAACACTTCTGATCTGACCACTGCGCTCATGAAATCAACAGATATTAAAAGTCCTACCATGCAAATTGGTTAAAATTAGAGAGACAGGAGCAAACCTACATGAGGAGAAGAGCATTTTATCTCACTTTAATAACTACTGTAACCTTGCTTGTCATGTTTACAGCTTTCATTTTCATGGGATTCACCATTATTCTGAAACAGCAAGAACAGACACTATTTTTTATATATATATATACTGGATGGTTTTGTGCAACTTGATCTTTATCGTTTCATTTAATATATCTATAAAACAATATAAATGATTTTACACATAGAATGGATTCTCTTTATATTGAACATTTTAAAAAGAAACATACCCGCAGCTGTTTCTTGTGAGGTGAACTTTTCAGTAGTATAAAAAAAGTGTGTTTGTGTATGTGGGGGCTGGGGGGGTCTTGTTCTAGAATTGGTTGACAGTGGTTTCAGCTCCACTTATTCTGTATATTTTTCATGTCAGAAAAGAAGCTTCCCTGATTACATTTCAAGTGAGCATCATCCCACAAAATGATTTGCATTAATGTAAATATGTAACAGAAACTTTCAAATGTGAATTTTCCACATTTATGTAAACTCTGCTATCTATTTTATTCAAATGTTTCATCTATTTGTTTTTTATGTAATATGTAGCATTATATCTTTGTGACAGCATGTATAAATATCCAAGTCAATTTAAAGATTTATTGTGATCCAGAGAGAAGACATTCACTGTTCAGTTGACAAAATGCATTATTATTTATTAGCATTTTTTTCCCCATCTTAATAATATATTATAATGTCTCTGTAGTTATCAGTCAGATTATGAGAATTATGGGCAACTTAAGATAAGATATTATGTAAAGTGGGGTTTAGATTTGTTTGTTTTAAAACATTCCAGAACATTTTACATTCACATTGTAATTATTGTAAATGTTGGTAAATTGGAGATTCAACTTTATAATTTAACTTAATATTTAAAATTCAACATTTGATTAAATCTGTAGCTTGCTGATTTTTTGTAGTTATTTGTTATGTTTAGTAGCATTTTCAGATTTAAAATTGTTTCACAGTAATACTAAAGTATTTGCAGTAAATTACTTGAGATAATGTTTCCTCTCCATCCAGTTGTTCTGCTGTTTGGCCGTTCTCAGAGGTCTGAAGCACTCTAGACCAGGAGAGAAAAAGATAGAGGAAGAAATAGACATGAAGAGAAAAGCATTTTTATCCTATTTTGATAACTACGGTGAAAATGGTTATCATATATGCCCCTTTCATATCTCCTCAATGCTCTGTATCCTAATACAACAAGATTTTTTAGTCGTCTTGCCTATTAGTTTTGCCTTTTTTATTCTGGGTGGTTTTGTGCAGCCTCTTCTGTATCTGCACCGTTCTGGGAAATTCTCCTGCCTCTGTTTATCATAAAAAATGCAACTATCTTACAAAAATGTGAGTTATTGACTTTCACATTTGTTCTGTTTGCAAATTTTTTTGTTCACTTTTATTTCTGGATATTACAAAGTTATGATTATTTCCACATGAATATGGTCTTTAATTCCAAATTGTATGTTATTGCATCATGACTCCATACATTGGATTGAATTAATAAGTGTAATTATCAAGTTGCACTGTTGTGGTTTTTTAGCTCTAAAAAAAAAGCGCTGTTAAATTTAATACAGTAGCATACCGTTCAGTGCTTAATGTGGTTACTTTCAAGAGAGACAGCTGCATTCTAGTGTGTTTTGCTTATTTACTGAGGTGGCATTGTTATACAACAATTTAAGGAAAATTTTCACCTGAATGCGCCTCAAAAATAAAGGTTCTTTTTTGGTTTGGCATCAATGGATCCACAGAGAACTTTTACCATCCATGGAACCTTTTCTTTCCACCAATGGTTTTTTACAGTGGAGAAATGTACTTTATGGATTATTGAAATGTTCTTCACACTAAGAAAAACTGAAAGGTTCTTTGGCGAACCAAAACTGGTTCTTCAATGGCATGTAAAAAAACCCCTTTTGGAGTGTTTACAGTCACAAGATGACACCAGACAGTCAATGATAGTGGAGTGACTCATTAAGCATATAAGTAGTACTGGTCAAGATATTTCCTAGTACCCAGGTGTTATACAATTTGGCGGTTGTTATCTGGGAGTAACATACAGCAGCATGGCATGATTGACCAAACCAAACAGAATCAAGTTTTCCACAGAGCTGTGTAATAAGAGTGTATATATCAGCGTTGACATTTTTCTCACTTTGTTTTCATTTACTCCTTCATTTACCTTACAACATTATTTATACATTTGTAATGTTGCAGTGTATATGCATTCATACCAGATCTCAGCTTAACTAAACACATGTGTACTAGATATGTAAAGACATGTGTAAAGACATCTAAATGCCACTTCAGATGCAGCTCCTGTGTTTCCTCTGCAATGGAAAGATGGATTTTGATTGTAACTACCTCAAAATAATTCATACATTACACATTCGAGTTGTGTAGGGTTGGAGTAAATTAAGCACAATTTTATGTCACAATCGTGTTGCACTGTGATACATGGAGCTGCCTGAAGTATACATACTGTATAGACAGACTCACTCCCTCATCAAAATCATGGGGTCTACATAATTTCCCCTCATCCAATTTACAAAATAGAACATGAAGTCATGAAGACGGCATATGGAATTAGCTTAATGAAATATAGTGAAGGGGTTTAAAAGGAAATGATAATAACTTACAGAACCTTAAAAACATAAACAGATAAATGTTTTGTACTTTATACATTCAAGACCCCTAGAAGGAAAACAGAGGGTATTTCTATTGAAGAACTATGCTTATATTTATAGTTTATGAACTAATTTAAGCTAATTAATTGATTCTTCTGTTAATATGATCAGTTCTCCAATATAATATGACACTCAAATAAAGCCTCACAGGTATATTTGAACTGGATGTCCACTCAGGATATTTGCATGTTTGCCTCTGCATTCATGGACAAACACATTAAGTGTTGTGGAAACTGCAGTCAGAACTACACTTAAAACACAGTCAGAAGATTTGATTATCAAAATTCAGGTAATAAATTATTTTAAATAATATGTCTGAAATATGTACTTTATGACAATGTGTTAATAGCAGAATTCTGACATTATGTTTTTAGTTGCTTTCATGAGTCATATTATAATGCTGATCACAGGTACAGATTGAAATGTCACTAAAATGAAAAGGAATAGATGTTTCTAACCTCGTACAATTGCTTCCAGCTAAAGTGCTGTATGTGTCCTCTACCGATAATATTCCTTTCTTCATTGAAAAGGTAGTCTCATCTGAAACAAGAGATTTATATCAAGCTCACTTTACAAGCAGAAAAAAAAGCCCAAAACCGTTCGAAACAAAAATGTCAGCAAATTTTTGATGTTAGAGGACAACAGTGGAACTTTTTCACTCGAGGAAGTGTTATTATGAATTATGGCCAGATGTGGCAACAACTTGCTGATGAATTTGTTTCTTACAAACACAGCTTTTCATTTACAAGACATTAGGGATTGGAGTCCGTCATTAAATGCATCTGTTGAATATGAATATATTTTCTTAGCAAAACTGCTGTAATAGTCCCAGTTCAGCTTTTCACAACATCTGAATCGATGTCTGAACCAAAAGGTTTGATTTACATCTGAATCTCCTTGACCGTCCAAATGTATTTTTGTACAGGTTCAAACACGATGAACATCTCAATGGAAACTACCACAACTCCGACATGTAACATCACCATTACGCTAGGAAATAAATTGATGCCCTTTGATGTTTTATTACATGTCTTCCAATTCCTGTTTGGGCTTCCTACACACTCCTACATTGTGTGGATTATTGTCACAAGCAGAGGAACAGGAATTGCATCCGAATTCTTCACTCTGAACATCTCAGTTTGTGAGATTATTTTCTGTCTGCGCTCATTGATTTCTGTAATGCTTAACACATTCCCATGGCTCTGGGACATTGTGGTTTCTTTGTCTGGATTCGTCATTACCAGTCGTTTGTTTCAGTGTCTGATCTGTGTTGAGCGTTACCTGGCAGTGGTTCATCCTGTAACATTTCTGAAGTTCAAACCTCTCAGATACAGAGTTGCATGTTCTATTTTGATCTGGATTATGATTGCTTTCTTCTGTGTTCTTTCTTTGCTTATAAAGGACTGTTTGACACACATTTTTACATACTTGTACATATTACAGTTCTTAGTCTTTCTCTCCATAAACCTGTTCTGCTGTGTGGCTGTTCTCAGAGCTCTGAAGCAGTCAGGACCAGGAGAGAGAGGGAGAAAGAAAGAAGAGGAAAACCATGTGAAGAGAAGAGCGTTTAATCTAATTTTAATAACTACTGTGACTTTACTGATCACATATGTTCCAAGTTTATTTGTGGCATTGCAACATATTCTGCTAATACAGACAATCCCAGAACTGGATTCATTAAGCTTCACATGTTTCATGCTGCCTGGTTTTGTGCAACCTTTAATCTATATTCACAGGTTCGGCAAACTGCCCTTCTGTAGGTTTTGGTAGGCGCATAACCCTTTTAATTTATAACCATACTATTTTAAAAGCACTGGAAAAAAAGTGGCAGGTGAAAAACAGATGTCACAATATGTCATGTTTTTCTCAGGATAAAAAACAACAAATGTCCTGTGTTCTGATTTCCTTGATGTCAATCTTCTCATTATGAAAATGTTGGCTAACAGGTGTGAACAGACATATACAGATACTAACACAAATGTTATACTGAATAATAAAACTATTTTATTTATTTATTCTTAATTATTTGTCTATGTATAAAGTATATAAAGACCTATAGTATCCTGCTATTATCATGTAAATAAGAAGTATGTTTTTATATGCTTATTTATCCCCAAAAAAATTATATAAATAAAACTTTTGCTTACCTCATACTTTTTGTTTGTTTGTGGTTTTGCATATTCATTTGAATAACAATGCTATATACTTGTGTGATTATATTTACTCAGTAAAAATGGCAAGAAAGATTATATTCATGAAAAATAAAAAAAAATATATCTATCTATATATATAAGTGATTTTTTTTTTCTTTGAGAATAAGCATTTGAAACTAGCATGAAAATTCAATTTAAAACGTAATTAAATTAAATGTGGCATGCAGTGACATACTGCTCCCTGTAGGGTGTATCAAACAGCCACATATGAGACAGTAATGCCATCAGACTTTCATCACAGAACTTTCTTGGAGTGCTTTTCCTTTTACTTTTTATACTTTAATACATTCTAATTAATGATATCAGTATCAGATGCTGTGTCAAAGATGGCTGTGTACGACATTTGTTTTTGTCATTTTCATGCTAAATTAAATTATGATAAATTTGTGATTTTATATTGTAGCTGGATATTTTGTTTTCTGTCTTATATTCCTTGTTTTTGTTCAGGTTAAATCAAGGGCAGTTGTATGACGAACATCTGAAATGAAACTGCTAGATCTCCAACAAATGAAGCAAATGAAGCATGTAACATAACCTACTTTGTATTATAACAATGCACCATATTATTTAGTACTACATGTCATAAATATCCTGTTTAGTCTTCCTACACACTCTTATATTCTGTGGCTTATTGTCAAAGGGATAGAAAGGGGGATTGCATCTGAATTCTTCACTCAACAACATCTCTGTCTGTGAGATTATTCTATGTCTGCGCTCATTCAGTTCTGTGCTTGCCCATGTGTTTCCAAAGCTGTGGTACGTTAGAATGTTTTTGTCAGGATTTGTCTTCACTTCCCGTTTCTTTCAGTGTCTGATGTGTGTTGAGTGTTACCTGGCAGTGGTTCAACCTGTAACCTTTCTGAAGTTCAAACCTCTCAGATACAGAGTTGCATGCTCTATTGTTACAGTACCTGGATATTGATCATTATATGTAATGTGTTTTCGCTGCATTTTGTAAACCCGTGTTTTATGCACGTTTTTAAATGCCTGTACCTGGTACACTTCACAGTTTTCCTCGCCATAAACCTGTTCTGCTGTTCGGCTGTTCTCAGAGCTCTGAAGAAGCCTGGGCCTGGAGAGAGAGAGATGAAGAAAATTACATAAAGAGAAGAGCGTTTCTTATCATTCTAATAACTACTGTGATTTTAGTAATCATGTATGCTCCCAATACAATCACATCATTACAATATATTCTATCAATACCTGCTAGCCGTGTGCTGGAATCACTGAGTCTTACATGTTTCTTTCTGGCTGGATTTGTGCAGCCTCTTCTCTTTCATTCACAGGGTTGGCAAACAACCTTTCTATAGGTTTCTATAGTTGATTTAACCCTTTTCATGAATAACTTAGTTTTTAAATAATTTAAGAATTAATTACATAACATATTCATTGATTGTATACACTAATAAAAACAATTTCCCTGTGCTCTGATTTTCATACAGCTGCCATGAAATTTGTCAACCTTCTCTCTATGATATTCATTAATACATCTTATGAAAATGTGTTGGTGTGTAAATGTCTGTATGTTGTTCATTGAAATGGTATTGTAAAAGCTATCGAATCAGATTTATAAATAAAAGTTACATTACAATCTGAAATATTACTGTGGTTATTAAATATGTTTGCAGAATTAATTTAATTCTATATCAGTAACCCTGCTGAACATTACATTGTTCACAAAAAAATTATGTATTACAGTCCTATGTAAAGCATTAGCTCATGAAGTAAAGCATGGTGCAAGCAATGCCAAATTTGCATGGAATAATAAAACGGACATACAACATATCCAGTGTTATAGATTCTGTGTGAGAACTGCACTGATCACTGATGCACTGAAGACAGCCGTACATTTCTGTTGAGAGAGTGGAGAAATTTGACTTTTAATATCGGTAACCAATTATCTTTCTTACTTTTTTTTACTTTTTTTTAGAATCACCACATTAAATATGATTTTGTAAAAATGTTAGATCTATAGTCAGATTACATATCTTAACATGATTATATGCTGAATTTGCTAGAACTGTGTAAACAATATAATATAATTTACATTATTTATAACAGTATTAGACTAATATTTAACCAATACATTCTATTTAATGAAACCTTAATATCAGATGCTGAGTCAAAATGTTCACAAAAAAAAAATCTATCTTTTTCCATTAAATTAAAAGTTTGATTAATCATTTGTTTTACATTGTAGATTTATATTTTGTTTTCTGCGGATTAAAGGCTGATTCTATTCCTTATTTTTGTTCAGGTGACTGTAAAGACAGCTGGATGAAGAACATCTCAAATGAAACTGCTGCACATCCAATAAATGAAGCATGCGACATAATCAATTTGTCCAGATATTATAATGCACCATACGATCTTGTACTTCATACCATCAATATCCTGTTTAGTCTTCCTACACACTCTTATATTCTGTGGCTTATTTTTAAAGGGACAGGAAAAGGAATTGCATCTGAATTCTTCACTTTAAACATCTCTGTCTGTGAGATTATTCTATGTCTGCGCTCATTCAGTTCTGTGCTTGGCAATGTATATCCAAAGCTCTGGAGTGTTATGATGTTTTTGTCAGGATTTGTCTTCACTGCCCGTTTCTTTCAGTGTCTGATCTGTGTTGAGCGTTACCTGGCAGTGGTTCATCCTGTAACCTTTTTGAAGTTCAAACATCTCAGATACAAAGCGGCATGCTCCATTGTTACCTGGATCATGATTATTGCATGTTGTGTGTTTTCGCTGCAATTTGTAAACCCGTGTTTTATGCACGTTTTTAAATGCCTGTACCTGGTACACTTCACAGTTTTCCTCGCCATAAACCTGTTCTGCTGTTTGGCTGTTCTCAGAGCTCTGAAGAAGCCTGGACCTGGAGAGAGAGGGAGAGAGAGAGATGAAGAAAATCATATAAAGAGAAGAGCATTTCTGATCATTCTAATAACTACTGTGACTTTAGTAGTCACTTATGTCCCCAGTTCAATCACAGCATTACAATATATTCTATCAATACCTGCTAGCCGTGTGCTGGAATCACTGAGTCTTACATGTTTCTTTCTGGCTGGATTTGTGCAACCTCTTCTCTTCATTCGCAGGGTTGGCAAACTGTCTTTCTGTAGGTCACTATAACTGATCTAACCCTTTTTGTTGATAACTCATATCTTGAAAAATTAAAGAAATACATTACTTGTTGATTGTGTATGTATACAAATAAAAACAATTGCCAAGTTAAAATAGCCAAGTTAAAATTCACAATAGAGTTACAGTAGCATTAGGTTCAATATTAGAGTTGTTATAGTCATTAAAAGGGGTAGATATATCAAAGAACAGTTCCAAATACGCTACTGGAAGCACGTCAGAGACAACTTCAAACTTCAGTTTTACAACCTCAACTTCAACTTCAGTTTTACAACCTCACTTCATCGTCTGCTTTATATTTATAGCTTATCAATCCCTCAATTATCTACAGTGGGCTACAGCTAGCCTAATCTAAAACATACTGAAAGATATAAAAATGATTCATTTCAAACAATGCAACGGTTTACATTTTCTAAATTTAATATTAATTGTCTGTCTCAAATGTCACAACAGATCTTTTAAAGACTCTACCTATATTATATAGCGATAATTGCTTCATTAATTATAAGGCTAAACTGTAGGCCCATATTTAGGAGACAATCTTACGACTATAAACACGACTATAAACATTTATATGACATCCTATTCACACACTGTACACTTTCAAAAAGCTTCATAAGTTAAACAAAAACTATTTTGATGTTCTAAAGCTTACATCAAAACAGAATAATGCTGTATACTTCCCTCTGCTGGGAATTTGCAGTAACTACTCCAAAGGCCACTTTTCTGATGAAAGAATGAAAAACAGAGATATAGCTGTGTGTAATATATATATATATATATATATATATATATATATATATATATATATATATATATATATATTTATATATACATTGATCATATAGTCACTTTAATGTCTTTTATATTTATCTCAACATGACACTATTAAAACATTATTTATTACTTGTAAGCACACAAAATAGATTGCAATGTTGTATGATTTTAATCTTGAAATCATGAGTTTTCCTAACTCCTACCAAATACAACTTGCTGTAGAACAACATATATATATATAAATATGTATGTATATATATATATTCTGTATAAAGAGTTTCAAGTCATTACATGTGACAGTGCAGTTAAGTGCTCGTGGTATGTGGGCTGTCAAAAAGATTTGTGACTCATAATCCAATCACATTCATTGTTCTGTACTAAGCCTTGCTTGTGGTCACAAGAGTTGTGTGCATGTGCTGTTGTAATGCAGACTGCTACAGATTACTGTTTATTAGTGCACTTAGGGTTACATCTTGGGGGGTCTTACAGCAGTGAGGGTGTGCTCTTTTGTTCCAGCCATATGTGCCGGTTTTGAAGTCCCAATTTAGGGGGTGACGATTAGTGTTCTGGTGGTGAATGTAACTCATTGTAATTTCAGTGCATCTTAATCTTATTAAAGTTCCATATGGAGACAAATATCCTGAGCTCATGAGTAACCCAAATTAAACAAATTAATAGCATTTTTCTGTTTAGGTTACTGCACCATTTACAGTACGTAGTGTGTCAACTTAAACACATCATCCCTAAATAGTGATGAATCATGGAAAATATTATATCATATATCAAATGTCTTCTTTTTTTCATTATATAGGTAACATTAATGTTTCTGTAGTACATATATTATGACAAAAACTGAAATGTAAACATTACACAGCCAGACTCAATGACAAAGCATGATGCAACAAGCCACAATCCTGGTTTCTCAAACCTGCCGAACATAAAGATCGGATTTGCTGAGCCATTTAAATGCCCACATCCAGTATAGCTTGTAACCAATCAGATACTTGACCATTTTATCCACTTAAATCAGCACTCATCAGGATTACATCATTCACAAGTTCAACCCAGTATGTTGTTACATTTCATTTTGCTGAAAAACAACAACTGTATTTTGGGCTTATGCCACTTGTACTACTGAAAAATTATGGGAAACAATGGGGAGACAAGTGGTGATCAAGGAATGATTTGATTTTGGGTCACATGCGGTCGTACAAGGTCCACGAGATCACGTCTCCAACGCTAATGGTTTTAAATTTAAAATGTATCTACAATTCTAACACGATTTAGGCTTTAGAGCTGAAACACATGCTTTAAAGATCAGAATAAACACAGGTATTTCGTTAGTATCTCACAAGTCCATACAGTACAAGAACCACTAAAGCACATCTTAGAGTATTGAGTTAAAGTAATCATTCTGGCAAAAATTAACGCTCTGTCATTAACTCACCCCAAGTTCATCCAAACTTGTAAGACGTCCTTTTTTTCTGTGGAATAGGAGAAGTTTAGTGTACTCTCCAAGCTCCTTTCTTCCATTCTTCCATTTAATAGAGGCTCAGGCTGTCAAGCTCCAAAAAGAACTATGCTAGATATACATGCTATGTATATGAATGAATGTGAGAAACTTCTGTCCATATCTCAAGGCCAGAATTGACACACTGTCCCAAGCTCGAAAGTCAGCTTCCGGTCAAATGTGCAGAAACATTTAGAGATAGAACACTACATGCTATTCCTGGATCAGAGAACAAAACAGAGTAAAAAAAAATCCTCTGATAAACACAATGTGTGATGAGTCAAAAAATGCAGGAAATTGGAGTGCGTTTTGTAATCTGTAAATCTTGTGGGGTAAACTTTACAAGAGCTTCTGCAGACACATTCATACATTTAAATCACATTGCATGAAAATAAGGATTATTTATTATTATTATTATTATTATTATTTATTTAGTAGGCATTACATTAGGATCATTATTTTTATATTGTGAAAATGGTTAACTGTGCATTATGTTCACATATTTAATGATTGCTTTATTTTAAATGGCTGCACTGAAAAAAAATACTTAACAAGAAGCTTAGGGAACTTGTTTCAAAACATAAAAAAAAAAGTCAAACAAAAAAAAAAATTCTCACAGCACGCACCAATAACATCTTACATCACAGTGACCTGCAGAAACACAACAGGAGTAACAATAGAAAATGAACCCAAACAAAACCATGCTTTGGGCTTTCTCTGTGTGTTTGTGTGTGTGTTTTGATTTTTATTAATTGGCTTTGAGTCAAACTCTTTGAATCATCAATAAGGAGCAGTGCAATCCAAATATTCTCTGTAATATTTTAGATGATTCAGAGGCTGGTGTTGGTTCAACAAGTTGCATACAGTAGCTCATAAAAACAGGTCGTTATTGGTTTAGGAAGTATAAAGAAATGCAGCCGAATGACTAATGCCAATGGAGTGTGTGATTGCTGAACTCAGCAGGATAAAAGATCTCACCAGCTCATTATACACTGTTGGAAAAAGTCAGCAGGGAATCACTTAGGAAAGGTTTTTTGATTGTCTTGATATGTGAAAGAAAATATCCAGCTGGGTTAAGTGTTTTCTAGCAAAACAAATTCTGAATTACCAACATTACATGATGGTGGTTAACCTTACATGACCCTTCATTGTCTGATGTCCACCTGTTTATATTGCCTCTAGAAAGATGTTCCTAAAAGACTTAGAAAATAGCAAATAAAATTATGCACTAATTATAAAAAGTCTAATTATAGGTACAATACATTTTAGATATAATCATATTTTATTTGTAGTTTAAAAAATACATTTAGGAATAAAAATCCCATACATGAATCAGCTAACTTAACTTATACATTTAGAAACTGATTATACATTACACAATTAATAAAAAATAAAAAAACAGCAAATAAAACTTTGAATTAAATGTAAAAAAAGTTCAGTAGAAAAACTTTCTTTTTTTTTTTTACAACCTAAGGATTTTTGTACAATGAATGACATTTATAAATGAATATAGCATGAAAAAATGCAAAAGATATAATAGTTTTCTAACCACACACACAAAAATATAAATAATAAAAATATAAATAATATATATATATATTAATGTGATTATGTTTTGTTGGTTTTGAGTTTGCCCACAAATACAAGCATTTGCTTTTATATACCGGTAATTGACTTTTATACTTTTTATATTATGAAATCATATTGTCCATATGCTAACCCTCACAGAAACCTTTTATGCATCTTTCTGTCATTACATTAAGCTGTTTTCCTTGTTATTATGGCGGGAAAAAAAAGAAAAGAAAAAAAGAAGAACAAAGATTTTTATCCTTGAGGACATCCCTGGATGTTTTGTCTGATTTACTAATGTTCTAGAGACAGTTTTGTTCCTATGTGTATCACACACACACACACACACAGAGGAATCCTGGTGCTGAAGTCCACTTCTGGTTTCCCTCGACTCCCCTCCCATCTCTGGGTGATTAGTGTGGTAAACCGCAGCAGGATTGGATGAGAGAGTTAGTCTCATTACTGCTTGTACAATGAGCCACTGCTCTCAGCATGACCACTCCGATGCTGGACAGAGGAACTTTATAAGAACTACACGACCTGATGCTTATAGGAATTAAAAGACTGAGCAGAATTTCAACAGAGCAGACTTCGAGATCATACAGGGATGTTTCATGTTCCCCAAGAGGGTTTAATTTGAAGGTTGCTCCACTATGAAGGATTCAAATAGGCATTAGGCTTAAAGGACTTCTAGTTTGGTTTGCTTGGATTGTTTCACATCACCATGGAGATAAGGAAAGTGCATCTGAAATGCCCCGGGACAGTTTTACTGACCATGATGATGTTCAAATGGGGTGAGTTTTCTCTCTTTCTCAATACCATACAGAAATAAATCACAGGGGGAAAAGAAGATATAATATTTTATAAACATACATTTTCATAAATACATATTTTATATGGCAATCCTGAACAACACGTGGTTAAAAAAAAAATTATTACATGCTAAAAAAAATTCTCTGTGTATGGGACATTGATCATTAAAAGCTGTTGAGAATAGAAATAGAATATAATGTCTTGCTGATATTTGGTCCTTTAGAAGTGTTTAATTCTGAGACAGGCCGAGTTTTATCGTATACATACGTATATGCTAGAGTCAAGAGCAACAGGCTGAATGTTGTGTGTGGCTCTATTACCTCTTTTTTTGTCAAATTTTTGCAATAAGGTAAATCAAGGCAAATGCGCGTGCTTTTATCCACACTATATAAACAAAAATGTTATTAATAATTGTTCTATAATAATACTTTATCTAGAGACCAGAATGTGATATAAAAGGAGTGATGGGCTCTTTTGACTTGTACCAGTAAGCAGCCACCTAGCAACCTCTCAGAACTCCCTAGTAACCACCCAACACTCTAGTGTTCTAGTAAAAAATTTATATGTTTATGATTTGAAAGAAGAACACTTTGTTACCGTTTACAAGATAAAATATTTTTATTTCTTAAAAATTAAGGTTTTTGGTATCTATTGTTCCATGAAGATCAATGGAACATTTCCATTCCACAAAAAGGTTCTTTACATTAATTAAATGTTCTTCCCAATTAGCATAAAAAGAAAAATGCATTTTTTTAAACTCTTTACTGAAAGGTTGTTTGAGGAACCAAGATAGTTCTACACTCTTAAAAATGAAGGTTCCGAAAGGGGATTTTCACAGCGATGCCATAGAAGAACCAGTTTCTGATTCCTTAAAGATCCTTTCAGTTAAAAGTTCTTAAAAGAACCATATTTTCTAAGAGCTAAGAATATTTCAATAATCTAAAAAGTCTCACGTCTTCTGGTTTACTTTTGTTTTATGCTTGATCTCTTTTATGCTGACACAAATTCCTGGCACTCTTTTTTTAGCATTAGTGTTGTGTTGTGGTCATTTTCGGTTATCTGGCCCTCCCAAAGATGTGCACTGGAGTGTTACTTGCATCCCTCCTCCTGTCTAATGTGGATATAAATGGTGCATGCTACAGACGGGAGTATATGGGGGAGGTTACTCATCTATTGTCCCTCCTTCCATCCACCCAGTCCGATTCTGCCTCGCTCTCAGAACGCTGTCTGGAAAAAACTGAAAAACTTTGGGGGGTGGGTTCCATTGTGTCCTGTTGCCATGACACCAGGGCTGAGTCATTTTGACGTTGTGTGCGGGTGGGATCTGTGTTAAGCACTTTTAACGAGCTCTGTTTGCTTTTGCGTCCTGTAGGCTTAACGCTCTTTCATCTGACTGCACAGCCAAGCTGTCTCTGAGCATTTAACTCTATGATGATCATATCCAGGGAATATTTCAGTGGAGAGTGACAAATCTAGAGTTTTGATTCTAAAATATTAACAGAAGCCTCTCTGAAGATAGATAGATAGATAGATATATAGAAATAAACAGTACATATAATTGTCTGTTAGCATTCTGATCATGTAAGTGCAAACTTTTCTATTTTTTACACAACACATATTAAAATCAATTTTGAGATAAATATTATTAAGTTTTACGGGGATAAACATTCAGTTAAATGAAATGCAGAAACAAACAGCATGCTAATATCGTTAAATATCTAGCCATCCAGGTCTCAAGTGTGGAATGGGATTTACAAACAATGCATCTGTAGTGTATTTGAATTGAATAATGGGAGTCAATGGGGAAACTGAACAAGAGGAACAGTGGGTGAAACTGGTCTGGTGTTCTGACTGAGCTGATAGTTCATGTCAAATCACGCATGCAAATGTGACATCAGGCGCTTAGGAAACGAGGGGGGATCCTGGAATTCACATGACTTTTTCAATGAAAATGTCTACAATGGACCCTGCCCCCAACTCTAATCCCAACAAGAACACAGTGAGGGAAGAATAAATTCACACGACACAGTCCACCGCAGTCTCACAGTCAAGTTTCAAATTCTATCTAAAAAAATATATATTTTCCCGTTTAGACTTGCACACTATTCATTTACTAACTTCTTTTTTTTTATAAATAGAAAACAAACACTAACTTCTCTATATTTGTTTTCTTCTTATTTATTATGCAATTAACTAAAGCAAAAATGGCCTCTAACAATAGCTTGCTCTATTTCTATTCTATCTGTTTTCTTTTTACTTATTATATGATAAAAAAACTTGTTATGTGTACTTTGTTCAGCTAACTGAGACTTGTTATGGCACTTGCATACCATTGCTCTTTTGCTGATTTTGATTGCTTCCATTGTCCTAATTTGTTTTATCCAAGATGCTTTAGATAAAAGCAACTGCGAAATAACTAAATGTGTGTGTGTGTGTGTGTGTGTGTGTGTGTGTGTGTGTGTGTGTGTGTGTGTGTGTGTATATTTGCATATTTGTCACACTTCATCAGACCAATTTTTTGGTTACACAAAGATAATCCCAAGTAAATACAAAATGCAGTTTTTAAATGATGACTTAATTTATTAAGGGAAAAAAAGCTTTCCAAACCTACCTGGCCCTATATGAAAAATGAATTGTCCCCTCCAATTAAATCATGAAAGAATTCACACATTCGTTTAGAAAGTCGAGTTAAATTAAACTAGCCACACCCAGGCCTGATTACTGCCAGACCAGATCGCTTAAATAGAACCTTTCTGACAAAGTGAAGCATGCTTAAAGAGAACCACATCATGCAACAATCTAAAGAAATTCAAGAACAGATTAGAAAAAAAATAGTTGACCTGTATCAGTCTGGAAAGGGTTATAAAGCCATTTCTAAGACTTTGGGACTGCAGCAAACCACGGTCAGAGCCATTATCCACAAATGGAGAAAACTTGGATCAGTGGCAGGCCAACCAAAATTACTCCAAGAGCACAATGGCGACTCATCTATGAGATCATAAAAGAACCCAGAACCACATCTCAAGAGCTGCAGGCCTTACTTGCCTCAGGTCAGTGTTCATGATTCAATAATAAGAAAGAGACCGGGCAAAAACAGCATCCATGGGAGAGTTCCATGGCAAAAGCCACTGCTGACCAAAAAGAACACAAAGGCTCGTCTCACGTTTGCCAAAAAATCTTGATTATCCCCAAGACTTTTGGGCAATTATTCTGTGGACTGATGCGACAAAAGTTAAACTTTTTGGAAGGTGTGTGACCCATTACATCTAGCGAAAAAAACAACACAGGATTTCATAAAAAGAACATCATAGCAACAGTCAAACATAGTGGTGGTATTGTGATGGTCTGGGGCTGCTTCAGGACGTGGACAATTTATCATAATTGATGGAACCATGAATTCTGCACTCTATCAGAAAATCCTGAAGGAGAATGTCCTTTCAGTTCAGTTTGTGAATTCAAGCACACTCGGGTTATGCAGCAGGACAATGATCCCAAACACACCAGCAAGTCCACCTCTGAATGGCTGAAGAACAACAAAATCAAGGTTTCAGAGAGGCTAAGTCAAAGTCTGGACTTTTTTCAAATTGAGATGCTGTGGCATGACCTTAAACAGTCCATTCATGCTCCAAAACCCTCCAATGTGGCTAAATTAAAACAATTCTGCAAAGAAGAGTGGGCCAAAATTCCTCCACAGCAATGTGAAAGACTCATTGCCAGTTATCACAAACGCTTGATTGCAGATGTTCCAGAAAAGGGTGGCACAACCATTTATTAGATTTAGGGGGCAATTACTTCTTCACATATGGCCAGGTAGGTTTGGACAGCTTTATACTATATAAAAATACTTAAAAGCATCACCTATAAAGTCTTAAAGGTTAAAACTTCGTGCCTTAGGTCTAGGAGCACTGGGGAATAAAGCTAATTAGAGTCTGAGTCTAAAGCTAATGTCAAAGATTTGCTAAGTCGGAGTTCATGTTGGTACTAACAACAGCTATTAATATCTTATATTCACTACGAGTCAAAACATGACTTATATTTAGTCTGAAAAGTTCAATTCTTAATCTCAGAACTCTTATTTTTAGGTTCACATGGAAGAATTAAGCATGCATACAGACAGACAAACACTTGAAATGGCTCTCCTGCGTCTGTGAAAATAAACAGAACACAGGTTATCACAGTGTCCTGTCACACATCACACACACGTCCCACTCACTCTCACTCTCTCTGTAACCTGTCCACTCCTCTACTCCATATCTCTGGACAGATGCATATTAAGTGAGTGTAATCTCATACAGATCTGACTGGGCCATTAATCCTGTGACAAATTTCACATCCATTGTAGAGACAGTCTAGGGCTCTTAACTACAAGATCCATACAGTGTGTTACACGGTTATTATTGTTGAGTAAATGAAACTACAATACAACCAGAAAAAATAATAATAATAATTTTACATCACAATTAAGACTTTTTTCCTCACAATTTAGAGTTTATTTCTCAAAATTTAGTCGGAAAAAATCAAAAACTCAAAGACTTGAGAGAAAAAAATAGATTTGAATTCTAAATTAACTAATTCTGACCTTTTTTCATTGAATTTGGAGTTGTTGTTGTTGTTTTTTTCTTCTGAAAACGTCATTATATAAGATATAATTTTATATGAAATATAAACTCAGAATTGTGAGGGAAAAAAGTGTGTATTGTGTGAGATCCAGATTTTTATTATTATTATTATAATATAGAGGAAATGGGCTTCCATATAAAATATACATTAATTGAAATAAAACAATACAGACACACAGGGGTAAATTATACAGTATATAAACAAACTGAAATAAACATTATTAATATAATATAAAATATAAAAATACGCAAAATATAAAAACAAAAACTAATTAAAAATATATATATTCACAAAGCTATAATAGTATTTATAATATAATTTATACTGAAATTATCACTATTGTGTGTTATTGTTGCTAATTTATTTTTACTTAAAGCAACACTATGGAAGTGTTGGCACTCTAGAGGTTAATAAATAGAACTGCACGCATCCCGCGGATGAACATTCTAACCCTAGCTACTTCTCCAAGTTTATGTCTATGGCGATTCACGCAGGTATGTGTTACTCTGCAGCGGTGGCGACCCGAACAGGCTGCAATAGTCCAAAAATAATCACTTACTATAAGTGTACCGTACCGATTTGTGACAAGACAAAAAAGTCGGTTTGGTAGATTAATTTATGATGTACACGCTATATTATATACATTTTGCAAATTTTGAACACACATAAAGATGTGTTTCCCCAACTGACCCCTCTTAAACATTCTGTAACCCCTTTAAATTGTAAAATTAACCTGTCACACCCCCTCACAGCAGGAAGTTAGACACAAGCTGGGATGATTGACAGTGATGTAAACTAAAGGGGAGGAGTTTCGCTTGATTGACAGCCAGTATCAGTGCTCTAGCTCTTAGAACAGAACCTGCATGGCTAACATTCTTCCAGTGCTCTTGCACAGATAACCATTAAACAGTGACACACATGGAGAAAGATACAGTGCTCAAGACAGATGTCAGGAGAATGGGATGCCAGAGACTCAGATCTCTGTGAAACCTCAGTGTTAAAGTCTGGGTAATCAGACCCACTACAGCCTGTCTCCACCTGGAGCCTATATGTGTCACATTTGGCTGCTATCCACATTCCAGCAAGATCACAGTTAAGAATATGTGTAAGAATGGGACATGACCAGATGAAAAGATGACAAGCTGCTATTGTTGGCAGTCTGATAAACGTAGTAGCAGCAATGTAGTGGATATTACATATTACACAGAGAGTAATATTGTGTAATATTATTACACCTTAAAATAACTGATTTATATTTTAATATATTTAATCTTCATGGTGATGATCCATCAGAAATCATTCTATTATAATGATTTGCTGCTCAAGAAATGTTTCTTTAAAATATATTGTCTTTAATTGTTATATTTTTTTAAAATTCAATAATATTTATTTGTGTGTGTGTGTGTGTGTGTGTGTGTGTGTGAGACCCTGGACCACAAAGATTCTTAAGAGTCAATTTATTGAAATTGAGTCTTATTCCTCTTCTGAAAGCTGAATAAATAAGTTTTTTATTGGTGTACAGGTTGGACAATATTTGGCCGAGATACAACTATTTGAAAATATGGAATCTGAAAGTGCAAAAAATTCAAAACACTGAGAAAATCGTCTTTGAAGTAGTCCAAATGAATTCTTATCAATGCATATTATCAAAAATTAAGTTTTGATATATTTATGAGAGGAATTGTACAAAATATCTTCATGAAACATGGTCTTTACTTAATTTCCTAAAGATTTTTTGAAAAAAATTTTTTTTTTGCTAATTTTGTCCCAAACAATGTTTTTTTTTTTTTTTGGCTATAGCTAAAAAATATACCCCAGCGACTTAAGACCGGTTTTGTGGTCCAGGGTCACATATACACAAACACACACAGACACACACACACACTCACGTTTGTTTTTGTGAAAATTGGGGACATCCCATAGACCCTACACCAAACCCTAACCCTCACAGGAAACTTTTTGCATTTTTACTTTCTCAAAAAAACTCATTCTGTATGGTTTATAAGCGTTTTGAAAAATGGGGACATGGGTTATGTCCTCATAAGTCACCATCTCCTTGTAATACCTGTGTCATACCCATGTCATTATAGAGAGTGGTGTCCTGATATGTCACAAAAACAAGAGCACACACTTAATTTCCTAAAGATTTTTGGAATACTTTTTTTTTTTTTTGATAATTTGTCCCATACTATGTTTTTTTTTTTTTGGCTATAGCTAAAAAATATACCCCAGCGACTTAAGGCCGGTTTTGTGGTCCAGGGTCACATATACACACACACACACACACATATTATATATATATATATATATATATATATATATATATATGCAATTACATGAAGAAACAGAACAAACTGAGAAGGATGAAATCCAGAAAAACTGGCAAGGTCCCCAAGATGCTTTAAGAAACCTACCTGCAAAGCCACCCTAAAGCGTAGCATAGCCACCCTAAAACAATGAAACAATGCACAAGTGCACCTATGGCAAAAGCTGCTTTAAAAGCAAAGGATGGTCACACCAAATGTTAATTTAATTTACTTAATAGAAGTTATATAATAAAGAAAATCTATTTATGACATTATTTTGACAGCATCCTCATTTTACAACATTTATACACAAGTACCTAAAGCTTTCAACAGTACTGTAGTTTTGCAGGTAGGTGTCTTGAAGCATCTTGGAGATGTTGCCACAGTTCTTCTGGATCTGTTTAAGTTTGTTCTGTTTCTTCATGTGATTATTAGACAGACTGGATAATCAGTTTGGGTCAGATCTCTGTGGAGCACTGGCTGCTGTCAGACTCCTTGTTCAAACAAAAATCTCCCTGGATTATTACAATTAATGGCAAAATTTATGTTTGGATATGTAAACTGATATTACAGGCTATAGCAAAAGATAGAAATAGCTGACTTCTATTAGTGTTCTAATAATTTTGGCCACCTCAATATAGTGTCTATTAACAGTTATCATCTAACACGTGGTTATGCTAATGTAAAATGGCCACTCTCTGTAATCTCTTTTAAAACAAAGTGGCAGAGGACTGTATCCTAAGGTAACAAATGCTGGCTTAGTAGTGTAGACTAACCTAAAGCTGTCCTGTTTTACACACACCAGTCTGAGAGGATTACGGTCAGCTCAGTACGTGAAGACACTGGCCTACTTGCTCTCTCTGATGGTACGCACATCTAATAGACTTTAAATAGTCTATTCACTGGCTGTAAAAGATGGAAAGAGCAAAACATTCATTCTAAACTGAATGGTGATGATATTCAAGGCGTCCAGAAATACTCTGAAAGTCAGTGTTTAAGCACACGTTTGTGTGAGCGTACATAAGCTAAATGAGGTACAGACAGTTTAATCCACTTTAATTTTCTGTTAACGAGCCGCACAATTTACAGGTTAACAGAGGGCAGAGCAGAAAGCAGATAATCAGTGTCCTTCAGTTTCAGGAAGGAGAGAATTTGAGAGAGATAAAGTAAAAAAGGAAACTAAAGAAGTCACTTTGTTTATGTGTGCCGACTGGATGATTGTGATTGACATCATTATGTGTCATCTAGATCAGTGACCGATCATGTCTATGACAGAGTGAGCTGGTAAATCTTCTTTACTTATCAGACTATACTGACAGGAAATGACAGGAGGGTTAAAGAGATCCAAGACAGTAAGAACGACAGAAAATAAATGGAAAGGAGGATAGAGAATAGGTGGATCTGGGGTCACAGAGGTCAGCATCTCTTCGTCTCAGGGCAAAATTAGCTTAGAAGTAACTATAGAAACTGAGACCCACTGCAGTGGTCACTTGCTGGGTCAGTCTGTGTGGAGCTTGTTTTCCCAGGCCGGGGGAGGGGAATCAATGCTAGTCAGGGTGTCAGACGTATCTGCATCCTACACAGTTTATAGACATGTACTAAAATCAAAGTATTTAAAATCAAAACGAATTTTGAGGTTTTGGCCCACTTTCTTGCATGAACTGCAGAAATGTCTATATGGGAGGGAAGAAGCAATTACTCTTAAGTTCCACTTCTCTGCATGTTTGTTTTGTTCACTTTAAGATCTTTGTGTAAGCCACATGTCCATTCTTAGATCAATGTGAGTGATTTCACACTAAGATCAGTGTGTAAGCTTTCAGTTGTGTTGTGTAAGAACAGTCTGTGTGTTCTGAGACCGATAAGATGTTTCTGTTCTAAAAGTAACACGTCCATGCTGATTAAAGTGTCTGGGCAAACACATTAGGTCCAAAAGTCTGTAACTGAAAATCCTAAATTCGAAATATAATTTAAACCTGGAAAGAAATAATGATTTAGTATAAATAAATAGTATAAATAAATATATGTGTGTATATATATATATATATATATATATATATATATATATATATATATATATATATATATATTGATTAATTTTCACTAGTGTTATCAGACTTTTGGACTTGTTTCCTCTAGCGCAAAAAAAAAAGTGTGGGGGGACAGCTACAAATAAAAAAAATGAAAAATGAAAACACAAACAAATATTGATTTGTAAAGTTCAGGAAATAAGACTATATCAGGAAACTGCAACAAACTGTACCAAAACACATTAGCAGCTACTGATTACAGCCATGCAACCAGTTAAAAAAATTGAATAATGGATATTTTTCAAGATATTTTCTGGGGGCTATTTTGGCCTGTGCCAATGTCTGGGACAATGGAGAAATAATATAATCAATATTGATAGCATGGTGAAACGTTTCCAGTTCTGATGTGACCTTCAATGAAACAAAAAAAAAAGTTTAAGAATCAAGTTGTACCATTTTGGGGACATTTGGTTCCAACAATCATAGTAAAAGCTGAAACACACACATACTATATAACCTCCTTCAGTGCTTCACCTTATTTCCACAAAAAACACTGCTCCATTCCTGCTACACTGCCCTGCTAAACTCTCAATGCTCAACATGCACACACAGACAGATACACACACACACACACACAGCACCTCATTCCTTCTGCCCATTCATTAATATCTTCCGCTTGAATGAATATTTGGGATGAAGGTCTGATCAAAGCCACATTGATGGGGCCAGGGCAGCAAAGTGGTTTAGAAAAGGTGGGGGAGTGGAGTTTAGGGGAATGAGGGGCCCCACAAGGGTTAAGGATGGGTGGGCCACATTAATGGATCCAAGTTGGACGAGTGGTGGGGGTTGAGGGTCGAGGTCATGCAGATAACAGGAATTTGAAATGACTCAAAGAGCTCTCATGCGATTGGCCGATTTGTACAAGAAAATCCCCATGAATGCGCCGTACCGCACTCAATCACAAACAAAATATCTGACTTGCAAACAGATAAGGTCACAACTTACAGGGGATCTCTCAAATTTGATCTTTTAGTTCAAGGTCTGAAGTAGATTTTTAAAGACTTGTTAGGACTGAGAAATGTAAAAAATGCTGAACCTCACAAATAATCAACCTCACAGATGGACTTGGTAATGCTGACATTGTGGAGATTCTCTCTCTTTATTCCTCAGGCTCAGCCAGTCTTACCCAGGATTAAGGTTTGGGATCAACAGCTTGTTATTAACTGATGTCATTCTTACCTATGTCTTAGATGGTACATGTCTGTTTTCTATTATGCTATCATAGTAGTACAACAGAATCTTTACATTTAAAAATCTTTAAAAAAAGAAGTACAGAACTCACAATCAGTATGTATGAGTGATACAATGTGGTTGCTGGGTTGCTGTACTTTGCAAATTGTCTGCTAGACAGTTGCTTACTGGCCAAAACAAAGAAACCCGGCTTCAAGTTTCTATGACATTGTGGTCCCTAGATATGTTTTAATTTTCTGTTTTATTGCAAAGGCAAATAGGCAACTATCATGTTTCTGTGTGCCTAAAAAATAGTGGGACACTTCTCAACAAGCACACAATTTTAGGTACAGTATCTTTCTTGTCTGTAGGACAAATTGTGTAGGATGTTTAATATTTGGGTTTAGGGGCTTGTTCCGATTCTTAAGCACAAGTATGATCAAAGATTAAACACTTGAGCAAGCACCACAAATAATAAGATGAAAAATGACAACTGGTATTCACATTGGGTTAACTCAGATGTACCCAATCCTGGTCCTTGAGATCAACTTTCCTGCAAAGTTTAAACCCAACCCTGAATCAGCTGATTAAGATCTTCAGGAACACTTGAGAACTCAAGACAGTTGTAGGTGCAGTGTTGGAACTGAACTCTGCGAGTAGGTAGATCTTCAAGAACAGGATTGGGCACCCTTGGAGTAATGCATCACTAAGGGTTATTCATCTCTCTTTCTCCAGGTATATTCTGTTCCGGTTCATCTGACATGTGTGCATCTTCACCCTGTCAAAATGGGGCGACATGTGTGGATACAATGGACAACTATGTATGTTTATGTTCACGGGAAGGTGTGCGGTTCACTGGAAAGGACTGTGATGAGCTGTACAATGCTTGTGTGTTGGCTGAATGCGAAGGGTGTGAGACAGAACTTGGCATGGACCACTACACTTGTCCAGAGGACTTCAATGAGTGTGAAAGTGGACCATGTGTAGGTGCCCTCTCTGAGTGTGTAGATGAGCTGAATGGCTACAAATGTCTGTGCCCACCTGGTTTCGGAGGAGAGGACTGCAGTCATCACATTACAGACTGTATTGATGAACCCTGCCTCAACAATGGCACTTGTCGACGGGTAGTGGATGGATTTGAATGCACCTGTTCACAAGGTTTTCGTGGTGAGACCTGTGAAGAGAATGTGGATGATTGTGATTCACATCCTTGTCAGAATGGTGCAATCTGTGTGGATGGCACCAACAAGTATCACTGCTTCTGTGTACCTGGATACCAAGGACACAACTGTGAGATTGACATAAACGAGTGTGCATCACAGCCTTGTTGGAACAATGGAACTTGTATTAATGGAAAAGACCAGTACCTGTGTGAATGTCTGCTGGGATATACAGGTAATCTGTGTGGGTGTTTCACCATATTGTAACTGTAGTATTAACAGTCTAAAGAATTTGTGCTCAATCCCACTCCTGACAAGCCAATGTTCTGCAAAGTATAGCTCCAACATACTTACCTCAAAGTTTCTAGTAATCCTAAAGACCTCGACTGGCTGGTTCAAATGTGTTTAATCCTTCCAGAAGCAGGATTGGGTACTGCAGATCTACAAGGATATTCACACTGACAACAATTGCCAAATCATTATTAGTCATGTATTGTGTTCAAAATCTCTATAGGAGTAAACTGTGAGATGGAGATCGATGAATGCGAGTCAAATCCTTGCCAAAATGGAGCCACCTGTCATGACCTAGTGGGGCTGTACACCTGTGACTGTGTGCAGGGATTTGAAGGTTCTGACTGTGAAATCAATATCGATGAATGTAAGAGTGATCCCTGTCAGAATGGAGGAATCTGCTACGACCTCATCGATAGGTAAGGGAACTAAGAAATTAAGGGAATGCCCTAGTCATACAGATGGCGTGTCCAGCACTGCCAACTGTTTCAGCATTTACTCACTTTGTTAAAAATATATCTCCCTGTCTAAGTAGTTGGTCATTGGACAGAAAAATCTGCAATGCAGACCTGATTTTATGCTGATCCTTAAATGCATAAGACTATACATGTACTCACTGTCTGATTTGGTGTGTGTTTGAATGCAGTTTTAGGTGTGAATGTGAAGGCACTGGGTTTATGGGAGACCACTGTGAGGAGGATATTCTGGAGTGTGCATCACATCCTTGCCAACATGAAGCAACTTGTCTAGAGGGCATTAACCACTACAATTGTACCTGTTGGCCAGGTAGCTCTCCTTTTCCAAATATTGCACTCATGTCTTTAATATAACTTTGGAAAAATTCATAAATGATTTTGATGTGTGTGTATAGGTTTTGAAGGGGATAACTGTGAGGTTGATATAGATGAATGTGCTGATACTCCTTGTGAAAATGATGGTGAATGTTTTGAGAAGTCAAAACCAGAACACTGGGAAACAGACTGGGAGTTCACCTATGCCACAGCTGCAGGTTACACCTGTCAGTGCCAACCAGGATACACAGGTACTGGCAACATAAAAACAGTATAATGAAACAACAGATCATACAACAATACATCAATACATACAATACAACAGCTTTCATTTTAAAAACTTGTTCCTGAGTTGAGCCTAACTATGTTGTAGCCCAATATGTGATGAATGTCAAGGTTACTCAAATATTGATGCAATGTTTTACTTGAAAAGAGCATTGCCATGCTGTTTATTTGTTTTGTTTGTATGTTCTCCCCAGGTGAGAACTGCTCAGTGAACATAAATGAGTGTGTATCTGAGCCATGTCACAATGGAGGAAGCTGTGAGGACATGGTAAATGGATACAAATGTGTATGCCCGAAGGGTTTTGCAGGTTGGTGTTTGCATATGGGAAAGAGTTTGCATGTGTTTTTGTTTGTATTGTTAACTTTGTTATGTCTTTCTCAGGTGTAGAATGTGAGGTTAACATAGATGAGTGTGAGAGTGCCCCCTGCCTGAATGGAGGTGTATGTGAAGATGGAGTGGATGAATATAAGTGCCATTGTGCAGAAGCTGAGGAAGGTCTCTTGCCATGGGGGGGACCCCAATGCACTGTGCAGCTGCTTGGTTGCATTGACCATCCATGCCAAAATGATGCCACCTGTTTGCCATGGTTGAATGGAGAGCATAGACATACTTGTCTTTGTCCACCTGGATTCTATGGTGACGTATGTTCAACACCAACCACATTCTCCTTTTCCTCACCAAAGTTCTTTCTTATTGAAGTTCCAACACTCGAGCGCAGAAAGAGAGACATAGAAGAACAGGAACACCCCCTGGGGGTCCGCCTACGCTTCCGCACCACACTGCCTGATATGCTGCTGTTCTTTCGTGGCAATGCTGAGTTCTTCCTCTCTCTGGAGATTGTTGGGGGTGAACTGCGTGCAAAGGCAATATCAAAGGAGGGAGGGTCACTGGATGCAAAATTACCAGGGCTTGTAAGTGATGGAGATTGGCATGAGGCAGTGGTGAACATTGATGGATGGGATAAGGATATTAGACTTGTACTCCAAGTTAAAGGTCCAGGCTGTGACAATCAAGCATGCAAAGTTGAACACAAGCTACCAGATGGTCAAGAAAGTTTCTTGCAACGTGACAGCCTCACAAAGTTATATGTAGGGGGAGTACCAGAGGAGTACATGAAGCTCACCTTAAGTGGTCATGGATTTTTGGGTTGTATGGAGGACCTACTGGTGGATGGCCATACTGTTCTGCCACATGATCTTGGAGATAAAGAGGTGAGTGTAGAGTTGGGCTGCATAAAGACTGAATGGTGCGAGGTAGACCCAAATCCCTGCTCTCAACAAGGGCACTGCATCGACCTCTGGACGGGATACCACTGTGACTGTTATAGACCTCACTATGGTCATGACTGCAGCCAAGGTATGCATACACATATGCTCATACACTCAAACACTTTTCTCATGGTAATGTTTAGAGCTGCGCCATTAAACTCTAGTGCTGGACGGCATTTTTCCTGCTAAAGGCTAATTTATACTTCTGCGTCGAACCTACACCGTAGCCTACATATAGACACACATCCTAAACCATAGCCTACGCCGTAGCCTGACATGCATCTCTCAAAAAAATGAACAACGTGTCAATTCTATGCGGACTGCAAGTGCTGTGTCTTCTAGAATCCTTCCCTCCGTATGTACTTAAGTTTGTGTGTGCTTATGTGTACTTTAATATATTTTAATGTTACACCTTCTTATATTAAACAAAGAAAGAACAAGTGTCTTATCATTTATTATACTAAATAGCATTATACAATAGTAGTTGTCTGTGAAAAACAATGTTGATCTGCCGTGGTACAAGTCCTTCTGGAGATGGAAAGAATGCCATCTTCTCCTGTTCCGTTGTTGTCTCCTTTAGTGGTTTTAAATAATTATTTTTTAATTATATTAAATTATAAAATATAAATAATTGTTTATTTGCCGCCGTCATGGCTATAATGTTTCTCCGATGAGCCGCTTGTTCTTCAGCTTCTGTCATGGTACTGCGGATTACACCAGCAACATGCCCGTGGACACTGCAGACTAGTGGTTTGCATGTGTACTGCATGTCAACGCAGACAATGACGCAGAACTATAAATGAAAACTGATGCTTAGCCTATGGCGTAGATCCGACGCAGAAATATTAATCAGGCTTAAGTTTAGCTCTAACTTTTCTCATATTCCTGAATAAACTAATCAAGATGAGGGTTGGACAAGAACTCTGGAGAACAGTAGCCCTCCAGGACTGGAGTTGTGCTGTAGGGGAACTTATATAATAATAAAACATTGTCATGCTTGACTTTTTTTTCTCTATTTCTCTTTCTTCCACAGATTTCTCCTTTTGGACATTCGGTCATGAGAACTCGACTAGCTATCTTGCATTTGTACTGCTGTCTGATATTGGCAGGAACTTTAGTGTGTCATTCTTCCTACGATCTCTTAAATCAAGTGGATTATTATTTCAGCTGCGTAGGGCAGAGCGTCAGCAGACAGAGGATGATACTTATTTTACTATGTACCTGGAAATGGGCCAAGTAAAGGTGACCTCTGTGGTGGGGTCGCCCATCCTATCATCACCAGTGTTTGTCTGTAATGGAGAGAAACACATGCTTCAGATAGACATACAGGAGGGTCAGGTGTTCTTAAGGCATGGTGGATTGCATTACGGACTTGGCTCTCTACCTGACTTGGAAGTTCTGGAGGGAGATCTGGTGTATGTTGGTGGGTTTCCAAATGAAGAGGGTGCAGCTGACTGGGGGGGTCATTTTAAGGGATGCCTGCAGGATCTGAGACTGGACGATGTGCATCTGGATGTGGAAGTCTGGAATAGTACCCTCAGTGAAACTCTATTTATCTCCAGTGATGCAAAAAACGTGCTTCCTGGATGCATAAGTGATGATATATGCAAGGTATGTGGACATAAATATTGCTTTTATCCCATTAGATCCATTTACATTGATCACTACAGCTGTGTTTCTGGTTTGCAGGTGGAGCCTTGTTTAAATGGTGGAGAGTGCACAGTCACATGGAATGACTTTACTTGTTTCTGTCCATGGGATTTCACTGGAAAGAAATGTGAAACTCGGGTTTGGTGTGTCAGTGACCCATGCGTAAATGGTGGACACTGCGTGGATCTGCTGGACGGTTTTGAGTGTATGCTTATATTAAACATCCAGTTCATATTTAAGTTTCCTAAAGGTCCTATTAGCAAAATAATTAATTCAGAAATATAATATGTAAATGTTGATAATCAGGTAGTAAAAATAATTGTGTGTAAAAAACAGTAAATGGATATCATACGAAATTTTTTTTTGTTTTTACAGGCATTACTAATGCAACTTTTGACAACACACCCTTACACTACAGTGCTAAGGGATCTCTAGTTTACCCGGTGACCAACGTGACCATGGATCTCCGTACAAGACAGGAAAATGCTGTATTACTTCGTGCATGGAGAGGGGCAGAGATTCTACTGATTGGTCTTGTGGATTCAGCCATTCATGTGGAGCTCCAAACTGAGAACAGCGTGGAACCAGTGATATTCTCTGGACAGAGACAGATTGCAGATGGAAACTGGCATCACCTGCTGGTTGCCATGGCCAGTCCAGAACATGATGCATCGCAGTGGTTCATTTTGGTGGATGGCATCATTGATGGTAGCAGTGCACCGAAACTAGCTGGTAGTTTAAGATTTCTTAAAGATCTGTCAAGTGAAGTTGCACTGGCAGAGACCTACACAGGATGTCTAGGCACTGTCAGAGTGGGTGAGGTTTACCTTCCATTTGTAGACAATGCCAAATCACCCCAAACATCACGGTTTTGGCGACGACAGGATGAGCGTGTGCGTATAGGCTGCTTTGGTGCTTCAGTGTGCCACTCTCATCCCTGCAGACGTGGTGGTACTTGTATGGATCTCTTCAATACATTCGGCTGCCAGTGCCCATCAGGCTGGGAAGGGATCACCTGCGAGAAAGAAACAGATGAGTGTGTCTCAGGACCCTGTCTTCATGGCAAGTGCAAAGACAAGTTTAATGGGTTTGACTGCTTGTGTCACCCAGGATATGCTGGACCTACATGTTCAGAAAACATAGACGACTGTAAAGGATTGAAGTGTAAGAATGGGGGAACCTGTGTGGATGGAGTTAATGACTTCACCTGTATCTGTCCACCTAAGTACAGCGGAACAAGTTGTCAGTGAGTTCCTACAGATCACACTCACCTAGACTTGACTCAGTGGTAACTTACAATACATATGCCTTTCAACAAAGAACAGGAGTAAGAATGTGGTCTTCAGAAATACAACTGCAAACCCGGTTCAATCTGAAAAAAATATAAGATTATTGTTACTGGAGTTTGAATGAACCAGTAATATTTATGTTTTGGGGGTTTATCCATTTATTTGTTTGTGTTGTTGTGCATCAGGTATAACTTCCCTCCTTTAAAGTGTGAACTGGATGTTGAATGTGAAAATGATGGCGTTTGTTATGACACTCAATGGGGGGCAAACTGCACCTGCCCCCCAGGATTCACAGGAGACAGGTGGAATTAACACTTATATCACTGACCATTAGAAATAAATTGAATATACAAGTATATTAATATAGATGACTAAATGCATATGTGTTTGTTTAAATATTTATTTCCACAGATGTGAGAAAGAAATTGATGAGTGTGCATCTAGCCCATGTCTAAACGGTGGATCATGTCTGGATCAGCTGAACCGGTTTCAATGTTTGTGTCCAGCAGGATTCAGTGGCCAATTCTGTAAAACAAAAGTAAGTAAACACTGAGTAAAATAATAAGCATACAATTTAGGAGTGGAAATGAGAATGCAAACTAGTACAGTAGTGCTGAGTGTTACTTTTTTCTTTTCTTTTTTTTACTTGCCACGATAACAATTTGAATCTCACTCTGCAGAAACAGGCTCAGCGAGAACATATACCATGGTTTGCAATAGCGGTTCCACTGGCATGTGGCTGTATCCTCTTGGTGGCCATTGGACTCATTTTTATGTTGATGACAGCACGCAGGAAGCGGCAATCTGAAGGAACTTATTCCCCAAGCCATCAGGAGATTGCTGGTGCACGCCTGGAGATGGATAGCATGCTGAAAGTACCACCTGAAGAGCGACTAATTTGAACACACAAACAGATGTGGATAAAGGGGCTCTAATATTATCTGTGTGACTCTGGAACTACACTAGAACTTTCCAAGACCTTGTGGTATTGAAGAGCCACAGTGAGAAGCAAGTGACGCATCATGAAGATGTATGGTAATAAAAGTGAAAGAGGAAAAACATGAAGGCATTAAATATGATTGATCTTTTGTGGAGACCTAAACCTTTGGAATTTAACCAGCAACTCTCTCAAATGTAGTTGAACTTGGTGATTATTTACCTCATGGCATTGTTAAGCCCGGAATGGCTTTGACAAATACTGCAAAGAGACAGAAATAAGAGTTTACATTCTTCCCAGAGCATTTAAAATCTTTAATCAATTCCTCTCAAAGATAAGCACTGTAGTGCTAATGAAGGAGTGCGCATCATTTTGGAAAAATAAAAAATATAATAATAAATCCGCAGCATTTGAATGTACAAGGTATGTTTGTAGCAAGACTATGAACTAGCTACTATTCCTGCTGTAGGTTACACTGGATATGATAATCAACACTGAGGAATGTGGCTTAAATTCATGCCAATGTGAACAATTATCCATTAGCATTTTCAAGGGTGGAAAACTACTGAAACTATTTACCATTTTGAAGTAATGCATTTTCTTAAAAGAAAAGCTGGGCATTGCTGCTTTGCATAATTCATTGCATTGTTGCGTTCACATTGAGTCAGAATTACCCCAATTATGTTTTCCTGAATACTAAAAGCTATTTACGTCTTTGCTGAACACACAATCACAAGTTTGTAAGAAATAACAGAAAAACCTTAGAATTTTGAACTGGAAAATGCTCTGGCTTTATTGACTGTTGTTACATCATGAATAAACAAGAAAAACACTACAAGTAATGGTAGTGATGTAGCAATCTCAGCACACATTTGTCTGAAATGCTATTTTATTTTAGCCAATAACCTGCACTATGGGTGGAGTCGCAAGACAAACAGCTTTAAGCTGAATCTGAGCAAAAATAGTATTAGCAAAAAAGGAATTACGGCAATTCCGACAAAATGTGAACGCAATTTTTTTTTTATTCTGTGTGAGACCATTATAGGAAAAACTGTGAATGTTACTGTTTGACAATCACTGCACTTGACATTTTTAGGAATGTGTTCATACTACTAAAGATAAACAAACACCACCACTGTTTATACAAACTTACCTCTGCATACACATGCAAATATGATCTCATGAGCGGCGAAATAATATTCTGCCTGTGTGTGAAGATGAAATAAGAGATGAGAGATAAACATAAGAACAAATCCTTGCTGATGTCTAAATGCTGTAAAAACTGAGTGTATATATATATTGTAAATTGTGGCTATATTTCCTTTTCTTTTCTTTTTTGTCGCTTATCAGTCAGACTTTCTTCAAATGCATGCATAGGATTTACTAAAACTAAACAGTAAAGTGTAAGCTACAACATTTTAGGAATATATTTTTGAATGTGTAAATGTGCAAAGATGGTTTAATAAACATTTTTGTGTTTGAATGTTTAAAAGGAGTTACAGCTAAAATAATTAGAAAAAGTCATGTGCATTTTAACATGTTAAACTGACAGCCCTAGAAAAATATCACAATATGTGCAGGAATACTGGGAAAGAGAACAGTTAAAAATAAATGAAAAAATGTGAGCAAAACAAAATCTCAAAATCACCACTTTCACATGAATATACTGTGTGTTTTTTAATTATGGCAAAGACGAATAATAACATCCAAATAATAACTAAAAAATAAAAAAAAAAGTGCAAGATGATAATAACAGGACATGAGTTCACATTAGGATACATTCCAAGAGAAAATTGTATTTTACACATCAGAAACACATCTCGACAGTTCCACCTTGCTGAGAGCCGCACTCTCCTACCATTCAAGCTGAGAATCCTCAAAGCATCCTGTCAAAATAGGTCCTACAATGAATGTTAAATCCATGCCAGACATATTTCAAAACCTCTTTTACCAAGACATAGTAGGTTATAATGTGACACTTTTCAGCTGGAATACAGAATACAATCACATTCAGTGATGGGCTCAATGACTGCTGTGTAATGATGTCATCTACAATACTTCACCCAGAACAACTTTTAAAACTAAACATGTTTGGATGTCTTGTCAGTTAAGTCACTCTGTATGGGAAAAAAATATGACAACTTCAGCTCATCTGACGATTTCCTAAAAAAAAAAAGCATACTGTTTCTGCTGCAGTTAAATGTGTAGGTATTTTTAACAGAATACTTAGCAAATGTTTTTTGTCAATTAAAAAAAATGATGGTGTATTGGCTTCCATTGCCACTGAAATTTTGTTTTAAACTTTCAGTATAGATTACTGACCAAGGACAGCGTAACCCCAATCACATTTCAACCTAACAGCTGATGTGAAATATAAAAATCATATCGTTAACATCAATGCCAAATTTGAACCCAAACATTGGAACAACCCATGCAGTAAGACTAGGAATACACAACAAATCTCTCACCACAAACAGCTCTGAATTTACACACACAACGCACACACGCTCTCATTTAAGGCCAAATTCGAAAGGTGATATAAATGGATAAACTAACAGAAAACGAGATCTTCTAACAGCTCTACAGGGTGGACAGAGATGTTCAAGAACACTTTAATAACACAAATAACATTGTTTCAAATCTTTAAATACAGCAATAAAACCAGAGAAGAAGAGACAAAAGTTCACTCCCTGATGTTCCCTGACATGGACGAAGACATGTTTCTTTTGGATTTGAGTGTTTGGTTGTACAATTCTTTTCCAGATTTACACAAACAGTGTTCTCCTACATGCAAGTCTCAGACAAAAATATAGCAAAAAATGGCATGAAACAAAGATCCTCCAACACTGATTGTGTCTAGTGCTGAACCAAACCCAGAAAACAGGCACAGTCTATGACAAAAAACAGCTGTTAGAGTTAGGATTCATTTGAACACACTTTATAGCAGTATGTATGTTTAAAAGGCGCAAAAAGGTTTAGAATAAATACCCATAATGCAGAGTGCATGGCAGTAGCAGATTAGATGGACAGGGTAGTGCTTAAAAGAAGGGTGGTGACTGGTTGCTTTATGAATGCTGTAATACTATCATGTGATGCTCAGAATAAAACGAGAACTTCAACATCGAATCAAAGCAAGTGGACAATTAGCATCTAAATTAAACTATTTTGAAACCTTAAGACACATTTTAATACTTTTGGACTGACACGCAGAGATCAAAACTAGAGGTAAAGCCAGTACCAGTGAGGGCGTTCACCGTGTATTTAACCTAAAAACACACTCGTGATTGGTTTACCTACTGAAAGTTACACATTTTTTTGGGTCAAAAATTAATGCATCAAATGCATACATCTGACTTCAGACCTCTAGGGGGCAGTGTTGTGTTTTACAGGGCTTTTTAATCTGACCCATTCTGAGCACTACCATTCAGCTTCACTTTATCACACTCTATACACTAAACAGTGAGTAGTATATAGCTTCTACTAGGGCACGATATCTAGTGCCGTATGAATTATTGTATGCTGTATGTAATGTAGAGCAAAGTGCAGTAGTGTTTGATGTGTAGTATGCCATCTACTAGGGATTAGCAAATATTTGTATTCAAGTGCATTATAAATGCCAATTTAACAATCATTTGTAGAAGTTCACACAAGAAATTGGATGTTAGGGTGTAACGATTTGAATTAATATGAGTGTAGGGTTAAAAAACAAGCTTCTTATTAAAACAGTACTGATTGTTAAGAGGATGTGCAATTGCCGTTATAAACGCAACAATGGCAGTCTAATCGCTAATGTAGGACTTGGGTCATATTACTGTGTGGTATCTTTAGTGTTGTCGTCTGATCCCTATGGAAATCTAGACTGCTAGCTACAGAAAATACAGTGTTATCCTACTAATATGGTTTTTCAGTGTTAAACTTGCTGCTATTGGCACAACACCGTTCATCCGGATGCTATGGGAAATACATCATTAGCATATGTATGCATAAGGCTAATTGTGTGAGATAGGCGCAAAAAAAAAAAAGCACAATACACTCTGAGAGGGAAAATGTCCAACAGTGCTTTCAGGCCACTTGGGGGCACAATCTTAAATACCCACTGGCTCCAAATGTTCAGTTCCTCACTGTTTGGTAGCAGCCATAGAGGAAAGATGTGGGGACAGCTAGTCAAACGTTTCCCACCTTCTTCGCAAATCATCTACCTTCTTTTTGGGGGGCGTGGTCGTTACAGTTGGTGTGGTTGCCATAGTAAGAAGGTCACCGAATGGGTCACGGGGTTCATCTGTAGAGACTTGTGCAGGCTGGGCCAGAGTAGTAGGAGCAGGTGAGTCCAAGAGGGTTGAAAGTGAGCCGCTACTGCTGGAGGATGGAGGAACACGTCCAGCTGGCCATGCCCCTCCAGTTGGGGTCATACCCACGGCAGATGTCTGACCGAAAACTGAGAATGGGTGGGCAGAAGTGGGAAAGTAGTTGGCACCCGGGGGAGGCATGTAGGCTGGGGCAAAAGGGTTTCCTGGGACAACAGGACTATAGTGCCTTTGTGGCTGGTACTGGGGTGGTTGAGTAAAGGGGTTCAGTGATACTGGAGGGGGCAAGGTGGGCAGGTTTGGGGGGTTGGGTCGAGGAGGTATAGGGGGTTTAGTAATGGCCTTTGTGGCCTCATTCTTCGTTGCTCCGCACAGAGGGTCCAACAAGCTAAGCAAGTCCTGTCCCTCATTCGGCTCGCTGGGCTTCAACAAGTCCGCCTGAGTTTGTGATTGGGAGTGAGGAGACATGTTCAGTGCTTGCCGAAACTCTTGCCCTCCAGCAGACACTCCCTCCTTTTCACTGGCCTGTTTAACCCCGCGCAGCAGGGTCACAGCAGGCGCCAGAACTGCACCCGGTTCAGGTGTTTTTCGACCTTGGGGACGAGGGATTGTGATACAAGCCCCTTCGGTCTTCTCTCCACTGGGATTTAAACTCTCTCTGCTAGGTGGCGGGGCCTCTGGGGGTTCCAAGGGTGGCATAGAGAGAGGTCTCTCCCAGGAAGGTGACTCTTGGCCAAGCAACGTGGACGGGTCTTCTCTTTGGCTCCAGAGCTTGCTGTATGGATTGGTGGTTTTAAGACCAGGTAGTGTGCGCGTGCGCTCACCAGAAGTAAGATCCATCCGCTGGAGAACAAACAATTATAACAGGTTTTAAGATAGATAAAGGCCATATACACTGATAAATTTGGTTGCTTTGGACTGCTTAAAATGCTGTTTGCACACCTAGAGTTTGTTTGCTTGAAGTGACAACTGTAATCAATTCCTAAAAGATGACAAAACGTTGCTATGGTTCTCAACCTAATTTTCAGTTTGGCAGAGTCTCCTATATTCCCCAAAAGTGGAACAATAATTTAAGACAGCATTTCTCAAACCTGATTCATGCATTTTCTCTGATCAGATAGCTATCCAACTGTGAAAAGACCAGTTGTAAATGCCCTCCAAAACACTTTAAAGAGGGATTTAAATCCGATCACTTAAATCACTTCATGATGTGGTCTGGTCCGCATTCCAGATGAAATGAGCAGCAGAAGCTGAGTATCTCTTCAGCAAATGAAAGTAAATCAAAGACGGTCATCTTTATTAAAAGTAGCGAGATTAACTTATCTTTCCAGTGCTGATGCCACACTCTCTCCTGTTGTGGTCTTTGATCCTGAAATTACCTGTTAATGAATAAAATAGCATAAAATGCAGCACATATCTGTTGCTTACATTGAGGTGAAATCCATTAAATTTGCATATAGCACAGGAATTGAGGATCAGATTTGTAACCATTTTGCGGAGACACATTTATGTGGTCAAGTGTAAATGGAACCACTTTAATAAATCAGATAGCTATGTGATCAGCGAAAATGCACTTAGTGACCAGGTGTAAATAGATCCAAAGAGTTCAAAAATGTGTACTTTTGATGTGGCTTCAGGAACAAAGTTGGAAAACACTGATTTATGGGATTCTCTTGTGCATTAAATTGTGGCTGTCACTCCCAAAACTTTGCAGCACGATCTAACCTGGTAGTTGAAGTTGACATGTTGTGGGTCTGCTCGAAGCTCCTCCAAACTTCTGGCGGAACTGAGTGTAGAGTGTGTGCTGTGAGAAGGTTTTGTGGTATTTGTGGTTTCTGTATATTCTGACACCCCCTGCTGACTACGGAAGGCATCCTGCAACAGGCTCAGGTCAGAGAACTTGTCTAGCACAGGTGTGGATGGAGCAGTGTTACCTTGGAAGCGCTCCCCAACCTCCTCACCTTCTTCCACAAGCTCTGCCTCTTTCAGAGACCTGTATGGCTGGGGCCTAAGTCACATATGCAAACAAAAACACATCCACGCACATCCACGCCACAAAACACACACAAACAAGCACACGGACGCACAATTATAATTTTCATGTTAGATGAAGAGCTGTTGAAATGGGCAGATTTGATCAACAACAATCTAAATCACTTAAGATAAATAAGCGGTTGCATTTCTCAGACTAAGACATCACATTCATTAAATCTAGCCATGCAATGAAACTAATTTAAGCAGAAACAAAAGCAAATCTAGCTTGCCACAGCTAAACTAAATACTATGTCATACAGCAGCCCCAAAAAGACACTTGAGACACTTGAAAATGACGTTGTCATTGCATTAGATAACATATCGCCCTCTGGGCCTGATCCAGGACTAAACACTGCTGTATTCTTGATTATATGCAGAACTTCAATAGCGCAAACTAGAGAAATCTAGAGATGACAAAAGTTTGGACAAGAAGTTTGTTAGTTTTAAGTACTTTGTCAATGGAGACTAAACACGCTGGCCCATTCTGTATTACATGCCTATGCACGAAGTTCAACTAAAGGAACACTGGTAGAAGATTAGGGGGCCAAGAACCAAGCCCTGGGGTATCTCTATGTACAGTCGATACACTTTATGCTGACAAATTGGTTCTACATTACTATAGATTAGTTCCAGAACTACAATGTGTTTTGAACAGTATCAGTATATTTAATACTTGGTTTGGTATTTTGTAACCTAATGCAGTGAAATCTTTACACTTTTTAGTGTGTCCAAATACTTTTTGCGGGCACAGTATGTAAAAAAGCCATAAAATATTCACTTTTAAGGGGTCATATGATGCCATTTAAATTTTTCTTTTATTCTTTGGAGTGTTAGAAGCTCTTGGTTAGTTGCAAAGACTTATGTCTCTTCGCTCTGGCTGGACAGGGCATAACAATATGTTAAGGGGCGTAAGATTTCTGTCACATACAGTACAGACCAAAAGTTTGGACACACCTTCTCATTCAAAGAGTTTTCTTTATTTTCATGACTATGAAAATTGTAGAGTCACACTGAAGGCATCAAGGGCTATTTGACCAAGAAGGAGAGTGATGGGGTGCTGCGCCAGATGACCTGGCCTCCACAGTCACCGGACCTGAACCCAATCGAGATGGTTTAGGGGTGAGCTGGACCGCAGACTGAAGGCAAAAGTGCCAACAAGTGCTAAGCATCTCTCGGGGAACTCCTTCAAGACTGTTGGAAGACCATTTCAGGTGACTACCTCTTGAAGCTCATCAAGAGGATGCCAAGAGTGTGCAAAGCAGTAATCAAAGCAAAAGGTGGCTACTTTGAAGAACCTAAAATATGACATATTTTCAGTTGTTTCACACTTTTTTGTTATGTATATAATTCCACATGTGTTAATTCATAGTGTTGATGCCTTCAGTGTGAATCTACAATTTTCATAGTCATGAAAATAAAGAAAACTCTTTGAATGAGAAGGTGTGTCCAAACTTTTGGTCTGTACTGTACTTGAGGTATTTGGCCAATCACAACGTACTGGATATCTGGCCAATCAGCGTACACCTCGCTTTTCAAACCGAGCGTTTCAGAAGGCGGGGCATAGAGGAGAAACACTAATTTACAGTATGTTTAAAATAATGTATTTTTTTTACCTTAAACCACATAAACAGATTTCATTACACCAAATACACAAAATAATGTAATTTTTAGCAGCATCATATGACCCCTTTAAGACTAATGGACATTAGATAAATCAAGGATGAAAACCACTTGAACAGAGACCATTCAAAAGGAGCAGAAAGCAGTAAGTGTTCAGGAAAAACAGCAATGGAGTCGTCATCCTGAGACAGCTCGTCACCCGAAGAATCCTCGCACAGAAACACTGTATAGTGACGGGTTGGACGCATGTAACTACAGCGTCAACACGCATGCATACAGAGATGCACAGCAGCAACAAAAAAACAAAGCATAAACAAATTGGCAAAGACAAAGAGAGCCAAGTATCAGAGTATCACACACAAACACAAATCACAAAAACGGCCATCCCAGTGTGAAAGAGAAAACACAAGAGTGAAGGAGAAAAAGAAAGAGTAAGTGAGACATGCAATCACACAATCAAAACCACAACATTTTTACTGTGCTGATTTGTAAGTGATAGATATTTGAGGGATAATGTATAGCCTAAAACTATAAAAAATATCAAACTAACAAAAACATAAAATAAAACATAAATATTGAAAACACTGAATGAAAAAAAATTTTTTTTTGCAACAAACTAAAAAAAAGTTTTGGTGAGTTTATGTAGGTTTAAGGACTAAAATTGCTAGCTGAAATAAACTGAAACTTTAAAATACACTGAAAATATTTAATTAAAAAAAAAATCAAATGGCAAAAGTACATAAAATCACTAAACATTAAATTCTAATTAAAACTTGAAAACTGCTAAATCAAATTATTATTAAGTAAATAAAATTTACTATTTTAAAAAGTATAAAATAAAACTTGTTCTCAGCCACTATTGCAAAGAAAACAAGAACAGCAAACAGGTGCAAAGTAGAAGCATCTTGTATAAAGCCGAAGGAGTTTATTTTCCAATAATATCTGCTGGCTCTACATTATCCCACTTATTACACTGATATTAATCTAATAAATAAAGGAAATATATTTGATTTTTTTTAAAAAATCATAATATTTATTTAAAATTGGCTTAAGTATTCTGTGAAAACAGTTCATTACAAAATAAACAATCTGACTAACAACGAGAGAAACACTGATACAATAATACTGTATTATCTTTATATACTACCAATCTGCAAAACAAGTTACTTTTTTCCTGAACAATTTAGTCAGCACGCATAGCTACAAATTATCATGTCATCCTCTATTTTAATTTCACTCATCCAGATCTTTGTGTATCTACCTGTTCACGATTTTTCTGAATGGACAAATATAAAGTTAGCTATAGCTGGCATTGAACAATAAAATCTGACCAATGCCATGAATGTGAAGTGAAATGCTCCCTAGATAGAAACACAAAGACCATTGTCAATTTGTTTGTGTTTTGCAATTACATGTGAGAAAGGATCTTACTGTTCAGGGCTTCCTTCTATGCCAATGTTACTTCGCGGTCTCTTTGGCACCAGAGGCCGAGGAGGTCGAACCTGCAAACATACAAACACAGGTTTTTTTTAAATGGTATACCAATGTTTTAAAAAGTTCTGGATTTGTTAAATCCTTGTAGATATCACTGCAGTCACTGTTAATTCAGAAGTCAATCGCTCCTATTAGACAGCAATTATCAGAGGTCAAGATCCTGTCAAATGTAAACAGAAATGCGGTATATAAGACCTGAAGAGTGGCAGACAGAATAAAGCACCCTTTAAACCGAACGAAAAAAGTTTGTGAGGTAAAAGAGTAAGTGCAAACACACGACAACCTCATTCATGTGTGGGTGATCACACAGGCATGTAAATACACACACATACATGCACACGAACAGTATCCTGTCAGAACACACAAATATAACACACTCCAGTGCAGCAGCCAGGGCAGAGCAGAATATTTGAGCTCAGGGTGACAGGTCAGAGGTCAGGGATGAGAGTGCTGTACTCACTGGTCGTGTGCTGCGATGTAGTTTGGAGGGATCGGGGGGAGGGGGGCGTTGTGGCCGAGGGGGCCGTGGGGAACGTGACTGCTCAGTCTGGTCCAAACATGCATACATACACACACACTTTTATCTGTGATGACTTCTTTCGCAGTTGCTAAAATACTAATTACTACATCCATGTCAACCAACCTTCCATCTGAAATAGGCATGTAGCGATATCAAAGCTACATCATCACAATAATAGCTGAAGCTTTTATCAGATATTGAAATACATTACATTAAAAAAAATTACATACATTAAAAACAGGTTGAAAAAGATGAGCAAACTTTACTGCTAGCCTCCTAATTACAAGTTTAACAGTGTATTCAAATAACACAAATAACTTACCAGTAAATACAGTAAAACAATACAGAATAAAAATGTCAAAAGTAAACAAATGTTTCAATCTGATTGAAGTACAAAAGAGGACATCCAGAAAAACATTACAATAAAGAATCAAAACATTTCCAGATAATATCATGACATCTTTTCTAGGCTGGTCTTTACCCCATATTAAAATGTCTGAGTGTAAACAAAGCGTTTAAAAATAAAAATTCTGATTTCATTGTTGATAAACACCATAGCGAATACACAAATCTGAATAGCTATAACATGTAAATACTCTTTGTTTGTCTTTCTTTCTTGAAAGTTGCGCATCACGGTGTTCTAAATTTTGTATAATTGTAAAACAAATTTTATAAAAAATATAATATAAACCTGTAATTATTAAGCTATTTTGAAGTTGCCACAATTATAATACATGTCCATTACAGTGATATACTACATCAGTTGAAATCAACAATTTACACTACATTAATGCTCTTCGTCAAAACTTTGTAATTTCCAAATCAGTTATATAATACCCCACACCCACCTGTCCAAAGTGAACTGTGATTGGACGTCTCTGGTCCCAGGTGAGGGAGTCTTTGCTGTGTGTGGAGGGTAGGTGGGTGGAGCCAGGCTCTTCTGAGTAACCATTCTCTGTAAGCTCCTGCAATTAAATACACAGTTGCTTGCACATTATAAAAAATTGCATGTACATACAGAATGTTAATGCAAAAATTATGAATAATTGTGTTTGTGTGCACGTGATTATATGTGCACCTTTTGTTTGAGTCTGCTCTTAACTTCTTTGATGCCCATCTTGGCATGGTCTTTGGCCTGTAGAGAAAACATGAGGCGATCCCTTAAACAGGCAGCACAGAGAAATTTCTCATAGAAAGAGTGAAAACAACTGAAGAAACTCTCTCACAGACAAATCTAGAGTTCACTCACACATAGAGAACTGAGAAAGAAAGTGTTTACACATGGATACTTACAAATTTGTAAACTGTCTTCATCGCAGGATTTGCCTTTGTCTTCACTGTGTTTAAGATGGCCCCACTGCCCTTCTGTATGTCAAAGGTGAAAAAGACATCATCAGACTGAGGTAAAATGCTCATAAGTAAATACACAAAGAATCAGTTCAAATCAGCCTCTCCAGCGAACATAAAAAAAAAAGAAATTTCACCTTCACTGTGAAAAGCCACTGATATGTCTTATCACTGCCTGTAACATAAATATTGAACATTCACAGAGAAGAGTGAATGTAAAAACAGTAATAACACAAAATTACATAAATTTTTAGCTTTAAGGTAAATATTAACAAATTAAAAGTCTCTTACCAGCATATTCTCCCATATTGATCTCCTCCTCAAACTGATCGCTGAACCCTTCACCAGAGTTCAACAGCTCCAGACGCCCGTCTATAAACTGCAAACACACACATTAAACCAATGATCTTTATGTAGGTGTCACATGAAAGGGACTACTGTAATGCTTAATAAAATAAACGTGATTTTCCATTTAAAATAAGCTATACAAGAGGTTAGCCAAAGTTGACAAAAGCTCTAAAATTGCCATGTAAAGCAGTATTATTTACATACTATTTTAATATTAATATGCGTGAAAAGTACTAGAAACACTGGTAATAAAAGAAAACAGCTGCTGTTCTATAAAACAAATGATAAACTTAAGTGTATAGAGTAAAAGAATGAATATTTATTTAAAGCTGTATTTATAATTAGCTTTATATAAAACAATAAAATATATATTGTATGATCTTATTTAGATGTTTTGTGTAATACCTGTTTAAAGAACTGTAGCTGTATAGCGTTCTGTAGAAACTGTCTCATTGTGCTGGATCGGTGTGTGATGAACGTTTCCTCACTGAATGTAATTGGCTCCTCCTGAACACATGGACACATGGGAAGTCAAAAACATGTCAACCAGAGCATTTATATTCACAAAGCCACATGGACCGTCCACTAGGGGACACTGTCTCACAGTCATCCTGCAGATTCTTTCATGGTCGGCTTAACATTTACTTCATCAAATGCTCAGAGCCAACATTTATGAGCCTGAACTTCATTCAAAACCATAAGCATATAAATACTTCAAACTCTCTCTCACCGGTTCAATGTGTAGCGCGTTCCTGTAACTGCCAAACAGAGCTGCCTGCGCCTTCAGAAACGCTCTGGCTACTCCATCTCCTGTCGTCGAGGAAACTTTTCTTAGGCGGTTCTTTAAAGATGAAACCTACAACACACGTATATCACTTGCTGCAACCTTCGCAAACATATTTCTATATCAGATCATCACTGACATATCGAAATCAACACCATGATCGGAAACCAGGTCAGACTTTCTGGAGATCAGAGCAGGTCGTGTTTATGCTTATTGACTCACCACATCATTAGGAAGGCTTTGCAGGTCGTCAAACGGTGTTTCAAGAGTGTTTGTGTCTACATTGAGAAGTACCACATCATCTAAAGCCATACCTCGCACCTTCTGTTACGACAACACACACAAACACAGACACACACAAAACATTCTAAATACAGCCTAGAAGTCTGCTACACTAAAACAAGTAACTCAATACAACAGCACTGTGATTTAAATATGAATATGCAGGTAAGGTAAAATAAAAGAAAGCAATCAGTCACCTCCATAAGACTGGAATGCACTCCGATGAGGTATGGCATTGGAGCACTAACAAAAAAAAAACAATAGTTCAGTACAGTTTCTGCCTTTTAAAATGTATTTCATATATTATATTATATATATGTGGTTCTTCTCAAAAGTTCTGAAACATTATGCTGAGCAAAGCTGCATTTATTCAATAAAAATACAGTAAAAACAGTAATGTTGTGAGATATTACAATATGAAATATATTTGAATTCTTTTTTTAAATATTTTAAGAACAAGTTAATAATAATATTTCATGTGTTTATGTTTATTGTTAATTTGACGCCATATCAACAGTATTTAAATATTTTTCCAATATAACTTTGATACATTGTTTACAATTATTTTAAAAATATTGTCTTAAAAAAAACATACAAAAATACTTATACAAAGTACAAAACAATTTAATAACAAAGTAATTTCTAATATCATTTGAAATGGAAATTCTATTAGAAAACAAAATCAAGAATAAATAAATTGGTTTCTCTTGCCTTTTCAATAAATATGAATGAGTAAGCCCCAAGAGACTGATTTTAAAATATATATTTATTTTTTTTAATGAATTTAATAAAACCATTCGTAAATATACTAAATCCTCCTAAATGTGCCAAATAATGCCTTTTTTATAATATAAAAATTAAGGTCAAGTAATTAGCTACTTAATTTGAAAAGAATATAAATATGAAGTTCTTAACAAGTATGTGTGTGTAAATGTGTATGTGTGCACGTGTGTGTGCGTGTGTGTGTGTGTGTGTGCGCGCACTCACCAGCAGTAGTCTATTATGTGCTGTGGCAGGACTGGAATGTAAACATGCTGCCAGTACATGGGATACAACATGGCTGCCGCACCATGAACACATGCGGTTAACTGAGAGGAAGAATAAGGTTTATTAATACCTCTAAAATGAGTAAACAACCAACCAACAATAAAGAGAGAGATAATGGTAGAGATGTTACTCACAGTGCTCAGCTTGCTGCAGCTAATGAGGATTCGCCTTTCGTACAGCATGCTAGCGTACAGGTGCAGCATGTTATTCACATCCACTGCTACGAAATACTCTGTCAGATTTCTCTGCAAATACATAAAAAGAAATCATATATCCTTCATATATACTTTTTTTATATCATATATACTTTTAATAAGTGTCAGTGTGTTGGATTGCTGAATTACCTTGGATTTTCCTAGGTAAATTTGACAATTTTCACAGTCCTTTTAAACATCTATTTACAGACGTCCTTAGCTAAAATTATAACTAGTCCCAACCAAATAATTTTGTATAAATCTGACTAACAAGGTCAATGTAATAAGTCAGACTTACATTTTCAGGTATACTGGGTAATTCCCTAGGATCAGGCACTGTGAAAAACAAATGCTAGAGAGAGAGAGAGAAATATATAATTAGCTTTATACAATAAATTAATTGTAATATGAAAATCATTTCTGATAAAGTGTTACTGTATATTACCACACTCAAATGAACAGGCACTCCAGGGTCAGGGATGGTTAACGTGTGAAGAGACTCTAACAACTCTCTCCATTGACTGTCCTGTTACACAAATACACCCAAATGAAAACAGCAAGTTTCATTTCAAATACAATACCAAATGCAAGTTTCAAAAATACTGTCCAGTACTTTAAATCTGAAGAATACTAACTTTGTCTGAGGGAAAATTGTAGATATTAAACCCATCCTTATTTATTTGCTTTTATTAAAAATAATTTCTTTACACAAAATGTAAAAAGTTATATTTCAGGGTCAGGTTAAAGTTTTTCAAGGTAATTGTAATTTTCAAATGAATGGAAAAGTATGAACTCAGCAAGAAATCCTCTTTTACACAGCTAAGTAAATGTTGTATGTGCATCACTGACCTGTCCTTTAGTTGTATAGTCTGCCAGGATATTCAGCAGCTTGTAAAACACCTCAAACCAGGGCAGGTAGCTGAACAGATATGTTTAGACTACAATTAGATTAAGCTGATCTAAAGTAGGTGGATGATGAAAACAGGCCAATATAACTTAATTTGTACTCTTAACCCCAGCAGTTTGTACCTGAGGATGCAGTGGCAGCTGTGAGCTCCCGATGAGAGCCGGCAGAAACCGAAGCGTTGTTTGCTCTCGATATCCGTCAGAACAAAAGTGAAGTTCTGCCCCACCTGGCCCACTGTCATACTGGAAGACCGGACAGGGTCAAAAACAAACTTTTGGTCAGAACATATAAATTTAAGGTTCAAGAGGTGCTGGAATCAAATGAAATTATGGTAACACTATCGTTTTTCGTAGAGCTGCTTTACAGCTGAATTGTGTATAATTGACAATTTTTAAGACTGAACTGAATCAACACTGAACTGGCTCAAGGTGCATAACAACATTAGACAGCAGTCAAGTCGAATTCTACGGTGCCCTTAAGGTGACTTGTTTGGTTTACTTAGTTTTGTCATGGCCACGAAATAATAACTTGTGAGAACGTGATAATATGTCGTGGCCACGAGATATTAATTTGTGGGAACGACATATTAACTCGTGGCCAGGAGATCATTTTGTCGAGGTAATGACATCCTTATGTCGTGGCCTCAAGATGCTATGTTGAGGGAACAACATCCATTTCTCGTGGCCGTGACTTCTTATGTTGAGGGAAAGACATGTTTTTCTCGAGGCCACGAGTTTAATGCGTAAACAAACATGCATGACCATAGCAACCCTGGATAATCAGAGATGGATTCATTCATATTTTATTTAGAATTAAGTAATTATTATATTAACCATACGCTTTGGCTACCAGGCTGTATTACATGCGATCGTCAGCATTCAAATGAAGTTTATCATAAATAAATATTACATAAAGTGCATAATAAAATATAAAAACTTTTTTTATCCATCCTACAGTCTTGTAAGTCCATTAACTGATAGTCTTTCCCCCGTAATGTGTACATTATTATTATTATTAGCCTATTATTATTGGTTATATATTTTTTTTTCCGTTTATATAAATTTTTTTGCTTCAATTTCGATCTCTTAACATTCTGAATACTTTTGTAAATAATAGCGTACTGTAAATGCTCGACATTAACATTAAATGTCATAAATGCATAAAATGTAAATGCATAAATTTTATATGTATAAATAATATAATAATTTCTTAATTCTAAATAAAATATTAATGAATCCATCTCTGATTATCCTGGGTTGCTATGGTCACGCAGGTTTGTTTACGCATTAAACTCGTGGCCACGCGAAAAACATGTCGTTCCCTCAACATAAGAAGTCATGGCCACAAGAAATGGATGTTGTTCCCTCAACATAGCATCTCGAGGCCACGACATAAGGATGTCGTTACCTCGACAAAATGATCTCATGACCACGACAAATAATCACGTTCCCACGAGTTATAATTTCATGGCCACGACAAAACTAAGTAAACCGAACAAGTCTCTTTATGCGCACCGTAAAATTCAGTAGTTGCTGAATTGAGCTTCTTTCCAAACAGCTGATAAAAACATGATAATCCACATGACTCCAGTCCATCAATTAATGACTTGTGAAAGTGCAAAGCTGCATGTCGGCAATAAACAAATCCATCATTAACATATTTTTAACTTCAAACTTCCACCTCTAATACAGGACCTCTATCCATAATATTGCTTTTACCAGTGAACAAGTCACCTCGGCAGAATCAAGAGAGAAATATGCACATATCAAACACTGTTTATAAGCCAAAACAGATCTAAATAAATATTTCGGTGGATTTTGATGTGAGAGGACAACAGGATACTTTTTTTTTTACTGGACGAAGAGTTATTATGGATTATGGAGCAAACACAGTACTTTGCTTCACAAGATGATAACTGATGGACTGCAGTCATGTGGATTACTGTGATGTATTTATCAGTTGTTTAGACTCTCATTCTGACGGCACCCATTCACTGAAGAGGATCCATTGGTGAGCAAGTGATGGAATGCTGAATTTCTCTAAATCTGTTATGAATATGAAACAAAGTCATCTACATATTTGATGGCCTGAGGGTGACTAAATTTAATGCAAATTTTCATTTTTGGGTGAACTATTCTCTATATTAATAAAGGTGACTTGATTTGATTAAATATTGTAATATTACCTGTCCATATTGAAGGGGAAACAAAATTTTGGGATAGTCTGTAGCGTTTCCTGAAAAAAGATTGTGAGAAAGAAAGAAAAAATTCATACACTGAAACATAACCATTAGCTTCACTCACACAAAAGACCACCGTGTACAGAACAGGCTGTGTGTGTGAGAGACTATGCTGTTACTTCGGTACCCCTCCATATGGACTTTGGACCCAGGGTTGTGTGTACGTGAGTGTTTTCCTGCCCTCATCTGTGTCTGGAGTTAGGGATTATCCCTAACAATAGCATGACAGAAGAGAGGGAGGGGACACATCACAGATTACAGAGCTTCAACGCTGGGCAGACACCAAGAATGCCTTCTGGGACCACTGGACCCAACTATCAGGGTGAGTAAATCAGTGTCTGTGTGTGCACTGAGGGAGTGTATAAAACAGTAATCAACAGGTTTATAGCGTGAACAGGTACACACATCTGTTCCAGTTCTATGCACACACAGTGAATTACATCTGCTTCAGTAGATGAAGTTTAAAAATAGTTGCTTTGTTTTCTCCCCGTGTCCTATTTAAAGCATTATAGGTTCATTAATGATGAGAATAAGAGAAATCTGCAGACTCACAACTTTTGATTTGTTCGTTTATATTAATTAATTTTATTAGTTTTTTTATTTTATTTATTTGTATCACTATTGTTCAGATTTAATTCAAAGGAGTTATCACCTGTGGATAACAAATTTGTCTTTTCTAGTAAATGTTATGAATGTATTTATAACTGATTTATGGACATATTGTTTAAAGGAAATATAAAACATCAAATGGTTGCTGGTCATTGTTTTCAGAGACACACAATATTTAGATCAGCATACATATTTGCTCTCTACTTCCCCATATGTTATTCACTGTATAGAGTAACATCTTTTTTTTTATTTCCAAAGAAGCCAGAGTCAGATTCTTAAGCGAGTTTGGTTAAAACTCCATAAAGAGGGTGTTTGGTACCACAGAGCCCTCAGAAAAATGACACACACTCTCTAGTGGTTAAACTCCATCTGTCAGAACAGGTGCTCACAGCATTATCACTGAGGTGAACAACAATTACCAGATCCCCACCCCAACATCCCTAGAGAGACAGAGAGAGAGACGAGAGTAAATAATGAAGTGCAAACCTGGTCAGTGTATGTGTCGGGGAAACTCCTTCGTACTTCTGGTCCTAAAAACAACCCAGAAATCATGTAATTAATCAAACACACAGATAGAATAGCTTTGCTACATAAGTTTGGTCTCCCCACATGTTGCCAGCCCACTTAATAGCCATTATTATTTTCTTTGGTTTCACGTGCATCAATGAACCATATACAATAAGACCAGGAACATGTACATAGTATAGAAAGTAAAAGGCATCAGTGTTGATTTCATCTTGATTTGGTTATACTTTTGGCCATATTAAGCATCTCTGAGTACCATACATATTATTATCAGACTCATGCATAGTGACAGCAGGTAAAAATAAACAGCTTTACTTTATCTCTCATTTTCACTGTCAAATATGTTCAATGGGGGTTCAGATATTGACGCATAAGTCCCTCTGAAAGGGTTTCCTCTTTCGTACAGTGGGATATATGAGACTCTGTGGATGTGTGAACCACACTGTGGGAGGGTTTGTCTCGGGAGAACAGACCCAAGATGCTTTGCTCCTGCTGCTATCATCAAACCATGTGGTCGCCGAGCAACGGTAACCCTAGGGGTCTCCATGGTGGGAATTCACACAGCTCATGTACATATTACATACACTAGCATTAAAAAGTCTGAGGTCAATTAAGGTCAATTTGCAATTAAAATTTTTCCTTTCTCTTTGGAGTGTTACAAGCTCTTGGTGCATAAAGAAGATCTGTAAAGTTGCAAAGACTAAAGTCTCAAAACCAAAGAGATATTCTTTATCCAATTTAAGACTCTTCCACACACCCTTAAAATGGCTCGTTCAAACACGCCCCCCACACACGTCTACGTCACGATGTAGAAATATTTGTGTAATGCCGCCCAAATGTTCATGCAAAGAAAGAAGGCGTGGTTTCAGTAACAAAGTTAGCGTTGAAGCAGTCATGTCAGGGAGATGCTGTGTGTATCAAAAGCACTTTATTTGGCCTTCCAAAAGTAGATGTATTTAGGAATCTTTAAGATTACTTACAACAGAACAGCAACGCATTTTATGGACGACGGTTTCCTGAACCTAGGAGAGGAGGTCATTCTGTCTGCAATGACAATCTAGTGCTTCTGAATCAGCTACTGTAAGTATGTTTTGTTTAGGGCTGAAACGATTCCTCGAGTAAGTCGATTACAAAAAATGATCGAGGCAAATTCCTCTGCCTCGAAGCCTCTTTTAATTTATTTTAAATCTCGTCAGGTTCTTTCGCAATGATTTTTTTAATGTGACAACGCGTTTACGTCATTCCACAAAGCGGAAGGAGACACAAGCGCTGCGTCCGAAGTCGCATACTGCAAGGAGTCAGCAGTGTTTTGATTTGAGGGCGCGGGCAAACGTAAACAGAACGTTGTGGCGTGTGTCCATTGCAAGATAGAGCTGGCATACCACAACTAGGGCCCTATGATTTTACGCGATGCAGAAAACGCGGACGGAAACGCGGAATCCAGTCATAAAAACGTAATTTACAGTTTAACGCTGAATGGCACGGAATTTGCCAAATTTTGAATGAATTAATCCAAAATAGGTCATTACACTTACATCAAATCACAATATGGACTAATATCTGTAAATATTAAGCCGGAACAGTCTATTTAAATATGAATCCTGCATGTTCTGCGTGTCTCTGTTAATGAATGGAGCAGAAGCGCGTCTTACTTTATCACACACACTGAAGCGCGCGTGATGCTCCGGTGATTTCAGCATCCGTCGTCTCTCTAAATAAGGACGTGAACAAATGAACAACATCTCCAGAACTGCTCTGACAGTCACTTCATGAGCATTTAACCGCTTGATTTGAGTAAAACTAGCGTCACATCACATACACAGAACTGTAAAGGTACGCCAACCCGTCAAAATAAAAGTCCGGTTAAAGACTATTGTTCAGCAGAATGTACATAGCCTACTACTAAAAAAAAATGTATACATAATTTTTTTTTAAGGTTTAATCACACAATATTTCTTCCATGTTTTATTTTTAATAGTAAATCCCCTTTGTTTACCAAAAAGATAAGTTTTCAATAATTAAAAGATAAATTAATGTTTTATGTGTTTAATGTGCATCTCAGAAAATGCTTTATTTGAAACCCCAACTGAATGGCACTTAAATGCACTTAATTCATCTGTCAACTTTCTTGTCATTGTTCACAGTACAAGTACAGACAGAGAAACAATGGGTAATAATTAAATGTTTATTTTTGATGTATGCATTGCATTCTATGCATTTAAAAAATAAAACTTTTTTTTCTAAAAAAGGAAACTTAGTTGTTAATTTTAAGAGACCCAGGAGTCTTATTTTCTCTGGCATAATTAATATTGCACTTACATTAAGCAAAAACACATTTTATCCAATTACTCGATTGATCGATGGAATTTTTTGCAGAATACTCGATTACTAAAATATTTTAAGTATAGTTTAAATAGTTTAAGTTTTTGCTATTGACTGTTCAAATGCGCTATTTTCCACGCCGTGTGTGTGTGTGTAAGAGAGAGAAGCGGTCACACAGTGGAGTCAGCTGTTTTAACCATGGCTTTTGCACATACACATACGAGCTTCATCACTGTGTCGGTCATGTCACTCTGTTCCCCTTTCGGGCTTGATGGTAAAACTAAGGACATGATTAACCGTCTTTACATTTAATTTGAAAGATGAAGCTTGCGATTATGGTAAGGGATGTTGCATTTCCGATGAGTGCTTGCAGTGTTCGGCCAATCACAATGCACTGGGTCAGTTGGCCAATCAGAGAAGACTGTGCTTGTCGGAAGGAGGGACTTTGTAGAAAACAACGCGTTTGAGAGAGGCAGGGCATAGAGGACATAAAATAAATGTACAACTTTTGAAATATAATGTGTTTTTGGACATTAAAGCATGTCAGCATATTCTGTTACACCAAATACACAAAATAATGATCTTTAAAAAAGCATCATATGACCCCTTTAATACTTTTATTCAGCAAGAATGCATTACACTGGTCAAAAGTGACAATAAAAACATTTATAATATTACAATATTATATTTTAAATAAATGCTGTTCTTTTGAACTTTCTATTCTTCAAAAAGAAAAGTACTGTATCAGGGTTTCCTCAAAAATATTAAGCACAAACTGTTTTGAACTTTGATAATAATAAGAAACGTTTCTTGAGCAGCAAATCAGTATATTATAATGATTTCCGAAGGGTCATGTGACACTGAAGACTAAAGTAATGATGCTAAAAATTCAGCTTTGCATCACAGGTATAAATTACATTTTAAAACATATTCAAATAGAAAACAGTTACTTGAAATAATATATTTTTTTCACAGTATTTTTGTTCAAATAAATGTAGCCTTAGTTAGCATAAAAGACTTCTTTCAAAAACATTTTTAAAAATATTACTTTCTCCAACATTATAAACATAGTATATCTTGTTTACTTCCAAAAAAAAAAAATCTCTTGAATCTCCTCCAAAGATTTTAATGAAATAAAATAATATGTTGTGACCAGTACTTTGTCAGAAGTGTCACCATAGCAGTCTGGTCCCAAGTAAACAAGTTTTCTGGTAAAGTGATAACACGCTCAGTAGCCTTTGTTCATTTAAGTACTTTTTTATTTTTTTTAGTATTTGCTCATTGAACCACTGCAGATTCATCATATATGAAACTACATTTTCTAATCTAGTTCTCTTCCCTACTAGAAAAGACTGAGAAAAGGAAACATTTTAATTAAACAGAACTACAATGGATAACTGTATTCTGAGGAAGTATGTGTGGGTGACAGGCATATTTTTTAGAAGTATATTTCTGAAACATTAACCTACTGTTAGAGTGAAAGGACTCACCAGAGCCAGCCGTCCCAGAATGCACCACCTCCATGTACACCTCAAAGGGTGACCCAGGGCTCTCCCTGAAACAGAAATAACACAGGGTCAGAGGTCACATATGAATACGCACTAAAGAATGTGACTACTAAGAAAGACAACAGAAAAATGTATCATAGTTTAGTATTTTAGATATTCATTTTTAAGTAAAAAAAAAAATAACACCGGATCTGGTACCAAGTTGGTGGAAAAGTGGTAAATGTGAGCATGCAAAACATATGCCTTCCACAAAAAATAACATCCAGTCATAAAGTCCACCTACCACATGAAAAATTTAACTAAACGGCTGTTGTGGTATAGCTAAGGGACCATGATCTGATGTGAGGTCAAAGGTGAGATTAATATGGTAACATACCCCAAATTACAGATAGTAGGCTCTTCAACTGTAGAGAAAATAAGGTCCTATTTGACTACCAAAACAGAAACCAGAAGATAATCTTTTCAGCTATTTATAAATTAAAGTTATCATAAGAGTCACCTAAAAATAAAACACTGACTAACAAACTTTGCAGGTACTTTACAAGTATTGCAAAAACCAGTGTGAGAAATTATTTTAATTACAATTTGGTCCAGAAATGGAGTAAGTACAACAGACATAAATCCATAAAGATACTATTAAAGTAAAGATAATATTTCATCAAAATATCACCTGAATCTGATCTAGAAGTGAGTGTTTAAAAATATCAGAGTTCACGATATCTAATACCTCTACTGTCTCTCAAATAGAAAAAGAAAGATCAACAAACATCACACAGTAAATTAATGTCTTTCCATCATGTGGCTGTACAACAGAAGCATGTACTAAGCTTTTTAGTGTCAGAAAATGTGTTTATGACCGATTTTGTTCTGTCCTTCAGGCTTTTTCCAAAACGGTCTTATCATGGGCCGATTTTAAACCCTGAAAAACACTGTGATCACACTGGCACTGACTGGCCTCCATCATCTCTTATTCATAAAGTGCATTGAATTACCAAAGCAAGTAAGTGTTACTGAGCTGGAAACACTGTAAATAATCTCCAAAACTCTTTCACGTAGATATGCATTTGTTAATTCATTTTGTGAAGGTTGTTTCTTAATAACATAACCAAGTAACATAAATTAATTCTTGTAGGACATGTAAACAATGATCAGTGTCATGGGCTTCGTGTGTCTCCATCTACAAGACAGTACTGTACAAATACACAAGCCTCCATGTAATATAATTCATGAAAACATAAATAAGTACTACGTTAATTATGCAAATAATAAAATTAACACCTAAATCCCCCAAACACAGTCTCTTTCTGTCGCAACAAGTCTAAACAGGCCTTTTAGGGAGGTCAAAACTCGCATTTATAGCAACACTGTAACTGTTATGTGATACAAAAGGGAATAGAGACGATGACGCTTACTTGATACGAGAGCCCATTTTATCCTTTAATTAAATCCAATCCGTTCCTCAGAGTAATGTGACAATAACCCCGCTGTCGGAGTTATATTTCCCGTTATCCCCGTCACATACTGCACTGGAACGCCATGGTATCCACGCGCAGATCACGGTACTACGGCCTTGGGGAATTATGGGAGTTGTAGTTTTTTGGGCGGGTCTCCGACTGTCGACCGCAAAAACGCCGAACTACATTTCCCACATAGCGAAAAAGCCGTGGCGTATGATTCGCCTGACACAGAAGGGAGTGTAGTATGAAGTCTGGCCATTGCAAAAGTGAATTGCAATAACTGTCTAAAACTACTGTGGTGTCATTTATGGAAAGAGAATATACTGTGGTATTTTACTGAATGGGTTGCTACAGAGCATTTTGGAGTGAAATCAACTTAAGATGAGGTTGTTAGTACTGTTATTGTTCTTTCTTTCTTGAAACATTATATATATATATATATATATATATATATATATATATATATATATATATATATATAGGTTAAATGCTTGCAGATACAAATTGAAAATATTTATATATATATACACACACACACACACACATATATATATATATATATATATATATATATATATAGGTTAAATGCTTGCAGATACAAATTGAAAATATTTATATATATATACACACACACACACACACATATATATATATATATATATATATATATATATATATATATATATATATATATATATATATATATATATATATATATATATATATATATATATATATATATATATAAGATTACATAATAGACGTTGTTTTTATTATCATTTTATTGTGGCTATATTGTATTGCTTAGGCCTAACGGCTTGTTTACTTCTGAATAAAGTTTGCCGTTTCAGAATAGAATAGAATAGAATAGAATAGAATAGAATATGGATAAACTTGTTATTTTTTTGCTACTCCTAAATTTACTTTAATTAGTTGCCTTTAAACACTGATTCAGTAGTATGAACATGATTCAGGATCCATATGATTGTCTATGAGGTGCACGCGAGCAAACAGCGGTAATACCTCCTCCCGTCCCTAAGCGCACGGAGTCTGATGTAACCTTATTCAAAGCTTGACTGAGTTTTCAAAAGAAAAGGGAGCAACTGAAGACGGAGAAACATCCTTACTGGGAATTTGCTTGCTATTCCAAACAAACTTTCTGATTGCAGTTTATTTAGACTCTGAGACTTATATTCCTTTCCTTTATACCTTTTAATGCATTTTATATTGAAAGATGATACATTTTTATGAGTGAAGTAGATATAAATAGATAGATAGATAGATAGATAGATAGATAGATAGATAGATAGATAGATAGATAGATAGATAGATAGATAGATAGATAGATAGATAGATAGATAGATAGATAGATAGATAGATAGATAGATAGATAGATAGATAGATAGATAGATAGTAGATAGATAGATAGAACAGGTAGAACATCCTCGAGCACATGGATAACCTCCTCTTTGGAGACATCTCATCATTTCTCTGACCCAAAGAGTTAAAATATAGACATTCATCCTTGCACCGCGGAACAGAAGGACCTCACTGCTCTATGACAACATGGAAAACAATGAATCAGTAAGAATTCATCTTTTTCTTTTGTAATGTAAATATAAATCATATTTCATTTTTTCAACTTTTAGCAATGTAAAAAGTGAAAATGTGCAGTTGTAAACAGTCTGTTAATTGTTCGATATGTGAATTGAACAAGTTCAGTTGTGTTAAAAAAAATCATTTTGTGTTTATAAAACCTTTTCATTTAAATGTTAGCTACAATATTAAATACCTTTTCGTTTTATCTTATTATTTGCCTGAAAATGTGTTTACTAGTTTTGCACAAGATATGGAATATTAAATTCAGTATAATATATACAGAATTAATTCATACGAAAAGTGACGGTTGTTTTAAAGTATTAAATTATATTTAACACCATTGGCAAGTTCTGCATGGCACAATTAGTACAGTAAACAACACGTTAGTTATTTTTAGGCTGATTAATGAAAAAATTGTCGGCTTCAAAACATAAGTCTATTTATTCATATAAATGTTCATGCATTCATATAGTTTTTGAATGAGAACTTAAAAAGCATATAGGCTATAAATGAACCGATTTTTGGTCAAATATATGACAACTTAAACTCAGTATGTTTGATAACGACGATAAATGTTTAGCTGTGGCGTTTCTTCCAGGGCTGTGAGTCTCCGGTGTGCGCGGGCTGCGGCGCGCTGATCTCAGATCGCTTCTACCTGCTCGCGGCAGACAGACGGTGGCACGAGCGCTGTTTGAAATGCAGCGCGTGTCACGCTGACCTGGAGTCAGAGCTCACGTGCTTCAGTAAACACGGAGACATTTACTGTAAGGAGGACTATTACAGGTAAAATAAATGTATATTTAGATAAACTTCTCTATTTAACTTCGAAACGAAACGAAACGAGAAACGTTACTCACCAGAAGCGCGCTGATATTACTTCATACAGGGGCTAATGTCACTTACCTCAGAGAATATTTTTTTAATCCTTCAAATATTTACCAGAACAAAAAATACAGTTCTTTTAAAGAACGTTGACCTTATGGCCTTGTTCCCACACTATACGGTGCAATTTACCACAATGTGAACCTGCTGTTATTGACACTGATTTAAAAAAAAAAAAAAGAAAAGAGCTATCATTTAATGAAATATATATATATATATATATATATATATATATATATATATATAATGAATTATATATCATGAATTATATTTTATACAATTATTTTAAATTAAATGTTAATTATAATAAAACATAGCATTTCATGAAACAACATAAATGCAAAAGATTAGCTAAATCCTGCAACATTGTTTTGTGACAACATGCCCCAACACCCCTGTCCAGAGTTTTCACACACATGATGCAGTAAAATCTGGATAATAAAGATGTATTCTCTTAAGTAGGAGGTTTTCTTTGCAAAGATGTTCGCGGTGCCACCTGGGAATCTCTGCCTCAGAGGTAGTGATGCGCGCAAGGGATCTGGTGTACCACTTGAGCTGCTTCTCCTGTGCCACCTGCGACAAAGTGCTGTTCACTGGAGATCACTACGGGATGAGAGAGACGTCAGTGTACTGCCGGGTACATTTTGAGATGATGCTGCAGAGGGAATGTCATACAGATTTGTATTATTCAGACATGTCTCCAGGAGAGCCAAACCCTGAGAGCGGCACATGCAACAAAGGGACCCCCGTGCACAGAGGACGGGCCCGAAAGAGGAAAAACTGTGATGCAACAGACCATGTTGCTTATAATTCAGGTAATGCATTTTAGATATTATAACTATTTATATATATTCATAATCTGTATTTTTACACGTCAAAAGTATGGAATAAGTAACTGTTTTCAAAAGTCTCTTATACTCACCAAATCTGTATTTATTTGATTAAAAATGCAGTAAAAAATAGTAATACTGTAAAACTGTATTACAATTTAAAGTAACTGTTTTCTATATTTTAAGTGTAATTTATTCATGCAACGGCAAAGCCGTTAAAAATAGCTGTAAAAATAAGATGCTTATTTATTTATTTATTTGATTATTTAATTAAATCAAGAAACAGTACCAAAATACCAAGTTTGGGGTAAGTAAAACAAAAAGAAATAAATATTTTACTTTTTTATTAATCCTGAAAAAATGCACCTTAGTTTCCAGAAGCAGCAAAAACAGCTTCAACATGATTTATATTTAAGGACCAAATCAGCATGTTAGAAGTGATTTATAAAGGATCATGTGAATACTCAAAATATACTCACTGTATACTCAAACAAATTCTAACATTTCATAATATTACTGCCTTTAATGAATATTATTAATTGTTTTTATTTTGATCAAATAAATGCAGCCTTGGTTAACAAAAGACATTTCATGTCAAAAAAAAAAATAATAATTATTCAAAAATTCTGATCAGTAGTATAGGCTATATTTTGCATTTATTTGGGATTAACAGAATACAAATATTAATATTTCTTATCAAACAATATGTCAGAATTACAAAGCCAGATCCTATAAAACACAAATATAATTTAAATGTAAAATACAATTGTTATTTTAATAAAATATTTCACTTATATTAATATGTAAATGTACTTAATATATATAAAAATACACACTATATATATATATATATATATAAAAAATATATATATACACACACATTATAAAAATGTATTAATTATTACTATAAATATTATAGATTGACTGTAGTAAACCATGTTCTATATAAAAGTGTCCTTAAAAATAAATTGTAATAGTTCTGGTACTTTTATTCTCAAGTATATGCATGCAGAAGATGAAAATGAGAAGACAATGTTTGTAATTGTTGAGTGTAATGCCCTGGCCTTTAGGGTGAGTCATGACGGCGGTGATTAGCTGTTTGTGTGCGCTCTAGATGTGAGCGATATGGGTGTGGACTTGTCGGAGAGAGTGAACTGTCAGAAGTCCAAACGCATGAGAACGTCTTTCAAGCATCACCAGCTGCGGAGCATGCAGAACTTCTTCACCCACAACCACAACCCAGATGCCAAAGACCTCAAAGAGCTCTCCCAGAAAACCGGCCTCACCAAACGTGTGCTCCAGGTCAGAAAAACCTCTCTGGACCTCTGTTTGAGTTAGATATATACACTGTGGGATCCAAAACATTAAAAATGTGGCATTTAAGCATGGAAATAAACAGAAAGGTTTAGAATGGAAGCGTGTTTTTTTTTTTTTTTTAGAATTGAGAGTTTACATCTCCAAATTCTGAATTAATATCTTGTAATTGTTTACATCTTGAGGTTACATCTTGCTTTCATCTCACAATTTTTTAATGTTGTCAAATCCTTATGACGAATTATGAGTTTACATCTCACAATTCAGACTTCTCTTCTCAAAGACAAAATTGTGAGAAATAAACTCATTGCAAGAAAAAAGGTCAGAATTGTACGATAAAAAAATTGCAATACCTTTTTTATTTTTTATCCCATTCAGGCTTTTATAATTGCATAATTACCAAATTTTGATTTGCAATTATGGAAAAAAATTCTGAATTGTGAGATTTAAACGAGCAATTGTGAGAAAAAAATGTGAGAGATGTGAAGTTGTCAACTTACAATTATGAAATAGCATTTGAAATTCTGAGAGAAAAAGGTTAGAAATGTGAACATTTATTTATTTTTTGGTGGAACAAAGGTTTCACAATTGCGAGAAAAGTCAGAAGTGTGAGATGTAAACGTACAGTGTCAGAATTATGAGATAAAAAGTTGGAATTAATGCTTTTATAAAAAAATTTATTTCATGGTGGAAAATTAGCTTCCATAGTGTAGGGTTTACAAAATGAATATAATGATGAAAAATGAATACAAAATATTTGAGGTTTGGCACTTTTTCTAAGCCACTAATCAAAGTAAATTTACAACATTGATCATGTGATTCATTTCAATACAGACAAGTCAGATGTTCTTGTTTTCAATTTCATTGAAATATGAAATATTTAATTCCCTCCATCACAGATGATATGTAAATAAATCTAATTTTGCCAAATTCTATTGTTATCTTTATTTTCTTCAGGTTTGGTTCCAAAATACCCGTGCAAAATTCAGGAGAAGCTGTCTATACCAGGAGAGCGTGGGAGTGGACAATGTTTCTGACAATTCCACCATCACATCCCCATCAGTGCCTTCGCCCCAACTATCCCACAGATCTCTGAGCCCATCCAGCCCCACCGGCACCTCTCCATCACAACACGCACTCAACACATTAGCACAACACAGTCACAACACAAACTCCCCAATGCCTTCTGAGTTCCTCTACCACTCTTAAACATTTGATTATTTTAACTATCATTCATTAACTGAAGCAAAGAGAATCTAACAGTAAGTCTTTTGCTGTCATTCCATTTCAATTCGGTTTGGAATGGAACTCAGAATGCTAGCATAGTATGTACTATATACTGCATATCATATACTATATGATGCCTTTTACATTTTAAAAGTAGTGTATCAATATGCAATTGGTAAATTGTCACTGGAAATCATTGTTTTGTATGCAAGTTGCATCCAGAAGTCATCTTGGAAATGGCATTTCTATCTAATTGGTCATATATAAATGTCTAATATGATTTGTAAGAGCGCACTGATCAAAAATTACAGTAAAGACTTCAAACTTTCTATTCATCAAAACAGTTTTCACAACAATATTTAGTAAAAAAAAAAAAAAAAACTTTTCAATACTGACAATGATAATACATTTTTCTTGCAGCAAATCAGCATATTAGAAGGATTTCTGAAGGATCTCTTGACCCTGAGGACTGGAGTAATGATGCTTAAAATTCAGCTTTGACGTGACAGGAATAAATAGCATTTTACAGTATATCTAATTAGAAAACATTTAAAATGGCAACAATATTTAACAATATTACAGTTTTAATGTATCATTGATCAAATAAATGCAGCCTTGGTAAGCAAAAGAGACTAAATGAAAAAAAAAAAAACTTTTCCTACCAACCCCAATCTTTTGAACAGTAGTATGTTATCAATATCAAGTCATTAAGAGTCTAAACCATCATGACTGAACTGAACAGTAAACACACTTGAACACATACACCCATATGTGCACAGAGGAAAATCAGATGTGGCAACTTTTTTTGAACTCTCTGAACAAGATTAACTAGGCTTAAATAAAGTATTCAAATTCTGAAAAAAAAGATGTTTGTTTATTCAGCACTGGCGTTTGATTATTTTGACTCTGGTGTGTTGTTTTCTTCTTTTGTGCGATTATGGGTGTTTGCGTGTGTAAAGTTTGTCCAGTGTAATTATCCTGATCCGTACTGAGGTGATTGTGGTTTGCATTGTGCAGTTACGAGCTGAGACTGAAGTCAGCCAGAGCTGGAGAGGTTTGCAGAGATACGCGGTCACAGCATCAAACAGAGAAAGTGATTCGCTGCAGCCTTTCTTCCATGACCGCATCTTTTATTAGCTGCTAATGAAGTCTTAGGGCTGTACTGCAGAAAATATTTTCCGAGTTTCTCTTCGTTAGGGGGTTCTTTAAAATTACGCACAATCGTCAAATAAATTTTTTTTTTAAATAAATAATAATAATAATAAAATTCATACGGACGGTGGAAAGAGGAAGAATAATGTAGAAAATAATAATGAATGAGTGGTGTTTGATTTGGACTATTTCTATATGCTGCACATTTCATGCTTGTGGTTGTGGTTCGACCAAGTGTTTACCACGAGGAAGCACGTGTGTACGTGTGTATGGAAGGCCAAGGGGGTCAAATTCACGTGAATTTTAACGCGTCAACAACACGTTAAATACGTGTATTTCACACGTAAACAACACGTATTTAACGCGTTAAATACGTGTTGTTTACGCGTTAAAAATCAGCGCGTATTTAACGTGTATTTCACGTGTTATTTCACGTGTTAGTGTATCACCAGCAGGTGGCACTTATTGAAACCTCTTTTTGTTCAGCAATTCTGCACTTTTTGTTCAGTGATTATGCACTCATCAGACAATCAGTAATTAGGTACACAGGTGATGTTATAAGACATAAGAATTTAAGACTTTCAGGATTAGAATGAGAGCTTGTACTAGGGTCAGGACAACAGAAGTATTCTACTGCTACCACCATACCACCGTGAACCCCCCCAACCCCCCATCGCATCAATATTACTAATCATATTTTTCAAACTGCTGAATTAAAATCAAGAAAAAATAGATATCATTTGAAAGCTTAGAGTCTGAGCATTACAATGCATATAGCATGTTGATCAACTCCAAAATAGTGCCAAGTTATTTGCTGAGAAAAATAATAATAATCATTTTGCTATGTACTCTAATATTTATAAAAATATCACACAACTCGGATACTCATGTGCCAAATGTCATCTGAAAGGTCTCATGAAGTAGAATAAAACAACAGGGATCTAATTTTTTGCACTTGTTACACTAGTGTGCCTAACTTTTTTCTTACAAGTCCACTTTTTTTTAAATCGCTGTCCATATAAACAATATTGACTTGTAGCCTAAAAGATTAACTAACAATCTGGTCAACATAATGTTCTTTATTTGAAGCACAATTCTACAAGAAAGGTAACTTACTGAAAAAGTTTTGGTGCTTAAAGTGTTTCACTGAGGTGAAATTTAAACTTAAAACATCTCAAGATATATGAAATAAAAAGAAAATCTAAATTGAGGGTTTTAAGGGCTTCAAACTGAACATATCATGGCTCAATGTCTTATGGACTATCCTCCACTGCAGTCACATGCCCCTCAGATGGCCAGCTCCTGTAGTTTGGCCTTCTCGATCTTTGGCCTTGGATTATCCAGCTGGCCAAACACTCTCTCTAGCATCAAAATCTTCCAGACTTGGCCCTCTACACTGATTCTTATCAGATCTTCACTGTGTCTGAAAAAATGGGACAAATCAGACAAACCTGTCTGATTTGAACAGGTGAACAGTCCCTAAACAGCTTGTACTTATTGGATCAGCTATTAAAATAGTTCAGTTTTGTATGTAATAGCAAAGTGATTATATTTTGTTAATATAATATATTTTATTAAGTTAAGTTAGAAAAGCGTTTGAAGCATTTTATGTTTTTAGTTTTTTTTAAGTAACGACCAAGCTGCCAGCGGCAGACAGTGAGCCTATGTTTGATCAATTTAGCCTTCTCAAATCATCACGACTTACCTAAAATAAAATCTATCGATATAAAACAGTTGAAGCATATGACAATGTTTAAACATTAGACCCAGATAAATGTAAGCTATATCCAATAGTTTGTGAGGAGATGCTTCAGGACAGGGAGACGGCAACATGATCACTTGCATTTTTTTCCGTGGATATGCCTCATTTTTGCTCATAAAGGTAAGAGTAATACATTATTCGTAACTGCACACACAATATCAACAAAACAGTTGCTCGTTCTGCCGTGTTGTCTTTAATAGGAGTACAAAAATTAACCGAAACTCAGTGAAAACATATATATATATATACAAGCTTTAAATAACTAGTTAATGAAATAAAACAAATCAAAAACAAAAACTCTTTCATTATAATCATAACCCATAAAGATGTACTTATCTCTAAAGGCGCGTCTAATGAGGAGATGACGAGTCGGGATTGCAACTTCATCCTTGTGACACAGATTCAGAAAACACTAGTTTATTAGTAAATAATTAAAATACCTTCTTCTTAAGCCTATTATTTGAACGCAGAACTGTTCAGCTGCGCTGGTGCGGGACACAAAACACCGTCGAGCCACTCTTTACAGTCGTGGCATCACGGTCTCGTGTTGTTTCCACCAGCGCAGCAAGATTTTTTTTCATCGCTAATTGATGAATGTCTAAAATATTAAAGTAATAAGAAGTCTAAACAGACTGGAGGCCCGGCCCACATCTGAACAATCGAAGCCCGGCTCGAGGGGGTAAAAAAGGTCGGGGCCCGTCGGACTCAGGCTAAAATACAGGATTCTATTGTCTGTTGTTGAACCGTAGGGAGACCTTCAGAGTCGCAGAGATTTGTTTTCCCCTTGAATGGCTCGTTGCACCGGTGCGACCTCAGAGTTTTTTTAGTCGCTCCATTGAGAAATTGTTTGAGGCTTTGAATAAACTGGAGCAAGTTTTGTACAAGAAGTCGACCCCAGACCGATATAATAATAATAATAATAATAGGCCTATTGATGTCACCGTTTTACTTGTAACTTCATAAAACAAGATTTCAGTGTAAAATTATGCACCATCATTTAGAGCAGATTCTCCTGATTAAAAAGAGCCCAAAACTATCTGTCAAATCTGTCATTTATATCTAAAGATTTATAACACACATAAAACTGCACAGAGAGCATGTAGTTTAGCCAAAAATCTATGGTAGCTGTCATGTAGGCGTTTCACTCATAACTTCATGGAAAAAGCATAGGCTATATCATAAAAAAGATATGTCACTATTTGCAGATTAAAAACTGTCGAAACTCACCATAAAACATCATTTAGATCTAAATATATATTTCATAAAGCTATAACACATAGAAAAAAAATTAGGTAATGTATCTTAGCAAAAAAAAAAAAAAAAATCAGAGGTTTCAGTCCCGTGCCGCTTTACCTCTTAACTTCACCAAACACGCATAGATCCTTTGATCAGATCGACAGATTTCGTTCATAGAGCTGTGACACATGAAAGCAGACTGGCGCACTGAGGCTGCAAAGAAAAACAGCTCGATACTTCACGTTTCATTTCATTCATAGCTTCATAATGCATAGATCATTATTTTCAAAAAATTATCCCAATTAAAATGAGCCCAGGGATACTGTAATCCATGGATGAGATCCAAATATATTACTCATATTGCTATAACACATAAAACCCAACAGGCACAGCACAACAAATAACTTTAGTTTCACTTTTTTTTTGCGCTTTTATTAATAACTTCATGAAACATTCATATATCATGCAAAATCATACGTCATTTTTTTTTCAGAAAATTCTCCAGATTAAAAGGAGCTCAAATTCATCGTAATTTGTTCACTTGATCTAAATATATTACTTACGATATTATCACACACATGAAACCATTCAATCGAGAAAAAAAAACAGGTTACGTTTCCATTCATAACTTCATGAAACATGCATAGCTCATGGAAAATGTAAATTTTCTATATATTTGGAAAATATATCTTCAAAAAAAATGAAGATATTCGTCATCGAATTATAACAAAACAAAAAAAAACTCCAAATGCGCACATGCTGCAATATTCTTATGGTTTTACCTTTATGACTTCATGATCATGAAACATGCTCTGATTGTGAAAAATGACATATCATTATTTACAGCATATTCCAGTCCAAAATAAAAACAATCACTTACGATCTTTCATATGTATGTCATGAATCAGTTGGAGAACTCTATTAAACATTTGACAGAACATAGTGTTACAACCCCTTGGCTCAAGGAGTAGCAACATGAATGGAGAGTCCATACAACATAATCAAATTTGCACAAATATGTATTTTAATCAGAAAACAGACATAACTACATTAAGGTAAAACATAAAAAATATAAAGATACAAAAACACAACATCAAGCCTGGGACTGGAGAGCGTGAGAAAGTCCGCCTGACCACCAAACAGCAAGACCAGCAGAGACCAAGCCCCAATCTCCTTCCCTCCCGAGCGTAAGAAAGCCAGCATCTTATAAGCAGCATGGTTAATCACAATCAATTTTCCACACCTGCATCACAGCACTTTACCTAAAGACACAAAAAGTGTTACCCCATGACACCTGCTGGACAAAATAAAGTACTACAGCCCCTTGGATCGTCACAGTAGAATCAGACTATAACTTTTGACTCTCCTTGCTATATTCGTGGAGTTATGAGTTGGCATTTTTGTGTATGGCACTCAGAAAGCAACAGTATTTAAATAGTATACTTCGGCGAGTCAAGAGCTAAACAAAAAGTCCTGTTTCATTACAAAATACTGTACCTTTTATAAACTTTATACTATCACCACAAAATTTTAATTAATATTTATTAAAAAATAAATATTTCATAAAACTGCTATTTAAATATATTATTTCTATAGGCTATACAAAAAAAGACTAAATAATAAGGCTGAATAAGCTGATCTATAGCATGTTAAATGGTGGTTGCCTGTCTATGAATGGTACACCCCTCTAAGCTCACAGAAGTGGTTTGACTCAAGTCCTCAGCAGCCAATGACATTGACCCGTTCAAACTGATTTTTAACGCGTACTTCACGTGTATTTCACGTGTATTTAAGGTGTATTTAACACGTGAAATACAGGTTAAATACGCGCTGATTTTTAACGCGTAAACAACACGTATTTAACGTGTTGTTGACGCGTTAAAATTCACGTGAATTTGACCCTCATGGCCTTCCATACGTGTGTGTCTGGTTTGTGTTTACGCATGTGTGCTTTTATGGATGGGAGATTACAGGACACGCTGCTCTCCTTCCCACAGACAACTACATGGAAAGCATTTAGGTCTATAGACGCGATTTAAGTATCTTTGTATGTATTTACTTGTTTATTTGTATTATTATTATACTTTTATCCTTGCATATTTACTTTGCAAACTTTAAGAATATGTTCTAAAGTTGTCATTTTCTGATACACATACACTTGCAAAGAGTTTAAAACATATTCAACAGTAAAATGTAAATATATTTACTTAAATTAACTGTGTATTATAATATATGGGCTTTATATTATAAAAAGTATATTATAGCTTACAATATAATTTCTACACCCATTTTCTTGAACTCTCGCAGGCTCTCTCTCTTTTTTCCCCCCACTGTCTGAGACCTCGAGGGGGCGCTAGTGAATTTCAAATTACTGAGATGCCTGATGACTGTGCTCAATAAAGAATCATAAAAATCCACACATTCTTCAGTCTTGTCATTCTTGTTTAATGCCAGTAAACAGAGATTTTGTCACTTCCTCCAGTACAACACGTCAAATACGTCTGTCTGCAACAGCAAACTTTGACAAGGTGTCTGTGAGTGTTTCTGTGTTAAAGGCAGACACATGTTGGAAAGGTATTTGCTCATAATTTCCCCACAATAATGACAACTATTTGGTTGAAATGAGCGAGTGTGCGTGCAAGAGACCGAGAGAGGTGGGAGCGCTGCAAACTCAAGAAAGGTGTGGGTCCGCTTTCCATAAACCATAGCAGGTCACATGAAAAGTCTGGGGGTTTTGCTGATGTATCATTACTGCACATGGGGTTATACTGAAACAAATGTCGTCATGATGCTGTCATAGACCTGTCTGAATTACCCATCTTAAAGGTTAGGTCTGGGACGTATTGGCTTCAGAGCTTAATTAATGCATTTCTTACAGACACGTCATCTTTTTTTTTTTTGTCTATATACCACCACTACTACTAATAGGTTATTAAAATTTTGAAAAATAAAAGTCAACATTTATTATTATTATTATTATTATGAAGCAGTTGCGATATTGTCAATTAAATGAAATAAAATGAATAATATAATAATTATCAGACCCCTTACTATTGTTATTTATTTACTAATTTATAATTATTATTAGATGTTTTTGGTATTATTATTATGTCAATTATATAAAACAAATAATATAAAAAAATAACATGACTTACTGTAAATACTACTAGTAAGACTACAACAATAGTAATAATCATAATTTCATTATTTATCATAAACCATGAAACAAAATATCTGAATTACAAAGCTTTTTTCCTCGCTGAGAAAGTGAAGGGCAGGAGCAGTGGGTTACTGTAGGCACAGATCACAGCCATGTGATGCGCGGGGTGTGACTCAAACTTGCGTGGCCCGTGACATTGTCTGGAAACTGACCAAAGGGGCTTCGCAGCATTTTTCATTCCTGTAAATGTCTGAGGCACCGCGCTGAACAGGTAAGTGGAACTACTGCGTGACTTTTAACCCAATTTGCTGTGAAAACGCTCGCGATATGGCATTACAGTTGCACAACGTGCTGCTATTGTAGACGATATCGTGTCAAATTATTCACGGGGTGCATAATGTCGCAGTACAGCAATAAGAAAAAGAGAATTGAAAAACTAAATGAACTCAAGGCTGTTGAGTTGCTTTGGATTAAACTAGCTTACATGGAACGACGAATGGTAGGCATTGTAAGTATCTCATAGTTCACGTCTAACAAATGCTCTTGCGCGGAAAGTAGATCTGTTTTGAAAGTTCATGCATCTGTTTTCTGAATACAAGGGCCTAGTTCCGCTCGTTGATATGTTTCCAGAAGATTTAACGGCAATAAATTAACCCAAAACAATCGCATCGCACTGTAAATTTTGTATAGGGAATAAAACTCACATTAAGTATAAATAAATGCTCCTCTAGTTCAACGGGAACACCCACCTTCACACTGTAACTTCGATTATATGTGCAGATATAACTTACTGCTCTGAATCAACACTTGCATGTCATTATGGTTTATTTATTCAGATTATAAGTCGATTTTAATGTTTATTTGTTTGAATGATCGCACTGAAGAGCGCATGTTGTTTATAAGGAAAAGCTGCAGTTCTGACTCCGCCCACAGTTTGTTTGTATCCTTTCACGTGTTGTTGGACACAAAATAGCTTTCCCCTCTTATTTTTTTTTATCGAGATGACTCATACAGTTACAGGAAACATGTTATGCAAAAACACTGCATGCTAGCAATAAATAAAATTAAACATTTATATTAAACATGCAATTAAAAATAGGCTACATAAAATCACATAGCTATAAAATCACGTGGAATTCAGTATTTCGCAATAAGCAAGCAAACCTTAAGAATATTAATTAACAATATTACTATATTAATTAACAATATTACTAAAACATGAGTACCTAAGTAGTTGACACAATGTGTCACCTACCTAGTTCACGCCTTCTCTTCCTGTCAAAATATTAAGGCTTTTCAGAATAATTAGGCCTAGTTATGGCATGTAGTGAGAAAATGCATGTGATTAGTGACTTTAACTGTACGTTATGTTGTTTTCATCCAAGCACAGTAGATCAGTGCTAATCAAATTAGTTCCAACGTTTTCATTTTTTGTGACATGCAGAACTGATATGGGCTTCTTTCATCAAATCGAATATTATCATGCAGGTCTGTTTGATCAGACGTGTGTGTGTAGGTTTCTGTACACGCTCGGGGCTTTTTGGAAGTGAGATTGGGGATATGTGACGGGGGTTTCTGCTATTGAGTTTTTAGATCTTTAGCATTTTTACCGGGCGGAAACAGATGCGCGTGCGTGACTCACCAGAGAGGCTCGAACCGCGCGCACTTTACTTCTTCAAGACCACTGCTAATCTTAGATCCTTTCTCCTTAATCTTAAAGGGATGGTTCACTCTCGAATTGTTCCAAACCCGTCTACGTTTCTTTCTTCTGTTGAACACAAAAGAAGATATTTTGAGGAATGCAGATAACCAAATAGTTGACGGTAGCCATTGACTTCTAAAGTTCTATAGTTTCTATACTATACTTCTATAGTTTTTATACTATCTGTTTATACCTATACCAGCATCTATTTTTATAATAATAGAACGCGGTAAAAAAGAAAACCACTTGTTGAATCAGAGTTCATCCTATAAGTGGCCTGTCCATACTTTTTCTACCATAAATTATATAATTCATAGTTTTTGCATGCAAAAAAAGCATGTTTTTTTTTTTTGCCAAGGTTAGGTAAAGTAACTAACATTTAACCAATTAACACGTTTATTACTGTAGCATTTTTTACACAATAAACTGTATTTTTTTTCTGTAGAAAGTCAATTTTATATGCATCTACTACACCCATTCCCATCCAGAAAAGCCACATGCTAGAAACAGTATACTCTTTTATAAGAGTTGTGTCAGATGCAATTCTAAACATAGCCATCTTTATAAAATTCCTGTGTAAATAAGAATTAGCAAGATGATGCTTGACGGGTTTCTAAGTATAGGGTTTCTAAGAAAAATGTGATTCAGTGTCACCTCGAACCCATCTGAAAACACACACCGAAAGCAAACATAAGCAGTGTGGTTTTGGAAACAAACACAGTGGTGTGTGTTTGAACAGAGTACTGCACGTCCAGATGTGTGTCTCTTTGTTATAATGTTCCTGTGTGTGTGTGTGTGTGTGTGTGTGTGTGTGTGTGTGTGTGTGTGTGTGTGTGTCTGAGAGAGAGAGAGAGAGAGAGAGAGAGAGAGAGAGAAGAGTGGCACTGTTTCAGGCGGTAAGATAGAATTCTTCCTGTGCATTTTTCTTCACATGAATGAAAGGAAATTGGTACAGGACCACCCTCTCCTTCCCCTCCACTTAATCTCTCTCTCTTTTTTCTCTCCTTATGTAGACCTGTTTTTAACACATCTATCTAGATCCAAAAAAGCTTGATCTAACTTTATCTACATAACTTTATATCAATAGATATGTCTATGTATGTGTGTGTGTGTGTGTGTGTGTGTGTGTGTTTATGTATGTATGTGTGTATATATATATATATATATATATATATATATATATATATATATATATATATATATATATATATATATATATATTAGTGCTGTCAACCGATTAATTAGTGTATGTGTACTGTGTATATTTATTATGTATGTATAAATACACACACACATGCTGTATATATTTTGGAAATATTTACATGCATATACATTTATTATATTTATATTCTATTTTATATCTAAATATATTTAATATATTAACATAACATGGTTTTCTTAAATATATAAAGGCATGTGTTTGTATTTATATACACATAAGTATACACAGCACACATGCATATATTGTGTATACAAAAACTTATTTTGGATGCGATTAATCATGATTAATCATTTGACAGCACTAATATATTTGCACACAGAAACCCACTTAAAAACGCGTTCAACACATGCTCATTCTGCTAATTAGTCTTTATTATGCCTCTTAGGCACGAAATGTTACAGGAACAGTCATTTGTGTTTGTGTGTATTTGTGAATGTGGGTCAGTAGGTTTCTCGGAGCTGTTTGTACATGTCAAGCCGTACAGTGTGGAAGAGAACATGTGCCCTGAAGACGACATACACACTCATACACACCCCTGTTCCCATGCATCTGTGCATATACAGCACACTTACAATGTATTCTCTGGAACACTTTACTCAGGTTACACTAATCTGATACCTGGATAGGTACTGAAACTATAACAGACCTTTTTTAATAGGTTAGATTTAAGTGAGGCGCAACCGATCCGGTCTGTTAGGCATGATTATGTAAATCATCATCTTGCAGGTATCCGTATGACTTATCAGGATAAAGAGGAATGGTGTATCCCTGCCCTTCTCTAGAAGTCACACACTTCAATGCACTCTTTTCTCAATGCAATCTTTTGATCTGTCATGTGTTTCTGTAAAGAAAGTTTTAAAGAATTTCCCTAGTATTTTGAGAGTGGGTGTTTTGGAAAAAATAAAATGCTAAAACGGTGATAAGAGACCGGAAGAATTTGTCTAAATGCATGTGTTTCATAATTTCCTGCTGCTTATCACTTTATAAATTGGGGTGCGGGGGTGTGGTGTTAATTGTTTAGAGCCAGGATAAGTGTTTAATTTTTCTTTAAGTAAAATGTTATTCATATTTTAGTGGCATAAATAGTTGTGGTTTTAGACTTTATTGGATGCAGCATAGCTCTGGGTGATATATTGAATATTCACAATATGGTATAAAATTAAGCAAGCAACATTTCATTTAGTAAAGAAAAAAATACTGCATTTTACTTGCATTAAACATTTTGAAATAAGCATAAATTAAAATGCAGTGGACAACCCTGATCAATTTGGTTTCAGTAAGTCTTTGTTTTTTTTTAAGAAATTAAAAATGTATTTAGCACTCCTGCAAAAAAAAAAAAAATTGTATGAAGCAGCACAATGTTTTTCAACATTGATAATGATAAGAAATATTTCTTGAGCAGTAAATCAGCATATTAAAGAGATTTCTGAAGGATCATGTGACACTGAAGACAAAACAACAAACAAAAGAACATTCAGCTTTGCATCACAGAAATAAATAACATTTTCAAATATATAGAAAACACTTATTTTAAGTTATATTAATATTTAACAATATTGCTGTTTTAATTGTATTTTTAGACAAATAAATGGTGCTTTGGTGAGCATAGCTTCTTTCCATTTCCTCAAAAAGAAATAAATCAATTAACCATCTTATCAATCCCAAAATTTTTAACAAAAACGCAGGATGATTTATACCACAAAATGACATTTTTTATTTTGCTCTCATCTGTCATAACCCACTGCTGTTTTAAAGCACTGACAGCTGCTTTTTATTCTCAGGCTTTGTTTGAACGGCTAAGGATTGTTTTTATCGTTACTGAAAAACTAGAATGAAACAAAGCAGCCATCTGGAAATGAAACGACACCTTTTGATTGACTCTGTCCTTTGTGTTTGCCTGCAGGTCTGGAATGTCATTATGGAGCAGAACAGCCTTCAAGATCAGAATCAAAATTACACAGTGCCGGTACAGAACGACCAGATCTGACCACACACAAACACACACACACACACACACACACGTGCAGCTGCGGGCACAAGCCTGGGCTCACGTGGCCATACACACTGTTATTACAACAGCAGACAGAAGCTTTATGAATCATCGCATTGATAATGCTGATATTACCACACCGCTCTGACTCTCACTGTCTCTTTCTGTTCCTCTGTCTGTCTCTCAGAGGAACATGTTAGGATATGGATTCTATTCATTGATGTCAAACTTCCTCATCGAGAAAAAGATTGGCCGTGGTCAGTTTAGTGAGGTTTATAAAGCCACTTGTCTACTGGACAACCAGCAAGTGGCACTAAAAAAAGTACAGGTGAGCATTTACATGTCTTTAAATTCCATTTTACTCATACTGTTGCAGCTTGTATACTAATGTATAATGCATGCAAAATGTGCAATGTTTAACCAGAGAAGACTGTCCATAATGCAGTGCACTTGACCTTATCTTACATTGCCAGTGTGACGAATGAACCAAGAACCAATTTTATCATCTATTGCTCAACATTCAATTACCCAATTTGACACAACCATGCTTCCGGATGGATGTTGTAATATTGTGTTGTTTTCTCAGTTCTTTGAAATGATGGATGCTAAAGCCCGGCAGGACTGCATTAAAGAGATTGACTTGTTAAAGGTTAGCAGCGTGCGTTTTTAAACCCAAACAAGTGTCTCTGTTTTTGAGAGTTTGGTGAGGTTTTATTTTCATTCTGTGATTTCAGCAACTGAACCATCCAAACGTCATTAAGTATTTGGACTCGTTCATAGAAGGAAACGAGCTGAATATTGTTCTGGAGTTAGCAGGCGCTGGTGACCTTTCCCAGATGATTAAGGTCAGTGTCAGGCAACACATTAAACAGCCACAAGAATGTCATTAAATGTGCATGTGTCAGTGTTATTTTAATGTATTTTTTGTTCATATTTGTTAATAATATTTGTCGATGTTTCGAATATGATATGATTTTTGGATGTTCTGTTTTCATATTAATTTTAGTTTTAGTTTTTGTAAATTTTTTGTTTTGTTCATTTTTAGTTGTTGTTTTTTTTATTGTATTTATCGTTTTAATTAAGTTGTAGTTTTTTAGTATTAGTTTATTCATATAATGCCTTTTATTATACCCTTTTTATAGTTTCTTTCAATATTTTGAATTCAAATTTATTTTTGTATATTTTGGTCATTATTTTAGCAATTCTATTGTTAGCAATTTTTTTGCATTATTCTAATTGTTTAGTGTGTGTTTGTGTGTGTGTGTGTGTGTGTATATATATATATATATATATATATATATATATATATACACACACACACACACACATATATATATAGTTTTTATTAAGTTGCAATTTTTTAGCATTATTAGTATTATCATTTTCTTTTTTAATTTTTCTTTAGTCATTTTATCAGTTTTAGTATTAGCTTATTTAGCTGCTTTAACACTGCAACTTAAACTAAATGTCTCTGTAACTGGATGAAATAAAATACATTTGTTTTACATTTTATTTCAGTTCATATTTTATTTCAAGCAAAGGAAATGTTTATGGTTTTATCATTTGTTTTAGTTCATGATAATAACCCTGTCATGTGTGTAGTATTTTAAGAAGAAGCGGAGGTTGATTCCTGAACGAGCGATATGGAAGTATTTTGTGCAGCTGTGCAGCGCGCTGGAACACATGCACTCACGCAGAGTCATGCATCGAGGTAAATCCACTTTATTTCTAATACAGACACATATGATTTGTCTCATCAATGTGCGCTCATTTATTTTGTTCTTCTGTACATGTTTGTGTGTGCATCAGATATAAAACCAGCCAACGTCTTCATCACAGCTACTGGAGAGGTCAAACTTGGTGACCTTGGACTTGGTCGATTCTTTAGCTCCAAAACCACTGCTGCGCACTCTCTTGGTACAACTGACCTCCACACAAACACTCAGATAAACACACACTTCATGCATGTACTGAGTGGAGTGAAATAACTAAACCAGCCAGTCAATACAAATATCCAAATACACAGGAACTGCATACCTGCTTAACATGTATCTGTCTTTCCCAGTTGGAACTCCATATTACATGTCTCCCGAGAGGATTCATGAAAACGGCTACAACTTCAAATCAGACATCTGGTCCTTGGGTTGCTTGCTGTATGAGGTACACAAACACATACAGTAATTTGTTCATACTAGCGTTCAAAAGTGTGAATGTATTTTTGAAAGAAGTCGCTTATGATCACCAGGGCTGCATTTTTTTTAATCAAAAATACTAAAAAAAAAAAAATTAAATTGCAATAATATATATATATATATATATATATATATATTATTGCAATTTAAAATAACTTTTCTATATGAATATGTTTTAAAATGTCACTTATTCTTGTGATGCAAAGCTGAATTTTCAGCATCATTACACCAATCTTCAGTGTCACATGATCCTTTAGAAATCATTCTAATATGCTGATTGGCTGCTCGAGAAAAATTTCTGATTATTACAAATGCTGCAAACAGTTTCTGTTGCTTAATATTTTTGAGGAAAATATGATTTTTCCCCTAAGATTCTTTGATGCTCATGCTCTGCATTTAACCCATCCAAAGTGCACACACACCATGAACACACACCCGGAGCAGTCGGCAGCCATTTAGCAGTTGAGGGTTCAGTGCCTTGCTCAAGGGCACCTAAGTCATGGTATTGCCGTCCGAGACTCGAACCCACAAACCTAGGGTTATGAGTCAAACTCTCTAACCTCTAGGCCACGACTCCCCTACCAATAAAATTTATTGTATATGTCAAGGCACTGTACTAGAATAAATACTGAAATACATTGTTTTGAATGTACAGCCACTAGAACAGTGGAACAGTAATACTGTCAAATAGTAAGCAATACAAGCAAGAATTATATGAATTATATTTTGATGAGTAATATTTGTGTCTTTTAGATGGCAGCTCTGCAGAGCCCCTTCTACAGCGACAAGATGAACCTGCTCTCATTGTGCCACAAGATCGAACAGTGCGATTACCCTCCTCTGCCTTCAGAGCACTACTCACAGAAGGTACAACACACACACACACACACACACCCAGCATTACATGCCTCTGTTATGAAAACAATGAGATAACATCTCAATACTCCAGTGAGCACAATCGTATATGATGCTGTAGAGCTATTAGAACTACTATTGTAGAGCTTTTGTCACTTATAGAGCTGAATGATGTATTTGCAACAGAGCATGCAATTAATTAAATGAGTCAATAGCATTTGCTTCATAATACTATAGATAGAAGTTTGTTTCCAACACAGTAAAAAAAAAATAATTGCAACTTTTTTCCTTATGATTTTGATCTTACTGACCTCAAACAATGGTGTTTAAAAATATCAGAAATATTATGAAGATGCTGTCTAGGTAGTCAGCTTACTATGTTTTGTTACACAGCCCATCTCAACAATCATATCATGAAGACACAGCATATGAACAGTGATGTAAACTACACACCCTTGTATGTGTTGCAGCTCAGAGATCTGGTCAGTATGTGCATCAACCCAGATCCTGACCAGCGGCCCGACATCAGCTTCGTCCTGCAGTTCGCCAAACAGATGCACCTGTGGACGTCCAGCACCTGATACACATACAAACACACACACACCTGCAGCAATGAGGAGAACCATTGTGAAGTCTCAGTCCAACTGATCAAGCTATAGAAAGATCTAGAATTGAGTAAGGAGAGAATGCCAACAGTGTCTATGCTGTTTTAAGCTGAGCGTTTCTCTAGATTTGTATTGAAAGGATTACCAATATATTCTGTTGTGCCTTCAAATGATGTTTCACAGTGCTGTATGTTGATTGGTTTAGAGAAAGTTGGTTTGGTCAGGTGACCATTGCCTCATGTTGATGATGTCAAAGCAAGATGGTTCCATTTATACATGCTTTTACCGTAGGCTTATATTCATAACAGCATTTAAAGAGCCTTACATTTCATTACTTATCTCTCTGTTTCTGATACACACACACACATACAATTGTTGAGTGTTTTGTGAGGAAACACTTGTGTTGGATGGTGGGTTCAGCAGTTTTGTCCTCTGGTCAAATATCTACCAAAAGAAAGTATTCATTGTATCCGAAGAGATGTTATTTTTAAGGAATTATGAAGCAATTGCTCATGTTTAAATGTGTAATTAACTATAAAATGTAACTGGAAATATTGACTTTGTGATAGCTTTGTTTTGAAGGACATCTGAAGCATTTTAATTAATTCCCATTAGTGTTGTTTATATGAGATTTTCTGAAGAAAAATGGCCCAATTATTATGAATTGAGAATTTGTATTATCTACTACGGTTTCTATTTAGCGCCCCCTGGTGATAAGCAAATTTAAGTACTATCATTTATCACATAAAACATAATACACTTATTTGTGTTTCAACCCTTTAGCTAGTGTAACTTGAGCAAATCTGCAAAAGATTTCAATTTCAAATAAATGCTGTTCTTTTAAACTTATCAAAGAATTAATCAAAATAAATTTAGCAGCACAACTGATTTTAAAATTAATAAGAAACGTTTCTTGAGCAGACAAACAGCATATTATAATGATCATGAGACACTGAAGACTGGAGTAATGATGATGAAAATTCAGCTTTTCATCACAGGAATAAATTGCATTTTAAAACAGTTTCAAATAGGAAAGTTATTTTACATTTTATTCAAATTTCACATTGCTGTGTTACTGTATTTATTCTAAAATAAATGCATCCTGGGTGAGCATGAGAGACCTATCTAAAGAAATTTTACCCAAAATTTAATTTGCCTGCCATACTAAAAACACAAAATAATAGGTTATTTGAAATAAATGATAATGGGTGTACAAGAAAGACACAAACTTTGCAACGTTTGGAAACTTTTATTGGAAATAATGAAAACTTATTAAACCACCACACAAGACTTGAGGTCAATGGTTATGTGGGAAACAAACAGATCAAAGTGTGGTGGGTTGTATCATCTCAGGAGGTGTCCATAGTCTGCACGCTTTCCTCCACCACCTCCAGGTTCAGAGGAGTCACGGTCTTCGTCAGAACCCCAGTAGTTCCATGCTTGTACCTGTAGCTTCCGGTCCTGTGAGGAAAATACACATCAGCTTAAAGAAGATTCAACTCCTGCAAAGAAACTAGTCTAATCACACACGACTAATCAGAACTGAAACACTGATGTTTTTCACCAAATAAAACCAATCACTTTGGTGCTCTACAAAAACATGTAGAATTATGTTAGCAGAAGACTGTAAGAGAAAAATCACCAAACATCTTGTCAGTTTGAACAATTCAACAACTGCAAACTCACGCCTGGTTAGTCAAACACATGCAGGTTATAGTTTTGTCTAGACGTGGTGCACGTTTGAACACAAGGGTTACTCACACAGGGCGTCCATAAACCTTATCCTCCCTTAAAAGGGAACAGTGAAGCATGAGCCTTTCATTTGATTCAAATCTCTGATTAATATCATGCACAGAAGTGGTGGGCTGCATTCACAGATTGTTAATCACATTGACCATTTGGGTCTAATAATCTGACTGTGTAATAATCATAACATGCCTTTTCTTAATCATATAAGCTAGCATTTATGTCAGTTTACGATTCTTTTTAAAAAGCACACTCAGATATTCACATGAACTGGACTGATTACACAGATTTTATCATGCAGCAAGTTTGACTGCAAAGTTTAGACAGGTGTGTGAGGTGATGTTCCTTTGGCAGTACAGTTGCTCACTTTACTCCCTTCTTGTTGGCCACATCATGAGGTCTCAGGTAGTCCACCTTCCCCTTGGTGATCACACACAGGTCGATGTTGCTGCCTGAGCCAAGGTCATTAAAGATACCAGCAGCTATCGCGTCCCGCACCAGACGCTTGGCCTCTTCCTCCTGATCGACACAAGCAGCATCATTATTTAACTGCGATGGATTAAACTGTTCCCATGTGTTTTAACCAATTTAAAGGAATATTGCATTCACAAAAAAACTATTTACAGCTTATAGTTCAAATATCAAACCCAAAATTACTAGGCATGTATTTCTAGGAATCAGTAAGATTAGCTCCCATGACTTTAGTTTAAAAAACACTGTTTTTTGGGAAATTCTCAGATACTGCAAAGTTGTCCATATCTGTTTGAATCCTGAATATATACACTAATATTCAAAACTTTAAGGTCGGTTATTGAAATGTTTTTGAAAAGTATCTTAGGCTCACCAAGGCTGCATTTATTTGATTAAAAATACTGTAGAAACAATAATATTGTGAAATATTATTACAATTTAAAATAACTGATTTCTAATTTGATGTACTATAAAATGTCATGTGTTGTTGTCATTAGCAACTGGTCTAATATGCTGATGTAGTGCTTATTTTTATAAATGCTGTTAATGTTGTTAACATTTCTATATGCCATTTCTATAAATGTTGTGCTGCTTAATATTTTTATGGAAACTGTTACATTTTTTTTTTCGGGATTCTTTGAGAAATAGAAAGTTCAGAAGAACACCATTCTTTAAAAACGAAATATTCTGCAACGTTATAAATGTCTGTGCTGTCACTTTTTATTAATTTAAATGCATCCTTGCTGAATAAAAGTTATAAAAAAAAAGGCTTGCTGAAATCAAACTTCTGAAAGATTAAAAAAAAGAGCCAAAAAGACACAAATGCACGCGAGGGAGGGTTACCTCCATATTGGGCCTGTAGCGATCCTCAAAGACGGCCATTGCTGCCAGAGATCCAGAACCTGATGAGACAAACACATGCTAATGTTACCAGTGAGAAACAGCCAATCAAAAGGATCATCTTCTGCAATAACAGATATCCATTAAATGATGCATGTTATCTTGTCATATGGCACACTAGCAAAGCCAGTCAGTCAAAAGCTTTTCAGAAACACAATGTCTCCCTCTTTTGGTGAAATGGGAAGATGACTCATAGGTATGAAAGTGTAACTCACCCATAGTGACATAGGGCAGTTTATCGGTTGATCCGTGTGGATAGATGCTGTATAAGTGTGGGCCGTTGCAGTCAACCCCTCCGAGAACTAATGCAGCACCAATATATCCCTGATACCTACATATGAAAACACAGGGTTTACACTCCTGATCAAAAGATTGGAGTGAAGATTTGTATTATGTTGTTTAAATATATGCACATATTTGATCAAAAAATATAATAAAATCAATAATATTGTGAATTGTTATCTAATTGTTATTTGAAAATTGTTAGAACAGAACTTTATTCAAAAAAGTTGGATTTTCAGCATCATTACTCCAGTCTTCAGTGTCACACGATCCTTCAAAATTCAATTACTATTAGTTATTCTTAGTTTTTATTATTATCAGTAGTGAAAAAATTTAGCTGCTTAATATTTTTGTGGAAACCATGATTAATTTTTGGAGATTCTCTGATGAATAGAAAACCATTTAATTGAAGCAAGTCTTTTGTAACATTATGAATGTGTTCACTGATGAATATTTTTTTATATTTTCTTTTACTTTAAATGGTAGTGTATTGTGGTTTCCACAAAAAAATAAAAAAAATAAGCAGCACAACGTTTTCAACTTTGATAACAAAAAATGTTTCTTGAGCAGCAAATCAGCATATTAGAATGATTTCTGAAGGATCATGTGACACTGAAGACTGGAGTAACGATGCTGAAAATTCAGTTTTGATTTCAGCAATTTCAAATATGAAACGATTATTTTAAATTAGGGCTGTGCAAAAAATCAAATGCGATTTTCATGCACATCTCATCAGTAAAGACGCTCCTGTAATTAGAAGTATATCTCCAGCACGTGCGTTCGGATCAGGGTTGCCAGGTTTTCACAACAAATCCTGCCCAGTTGCTTCTCAAAACTAGTCCAATCGCACTTCCAGGAGGTTCCCCGATAAAAGTTGCTTCCCGGGGTTACAATATAAGGTTTTTTAGCAGGGTTGCCTTGGTAACATTCGCATTTTAGGTGCCAAATATCAATAAATTTGTATTGGGGTCGCTTCGACCCACGGACATGAAAAACCACAGACTTGGCAACACTGGTTGGCATTTACTACACCGAGCCGTAATTCACTGACAATCTACAGAAAATCGATTTTAAAATCGCAGGCGATTCTTTGTCGATTTTGAAAACGATTTTGTGTTAGTTGTCGGTAGACTACGGCTCTGTGTAGTAAATGCCGGTCCACCTGAACCAGTGTTGCCAAGTCTGCGATTGTTTTTCATGTCCACGGTTTGAAGCAACCCCAATACAAATAACGTGATATTTAGCCCCTAAAATGCGAATTTTACCAAGGCAACCCTTCCAAAAAATGTATATTTTAACCCCGGGAAGCAATTTTTATCGGGGAACCTCCTGGAAGCGCGATTGGACTGGTTTTGGACTAGTTTTAAGAAGCAACTGGGAAGGATTTGTTGTGAAAACCTGGCAACCCTGATCCGAACGCACGTGCTCGAGATATACTTCTAATTACAGGAGCGTCTTTACTGATGAGATGCCCATGAAAATCGCATTCGATTTCTTGCACAGCCCTACTTTAAATTTTAATATTTCACAATATACCTGTTTTACTGTATTTTGATCAGCAGCTTCCAGCCTTCTTTCAAAAACATTTAAAAACCTTAATTCTTCAACATGGAGCGCTGTGATGATACATTACCTGAAGAGCATCTGTTTGAGCATGCGGTTGGCGGTGGCGACTCGTGGGAGACGGCTGGTGGACAGAGAATGGAGCTCCAGGTTGGAGGAGATGATCTGTGTGGTCATCTCAGTGTCCGCTGCGGTACCGGCTCCACAACAGCTACAGAACAAGAGGAAGAGAGCCAGGTGGTTTCAGAACAACGGCAATGGATTTCAGGGATTGTAAATTAGTCATTCAAAAATGGTCTATAATCATGTGTTTGTACTCACTATATGTTGGGAGAGATGTAGTGAATTTTAGAGCAATTCTTATCAGCGACGATCATTCCTTCAGTCGCACGAGTGTCTGCACCTAAAACAACACCATCCTGAGAGCGAGAGAGATGATTTTTATGAGGCAATCTTCCTTCTAGGTCACCACTTTTTTTGACAGAAATGAGGTTATTAAAGGGTTAGTTCACCCAAAAAAGAAAATTATGTCTTTAATGACACCCTCATGTCGTTCCAAACCCATAAGACCTCCGTTCATCTTCAGAACACAGTTTAAGATATTTTAGATTTAGTCCGAGAGCTTTCTGTCCCTCCATTGAAAGTGAATGTACGGTATACTGTCCATGTCCAGAATGTGCAGTGATGCGGCTGACGAGTTTTCTGGTGCGCCCAATAACAAAGATAACACATCAGCAGCGCCACTCCAGTGTTGTGAACACGCTCACAACAGACCCGGAAGAGAAGACCATGCTGAATAAAGTCGTAGTTTTCGCTATTTTTGGACCAAAATGTATTTTCAATGCTTCAACAAATTCTAACTGACCCTCTGATGTCACATGGACTACTTTGAAGATGTTTTTATTATCTTTCTGGACATGGACAGTATACCATACATACATTTTCAATGGAGGCACAGAAAGCTCTCAGACTAAATCTAAAATATCTTAAAGTTTGTTCCGAAGATGAACGGAGGACTTACGGGTTTGGAACGACATGAGGGCGAGTCATTAATGACATTGTTTTTTTGGGTGAACTAACCCTTTAAGTTAAACCATTTACTTACTCGGTTTACTTTTACTACTATTTACTTATTACAATCATCTATGCCTTTTCTTACCTTGTAAACGACTCCACAAATGGTGGTGCCGGTTTTACGAGCAGCAGGAGAGCTGAAACCGAGGTTATTGATGTCTGCCTCCAGAAGAGCATTTCTATAAAAACACAAACATTTCATATTTTTTCCCCAACTTAATTGTTTATTCAGCCCTATATATTCCAACTCCGCTCTTTTATGAACTTGGATAAGATTCCACATTAGCAACAAAAAAGTAAACAGCTATTTGTATTATTTTTGACTCGTAATGACAGCATGTCAATAACAGATTGATTGATCCGCAAAGCTCTCCTGACAACTAGTGGACGCTTTTAACACATACTTATATCAGCACTCTTTTCAAGTACTCCTCGCTGCATACTGTAGCACGGTGACGTCACGTATGTGCGTCACGTGTGTTTACCGCGCATGCGCAGAAACGTATGTGTATTTACCGTAAATAAGATTGTGCGCCGTACTGACTGTCATTAATGCGCATATCCAGGTTCATTCACTTCCGGATGTTCGTAAGGTATGGTGGATATGATATATTACTTTTGTTTTCTTAAAAAATTGCGTTTAAATTGCTTTTAATTTTAAGAATGCTTTGGTCATAATCATAGAGAGCGTCATTGCAAATGTGTGCGATTTCAAACATTTATGACATGTTTTATGATATAGTATTGGAATGCTGGTCTTTCAAAGTCTTATTTCGCCTAAAATGAAGCATTAAAGATGTATTAAAATAGAGCAGAAAGACTTAATGTAAGTAATACCATTGATGGTTGCATGTATTGCAAAAAAAATATCATATTTGTAATCTTTTTCATTAACATTATCAAAGATTAATAGATACTGTAACATGTATTGTTCATTGTTAGTTCATGTTAATTAATACATTAACTAGTGTTTACCAATGACACCTTACTGTAAAGTGTTACCTCTTAAATTGACCTTCATTTGTCTTAATATGACTTTTTGGGGACATTGTCAGTGAGAAGAAATTCAGAGAAGAGACCCACTTCATGTGGCTAGAGTACTGTAATCTGTTTTTCTTTCTCTGACAGACTGTATAGCCCTAAACTGTAAAATTTTCAAATTGAAAAAAACTTCAAACCTTCAGGCCATGCTTTCTCAAACCAAGCCAACCTAAATTTTGACTTAACAAACTTTATTAATTTAGTTGATGTTAATGCTGGTTATAAATTAAATCTCTTAGGTAGTTTACAGACAAAGCAAATAACAGTTTTTCTAACACCATGCTATAATATATTTAAAAATACATTTAAAATATTTTTCTTGTATGGCTCTTCTGCCTGTCTTCAAAATGATTTAATATTGCTTTAGTATTGTTTGTTCTTTTATGTAAATTAGGTGTCGTGAACTGGAGTGCATTGTCTGAACAATACAACCTGAGTTCCGGGCGTCATGTTCTCTGACCCAGTGCCTCCGGTGCAGTGAGATATTTAAAGACTGTCCACCTGGCTGTGTGAGGAATCGCAGGAGGAGAGTTCTGTGTGGGTTTTATCCATTCAAAGAATTTGAGGGCTACTGCTTGACTTATTGTTTTATCAGTGATGGAGGTGAATTTCAGATTTTTTTTTCTTGTGTCATGTCTATAGTCTTAATCTATATTTGTATATACAATTATATTTTCTGTTTTGTTCTTTGAAATAAATAAGATCACTGTCATCAGTTTGTTTCTTTTGGAGGCACCATCCATAAAATGGGATGCAGACACTGAAAATATACTGTATGTAGTCAACTGAACTTAAAACTACTTTATTGGCTTAAATTTTTCACATGTAGAATTGCCAAAGCAAAAGAAAAATGTCCAAATTTATAGTTAAAAAATAGATAAACAAGAACCATAGCATAAGAAAGGCAGTGGCTATTTACACTAAGTGCACATGGCTATAGATTATATTTATACTATGTTAAAATAGCAGGATTTTCTGCTATTTATAGTACTTATTGCAAATAGTGCAATTATTTGCACCTCAGTATTGTAGTACATTATAAAACAGTATGCAATAATTACTGAGTGTAAATTATAATTTTAATTCAAATTATTAAATGGATGCCACCATATTAGGACAATAAAGCCCTCCCTCACAACTTTTTGATTATTTCCCTCGTTTTTATTTAAAATAAATGCTTTTCTTATGTAATTTGAAATTTGAAAAGGTAGAAAAAAAAACTGTCAAAAGGCAGATTCGGACCCAGATCGATTTCATCAAATTGTGAACAACACATTTTTTACCATATGCACTATTAGAGCAGACGACTGTACTTTATCCGTTGTAATTTTGACTAGCTCAATAAGAAATATAAGGTGCCATTGAAGTGTAATATTACAATATACTAGGGGTGTGCATGGATAGTCGAACATTCGAATATTCGTTCTCCTCTTATTATTCGATAAATAAAAATGATATTCGAATTTCGCAAAAAAAAAAAAAAAAAAAAAAAAAAAAAAAAAAAAAAAAGTTCACTATAAAACCTAATTTGGTCACTTTCTGTGATTTTCCACGGCATATTTGAAGATGTATGCAAGCAAAAAAATAATGAATGAATAAGGGGCCGTTCACATATCGCGCCTAAAAACGCGTGGAAAACGCTAGGTGCGCCGCTTTCTCCTTCTTTGCAAAGCGCTCGGGCAGAAGTGCACCTGAGGCGCCTGCCGTTGCTAAGCAACAATGACACGCTCTCTCCATGAAGAAGCGGAAATTTCAGCAAAGGATAAATGGATTTGCAGCACAAAAAAAAAATCGCTTTCAGTAGTTCTGCTACTAAATTTATTTCAAAATGGCAATCCATATACAGCTATGATCAGCTGTTCCTTCATCTTGGCTGAGTTTTCAACGTTGTTACGGGAAAGGATGAAGCTGAATGTTTAGTTCTTGTCACATGACCTGCGGTGCGCTTGCGGTATTCTGAAAAGTTGAGATGTTTTTAACTCGATGCGGTGCAGCAGCGCCTGGAAAAAATGGGCGCGTCGCTTCCATTATGAGCGCGCATACTGCGCGCCTACATTGGAAATAACGACCTTGAGCGCGCAAAAGACGTGATATGTGAACGGGCCCTAAGAACTGCGGTCTTCTACAGTACTTCAAATATGCCGTGGAGAATCACAGAAAGTGACCGAATTAAAGAACATTGTTGCGGCATCTCTCAGGCAACGGATAAACACAGCTAACTTGGAGAATGCAGTGAAAACTCCTCTTCTTGCGTCTGCCCTAGACCCTCGGCACAAACATCTCAAGTTTCTTGATGAAAACATGTGAAAACGACAGGTCTAGATATTGAGCATGCCAAATATCTCTCGGGCATCGGTGACTCGTCGGCGATTCTCTCAGATCGCGTATTTGCTCATTCACACTGCATGATTGTCACTCGCGTGAACGAGCTCAGATTTGCCTGTGATTTCCTTGATGCGAGTGGTCACGAACGATGAAGAGGATGCAATGCCCACTCATCGGAAAAAGCTGAGCCAGTTCTTCAGCGATGATTACAGAGAGTCCAGCCGAGAAGAGTGGGAACAGTTCTTGCTGGAGCCATGTATTCCACCAGATGAGGATCCCATTCAGTGGTGAAACAAAAACACGAAGCACTACACAAAACTTATTCGCTTAGCACACCGTTATTTGTGAGTCCCGCCAGAGCGCGTTTTCTCCGCGGCCGGCCTTATTGTTAACAGACTAAGGAGCCGACTTTCCCCCGATCATGTTTACATGCCCGTATTTCTTAACAAGAACATGTAAAACAATAGAAAAAAAGTTTGCTGACAGTTTAAAAGTTTCAAAGTTAAGTGTAGGCTACGTTCTACAATAGCCTAATTGCTGCAGGCTGCTTTACGTTTTTTCTTTGTTCACTTTTTTTTATTATTGCTTTTAATCTGTACTTTTGTTTGTTTACACGCATTGTTAAAGGTTTTCAGCTACAAAACATGATGTGTAATGTTCAAGCTTATTGTGTATAAGCTTGTTCAAAATGACGGAAAAATGTTGCTGAAAAATAACGTCTGTCTCATTAAACTTAATTTAAATAAACGAATATTCGAATATTCAATTTTTGTTAGCTCAAATATTTGAATGTGATATTTGTATATACAATATACACAGTGAAGTAAAGTGCAACAGAATGTTAATATATTGTAAGTAAGATACTGCACAGATATTACAGAATTAACTTTAATTCCGTATAATTTTACCTCAGATGAAACATGGTTAAACATGGTTGTTTTTCCCGTCTTTTTTTACACCTTAATGTTCTTTAATACTTTAACATTTTATTATAGTTTTCTGTTAAGTATGCGCATCTATTTAATGCACGCACGACGCGAAAACAACCACGTATGTGCGTGACATCACCGCGCTACAGTCTGCAGCGAGAGGTGGCTCACTCTTTTGAGGTTAATATAAAAATATTGACTTTTATGAAGAAACGACCAAATGATGCCAAACTAATTAGGATTTTATAACAGAAAGGATTCACTTCATTACAAAACAAAAAATTAAAGCTTCTACTTTGTTGTTACAAGGCTCAGTCGTGTAAAGCCGCGTTCAGACTGCACGATTTTAGCCCAGTTTTTGGCTCGCCGACAGGTTTTGAGAAATCGCCAACAAATGCCCGAAATCACAGGCAAATCTGAGCTCGTTCAAGCGAGTGACAATCACGCAGTGTGAATGAGCAAAGACGCGATCTGAGAGAATGCTCAATATCTAGACCTGTCGGCGATTCAAAATCATGCTGTCTGAAAAGTGTTCTGACTGAAAACTACATCGGCGATGACCGACAGCCAATGAGAGAGCAAGGGCGAGGAGTTATAAACCACAATATCAGCAAGCATGGCTTCATTTCAGAAAAAGGCTGTCTTCTCGGTCTATTTGGACCCATGAAATGGAAGATAAATTAGTATAAATTTAGCAGGAGCACCCGTGTCTGTTTGACGTTTCATCTGAGCTATCACGTGAAAACTCCAGTATTGCACGTGTGATATCGCTTGTTTCCTTGTCACATCTTGCGTGTGTTTGGTTGTGAAACATAGTTTGCATGCCAGACAGAGTTGTCAGCGATTCTTCCTATGGTAAAGTCATGAAAGTGAAAAAAATGAAAGTGACGTGACATTCAGCCAAGTATGGTGACCCATACTCAGAATTTGTGCTCTGCATTTAACCCATCCAAAATGCACACACACAGAGCAGTGAACACACACACACTGTGAGCACACACCCGGAGCAGTGGGCAGCCATTTATGCTGCGGCGCCCGGGGAGCAGTTGGGGGTTCGATGCCTTGCTCAAGGGCACCTAAGTCGTGGTATTGAAGGTGGAGAGAGAACTGTACATGCACTCCCCCCACCCACAATTCCTGCCAGCCCGGGACTCGAACTCACAACCTTTCGATTGGGAGTCCGACTCTCTAACCATTAGGCCACGACTTCCCTGATGAAACCTTCTGTCGCCGATCCATCGTGCAGGGTGAACACAGCAGTGACTGAATGCTTGCCAAGATAGTCATGCAGTGTGAAAAGAACAGTGACCCGACTACTTTGAAAATCGTGCAGTCTGAACTCGGCTTAAGTTACCACGTATCCGACTCTTAATTTTTCTCGTCGTTATTAATCAAATACAAATCGTAGAAAGATTTGATGAATTAAAAGACGTTGTTTTTAATGTAAAAATGAATAAACTCGTGTAATTAAAGAGTTTAAATGTATATTTAGACTGAACTGCGAAATAGACTATAATAAGCGCGGGGTCGAAGCTCAGTAATAACAAATAAAAATCTAAACAATAATAAACAAAAACACGTTAAGTGTAGAAAACATATTTCTAAATTGAATACATAGCGTATTATATCAATTGATCCGTTTTTCATTGAATAAACCCGCTATTTAAATGAGTTTGGATAAATTCTCCTGAGTCATTCACACAGGCCGTGGCTCAACCGATCGCTACAAGGCCTTTAAGATACACTCAGACTCTTTATTGTTTCACAGAATTCGTAATATAAAAACTACCCCACTTCACCGGCTTAATTCCTGTTTATATAAAGCGATAAATCTCACCTCTTGCAGTTTTCGAAACTGAAACCGCCGGGGTAATACTGGCACACTGAGACGGTCGCCATGATTCTGCGGTCCCGTTTCCGGGAAGCGCGAGACTAGCTTCCCTCTGTGTTACACGCTTGAGCTTCCGCGCCCCACCTTATTTCTAGGCATATGATTTCTATAGCATATGCGTGGTAGGAACCTATAGAGCAGGAACATATACCATGTAACACGTGCTTCTGCCCCACGCTCTCGCCAATCGTTCCGATTCAGATTCTAGAAACAGCCGACGTGGAAAATCAGCGTTTACATTCCCCAAATTACTGTGAAACGTTATAGTTATTGTAATATAACCACCAGTTACTGTACTATAGAAAGATATGGAGTGTTGTCACACTAAATGGACTCGGTTGTCACAATGAGAACCTGGGTTTTGAAAGTTATTTCAAGGAAATGTAATGTAATTTAACGTCAATTTAACTTGTCTAAAATAAACGTTTATGATGTGCGTTATTAATAGACGGTGGGCCGAGGGTCCGTATCTGCTTTACTTTTCGAAATGAATGATCCCCATGGAGGGAGAACCTGGATTTGTAAAGTTGGGACGGTTGTTTTATTCTCAACGATATGAAAAGTGTTGCCACTCCCATTTATTGCACATTTTCCCCGAAATCATAATGCACGATCCGTAAATATGCAGGCAAACGCGGTTGCCTACTATATTAGTTGAGTCAATAGCGCGGCAAGATACTGACATGGGATTATTACTATCCAATCAGATGTAGTTTATTTAGAACAGCTGTTACACGAATGATTTAGCTATCAGACACGAGCACCAGCAATGCATTGATCGTCAAGGACATTCTTTGTGTGATTGTAAGTATTCATTTAATTAGAATATATTTATATAAAATGTTTGTTTTGTACACTGTGTTGTTCAAACGTGTGTAAGCGTCTCGTTAGTAGTGATGGCAAAATCGAGGCCTCGTGAACCAATGAAACAGTTGAACCAAATGTGCCATATTGTTTCGAGGCTTCGAATCAATCCGACACCCGTCTCAACGGTGACACCTAGTGGTCACTTGCAGGTGTTGAATGGAATCAACCTTGACGAGCCATTAAAAAAATTTGTTGTTTTTTTTATTATTATAATGTTCTAATATGTGAAGCTTGTAACCTATAGGCTCCTCACTGTGCATAATGTTATTTTGGTCCTGAAAAATGAATATTAATAAAAGAAATCAAGCCACAGTGTCTCACAAGGGACACTTGTTGCTGGCATACAAAGATATTTTTTTTGCAAGGACATACAAATGAGGAAAGATTACTGCTCTCTCTTTCCAGTAAGTTAGTGGATCATGAGTTCTGGGCAAATACGCATCGTTGATGTATTTTTTCACTTCCACTGTGGCATCAGCTGTAGCATTGTGTATCATCTTGGTTTGATGGATGCGAGTATCAAAAAGTTCCCATAAACTGTCCTGTGTTTCTACTGGTGTTGATGGTGATGGTGATGGTGATGATGGTGATGATGATGATGATGGGTGTGATGTTGACATTTCTGGGTCTGAATAAAAATGAAAACCGCAATTAGTAACAAATCCTAAACTGACGGCATATATGAAGGATATATTATATTACATGATTCAGATTACATAACATAACACAGACTGAAACTGCTCACCAGGATTTGTGTTTGAACGCATCAGTGAAGCACACTCCAGTGTGATATGCTTTTCAGCTTCCTGGGCTTTGGCAGCATTTCCAAATGCCACATTTTTGAACCTTGGGTCCAGCAGTGTAGCCAGTGCCAAGGCTCTAAAACTCTCATAACCTCCACATCTGGAGTGCAGACCTTCTTGCAGATGTGAGCCTATGAGCCAAAACAGGAGAAACACATATTTATAATAATGACAATAATATGACAGTTATGGCCAATCACATGGGTAGTATGGTCATTGTGGCCTACCTAATTGAACAGTTGATTCCTGCGTTGCATTTCCTTTTTTCTGTGCAAGCTTGTGCTGCAACATCCTGTACAGTGGTATAAGCTTTGAAGCAGACACTCTCTTTTCCTCTGACATCTCTGTTGTTGCGAGTTTGAATGGTTGCAGTATTGACAATGATTGTTCAATAATGTCATAATCAATACTTGTCAGGGGAGCAGTATCATTGTTTAAGTTGGAAAGTGCAGCAGCCACTGGTTCACGTTGGTCATACAAGCGCTGTAGCATGTCAAATGTGCTGTTCCATCTCGTGTCAACCTCCTGTATCAGTTTCAGAGTTGGTCTTCCCATCAAGCTCTGCATCTCCACAAGCTTGTCCTTTGCTTTGCAGCTGGATCTGAACAACCCCACTATCTTTCTGGCCTTCTGGCGTATTTCATTGATGACTGGGGTTTGATCTAGTGCCTTTTTCACAATCAAATTTAAAGTATGAGCAAAACATGGGACATGGCGAAGGTGGAGTAGCTGGGCACTTAGGATCATGTTAGATGCATTGTCAGTCACCATGCACTGAACTTTGGAGGTTATTCCCCACTCAGCCATTAGCAAGGCTTTAGCCTCCATGAGATGCTGGGCTGTGTGGGTTTGGTAAAACCTCCTTACACCCAGTACAACAGTTGCCATTTTTGCCTCTGGTGTTATGTAATGGCAAGTCACACCAAGATATCCATCCATATTAATGGAGGACCACATGTCAGCTGTAAGGCTAACAAATTCGGCCTTTTGTAGGTCCTCCATTGTCTTCTCCTTGGCTTTGTTGTACTTTTCGCTGACCATTATTTTAAGCACCTTCCGGGATGGGAGGACATAGCTTGGATCAAGCTTGTTCACAAATGCCCTGAATCCCTCATCGTCCACGATGGTGAAAGGCTGCAGATCCTTCACCACCATGTTTATAAGAGCCTCATCCAATTCCCTCTGTCTGACTTTTAAAAGAGAAGACAAAACATACTTTCAGACAAATACATTGGAAAAATACAGCTTCAATTAGTGCACATCTATTAAAAGTATAGCCTACTGGTTCATTATTTGGAAACCTTCCAGTGTTTATAATCAGTGCTTTATATAACTTATAAACTTTATAAACAGTGTCCCAAAAGGTTGTAATTATATTTCAATTATAATTATATCCCGAACAATGCATACCTTGCTTAGATGGCCCAGCAGTGTCAGTAGCAGGCCTAGGTACAGGGGGAATGCCATCCTCTGCACCCTGCAAAATGGCAGGATGAGTGCTCCTCAAATGGCGCATCATGGATGATGTATTGTTGCAGTAGGCTAGCTGCCGATCACAATACACACATCTCACTTTATTTGGGGTTTCTAAATGGAAATGCTCCCATACCACAGATGTACGGAATCTCTTCTGGGGAGCTTCCATTTTATCTATCTATCCAAATCTATCTATCTATATATGAATCGATCTATGTATCTAGATATGTATCTATAATCTATGTATCTATATATGTATCTATCTATAATATATGTATTTATATATGTATCTATAATCTATCTATATATGTATCTATCTATAATATATGTATTTATATATGTATCTGTAATCTATCTATATATGTATCTATCTATTAATCTAGCTGTCTATATATATATTTATATCTATGTATCTATTAATGTGTCACTATATGTATACTCTGTCTGTCTCTAGCCTCTCAGTCAATGTGTTGTGTAAATTTAAATGTAAGTCTAAATTGCCTATAACTAATCAAATCGCACTGTCACTATATCACCAAAAATCCGCTATCTCAAAGTCAAACTCCTCTCACAAAAACCCACGAGGTCAAAATGCGTTTATTTCACTTTTATACAGATGTGCGATTGTGTGGTCTGTTCCCGACCGTTCCAATCAAACGCTGATTCGGCGGACCACACCTGATGAAACAATTAGTGAAACACTTCGAGGCTTCGTTTGGTCATAGTCACGTGACATGGGTGTTTCGAATCACGCTTCGGATCAGTGTTTCGACACATCTGCGCTTCGGGATCTCGCAAAGCTTCGGAACGACTGTTTCGCTTCAGCCATCCTTACTCGTTAGTGTCGTTTTAAGTAGGGTAACGTTTCAGCTGGCGAACTAGCAGTAGCCAGAGCCGTTTAGAATATCATATTTAACTGCTCTGGCAGTAAATCGCATCATGCGATTACATATTTGATTTGGTGTAAACATTACATTCTAACGGTGACACTTCGTCCAACTCGCATAGACTACAGCTCCACTTTATGTTGGTTGATAATTATCTCAGATCGTTTTGCAAACGTTCGCCAAAAACTCAAGGCGAACATGAACCTGTTGATGTTTAAGACATATATATTTAATTACCAGTTACATCTGACATAACGTTATAGAGTCAGTATCCTAATATTCTAATCAATATTCAAACTGGAGAGCTAAGAACTGTATGTATTAGAAATAAGATGATCACAATCAAAGAACATAAACTGCATGCAAAACAAACAAGATTATAAGTATAACTATCAAAAAACAGACTATCAAACAAAGCAGAGTTATAATGTACATAAACCTGTCATACAGATTTACTTCTGCAAGAGTAGCAAACGCACATCTCCCCACATGTGTACATGCATACACACATGTGCCCTAGTCATCTTCAAGTGACTTATTGTCACAGTTTAAACACTGACAGAGGTTTGTACATGGCAGCTCATGCAGTTTACATGTGCATCTACCTTTAACACAATTCGTTTTTTTACATGAGCAGTGCACAAGTTCCAGTATGGCCTCTGGAGCTGGCGGAAGAGTCATCCAGTCTACTCCGTAGAAATCTCCTACCATCTTCCAGCCATGATTTACAGGAGGAGGAATGTCTGGCATGCACTCAAGACACCTCCTGTGTACTGCAGCCTGATAGCTTGCCCGCTGGATGTGTTTATGCAAGGAGTCTATGTTTGGAGGCAAGTCTCTCTCAGAACATTTACCTGATTTGAACAGGTTAGCCCTTGCAATATTGACATCTTGGCAGTCCTTCTGATCATATAGATCACACGTGTAAGCTTCCAGAGCCTCACGTAGTTCTGGTGATGGGGTGAAACTTGTTCCTAGTTCTCTAGACATGGTGATGTATTCTGTTTTTGAACTTAGTTTTTGTATGCTTTTTCTTTTCCAACCTTATGCAGAGCGCTCACTGTGTCACATCCAGAAAAGGCATGCAGACCTACAAGGGCATCACATTTGTCTTCGCCAAGATGGGCATGTAGCTTGGTAATATCAGTAATGTGTGTGTCTCTCCCCTTGGCTGTATGGAAATGGAGGTGGCCATCAATGTGGCTGCAGAAAGCTAGAGCCAGCACGAAGACATCGGTGTCTGGGCTCTTGATTACCAGGTCATGGCTGTGCTTGGCTGCATGGGCTGCATGCAGAATCATTCTGGTGTCTGCCTCCTCTTGACTTGTCTCTAGGTCTTTGAGTTCCAGTATCTCAAGGTCAGTATAGCTCACATTCATCTTAATGGCGTGACACTTGCTTCCATGTGCAACAATGATGGTTATATTGCCAATTATATTCTTTGCAGTTAAGCTCCAATGTTGGAAGAAATACTCCAGTAAGTTTTCTTTATTTTGGCCACATGCCAGAAATTTTTTCCATTGCTTTGGGGTTTTTTGGTCCTCTCCATAGATTTTGATTTTTTGGTAGCCCTGTTCTGCGCGCCGACTACGCTCAGCATTTTTGATGCTCAGGTCGCTGTATGTGTCACATACAAAATGAAGCTCTGTTGACTTTGTTGCCTTAGCTGAGTGAACTAATGTGTTCAGTACATGATCAGCATACAACCCAAATGTTGGCTGTGGCTTTAGTTGTTGCACCAGAGCCATAGCATCCCAAATCCAAACTGAGCCATCAGGAATGTCAATCACTGTTGCAGGCGGGTTGATCTCATCTAGCAAGATGTGCATCAGCTTAGCTTTGTTGGTTTTGACCAGAGAGCCATCAAAGTTGGAAATTGACTGTGGAAAAGGACCCAAACTGTAAGTGAGCATTTCATTGATGTTAATTTGCCTAACGCCGCCCACAACAATTAGCCTTGCAAACAAGTTGCGATGTTAGGGTGATTTCTTTTCCTCTAATTTTTGTGACTGTACTTTGTCCATTGTCTTTAAATGCTTTTATTTTCGTTTTCTTTATAGGGTCATGGAATGATGCTTGGCCATGGACTATCCTTTTTTCACAGAATTCAGTGAGTGCCTTAACACCTCTTTGTTTAGCCCCTAGTAAGTCTGTGGCAACATTTTCTGATGCCTGTTGGCCAGAAGAGATGTGACAAAGAGAATCTCCATCCAGCAATGGGTCAAAAGGGTTAACCATATTTTGGATAGTGGCCACAATGTTCATCACATCAGCCTGATCTCTCTGCATTCTGGTGTTGTCTAGCTCAGAGTTAAGATGTCCTACCGGGCACTTTCCTGCCATTGTTTTGCATTCAAAAGTGATTGCTGCCCGCTCATGTTGTGTTAGGGTCCAGCGGTGAACTGCACCCTTGTTCAGAGAGAACCCACTGATGCCTCCCTTTGTCTTCGAGTCACGATTGGCTGTTTGCTCAATGACTTGATCACATGCTGTGCCAGCAAAACCATGACTTTGATGTCTTTGTGCCACAAAGTCACCTGAAAGAAGCTGCTGGTGTGCTGAAGGGTGTGTCTTCCAGGTTGGTCATTTCAGCCCAATATGCCGTCAAATACCTTGCATAATTTACTTTGTCACAGGCAAAAAACCAGGGCAGCATACTTTGCACAGTGGACAAATGGAGAGCCCAGTTCCCCTCTCTTGTTGCCCTGATGAAAAGAAGCAAATCTTCCATCATGTCAAGGTATGTGCTCCAAAATGCAAATGTGTGGTTACAGTTGTTTTTCACCACAAATTCTTCATAACCTTGCAGTAACTGCTGAAATGTGTCTGATGTTAGCATGCCCTTGAACTCTTCAGAGGGAAACACTCCTGCAGATCTGTTGCCACTTTTAAAGCAGCTGCATTTTGTTCTTGTGTGAGTGTGTCCAAGTATGCCCACCATCGCAGTTTCTGGAGTGCTTCCATCAGGAGTTTGTGAGCCCGTATGCTCCTGTTGTAGTGATGGCCGGAGATCACTCCATCAATTGAGCCTGCGGCCACCAGGTCAGACTCAATCAAGATGTCCTGAAAGCCTGCATCACCATACAACTTTCCTATGCATGACAGATACACCATTGCTGTGTGAAACTCTCCCATCCTCACTACGATTCTCTCAGAGTAAGAATCTGTTTGCCAACGGATCTCTTGGGCCTTGGCATATATGGCTTGATCCATAACTAAAACAACTTCTTTTTGTTTAAAGCTGTCAGCAATGGCAATGGAGCGGTTCAGGATGGTGTGGACAGTGTTGAGATCAGTCGGACTGGCGTCAATCACTGGTAGGTAGCCAATATATGTAGATGGTGGTAGTACTGTGTCTTCCTTCAACATTATATTATACCCAGTCCATCCAGGAAGGACTTTGCCCTGGGCCTCAGGTACTTTCAGTAAAAAGAATGCAGCATCAATTCTTCTACCAGTAGTTTGGGAATATCTGTATTGGTCCTGATGGAGATCAATCTTCAATGCAAAATTCTGTGGACCAGACCGCTTTCCTCTTGTGTATGTTGAAAGATTCAGTGGAGGAGGATGAACCGACCGCTCTCGTGTTCTTTGTCTGGGTAATGTGTCTGGTAAGGATGCTGTATAACTATTTATGGCCCTCTGAATTATTATACCATTGGTGTTATGTGTTGTCCCTTTACCTGAAAGAGTCTCCTCTCCAAAGTCATTATTGTCCCAGACAAGAGTCACCGGCACTTCATCACTGATTTTTTCAGGGATGTATATTTCTCCCCTCTCCATTTGTAGATGAGCAGGGGCAGTATCATGCTCAAGGACCTGGGAATTAGATGAGCAGTGACCCAGACCATTTAACAGCCCTATAAGCTGTGCAGAGCCAGTCATATGCCGAACTGCCATTGCAAGTGAGCACTGTTTAGGCATGAGCCACCTTCCTCTGGTTGCCCGGGTAATAATGTCCTGACAAGTGGACACTATTTTTCTGTTGTCCTCTGAAGTGACATCAACACGTTCATCTGATGGTTGTGATGACATTCCTGATATCCATGCAATATAGTTAAAAAGTTGGTGAGGCACTACACTCATGCCATTTTCCAGTGTGAGATCACTTGCTGTTGGAGGCCATGGTAGCTTTGGGTATATTTTTGATGTATTTTGAATGATTTCTTTAAGTGTCATTGCTGCGTGATATAACTCCCGAGAATCATCCGTGGTGTTGGTGGCATTTTCTATATTTCCTTGACTTGTCATTTCTCCTTCACTTTCTTCAGATGAGGAGGAAGCAGAGGAGACGGCAACTTCATGCACAATCTCGTCAGCTGACAGATTGTCCACATATACAAGGTAGGTTGTGGATGCCTTCAGGAATTTCAAGAAGGGATGAGACTTGTGAAGTCTTGACTTAAGTGAGTGTGCCTTATAAGCTGCAATGTTCACTCCCTCTGTTTCTTCCACCGATTTTTTGAAAAGCAAATTCAGCTTTGACAGTCGAAGTACTTTGCGTTGTTTTAACAGCCTCTCCTCAATGACTGTTTTGCAGAAGTGCTTGTATCCGTTTTCATATATGTTTGTTTCTGTTATCTCAATTTTGTGTGTGGTCAGATACCGGGTATAATCTCGATAGCAAGTGAAGTGATACCGTGCTTCACTAGCCACCAAGTCCCTGTCTTGGATATGGAGAAGGAGAGACTCGTCCCTTTTCCCTTCAGCGGCGAGTAGCAATTTCCCGGCATGGAGTGTTTCACACTGTGTTAGCTTTTCTTTTACCCTTTTCCTACTGTGTGACTAAACCTTGTACTTCTCATGTTTGCATATAATGCATTGTACTGGAAGCAGGTGTGGGGCCCGCTTGAACGTGCAGGAATCACGGGCTTAAGATCTCAGAGCCCGTGTTTTAACTGGAGTTGCATCACCATCCTCTGCCTCTACCACTAAAAGTGCAAAACAATAGATTTAGGTTCTGCACCCTTCCCCACATTACTGATTAAAGAAAAATGGTTTGTAACTTTCAGCAGGGTATATTGGTTCCACCTGTTCCCTTAACATGGGTAATAAACCTGTTTCACAGCTTTCAGGTGTCCGTCCTTGTTGATGTTAATGAGGCCATAATAGGAAGGGTTCATTTTTGCAGGGTGTTTTTATTATATTAGTTAATTTATTGTGTAGCTATATTAAGTTAACTCAAATCTAAACTCCCTGAAGTCCTAGACTCAATTTAACCTACTTCCTTCATATCTTTCTTTTTTCTATCTATCCTTCTTTCTAGATTTCTTTCTAACCTTTTCTTTTTTTTTCTTATCTATTTATTTTTTTCTTTCTACCTGTCTATTGAACTTTATTGCCTTAACTTTTGGGCTAGGCTTTAAGCCAACTTAAAAGTTTGCCAAAACATTTCAAGTAGTTTTTTGTACTAATCTTATGTTGTTACTGCAACTACACTGCACATATCTGTATGTGTTGTTCATACTGTATATCTATTCTGCTCTTATATAATATTTAATTTATATTACTGTAAATACTACTTTCTTAACTGTATATTACTGTCCATTCTGCACTGTACAGGTCAAAAGTTTAGAAAACATTACGATTTTTTTATGTTTTTGAAAGAAGTCTCTTCTACTCAAGCCTGCATAAATGAGTAGAAAAAAAATAAATAAATATATATATATATATATTAACTTTGATAGTGATTTAAAAAAAAAAATAGCATCATTACTTCAGTCTTCAGTGTCCCATGTGACATCCAGTCTATCACATGATCATTAGAAATCATTCTAATATTCTGATTTTTTTTTAGTGTTGCAAACAGTTCTGCTAATATATTTGATGAATAAAATATTAAAAAGAAAAAAAAACTCAAATAATATAAATCTTATTTACTATCACTTTTTATCAATTTAACAGATCCTTGCTGAATAAAAGTATTGATTTTATTTAAAAAAGATTTTTTTTTTTTATATATTTATATATTATATATTTATTTATGGGAAGTCGTGGCCTAATGGTTAGAGAGTCGGACTCCCAATCGAAAGGTTGTGAGTTCGAGTCCTGGGCTGGCAGGAATTGTGGGTGGGGGGAGTGTACAGTTCTCTCTCCACCCTCAATACCACGACTTAGGTGCCCTTGAGCAAGGCATCGAACCCCCAACTGCTCCCCGGGCGCCGCAGCATAAATGATGAACACTGCTCCGGGTGTGTGTTCACAGTGTGTGTGTGTGTGTGTGTGTTCACTGCTCTGTGTGTGTGCATTTTGGATGGGTTAAATGCAGAGCACAAATTCTGAGTATGGGTCACCATACTTGGCTGAATGTCACTTCACTTTCTCTCTCACTTTTTTTCTTCTTATATATATAAAATATGTTGTTACAAAATATTTGCATTTTAAAAACATAGCTGCTGCTGCTTTTTTTGTTTTTTACTTTTTATTCATCAAAGTATCATAAAAAAGTATCACATGTTCTTAAAAAATATTAAACAGAACTGTTTCCTACTTTGATAATGAATCATCATATTAGAATGATTTCTAAAGGATTGTGTGATAATGATCCTAAAAATTCAGCTTTGCATTACAGAAATAAATGATAATTTAAAGTATAATAAATTGAAAATCAATTATTTTAATTGTAATAATATAATCACAATATTAAATTTTCCCCTGTATTTTAGATAAAATAAATGCAGGCTTGATGAGCGGAAGAAACTCATAAAAAAAAAAAACATTAAAAATAGTAGTTTCCAAACTTTTGACCTGTACTGTATGTCCAATACTGCACTGCCTGTCTATACAATATAATACCAACCTTTCTTTGCAGTTTCTTCAACTGATACTGCCTTCTCTCTTCTCCTTTGTGCTCGTTTTATCTTCGTAATATTTGTGAAATGACTGTAGCACTCCCTGTGGTAGCCAGTGTTAGCTGGTTTGACTAACTGGTTTGTAGGTTCCTGGCTTTGTAACTTGTATGCCTGTACTGCCTCTTCTGCAATGATACCTTCTATGCCCTCAAGGTCTTTCCACAGAAACACTGATTTAATAAATTTCTCCCAACTTATGTCTGTGAAGGGAATGGTGGGTCCACCACTTCCCTCAAATATATGCATACAGCACTTCATGTTTTTTCATTTCATCCAAGTAAACATGGGCGGGAAAAAAAGTATTGTCTGTCTCATTTTTTCATGACGCTGTTTCCAAGCAATACCATTATGTCAAATGTGTTAAATCAGAAGGGTGTATTTATTAAAGATTACAAAGAAATGACAGGATATCGTATGACAAAGGTGGTTACATAAAATAAAAACAAATATAAATGTATAACGTAACCTCTACATTATAATTTTGTGTCAAACTGAATATGTAGCAAAATTAGGTAAAATAGTTCTTATCTTAAATAGTACAATCTTAAATCCTTGGCGCGAAGCTCGCCAGTGCGTTCACAAACGAATCGCCGACACTTTCCACGCACGCTATTGGCTGAAGGCAACAAATACGTCATGCAGGTCGGACCCCGCAAGTAGCTGCTTGCTCTATTCGCCGGGAAAATAACCTGGAGAAAATTACCGATATTATAGTAATGTGCAAAGTGTTTGAGTGGCAACAATTTTTATTTGCTTTGTTGAAAAGCGTAGCGGTTACATATAAAAAACTGGGTTATCCCTCGCCACAGATCGTTTGAAAACACGAAATCTCCCCTCGGCCCACCGTCTATAACAGATACACTTACATTAGCTATAGCCTTCCACCTATGGAGAGAGAGAAAAAAAACTTTTCAAAAGCTGGATGATGATGAAGATGATGATGAGATCAGATCTCTGTGTGGAGCACTGGTTGTTGTCAGACTCCTTGTGCAAACAAAAATCTCACTGCTCACTGGATTATTACAATCAATGGCAAAATGAATGTTTGGAAATGTAAACTGATATTTCCTACTGACACACTACAGCAAAAGATAGAAATAACTGGCTTAAAACCATTTTTAGCTGGAGAAAATTATTTTAGCCACCACTAATACATGACATTTTTAGATATTTTATATTCAGAACATGAAAGCATCCAACAAAATACCAACACCAACAAACGTTGAGTTTAACGTTTTATCCAGTATGTTATGATGATTACACATAACAGGAATGACCCGTAAAACTGGTTCGGATTGATGAGTGTATAACACTCAGTGCTCAGTTCTACATGTGGCCTTTAGAAGGCAGTATACACTCAGATCTAATAAGTAGCCTATTGGAACAGGGTATGGAAGAGTCAAACTTTTTTTCTATACTGTTCATTTCCCATATTAAACTGGAGATTTGAGGTTGCTGTATGTAGTCTTTCTCTTGAGCTATGCATTGCCAATTTTGTCATCTTACTCTTTCCTGAACACAAAATACAGTTACGACTGGCTTTGTTAAAAACCATTTAGGCATACATTTCTGTATGCCTTGATGCCTGTAGTTATTTCTCCAGCTATTAGATGAGACTTCACTGAATGTTTAAAAATATGAAATACTTCCCTTTGAAAGAGAATTGAATACAATATAGAGAAATAAGCACAAAAGACTCCATCAATCTAAACGCGCTCTTCTCATCCACTCGAAACGAAGCGAAACAAAGACTAGCTCGAACAGTCCAGAAAACTGCAGAGACTGCCTGCATCCGTGTGTGTTTATGTGTGTGTGATTGGGGAAAAAAAAAAGATGACAGCTTTCCTTTCATTAGTTTTTTTCACCACACATTCTCCTCTTTATTCCAATTCCGCCTGAAAGGATACTTTGAATTATAATCATGTTTTGCATTTTTAGTGCTCTGAAAGAATGTGTGTGAATGCATGTGTTTGTGTGTGTCAGAACTGGTCAGTAAGGACATACTTTTACATGGTTGTCATGGAGACAGTATTCAGTGGGAGGATTCAGGTGTAAGGTGTGCTATCTCACACTGAGCTTCCTCCCTATTAAAGAGCTCTGCTAAATGTCCTGTACATTAATGATTGAGTCATATGTCAAGGTATTTTATGTTTAAAAAAATCTTATGTTTTAATCAGACAAAAACTGTATTTTATCTATTAAGGAAAACATATTGCAATCTTACACAATTATTTTGTGCACCCTATGTTTCTAGGGAAGTCGTGGCCTAATGGTTAGAGAGTCGGACTCCCAATCGAAAGGTTGTGAGTTCGAGTCCTGGGCCAGCAGGAATTGTGGGTGGGGGGAGTGCATGTACAGTTCTCTCTCCACCTTCAATACCACGACTTAGGTGCCCTTGAGCAAGGCATCGAACCCCCAACTGCTCCCCGGGCGCCGCAGCATAAATGGCTGCCCACTGCTCCGGGTGTGTGCTCACAGTGTGTGTGTGTGTTCACTGCTCTGTGTGTGTACATTTCGGATGGGTTAAATGCAGAGCACAAATTCTGAGTATGGGTCACCATACTTGGCTGAATGTCACTTCACTTTCAGTTTGCTGAATGTCTCTTAAAGAAATAGTTCACCCCAAAGAATTTCCCCCACTTCATGCTCACTCTCAGGCCATCTAAGATGTAGATGAGTTTGTTTCGTCATCAGAACAGGTTTGGAGAAATTTTCACATGCTCATCTATGTAGTGAATGGGTGCCGTCAGAATGAGACTCCAAACAGCTGATAAAAACATCACAATAATCCACAAGTAATCGGCCTGTCTCCATTCCATCAGTTAACATCTTATGAAGCAAAAAGCTACATGTTTGTAAGAAACAAATCCATCATTAAAGCATATTAACATTAAACTATTGTTTGTTTTTTGTCTTTTTTTTTTTTTTTTTTTACAAACATGCAAGCTTTTCAATTCACACAATGTTAATGGATGGTTGTGTGGATTACTGGTGGATTATTGTGATTGTGGTGTTTTTATCAGCTGTTTGGACTCTCATTCTGACGGCACCCATTCACTGCAGATGATCCATTGGAGATCAAGTGATGCAACAATACATTTCTCTGATACAAATTACATTTTGGATGGCCTGAGGGTACATTGTCAGCAGAGTTTTTGAAGCAAGCGAGTCTTGAGTTCAAAATAATGAATAATGAATTAAAATGTTATTAACAAAAAAACAATCGGGGGGAAAAAAAAACCTATTGGGTTTTTGTCAAGGGAACCAGGGTGATGCTAACTTCAGGTTCCTACAAAAATGCATCAGCACAGCCTCTATTTACTGGCACAAACATTTGACCATAACTCTACCACCCTCTTGAGTACTGAGACTTTTTACCACTACAGTAATACAAGAGCACACTTGCAATCATACAGTTCTGTCTAACTCTCTATTTCTTTCTCTTTTTCTACAGTAAATCAGAATTAATGAGCAGATCTGGGCAGATGTAAGAGTCAGATCACTAATTAAAAACATAGGAAATTACTCTTCGTGAGAAAACTCTTGCATGTGAGCGTGTGGAAGATTTATAGACAGGGATGATGGGTAAACAAAGCCTAACCTCTCTCTGACCCGTCCTCCTGGCATAGCATGAAAAACATACACATCAAACAAAAAACACACTTAGCCAAATATTGTCTATATATATTTTTTTTCAGTATATTCACAAAAAATTTATGAAACAAACACATATTCTCAGTAATGCGTATGTTATGCACTTCATAAATACTCATTAGATTCATCACACAATGCACACCAGATGAAGACTTTTCTTCCTCACGGATGTGATAAGTGTCTCTCCCACAAGGATCCACAGGATGTGTGGGACAAACTACACACACACAGGTTTAATATAGTGTCTTCAGACAATGAAAGCAGTGTTAGGAACATTGTGCTCTCCTTCTGGCCTCATCAGTTCAGGCAACGAGCAGAAGTTAAGACACTCGACTCATCTTATACTTACATTTCAAAAAACAAATATATATACCAAAAAAAACAAAACAAATAAAAAACAGTGTATATATTTTAACAGTGTAACTAATATCTGCTTTGCCAGGTATAGTCATTAAACACCATTTTGGTATTACAAAGAAAGTGATGTGTTCCCTGTATGCCACCATACACTGAAGCGCTACACTTCAAGTAACACTTCTATTTAACCATTGTTTATCCGTTCTGGCATATAGTGGTTGTTTAGAAAGAATTTTAAGAATGACATTTTTTCCAGAAATTTTTTTCAAGACATGTAAAAGCTTTTAAAAATCATGAGTAGGCTACTTAACGTGTTTTATGTCGTTGAATAAAACTGAAAATATCTTAAAGGAACACTCAATTTTTTGAAAATAGGCTCATTTTCCAAATGGAGTTTAACTCAATGAACTTAAAGGGTAAGTTCACCCAAAAATTTAAATTATGTCATTAATGACTCACCCTCATGTGGTTCCAAACCCGTAAGACCTCCGTTCATCTTCAGAACACAGTTGAGATTTAGTCCGAGAGCTCTCAGTCCCTCCATTGAAAGTGTGTGTATGGTATACTGTCCATGTCCAGAAAGGTAAGAAAAACATCTTCAAAGTGGTCCATGTGACATCAGAGGGTCAGTTCGAATTGTTTTGAAGCATCGAAAATACATTTTGGTCCAAAAATAACAAAAATTACGACTTTATTCGACATTGTCTTCTCTTCCAGGTCTGTTGTGAGCGCATTCACAAGACTGCAACAGACCCGGAAGAGAAGACAATGCTAAATAAAGTTGTCATTTTTGTTCTTTTTGGAGCAAAATGTATTTTTGATGCTTCAACAAATTCTAACTGACCCTCTGATGTCACATGGACTACTCTGGACATGGACAGTATACTGTACACACATTTTCAATGGAGGGACAGAAAGCTCTCGGACTAAATCTAAAATATCTTAAAGCGTGTAATGAACGGAGGTCTTACTGGTTTGGAATTGGTTTAACTGCCATAACATGGGTGCAACAGGCGCAATGATATTATGCAGCGCCTGAAAATAGTCCCCAGCTATTTTTTAAGGCACCAAGTAATATCACTGCGCCTGTTGCACCCATGGTACGCCAATAAAGTCCCTTGAGTATTTACGCCAGAATGAGATTAAAGCTCCTAGCCATATTGGCCTATAAAATTGCTAATTTTCATTTTCCATCGGTCTTAGTATATACAATGTAACTACAGAAGAGTCAAGTTTTAAATAGGAAAAATATACAAACTCTTTGGTCATTTTTGAGCGAGTTGCTAACAGTATAATCAGATTCAATGATCTATGGTAAGCTAAGCTAAAAGTGCTACCATCTGACCCGGTGATCGGCTGAAAGGATTCGAAAATGGTTAAAGTCAACTGTTTAACTCGAGGGGAGTTGGAAAATTAGCCTATTTTCAAAAAAAGTGGAGTGTTACTTTAAGCTTGTATTAAGGCACATTCACATCAGGGATGCTGTAACGATAAAGATAAAGTTATAAAAGTTGTTCTAGTTCAACAAGAATAGAGTGGTTCACACAAAGTCCCAATTATAACAACAACGGCATATATGAACGATGTCGGGGAGAACAATTTGTTACCAGATAAAAACACTGACAGAATCCACTTGACTTTAAAAACCTCGAACATATATAGCAGCAGACTACAAAACTGTATCATTTGCATATCACACATGTTTATCAAAGCAGGGTGTTCAAAGCAAGAATGGTTTAGGTTAGTTTAGGTTTTGATTTTAAGTAAATTAAATGGCATTTTCACTTAACTAGAATATGTGTTTACTGGTGCGATGGTAACCAGGACACTGGGAAAGCGGTTCTTAAGTTGTTGAGCTGTCCTGGGTCATTTTGATCTCTCAGTTTCCACAAGGATGATGGGTAATCTGATAATATGATGTCATCACAGCACAGGTAACAAAACACTGATTTGTAAAGAAGCACATACAGAAAACATGTATGAACATAAGCTTAGTCACTTAGCACTTTAGCCCTGGTTATCATGACAGATCTTCATACACTGACTGAACCTTAGTGTATGAATCCAAACCCTAACCTGAACTCTAACCCAAACAAATCTATAAGCCACAGGTTTCACTTGGATCCTGGAGGTGTTTCTCAAATGTGTGTGTGCCGGTTTGAAAGAAACAAAGACTGGAGAAACTGACGGGAAGAGCTCAAATGATCCGGTATCAAACAGTTTGATCAGATGCAAACGGTTGTCATGGTAACCTGTGCCAGGCAGGTGGCACGGAGCGGACAAGGTCATTAAGTTTTTGATGTAACTTGGGACAACCGCAGGTGGGCACTCTCTGATCAGATAGCTAAATTCACCCAAGGTTAATGCTGACACACACACACACACACACACAAACTGCCACATGAATGCTGGTGTATTTGAATTTATAGTCAGTCTGACAAGCACCTCAGATGTTCAAAGACAGTTAAGCCACTGTTTACTGACAATGAAGGAAATGTGTTAGTTAGAATTTATGCTGAAAATTATGTCAACATCTAAAAGTTGTGAATTAAAATGAGAACACAGTCCACAGCTGTCTCTTTATTTTACTGTCATTAAAAGAGTTAGTTAGCATCATTAAAGTATGAGTGTTGTATTGATTATCAACCTGTATTTGATATTTTTGTTATATATGAATATGAGATATTTAATTTACATTCTAATTTCCCCTATTTTTGTATTTATGTGAACCAATTAACACTCAAAATTAATCTTAATAATCTTAGTAATATAATCTTGAGCCAACAAATATCAAGATGAAACTATGTATCCTATACTGTACATAATAATGATATGATGCCTAACTTCACTTGTAGCATTTAAAATGTTTAAGTAAAATTTATTTAGAATTGAGATTTGGGCATGCAATTTCATAAGAGGGGTAGAAAATATGAAGAAAGAAAAATGTCACTGAAGCAAAATTATTACAGGTATATAAAATAATATTTAATAATGTGAATAAGAAAAATAAACTCAAACAATAGTTGAAAAAAATACAATAACTGAAATAAAATATTTAAAAACAAATCTTAATTCAGCTAGCTGCCAATGAAATATTTTCAATATTAGATTGATAAAAAATAACTAAAACTAAAGTTGAAACCAAAATAAACAACTCATAAAAAAATCAATACTGAAATTTAAATAAAAACAAATTCAAACTATTAATAAAAATGAATTTTAATCATTTCTAATTTATCTTTGTTTTAGATTTTTTGTTTTTAAATCTTTTTTTTTTTTTTTATGAAATTTTTGTAATATAGTTCAATCAAGTTAAATTTTTGGCCCTCTGCAGTAAAACATTTAAGCAACAAAAGAATATAGAATTGTAATATCTGCAGTTTTTTCACTTATCAGCCATAACACCCAAATAATTATTGATTTATTTATATTTTAATATCAGTGCAGCAGCATTTGGAACAACATGAGGGTCAATACATAACTTAAACATTTGAACATGAACGTTTCTGACATCATATCCAGCCTAGGTCACGGGATGTGACATCACTGGTTCTGACAACGAAAAAGAACTATCTATTAAAAGGACAGAGATGTGATATACAGGAGGATGTTAGCAGAGGTATTGAGCTGTTCGTGTGTCCTTTCTGAGGGTGAAGGTTTTTGGGTCTTCAGGAAAGCATCCATGTGAAAAAGGTGGTACGAGGTCTTTCATGTCAAATGACCAATTAATGGAGCTGAAGAGGCCCTTAAGTGTGTCGTGTTTGCACACACCCTCCCTCAAACACACATACACTCTCAAACGTCCACACACTGGCTGAAAAGACCCATTTCACGGCTCTCTAACACATCAGCCACTCACACACCTGTTCCCACGTCCACTCTCTCACACAGACACACGCTGCCCTGGCACTAAACCAGAAGCTCTCACGTTAATTGTGTCCTGACTCTCACTCCGGATCTCTCAGGTGCAGTACTGAACCCTCTCACACACTCACACACATACACAACCATGCACACACACACACACACACACAGCTCTTTGAAGATCTGTGAAAAGAAAAATGCTTTTTTTTTTCGTTTTAATTTTGCACTTTCAAAAGACCCAGCTGTGCTCTCCCGCTCTCCCCCTTTTCTCGATTTTCTTCCTCTCCTTGCGAAGGCTCTGTGTTAGTTTGTAGCGCAGTATAAAGGACAGAAATTAAATTGTATTGACTTGGATGTTTATTCACATATTTTTATTCAATAACATTTTTGTTTTACTTAATATTATTTACATTTAAATACCATGGAATCTGTAAAGACAATGAGAAAACTGTTTTGTTATTTATTCTGGTTTTACTTATTTGTATATTCACATATAAACGTGTACTCTTGATTATTTTTCAGTAAATTAATCTTTCATGTTATTTTATAAATGTAATTTTAGAAAAATGGTGCATTTGCTATTTATTTTAATTTTAAAATGTCTTAAATTAAATTAAAATATATATGTATTATGATAAATACAATTATATAATTAATATTATATGTTGTTTTATTTTGGTGCTCTCTCTATCTCTACATTAATTTTGCACTGCATTAAATAATTTGGTTTTAATTTTTGAATACAATGCCGTAGACTACTTCTAAATTTTTCTTTATGAAAAGAATGTGGATAGTTAAAGTCATGCTTAAAAATTACAATTAAAAATCAAAACTACACACCATTAATTTAAAAGAAAGACAGCATAAGCTCAGTTTTCAGGCAAAACTTTAAATTATAAATATGTTATCTAATGCAAACTTCTGCAAGTACTGTAGGTTTACAGTGCTTTGAAATATCAGTTCCAAAATCATTCTGTTGGTACACTGACTTACTTAGTCTGATACTTCTGCTTCGGACATTAGGCACATTTAATAAGGCACATTTCTTCATGCTCCCTCTGAAGTTTGGCAGGGTTGCCCGGTTTTCACAACAAAACTCACCCAATTGCTCCTCTAAACTAGCCCAATCGTGTTTCGAGGGGTTCCCTGATAAAAATCGCATTTTAGGGGCTAAATATCATGTAAATGGAGTTGCTTCAAAATGGGCGGTTGCTTTACAGCAACAAGTACACGCATACAGCTACATACTGTAATTACGACGAATTGACGATACGAATTTCTCACTTATCTATAATCATTTTATTTGTATCAGGACCATATACTTTCTAAAAATATGGGCATAGTGTCCGTGACATCACCCGTAGGTATTTGAAGAGAGTTTCTGAAGCCTAAGTGCGCAGAGTGGCACATCGCCATCTTGGCAGCATATCACCAACGTCACTCCCGGATAATCGAAAATGGGCAAAGAGGTGGGAGCTGGTAGCTGAAACCACGCCCACCTAGATCAACAGCGGTGACAGCAGCAGCAATCCACATGTCACTCAAGTGGCCATGCCCTTAATTATGCAGAACTTTAAGGCTTAATGGAATTTAAATGGATGAGTTATAAATAAATAAATAAATAAATAATAATAGATACACCCCCCTCCCAGCTGCCATGAAGGGCAAAATTAGCTATATAGACCAAAACCACTTTTTATAATGGGCTGTAAACAGATTTTTTTCTGCTGTAAAGTTGGAGGTTTTTACATAAGGAGTCTATGGGATTGACTCTCTTTTAGAGCCAGCCTGTAGAGCCAGTCTGTGAATTGCAGTTTTAGTCACTTCCGTGTTGGCTTCAAGAGAGAGACCACTTGATTGCCGCTTGATCAGGACATCGGTGTGGGTTTGCAAATCATTTGATTCAGATCAGGACTTCAGAGTAGGTACTGAATTCTTTTTTCTTCTTCTTCTTCTTCTTTTTATTAAACAGTTCAAAAGATCAAACCATTAAGCCAGTACAGTTATAAAAAGAAAACAAAGAAAAAAGAAAAAAGGATGGATATAGAGATGTACTTTTGATTGCCGAATTTTGAATCATTTTCGTGTAGGTTTAGATCAACTCTGAATAAAGAAAAGAGAGGTTTAGAGTTTAGATTTTTGTGTATGTATGTGAAATTTAGCTAGCAGGAAACACAAATTAATTTATATTTCCCTATAGCCTATTCTCTTTCGAGTAGTTAAACAAAAAAGAAAAGTCACTCACAAAATGAGATTGGATTAACATATAAAACTTCAAAATTCCTCTGTGGTTACATTGCCATAACAAGTGAATTAAATCTTCATCAGAAGAGTTGCAAAAACAGCAACTCACTTCGATGTCTGACATGTTTTATGAAAATTGAAAATTAGGATTAACTCAATCTGTTACTTGACTTCTTCGTATTTAAGGAGAGAACTATAGTTTCCAAAGGCAGACAAATTTGGTAGGGACGCTTTGACATGTCCCTACCAATATCCAGCGACTACTAAATCATCCCTATAGCAATAATTTTGATCAAACAAATAAATGTCCCCACAAAAGCCAAAATCAAACCCAGGTCCTGGAAACTAATATCAGATGGTTTAAATAATTTCTATTTATTCATTTGAAACAATACAGTTAAGCACATTCATAACAAATGTCATTAACACAAACATGTTACATGAAAGAGAACTTGACCAATCAGACACTTCACTATACAAAAATCAAACATGCTGAGATATCATAATCAGCTTGGCCGAAGCTTGAGAGGGGCTTAATATATTGAGATGACATTTCTTAACAGTCGCGCGCACACAAACACCCTTTTACACACTCACACATTAGAACGCACAGAGACACAAACACATCTGAATAGTAATTTATGCCCATTGATTCTCTCAGCGTCACAGGATCAACAGTGTTAGTGTTAAGGCAGAATTGCAAGTCTTAATTTACCTCCCCTTGCCTCAGCATAAGCACACACACAAACACTCAACTCTTTTTAAACATACAATATACTGGTGTTTAAGTGTGCAGTGTCTGATAAATGCAGGCATAAAGAGCTCTCTTCAAAAACCTAGTGCGCTGCCTTGAGATTACATTTCATAAGAAGCGTAAATGATGCTGTCTATGTAGGCAGCTCACTAGGTTTTATGGCAGAGCTATTATGGGTGTGCTTTGTGTTGAATGAGGCCTTCCCTCTTTCTTTCTCCCTCTCACTTTCCATCTTAAAAAGGGAATGTTAATGAAGGTTGCTTAGCTCATTTACTGGCCTCTCTTGATGAAATCATTAGATTTCAGCTTATCGTTTAATTTGTGCTTTAGATTGTAATTATTGAAATACCTCATTTGTCATGACAGACATGTTGCCGCTTCCTGTCTAAGTGGGAGGTTCTTGGCTGTGACTGTGCCTCACCTTGTCTTTTAAATACTGGAATAAGTGCTTCTTGGTGTCTGTGTGTGTGTGTGTGTTTAGAGGGAAGGCACAATCTGTCGCTTTTTTAAATAGAGTGCTGAAGGGATGACGTATTTTTGTAAGCCAAATCCTGGAAACAAGTATTTTACGTAGCAGTTTTGGTTACACCGGTCTAAAGTCAATGGGTTTTTAAATGGGTCTTTGGATAAACGCTTGAACTAAAGTCTGTACTGTACACAAGCTCAACATATTTTCATGTTTTATACCCTTTCGATTGAAAAAGCTGCTGGCTAACTATTTGGTAAATGGGACTACAGAGATTGTTGAGGGCATTCAAGATCATCACATCGAACAAGTTTACTCACTAGCCGCTTTGACAGCTTCACTGTGTTTTTAATTGCATTCTTTTAAAGTATTCTATCTTTCAAGGAAACTGTTTTTAAAATAAGGACTGAAAGAGCAGAAGTCATGCGACTGTGCTTTAGAGTTTAGCTTTCTACTTCCAAGTGATTGTATTTAGGCTTCAAACAGCTGTTCATTCCTGACCAAAATGGGTAAGAATCACAGAGCTTATTTTCTGCAAAAACCAATAAAAAATTGAATTGTGTTTTTGTCAAAGGAACCAAGGTGATGCTGACCTACAAAATACGTCATCGCTGCAGCACAGTCAATAACGCTTACATCTCCCATCTTTCCTTTCAGAAACACAGTGGCATGGTTGATGAGGTTTTCTGTGTGCGAAAGACGACTGCTGCAAAACATCTAGTCAATAACAGTGTCATCTGCAAAGGAATCGGGCCTGTAAATGTGTGTGTGTGTCAGATGGAGGTTCTCTTGGCATGCAGCATTTCTATGAGGAGGTTGTTGCACGGCACCTCTCCGCTCAGGTGTTTGTAGCACAGGTAGTCTTCAGCTTGTGTGCTGAGTGCTCTGAGCTCAGGAAGGCGCAGCAGGATCTGACTAAACCTGTCCGGGAATTGTGGATACGCACACAGTGTGTACTCCAACAGCGCGGCGTTCACCTGCTCGTACACGCTCTCCACGTAAGGTTGGTTTTCCAACAGCTTCACATCTGCAGTAAGAGAGAGCAGGGCAGCAGGGTTATTAACTAAAAGTGTTCATGTGTTAATGTTTACGCATATTTATAAATTGTGCACAAAATATTAATAAAAAAATGTTAACTGAAATAAAATAAAATACAAACTTCAACTTTATTTCAGCTAGTTGCTGAGGCAACATTTCTTATTTTCATATATATATATATATGTGTGTGTGTGTGTGTGTTGGCATATACTGTATAATAACAATTTCAGCTAGTTGACAATGCAACATATTTCATTTTTGTTTTGTTTTAGTTATTTTAGTACTAAAATAACTAATAAAATAAATGCTATGTAGACATATTTTTAAAAACGAATAACAAGTTTAGCTAGTTTCCGATGTAACTGCTGATTTTCATTTAGACCTACTTAAATAACAAAAAGGAGTAGGCCTAATGATTAAACATTAGTCAAAACTAGCATATACAGAAAAAAATAAACATTTTAGCTAATTTTAGCTATTGCCATTTCGAGTCTGAAGCGAAATAGCCTAACTAAAACTAAATAAAACTGACAAAACAAAACTACATCTAGCCTAATAAAAATGTCCAAAAACAACAAAACTGTCACAACTTTAACTAAAACTAAAACTGAAAATATGAAAATATAATCTTATTCAAAATATAAACGAAAACAGTAGGCTATATCAACGGTAGTAAAATAACACAGAGATGCACCAACAGAGTCTCAATGAAGACGCATGAGAGGAAAATGGGGTTTCAAGCACTTCCTGAACACACACAAATACAAACACTCTCTCTAACACACATACACAGCCCTCAGCCACTCTTATTATGAAAAGCAGCTTTTGTCGACGCTAAATTGCTCTCACTTAAGCGAACGCGAACAATAAAGGAGCATTTTCTCCCGAAGCTGAGAAAGAGACGGCGCGGACCAACATGGGGTCAATCCATTAAACTTCTGAGTCTTGTTATAGACGGCGTGTGTGCGTCTGCGAGCGGATACGGGGTCCGGCTCCCTGCCTTTGTAAACGGGAGCGATTCAGCAGCCTTTCATTTTAATTAAGCCCATTACCCAGTTACCACGCGCCCCGCGCCACACAAAGCACGCTGCCATTCACGACAAATAGCGCGATGCACGCGCGTCCTCGTTAGCTGGGCTCGAAATCAATGCAATATTCATCTTTTGAGAAGTTAATTAGCCTCGGTCAAACCCCGGGAGAGGAAATATGGATACGCTCAATAAGACGCGGAGGACGGGGTGACACAGAGCCTATGAAAATGTATTTTATATGAAACTATTAAAACATCAACAGCAGCATTGCTGAACTAAGGGAGCCTGACACAGAAAGAGAAGACTTTCACACCTCTTCCTCATTAACGAGAAGTCGTTCTGGCCTCTGGATTTAGTTAAGACCTAAAACTCTTCAAAACAGTTTAGCGGAACTTATTAAGGGAAATATCATTTGATACATCCAAATTGTTATCATTCCGTCAGCCAATCGCAAAACATTCAAAACGCTAACGAAATGTTAGCACACAATCTTAGGCGATTTGACACAAGGTTAATAAAAAGTCTTAAATTTAATGTGACACGTTTTTTGGTATTCTGAAACATATATAGATTTTTTTTTACAATTTACTATTGAAAATATAAACTAAAAAAAATAATTTTGGTTATAAGGTCACAAATAAAAGCACATTCTCAGACTACAGTTTAAAGGTTTTGGGGGTCAGTATATTTATTTATATATTTTAGTCATCAAGGACACATTCATAATGTTACAAAATATTTCTATTTGAAATAAAAGCCGTTTAAAAAAATATTTATCAAAGAACTTGGGGGGGGGGGGGAGTAGGCTATCTCAGTTTTCAGAAAGATATTAAGCAGCACGACTCTTCTCAACATAGTAATATTAATAGTAAAGTTATACTTGAGCAGCAAATCAACATATTAGAACGATTTCTGAAGGATCAGCTGTAAAACTAAATTATCAATGCGTCGTGCAAAAAAACAACAACAAAAAAACCACGTGGCTAACATTATATGCGTGTCTCCCTGTATTTTTTTCCCCAAGTTTAAAAATCACATTGTTATTTTTTTTTCAAGAACACTAAAACCTAAAATTGGCTAAAAACAAAGTAAATTATTTCCATTTTGAAGTGTAACTAGTGTTTAAGTTGATATTCTCACCGGGGTTGAAGAGGATGAGGTATTTGAGACAAGCGGTTTCTCTGCGGTCCAACTGAAGCTCCTGCAGACGGTGCACTAGCTCCTGACCTCTCTGTATCATCCCGTTCAGAGTGACCCCTGCCTGGGCCAGTAAAGACGCAAGCTCAACCTGACACAAACAGACATAAACTACATGAAATCAACACATCAGATGTATATTTCTGCCTATATTCTGTCGGTTTGAGTGTGTGTGTTACCTCCTGTCCAGTAATGAGAAGCACACTGTCCTCTTTCCCATGATGCAACTGTCTGGCGATGTAGTCCAGCACAAGCAGCTCACTCCAGCAGTTATGCAGCAACTTCATCTGATCTCCCACCTGTGAAGCAGAATGAAATATGAAAGTAGACAAAATGATTTCCAAATAGGTTTTTTACACTATTTTATTAATTCAAAAATATTATTGATTATATGAATAATATATTATATTCTATTTTTATATGTATCACATTTATGTTTTTTTAATCCGGTATATAATGTATTAAGTGACTTGATTAAGTGAGTTTTTTCTCTATAAATTAAAATATATTTTTATTTTGTATAAAATATAATTGCTTAAATATTGCTCTTTCATAGCTCACAGCAACTTAAGCTATTTAAGATATTTGTTAATATATAATACTTTTGAATATTTATTTAAAATTACATCATATTTATATTTTTATATTATATTTTATTTAATTAGTGAATCTCAGTTGTTTCTCTATAAATTATAAAAAAAAATAGATACAAACAAATGAGTCAATTATATAATATAAAAGTATAGAGGTATATGAAAGGAAAATATTATTTTAATTATTTATTATTTATTCATTTACTTCTTGAAAATGTTGAAAAATCAAAATAAAATAGTTTTCTTATAAATCTCTTTTTGCTTTCTAGGAGAAAACAACTATTAAGACTTCCCTTTTTGATATTTCTTTCCTACATTTTATGTATAAATAAATAATAAATGGATACTCATACACATACATACATATTTTCATATTCTGTGCAATACAATGTGAATATGGTACATTCAGACACGTTTAAGGAGCCTCACCCACACAAAATTTCCAGAGAGTTGCAATTTTCTACCGCCAACACAATAGCATTGAGTTACTGTATAAAAATGGAACAGAATGGACTGAACCATCATTCAGGTTGGCAGAGATGTGATTCAGGCTTCATTCAATAGCCGGCCGCTATTGTGCATATTCACACTCCAGTTTAGCAGGTGGAATTGAATTGAAAATAGCCAATTATGTGGATGATATAATTCTACAGAAACAACTTTCAGCTCACTGTTGCATATGAGATTCGTGACCCCTCAGTGCCTCTCGGGGCGGAACAGTTAATAGCAGCAGGAACACACTTGTTATTTTTTTTAAAGTGCATAGAATTGGACGGCAGCTCTATCTCTCCCTTTATGCCACACTCCTGTTGCCATGACGAGAGATCGTACGGCACATTCTGCACACAGTGAAGGAAGCTGGAGTCTGTCTGTTGCCTTAGATACACAATGTGCTACACAATCGACAAAAACACACATGCAAAGCTTTTTATGCAAATGAAGGAAAGCATACTGAGGGGAATGTTATTAAATACCGCTTCACCGTACTGTAAACAAATCATTTCAAATCTAGAGAATTCATTTTTTGCAGTTATGTAGTCAGCTGATTACTAGTCACAAGCAACTAGTGTTATTAAATATCAAAATCAAATATAGTTCACTCAAAAGGCAAAAGAGAAATAAACACATATGGGTTTGAAATCACATGAGGGGGAGTAAATGGTGATTTTTCTTTTTTTTTATCTATCATTTATCCTTATCATTTGAAATCAAATGAATAAAAAAGCAATGCTAGTTTATTTAAGCTTACTGAAGTAGCTTAAGCTAGTGAATATTTTGATGATAGCTTAAGAGAAAACTTCAGATTAAAGCTCTTTTGAAGCAAGTCGTTTCAATCTTGAAAAGAGAAAAAACTTTCTGCACTTACAGCTGCTTTCATGAATAAACATAGACACAAGGTTTTATTTGACTTGAAGTGGATCTGCTGCAAACTATTGTTAGCAATGCTAACCATTACTGTGGAGAATCAAGGTAGGATCAAACGATAGTATGAAAGTGATCAAGTAGAAATAAGTTAAGAAATAACGTTACAACAAGGTCAGACCAAACAGTTGATAAAAACATCACAAAAATCTAAAAGTAATCCACATCACTCCAGTCCATCAATCAACAGCAAAAAAAGAGTGTAAGGAACAAATCTATAGTATTATAATAAATATATCAATATCAGCTATAATTAATAATATTGCTTTCTCCAGTGAAAAAGTGGTCTCATCTGAATCAAGAGAAAAATATGCACAGACCAAGCAAGAAAATAACTGCTCTAAATAAACTGATTGGTTGATTCTGATGTGAGAGGACAACAAGGGGTGGACATTTTCACTGAAAGAATCGTTATTATGAATAAAACGCTAATGTTTTGTCTAGTAGCGATGGTTCGAAGTTAAACATGTCTTAAGGATGGATTTGTTTCATTCAAACACATTTTTTCACTTCGCAAGATGTTAAATGATGTACTGGAGTGGTGTGGATTTCTTATTGGTGTGAATTATTGTGATGTTTTTATCAGCTGTTTGGACTCTTATTCTGACGGCACCCATACACTGCATTGGTGAGCAAGTGCTAATGCAAATTCTGAAGAAACAAATTCATCTACATCTTGGATGGCCTTATGGTGAGTACATTCTCAGCAAATTTATTTGTGACTGAACTATTCCTTTAATAGCTGTATTATGTTCACATGACTTCCACAAGACAAAACAGGAAAAGAAAAAAGGTTTATCAATTAAAGTGACAAAAAGCTCAAAGAAAATAAATAAACAAAATCAATCACTGATATTAAGTGCTACAGCAAGGACTTTAGAATACTGAACCTGCGAATTACTACCATTACTAGCATTTTTCAGCTTGTCCTCGGCGGCATCACCATAAGTGCTGTGTGGAGCCGCTTTTGGAGAGTGTCAGATGCCCTTGTCACCCCAGTGTGGGCTATTATATGGGACAGAGAAAAAGCTTTGCTCTGAAAAGATTATGAGTAAAACAAGACCCTTGTCCATTTCTCAGCAGTAGCTGTTGACTCTGAAATCACACACAGACACGCACACATTCACATACACACTTGAACGCCACAACATTTCCCTGTCAGCGCTTTATATATTTTGTAACCCTCATTTATCGGTCGTAATACCTGCCTGCTGCCCCAGACTTCCACAACACAGGCTTTATTCTTATTGCTATTTCTCTCGGTTTTATCTTTGCAGAATAAAACCGCCTCTTTTTGTCTTGCAGGAATTTGAGATTTTGACCCAGAAGGGCACAGATGTCCAGCTGTGTGAATGTGGAAGTAAAACTCACAAACAGATCACAGAGGACAGAAGCTACATTTAGAATTCGGTTTTAATGTACTGCTCACTGCTCAATATAGCTATTTACTGTTTAAACTATATATTATATTACTGCTCAATAATGACACTTATTTTTGTCTGTATATGCATATACATATGTGTGTGTGTGTGTGTGTGTGTGTGTGGTTGTAATGACATGACCATGTAATACCATGATCAAATAATTAATTTAATTATAACCAGAAACATGCATAAAGAAAATACATATTGTTAATTTTCATTTCTTGTTGATTTTAAATGATTATAAATAGAATGCATTTTGCAATAACAGACAATATGCAAATGTCAATATGCTGCTTTTTTCACATGGTTACAAGTTTTAAATAATTTAATTACATACTGTCATAACTTTGCCAGTTTTGAAGTAAATCTTGAAGGATATGTTGAAAATCATGGCAGGTTTAACTGTCAAACTGTCAGTTGAGGGTCAGGTTTATTTATTTAGAAAGTATTACTTTTATTCACCAAGGACACATTAAACTGATCAAAAGTAACAAAGGAATTTATAGGGTTAAAAATATATATATATTTTTTAAATGCTGTTCTTTGAACTTTCTATTCATCAAATAATGCTGTAAAAACTGTAATGGTTTCCACAAATATATACAGGTGCATCTCAATAAATTAGTCGTGGAAAAGTTAATTTATTTCAGTAATTAATCTCAAAATGAAACTTGTGTATTAAATAAAACCAGTGCACACAGACTGAAGTAGTTTTAGTCTTTGGTTCTTTTAATTGTGATGATTTTGGCTCACATTTAACAAAAACCCACCAATTTACTATGTCAACAAATTAGAATATGGTGACATGCCAATCAGCTAATCAACTCAAAACACCTGCAAAGGTTTCCTGAGCCTTCAGAATGGTCTCTCAGTTGGTTCACTAGGCTACACAATCATGGGGAAGACTGCTGATCTGACAGCTGTCCAGAAGACAATCATTGACACCCTTCACAAGGAGGGTAAGCCACAAACATTAATTTGTTTAATGTTTGTGGTCCAAAGGAGCTGGTTATTCACAGAGTGCTGTATCCAAGCATGTTAACAGAAAGTTGAGTGGAAGGGGAAAATGTGGAATAAAAAGATGCACAACCAAACAAGAGAACCGCAGCCTTATGAAGATTGTCAAGTAAAATCAATTCAAAAATTTAAATTAACTTCACAAGGAATGGACTGAGGCTGGGGTCAAGGAATCAAGAGCCACCACACACAGACGTGTCAAGGACTTTGCTGAACCACAGACAACAGCAGAGGCGTTACCTGGGCTAAGGAGAAGAAGAAAAGTGAAAGTGAAGTGAAGTGACATTCAGCCAAGTATGGTGACCCATACTCAGAATTTGTGCTCTGCATTTAACCCATCCGAAATGCACACACACAGAGCAGTGAACACACACACACACACTGTGAGCACACACCCGGAGCAGTGGGCCATTGCCTAGTACTGGACCATTGCCCAGTAGTCCAAAATCCTCTTTTTAATTGAGAGCAAGTTTTGTATTTAATTTGGAAACCAAGGTCCTAGAGTCTGGAGGAAGGGTGGAGAAGCTCATAGCCCAAGTTGCTTGAAGTCCAGTGTTAAGTTTCCACAGTCTGTGATGATTTGGGGTGCAATGTCATCTGCAGGTGTTGGTCCATTGTGTTTTTTTGAAAACCAAAGTCACTGTACGTGTACACCAAGAAGTTTTGGAGAACTTCATGCTTCCTTCTGCTGACCAGCTTTCTGAAGATGCTGATTTCATTTTCCAGCAGGATTTGGCACCTGCCCACACTGCCAAAAGCACCAAAAGTTGGTTAAATGACCATGGTGTTGGTGTGCTTGACTGACCAGCAAAATCACCAGACCTGAACCCCAGAGAGAATCTATGGGCTATTGTCAAGAGGAAGATGAGAAACAATGCAGATGAGCTGAAGGCCACTGTCAAAGAAACCTGGGCTTCCATACCACCTCAGCAGTGCCACAAACTATTCACCTCCATGCCACGCCGAACTGAGGCAGTAATTAAAGTAAAAGGAGCCCCTACCAAGTATTGAGTACATGTACAGTAAATGAACATACTTTCCAGAAGGCCAACAATTCACAAAAAATGATTTTTTTTCTTATTGGTATTATGAAATATTCTAAATGTTAAATGTGAGCCAAAATCATCACAATTAAAAAAAAGAACCGAAGACTTAAACTACTTCAATCTGTGTGCACTGAATTTATTTAATACACAAGTTTCACAATTTGAGTTGAATTACTGAAACTTTTCCACGACATTATAATTTATTGAGATGCACCTGTAAAGCAGCACAACTATTTTTAACACTGATTCTTATAAATATAAATCTTGAGCAGAAAATAATGTTTTAAAATATTACTGATTTTACTGTTTTCTGTATTAATAAATGCAGCCTTAGTCAATCTAAAAGACTTATAAAAGAAAAATAAAAAATAATTATATCAACCCCAAACATTTGAAATCATCAGTGTATTTCACAAACCCCCCCCCCCCACACACACACTAATGCATTCTACACACTGTCTGCAAGAATGGTAGTATGCTTTGCTGAACACTGCTAGATATACTGGTTGTAGATTGAGATGCATGTACACATCCTAAACATCTTTCAAATTGTCAGACACACACTGCATATGTTTGTCTTCAGAGGGTTAATAAACTAACAGTTCACATCCGGCGTGTGTGTGAGTTTGACATGTGTGTGTGAGCACACCTGTTCAGGTAATAGTGTGAAGTGGAAACAATCAATCAGCACAGACAGAGGAAGTGATGATGGTATCAGTCCTGAAGCATCCTGCCTCAGTGGCTTTATTACAGTCAGTCAGTATGTCATGTCACTTATAAAATATACCATGGTATCACTAAAGCTTTTGTCAATACTGTATTTTGGAATAGGCCTATGTATGAAAGTACTATGGTTTTACTAACTGATACCATGACTGTACACTTTAGACTTGTAGGTGGCAGACTAAATCAAACTGATGGACCAGAGAAGCATATTTACTAGATTTTAAATTAACAAAATAAATATTCATTAAATGTCAGACTAAACATTGACAGTAGATGCATTAACTGAATTGAAAAGCAGAGGTTAATATTGGTTTTACTGGTTTTTATAAATCAATGACAATACAAATATAAACACTCTTAAAATAAAAGGTTCTTCGGTGGTTCTTATTGGCAAAAAATAATAATTTTCATTGGGTCCTTTGGAGATGAAAAACGTTCTTTAGGTTCCTCAGATCAGCGGGTTTCTAAATATCTATAAAATAAAAAGGTTTCAGAATGTAAAAAAAAAGGTTTTATTATTACATCAGCATTTAAAAACTACTTTGCTTCTAATTGGAATCTTTCAGGAGCGAATAATAGTCAGCTGAGTTTAACTATTTTCTGGAGGAATCTGATTAATTAAAAAGAGTGAGACTTGTTGAATAAGAAAAATCTTCAGGCAGACTGAACACACAGACACTGAAGCATTCACATTCTCCCCTTATCTGGAGAGGAATGCTGTTTCTAACCCCCCCGCCACACACACACACACACACAGAGAGAGAGGTACTGAGATGTAATGGACTGGAAATTGCAGTGTTTGCACTAAAAATAAAGAAAATTCAGTTCTATTTGTTGCAGACACTAAGTAACAATTGTTTTAATTCAAATTCAGAAGAGACTATCGTGTGTCTTGTATTTTTAATTGGAACTAAAAATGTATTGTGATTTATTGCTGCTTTTTTAAGCTATAATTCCATGTTTTCATGTTTCTCTTTTTTTCAGATTTAAAAAATAATCTTTCAGATTTTATGTTGGCACACCTATGTTTACAGTATTTAAGCCTCTGTTTCCTACCTCAATTGTATCTCTTTATTTGTGTGTGTGTGTGTGTTTGTGTGTGTGTTGAGAAGGTTATTCTATTATGTGGTGCGATTTCACAGAGTATCATGGTCCGTGTATGTTTGTGTATGTTTGTGTGTGTGTGTGCGTGTGTGTGTGTGTGTGTGTGTGTGTGTGTGTGTGTGTGTGTGTGTGTGTGTGTGTGAATAATGGCAAGTGTTACTATCTATATTGTGTGTGTGATTGAAATGTCGTAATGTGTGATTGTGTTTATGCTGCATTGTCAGCAGGGTTTGGAAACACTACAGAAAGCGACAGCAGCTCAGAATGGACAAAAGAAAGGAGTGTATCCTCTATTTCCTCCAAGACAACAAACACTCTTGAGTTTATTTAAAGAGCTCTTCGGGACCACCAAAACTCAAGTGTTTTATGTAAAGACCCCTCAATGCCACAGGTTATAATGGACACAATATAGCAGGAGCACTCAGTTTAAGATTGTTCTGAAAAAGTTAATGAGCCTTTTGAAATTAATCTTAAATATATCTCAGCATTTCGGATTAACAGTAAATCGAGACTTCCAGTTGAAATATGCAAAAGATGACATTTCAAGTAAGAATGTATTAATGCAAGATTCATGAAAATTCTACAGTTTTAATGATATTGTGATAATTGCTAAATTGCTATTAAATGAATTCAGTTCAGTATCCAGTATTCTCAAAAAATAGAGTGGGGTCAGTAAGATTAGTTTTTTTAAAGAAACTCATAATTTTATTTAGCAAGGATGCATTAAATTAATCAGAAGTGACAGTAAAGTCTATTCTATTGTTTAATGTTGCAAAATTTTTATATTTCAAATAAATGCTTATTGTTTTCTGGTTCCACAAAACAACTGTTGTTGATAATAATAGAGCAGCAAATTAGCAAATTGTGATTTATGAGGGATCATGTGACACCGAAGAACGGAGTAAAGATACGCAAAATTCAGCTTTGCATCAGAGAAATTAATTACATTTTTAAAATACATTAAAATAGAAAAGTTATTTAAAATTGTAACATTATTTCACAATATTGCTGTTTTTACTGTATTTTTGACATGTTGAGCAAAATAAATATAAATAAATCTTATCCACCCCAATCTTTAACAAGGTAGTTTATATAAATGTGCACAAAACATGCCTTATAATAAGTATTATAATATCATTATCATTATTCACAGGCTCAACAGCAGCTTAAATCATCATTACAATGCAGTGTTTCCTGCTATTTGTGTCATTTATGCTACAAAACCTCATAAAATTACCAGACAGCTAATAATTTCCTCAAATAAACCTGTTGATTGAATCACATCAGACATCACTGTTCGCATGTTAAAGCCATTATAAATGTGACAGTGAGCCAGAGCAAACACAGCAGGCCGGGTCTCTTCATCTGGAAACACACACACACACACTCCCTGTTCATCCATGTCAGCATCATTTCATCATGCCAACCGTATCCGCTCTGTTCATTTTTTTATTTTTTTATTTAACCTTTATTTACCCAGATGATCTCATTGAGATTTAAAACCTCTTTTTCAAGAGAGACCTGGCCAAAAATGCAAACATTCTGTGTGTGTGTGTGTGTGTGTGTGTGTGTGTGTGTGTGTGTGTGTGTGTGTGTGTTTATGTGTAAAAGGCCTAATTTTACTTAATCTGATGAAACTGGATTACAAAATATCAATAAAAACTTCAATCAAGTAAAGTTTTTACACAAAAAGAATTAAAAAGTTAAGATTATATATATGCACTAATAGTAAACATTTTCAAAGTTTACAAATGAAAAAAGGAAGTTTTCAAAATGTATCAATTAACAGCTGCAAATGACTGGGGGAAAAATGGCTCTATTTGCATCAAATGCTCCATTTAATGTCAAATAACAAATTGACATGAACACAAGTATATAAATAAATACATTTTTTTAGTAGAAAACCTCTGGGGCATGTTTGCATTTTCTTGTCACTGGCCATAACTCTGAGCTTGAATTGAGGACTAGCATAGTGTGTCTTTAAAATAAGAAAAAGGCTGAGGACTGAACAATAGTCAAAATCTTGTTTACAGGAAGATAGGAATCTTTGTGGCAGTTTTTCTGGTGATTTAAGAATAATACAAGACTTTCCACTTTACAAATGATTGGTTGTTCAGGAAATATGATACAAGGCGGTTTAATTGAAGGCATAATTTAATTCTGTCATAATTTACTCACCCTCAAGTTGTTCCAAAACTGTATACATTTATTTATTCTGCTAAACTCAAACAATATTTTGAAGAATTTGGTAACAGCTGGTGGCAGCCGTTGACTTCCATAGTATATTCTCCATACTATTGAAGTCAATGGCTACCGTAAACTCAACATTCTTCAAAATATATATAATTTATGAGCTCAGCACAACAAAGAAACTCATAGAGGTTTGGTACAACATGAGGGGGAGTAAATGATGGCAGAATTGCATGTTTTGATGAACGATCCCTTTCATTCAGATTTTCTTGTGTTCACACTTACCTTGAGCTCCTTAAAGAAGATGCAGCTTCGCGCCCACTCCACTATAGAGAAGAGCGTCTGATCGGCCATGTGGCACATCAGGCCGAAGGTGCTGAGCTGTTCCTGTTTGGCAGCGAGACGTGTGTTCTGTTCCTGATTGGCCGCCGCACTCCGAGAGTTCTGTTCCTGCTGCAGGTGAGCCAGGTGAGCGCTTATCTTGCTTTGCACCTGCAGCTCATCTTGCTCACAGCGAACAAACTCTAGAACCAGCGGTGGTACCGTTAAGCCCAGTGGGGCGAGCGGCGGGCTGGTCGACACTTGCGTCTGGTCGACGTATGTGTAGCCTGGAATGGATTCTGGGGAGCTGGCACTGGTGTAATGCTCTGAGCTTGTGTAGTGGTCGGGATACTCAGATTTGATGGCGCGGCTGGGCAGGGTGGGATACGCTGGGTACTGTGCTTGTAGAGGGGTGTGCGCCGGTATGGGGATGGATAAACACAGGGAACTGGATGCGTAGAGATTGCGTTCGTAATCTGTAGGGGCCACCGAGGTACCAATGTTTAGGTGGGTGTTTTTCAGAGCTGGGGTGGACAGAGCGGTGCTGAAGCTGTAGTCAGACTGAGGGGATGACATCAAAGGGGGCGTGGCTTCCATCTTTAAGCCACTAGCCCGGATGAGAGCTTTCTTCTGCTGCTTTAACGCCCGGTCTCGTTTGTACATAGGGCCAAATTTATTGCGCCCTCCTCGCATCCTATCAGCACGGACAGCTGTGAGCACAAACAAAACCATATTACAATACATTTCATATTAATATTAATATTTAACAGTATTATACAAAGGTATTTTATAATTGAATATAATAATCAATCTAAATAAAAAAGTCATAAAAATAAAAAAACTGTATGCTACATGTTCAGTGTTTTATATTTATTTAAAAGCATTATATTTCTGAATGACAGTCAACTAAAAAAGTATTCTTCAGATCACTGAAGTAACTAGAGTTTTTTTGTAGTTACTTTTCTACTTTTTCTAAATTTAAATGAATACAAAGATATTTGTGGAACTTAAAAGGGTTCTTCTAATGTATGTAGAAAAACCGTTTTTGGTTCTAATTAGAATGTTTATTTTTAAAAGAAAAGATTCGTGTTCTACAAGCTGGTCGTTTATTGTCCGTTTCTTTAAAATTCGTCCTTCGATAAACTCACGAACTTTAAAAATATCTCTAGGCCTATAGCCTGGCTGATTAAAAATAGAGCTGTGCTTAAATGAATACTTAACCTTGATCCAGAAGCAAAGCGCGCGCAGCCGGTAAGGCAAAGGTGCCTGCAGATAATAGAGACCTTGCAACAAGAACGGATTTTTTTTTTCTTCATTGTTTATTTTTTCTCGTCTTTTTTTCTAATTCTACATCTACATGTGAAACTAATCAGCTGGCTTCAATGCATAATAGTTTTTTAATAGACCTTCTTTACGGAATAGGCTATTATTTAATCGGTTATTGCCAATTTTCCGAAAAACACAAATCCTGTCACAAGATTGCCTTTATCCATACAGGCTACATATAGATTTAAATAGTAAATGATTAGATAACGTAAAATGTACGAGGAATTAATCAATACAATACAAAACAAACAGCTCTAAAAATGAAAAATATGATTTTTATAAGAACATATTTTAAATTGTAGCCTAATCATTTAAATTATTCATTCATATTTGATCTCCAATTCATTTCAGATTTATGCAGTTGTCTATACCGATCTGAATTTGAGATTAAATATGAGATAAAGCATATTTACTCACCTTCCAGCCGCATCCCGACGTTCAGACATTTCTGAAAGCGGCAGAACGGACAGCGTTTCCTCTGGGTTTTATCGATCTTACAGTCCTGACTCTCTGCACATGTGTACCGTTTGTTATTCTGTACGGTCCTCTTAAAGAAACCCTTTAAAATGAAGGGAGAAAAACATTTTACCATTCGACAGCAAAGAAGAAAAGAAAAGAAATACTTACAATTATACAGAATAAATTCTATAGAATAATTTATCTATAGATACATTGCAAAAGTGACTTTAAAATTAATAAACAGACTACGCGATTTGTTCGAAGTGAATGTAACATCGAAATTTTATTTTTTAATTATATAGCCTAATATATTGACAAAACTGTATACACCTTTATATGATGTGCATTTGTCAGATAAAATAGCTTTTTCTACTTGATCTGACCCTTAAAACTTTGCTAAGGTAGCCAGGCTGATTCAGTCCCAGGCCTATTAAATTATTCAGGATAAATGTATTCAACATTTACATTAAAAAAAATATTATTATAAGTGTTGGTTTTTAAACCTGTTCAGATTGTCATCACATCAGATTTTAGGTTACTGAAAACATTTTACACTGGGCTATATTTAAACAGTCTGATTTAATACCTTGCAGCTCTCGCAGGTTAATAAACCATAATGATAGCCAGAAACTTTATCCCCACACACCGGACACAACTCTTCCAGGTCCGTATCATAACTGTAGTCCATTCCGCCCCGCCGAGCGCCTGCGCACAAACATATTAACACACACCTGAAACAGCGCTTCTTCAGTGCTTCAGCAAAACCGTGTATATATGCTTCTTGCGATTACATATGATTTTCTTGGTGGTTTGAAAAGCACTATAATATTGACGGTTTTCTAGAAATAATAATAATACAAATTAAAAGAGAAAGATTACTATTATTATTATTATTATTAAACATGATATAAAAACTAATTAAGGCCTTTAAATGATCACATTCAATATATTCACCGATATATACACTAAATATTATTTTTAGAAGCTGTAAATACAACAAAGTGTTTTACAATAAAATACTGACTAGACTACTATTCCTTCTGCTTCAAAATTTGCGTTTGATTTAACGTTATTACTAACCGTTTTCTATTTATTTGTGAAATTAACTAGAACTTTCTGAGTAAAAAAAATAAAATAATTCTACGCCATTTTTTTCCAGTGTATACTCCATCAGGAGTAGGTATTTACAATCTCGCCATTGACAAATCTAAGTCCATTTAAAGATTTCGAAAAACAACAACAACAACATTAGGCTATAGTTGGCATTTTAGCATTGCAATTTTAACAATACATTGTTTTTCATAATAAATGTTTATAAAATCACCTTACATTAAGTAAACGAGAAAATATGACAGCGTTTTCATTTATTTGTATTATTTTGTTAAATAGGCCTATCAATATATCACAGCTATGAACCTGATTATGAGGTATTACATTTTTAACTATATAATCATTCTACGGTTGAAATGCAAATAGGTCCGAGTGACTGTAACGACAGCATGTGATGTTGACGTGAAAGGCAACTGTTACCTGTCAGTGACACTGCTCCTCTGCGGTGCTTCAGTGCTGCTGCTCTCTGCGCGAGGAATTTAATCAGCAGAGCCGCGACGCTGCGCGATCCTGCCGGCTCAGTGCGAGACTGTTTCCCCGGTAAAACCCGCGTGATGTGTGCGAGGGCAGCAGCTCTTTAGTGTTCGGCCTCGTGTGTTCACACAGTAGACATGCCCTCATATTCACACACACACACACACACACACACACACACACACACACACACACACACACACACAAAACAGTCAATGAGCGACAGGAAGAAGCGCCTATCTACAACAGGTCCTGAGGATGGGGAGGAGACAAGTTTCCAAACGAGTGCTTCGAATAAACTCTGAATAAGTTTATGATTAAAAATATATGCAGCTTTTCTTTCAAATCGGCCGACCTATTTTTATTTTTATTTTCTTAATATGCAGACAGCTGATTTTTATTTTAAGAAAAAAGGTACAAAAGCAGTAACTGGGCCGGTACCTTTTCTGAAGTTGCTAATTATGTACTAATATTTACACTTTAGGTACAAAAGTGTCCTACTAATACACACCTGAAAAAGGTACAAAAGTGTACCTTTTAAAAAGGTAGGCCTACTACCAGCTTGATACCCTTTTTTCTGAGAGAGGGGAATACAAATTAACAATATTTGCACAAATATCACTTGCACATCTACAACCTTCACGTTATAGACAAAAAAAACTACTATTTTACTACTAAATTTAAAAAAAAATCCTCCCACTCAGAGGCGTCGTGTCCATTCGAAGTGAGGGGGCACGTGCCCCCTCAGATTTCTGAGCCAAGTGGATTTTAAATGCAGCTTCCAAACGAAAAAAAAAATTGCAGAATAATATTTTTTATATATTTGATACAATCACAGCGGTGTGATTAGATCGTTCAGTGCACAGCAACAGCTGCTAAATTCAAACCTGCATTCGCTGGCTGGCGCTGAGCCAGAGACAGACGCGTTCGTACAACGCTTCATGATAACCAATCAGAAACTATTCTGTTGCGCTTATGGATGCAATGGCCAATCAGAGACGTCCAGAAGAGTCATCACTGAAACGCAGTGTTTTGTTCACTTGCTCGCTGACTGAATTATTTAGCGAATTCTCTCATCAGAAACAACAAAAAGTGCAGATGTGCGTACGAATGTAAGTAAGATATTCGTTTCATAATGTAAAGTGCTTCAGTGATTTTAATGGGAGTTTTTGAGAGTGCCTGAACTCTGGCTAGACTGAATGAAAATGTTTTTTGATAATGTAAATGTTCTTTACTCTCTGTAAAATGAAAGTGTTAAAATAAGTATCTTACAATATTGTTATTAAAATTTACACGAAATGCAAATTCAGTCGTAGCCTATAAATATTTTATGGCATGATATGGCACTTAAGTAAAAAGTCAGGTTTTTATGTGTAGTTAATAGATTACACTACATTTCCATATATTGATCAAATAGCAATCTATAAAGGTGCAAAACGCGTTTACCTACACATATTTGAGAAACGAGATATTTCCTGATATATTAAGCATGTTTGGAATTGTTTTGAATAAAAAGGAAAAAAAAATAATAAAAAATTAAGCCTATATCAGTTATACAGTGCTTTCGTAGAATGACTTATACCCCCCCCCCCCCCCCCCCCCCCTCCAAAAAAAAAAAATGTGCCCCCTCAAAAATCATGAATGCATGACGCCCCTGCTCCCACTGAGATCTGGTCCTTTTCATAAAAAGATACACAAATGAAATTGATCTTGTTAAATATTAATTTTGTTTAATATAAAATGAAATGAATAGTGATGGTGTCAGAAAAATCAGCTCAGAACTGAATCATATTTATTAATTATCAAAAGAGAAAGTTGCTTTTTAATGGCACAGTCAAAGTGTCCCTTGAATGAAGTAGCCTACACACACACACAGCCGTATATTTACATGTTTTCACACTGCATCAATTCGTCCTGCGCAGCAATTAACAGCATAAATGAATAACTTTTAAAATTTATTTTAATGAAGTAATCGGTATTGGATTTCTAGCCGCACAAACACGCTCACACGCACAAAAGAATCTGTCATTCTTTGACTCGTGCACACGAGTGTCTCCATATGGCGCATTTCCCATCAGTCATTGTGCTACTTAATCAATAAAGAAGGTGAAAGACAATGTGCGGGGGTGCTGGAGACCTCTCGCGTGCGTTCGGGCTCGCGCTCGCGCTCTCAAAGGCACGTGGAACATGTGTTTGCTCACAATAATTACAATAACTGGCGGGAACGCTTAAATTTCTCATTAGCATATTAATTAATACACTTCTGGAAAACATTTGAGTAGCACAGATCAGAGGGTGAGTGCCAGAACAATATTCGAACTAACACATAGGTCATATGTCTGCGTTTGATAGAAATAATGATATGAATCTGACAGCAAGGCTAATTGTTTCAATTAGGCCTGAAATTCTTAAGCTTTGTTTCCCTGTTCTTGACTTCCTTTTGTCAGCCAAAATATATCCCCCTCCCAAAACATGGAAAAAAATAACCCAGCATAAATAAAAATCAGCGCTGTACTAACACCGTTGAAGGTGGTGTAAAAATGAAATAATAATAAATTTAAAATAAATAATTAATAAACAATAGCAATAAATAAATAAATAAAATTAGATTTTTCGAAAATAAATTTATTTTATTCTTAACTAATATGTACAATATATATATATATATATATATATATATATATATATATATATATATATATATATGATACAAATTAAAATCATTATAATTGTACATTACTGTGTTTTGAAATTTGCACATTATTGTTAATATATAAATATTAGCCACGCCCAAATATTTAATATCATAGAACAAAAAAATGCTTTGCTTTGTCATAATTTAATTTACTATAATGTTTAGTGCATAAGAATATCTATCTATCTATCTATCTATCTATCTATCTATCTATCTATCTATCTATCTATCTATCTATCTATCTATCTATCTATCTATCTATCTATCTATCTATCTATCTATCTATCTATCTATCTATCTATCTCATAATATAAAACTATAAATATTAATATATTTTATCGTCACACAAAAGATAGACAGATAGATATAAAATGATCAATATTATCATATTAGCTATTTATTATCACACAAAAATATCAATTTAAGACATATAACCAACCACAACACCTAAAGACTAAATTTAAGAAAATCTTAACAAAAGGTTGGAAAGAATGGTTATTATTGTATTTCCTTATTGTACAACACATGGTTCCTATTCACTGACATGATGAATGTCTCTCAAATATTTTTTATCTACGATCTGTCCAACAAAATATTGTCCCAGAAAAAATAAACAACGGCTTAAATGACAAAAAGAGATTTTGTGCGGTTCAACAAAAGGACTCTGGCAAGGTCAAAACCCAGAACGTCCAATGGAGTTGTCATCTCGAGCTCGCACAAGACCTCAACATTGCACCTGATTTTATTTTTTGAAAAGAGAAAGGGAAGAAAAGAAGAGACTGAAAAGAATCTTTGTAGTCTTTGACCTTCGTGGCCTTTCCACCAACATGACTGTTATTCAACTTTAGTTGAATAAAATTATATTCTGAGATAAAAGATGAATTGGAGAAGGGGAAAAAAGAACAAGAATGATAATTAAAATTGCTTTCATACTGGCCACACTTTACATCTTAAGTGCACTCCATTAAAAGTGAGATTAGTTAATTGACAGCTTGTATAAGAATTATTATTCCTAACCTTGTATATACTGGTTTATATACTAAACACTGTTGCTGTAGTGTGCTTGTGTTGAAGTAAGAAAATGCATGTGTGTGTGTGTGTGTGTGTGTGTGTGTGTGTGTGAGAACATGATGGTCTCTTCTCTTATCTGTCCTACACCCGCACACACTTTCTCTACACCACACTTCTGAAAACTGTTTCTCAAACACACACACTTACACATGTCAATAAATTGAAAGATTGACACTCCGTTTTATTTATCTGACCCTTATAAATTTCTTGGTTTTGTTTATGTAACCTGTTGTAGTCAGGTTAATTCACACATAATGAATAACATTTTTGACTTGAATAAAGACAGCTATTTGGGGAGATTTCCACATCACTTGTAGAAGATAGATAGATAGATAGATAGATAGATAGATAGATAGATAGATAGATAGATAGATAGATATTCTTATCTTATTCATATTCTGTTTGTGAGTGTGACATTGGGCATTGCCATCAGCCCTGAGCTCTGTGCTGCAATGACGTAAAATGCTTCACCCCGAGACCCTAGAAACCTTGAGCATGTTACACAGATTATTTCAAACGCTGTCATTCACGTCCAAAAAATAAAAAAATCACCAAGCCATATAACTAACTCTGTCTGGGGGCCTTATTAAAACAGCCACGTGCGCCTGTGTGTGTAGTGTGTGAAGGTCTCTGTGTGTTTTAGTTTCTTATCTGAGCCATCAGGAGTATTTCGAACGTTCAGCTCAGATAAAATTACTCATGTCAGCGTGAACCTGTGAGACTGCATATGTGTGTTTAACACAGATGACAAAAATGTTTTACTTATGAAAGAGAGATGTTTAGAATTAGTTAATGAGCTGTTATGGTTCCCTGTTCAGTAGAATAAAAAATAATAAGCCATAAGAGGCCATGTGTTACAGTGATTTTTACTGTGGTTAATTAAAAGCCTTATATGTGGTAAAAATCACTGTAACTCACAGACAGAATCTATTGCCACAAAATTAGCTGCAAATGCTATATATCATGTTCACTAATATTCTAATAATAATAATAAATAGTTTTGTTGTTGTTATTAATTAGAGGAAGAATTATTTATTCTAATATGATAGTTAGGTTATACAGCTGTTGGCCAAGTATAGGAATACATTTTATTTTTGTGCCAATCAGCAACATCCTATTTTGCCACCAAAACGGTTCCTTCTCTATCTATGCATGTAGCAGAGTCACCTAATAAAATATTAGATTTGAAATAAGTTGCAAGTAATGAACACTGGCTGGGTGAGGAAACAATTAGTTGTTAAGGTATTTTCATTTGTTAGAAAACCGTAATCAAACAACAAGCTATTGACAACAACAAAAGCACTCACTCTTGGCTAGATAACTATTTAGTGAAAGTGACGTGACATTCAGCCAAGTATGGTGACCCATACTCAGAATTTGTGCTCTGCATTTAACCCATTCGAAGTGCACACACACAGAGCAGTGAACACACACACACACACACACACTGTGAGCACACACCCGGAGCAGTGGGCAGCCATTTATGCTGCGGCGCCCGGGGAGCAGTTGGGGGTTCGATGCCTTGCTCAAGGGCACCTAAGTCGTGGTATTGAAGGTGGAGATTTGCATCTCAGTCAAACTCCACAAACATTAAGGCTAGCTCTTAATATTTGGCCTTGTACCTGTCAGTGTTGTCATTACTGTTGTCAGTATCTCTCACAAAGTGCGGGAAAACGGAGTGTGTTGCTCTGGGACATTTGTTGTTTCATCCACAGATCCATTTTCGGAAAAGCGCTCATTTGCGCAATGCGCATGCGCAAATATGGAATGCCGCGAGTAATTAAGTGCTGCTTTTTAGCGAGAGAAGTTGCCATGAAAAAGACACAACATGAAGGGTCCACATAAAGGGATCAACCAGTTAATATGAACATTTTAATTTACACATACAGATTTGATCGATATATTCACGTCTGTCCATTGAAAATGTAATTTAGTCAGCTACTGGTCTGTTGAGCTTTGAGGAGTATTTAAACATATTTACAAACAATATAGCTACTTCAGCATAATAGGCCTACTTAATATATTATAATGTTTAATGTAAACAATGTGAAATTACAGGGACTCAATCAATTTGGTATATTTTTAGGGTATGAAACTTCATGTAAAAGCAATTATCTACAGAGACAATCAGTCACCAATGTCTTAGATGATGTAGGAATTAAGTTAAGTTCAGAATGGAGTAGCCTAAGAGAAATAGGAAGTTAAGTTACAAGAATGGAGTGAGAGAAAAAGGAAGAGAAGAAAACTTTTGCTAATAACATTCACCATTTTTGCACTCCCACAGGAAGGGACGGAGCCTGACACGGGAAACAGGATCTTCACTTAGAACTCATATAGAACTCTATTAAACAGTATGATGATTCAGGATATCTGCCTCTCTAATGTTGCTAAATACGCTGTATTGTTTGGTTTTTCCAAACTACTCAATCATAACAGATTGTTATGGAGAAAAGGAGAGAGAGAGAGAGAGAGAGAGAGAGAGAGAGAGGGGGGAAAGAAAACTGAGTGAACGAGGTCATGGGCGTCTAAATTAGTTCAAGTGGACACTCAAAAATTCTGCTCACAAGTCAAAAAGAGACAAGGACAGGCTTCTATATTCAGCATTTAAAGGCAACTCTGCAAGTTTTGACATCTGAGATTTACACAATTTATATTAAGAAATGTCATCCTGTAATTTTTCTTAAGGGTTCATTCTCATTCAGATAAATCAGACCCATATCTAGTTCACTTTTAATTGACTGGATCTGTATCCATCAGGGTATTTAGCCACTACTGTTCCCCTTTCTATGTGCAAATTTAACTTAATTTATGTAATGAAGCTAATATAGTGCAATTGCATGCCCACATTTTCAGCGACCTTGGCCCTGGAAGTGTTTTTTCCCCAGTTACAAGCCATAAACCAAACCAACCAGCTATGAGGTGAATCACAAATATAGTGGTTGCACTTTATTTTACAGTACGTGTACTAACATGTACTTTTAGTGTACTTACAGTGTATTTATCTAAGAAAGTTCTGGTAATACAAGGTAACTACATGGGGTAGGGTTAGGTTTAGGGGTAGGTTCAGGGTTAGTACCTAGTTATTACATAGTTATTGTAATTACTATAATAAGTACATAGTATGTACATGAGGAACAGGACTGTAAAATAAAGTGCTACCAATATAGTTTTTAAGAATCATTTTTGGTGTTTTGCCTTTTATTATGATACGACAGTGGAGAGCAGACAGGAAGTGAAGTGAGAATGAGAGAGATGGTGGGATCTGGAAAGGACCTCGAGTTGGGATGCACCTAACGCAATGGTGTTATGTGTTGGCACGCTTGTACAACAAAGTATGTACAACTGACTAACAACCTTAGCTCATTAATTATTTTGGGGATTTTTTACAAATATGACATACAACAAATGCTGAGTTTGTCTGTTTTGATTGAGTTTTACTGACGGTACAAGAATACAGGCTGCGGTTCCTTCATGTACATATCCACTAACACAGTATAGAGGACATAAGGATACTAGCTAGTTGAGAGCCAACAGATGACTTATCAAAGCACTTGATCCTTTACTAATATAAAAATGTTACTGACCAATCCTGTATTAGTATGTTCACAAATTTGTTGTTAAAAAAAACAAATTCTGCTGTTTTTTACTCAACTGTGATAAGCATTTGCTTAAATATAATTTGACTGGAGGCGGTATTGGGGGAGGAGCGATCTTGTTTTAGAGACCATTTGATTGGACAAAAATCTGTGTAGTGCATGATGAGTCATCAGTAATTTTGACCTGTTATTATAATGTGTTGTGTGTATCGACTAGTGAAATTTTTCAAGGTTTAGCACATAGATGGCCTTAAACTGAATACACATTGTCTAAAAACCAGAGCCAGGAAAACACAAGAAATTAGAGCACCATAGAGAAGATCAATCAGAGATAGCGATGATAAATAAACAGACAGAGACGTATTTATCAGGCCTTCTTTATGAAACGCAAATAAGGACAATTAAATTTTAAATGCTGTAAATATTCAAATGCATAGAAGAAAAATACCATGCTGAACAGATGAACAATGAATACCAAGAAAGACAAACAGCTGAGCGACACAAGTCTTCTTGCCGCCCGGTCTTTATGTCATCAACTACACAGGCACTTCAAGGCCTCGGATGGTAACAAAACAGAGAGAATCATGGCGTGCACAAAGAAAATGATTACCCCCCTTCTTCAGAGCGACCCTCGCATGCTATCAGCAAGCGTGCTGCTATATTTTACCCTCTCATTGTCTGCGCTGCGGCAGAAACAGATATGTAAACTTTCAAAGAAGGAATGGAAGGTTAAAACCACATGAAATTCTACCAACGTTTAGTAATATTTGGAATGCTCCATCAAACTCAACCCTTATCAGGTAAATCAAACTTCCTGAGAAATGGCTCCTCAGTAACAGTTCAAACACATAAAAACATGTTCAAAAACAGAAGTAAATAATGAACAAAGGAGGAACAACATTTCCAACAAATCTACAACTATGGAAAAATACAAACACATTAACCCTGTTCGAACATTGACACTTCCTTGAAGACACATGTGAGAGGAAATCACACATGTAACACACACACACACACACACACACACTTGGGATAAAGAGTGTGCTTATTGCATTCTGTTACCCTGGAAATCTCCATTCTGAAAAAATGATGGTGAACAGCACATATATTGTGGCACACTCACCTTTGGTACTCAAACTTGTGAGCTGTGGATGATCATTTTGTCTATTTAAATCCCTATAGCTCAAATCTAGCCATCATCTCAATAAGAAGCATTGTTTTTTGAATGAAATTCAGCACCTTGGCATCTTCACTATTTTAGCAGGCATATTTTATCAGTGACATCCTGCAACACAAGGACATTTCATATCATAGCTAGAGGCTGCATAATTCAACAATAGATTGCAGAGTGTTCATTTCTGTTTTTCCTTTTCATTTTGATCATAAACACAATGGGTCAGTGTTTTTTCCTTCAAATCATCATGTTCCTTCCAGGCATCTTGAACTCTAATTCGTCTAATCTGTCAAGAGTTTTACATTCAACTTTGTCATGTTATAAATAGATTGGGGGGGGGGTAAAAACAGCTAGTTGGAGGCGTGGCTTATGTCTTGGAGGTGGAGCTGCTGGTTAGCCAGGGGTTTTGATTGGTTGTGAAGGAGTAGAGTACCGCCTTTAACAGCAGAGGGAGCTGCTCCAGTGGAACAGCCATCATCTTGCCTGCAACCAACAATGACGTCATTAGCAGAGGTACATTTTAATTGCCTAACTGTCACATATTCAAACAGAATCATCAAAGAGATGCACAATGAGATTTTAAAAAAGGAAATAATGCATCTCTATGAAGTACTTCACACCAAGTCTGAAATACTGTGCTGCAATAAACCTAATGTGAAATGTTTTTACTAAAATGTTTTAAGGTTTTCCACTAAATGCTGGAACTATGTAGTGAACATCTTCATTTGTGTGCCAGTTTGAGTCAAAAAGATTAACTGTTGCTTTAAAACACACCCCTGTTCAAAAATTTGCTGTTATGCTCACCAAGGCTGCATTTATCTGACTAGAAATGCACAGAGAAAAAAAACAGAAATACTATGGAATATTATTGCAGTTTAAAGTAACAGATTTCTATTTGAATATGTTTTTAAACGTAATTTATTTCTGTGATACAAAAGCTGAATTTTTCGGCATCATTACTCCAGTCTTCAGCGTCACATGATCCTTCAGAAATCATTCTGATTTGCTGATTTCCTGCTCATGAAGCATTTCCTTTATAATTAATGTTGAAAAGTTGTGCAAAACTGTGATTTATTTTTTCAGTAATCATTTTATTAAACATTTAATTAAAAAAAAAAAAGTTACATCTTTCGTAATTATAAATGCCACTTCTGATCAATTGAATGCATACTTGCTTAATAAAAGTATTCATTTCTATTTATATACTACTCTACTCCGTTACTCTATTTATGATTTATATTTTCAACAATTTAAGAAAAAAATCTCCTTTTTGGGTTCATTCACTCTCTCCAGTAATCCCCATCCAGTATTACACAGATACACACCTGAGGTGTGGCGTATTTCAGAAAGGCAGGTGATGATTTCAGAGAAGCGTTTGGGTCGGCGAGAGTGGAACCGTTCTGTCAGGTCACGACAGATGGACCAGTAATGTTCGCTTATCTGTTCCAGCATGGATGTGTTGCACAAGCCTGCCAAATCTGCAACACACACACTCAAATTACACACATCTGCTAAAGCCCCAAAGATCTCAGTCAGTGTCTGTGTGTGTTACCTTGATTGAGCAGGGTGATGGTCTTTAAGCAGCTGTATTCCTCATGGCTGATATTTAGTTGATGAAACTTACGGAAGAGAAAATTTAAACTCCCCATGACCTCCATAGCATCCTCACCAAACCTGCACAGATACATGTATACATTGATAAATATTTTGGACCAATGAGATTATATGGTGGGTGGAGTTACTGTGCATTACTGATCATTATCGTTCATACTCCTGTAGTGTCAGGCTGGACGGTGTGTACTGGTGTGTGATGTTGGCCAGTTCTCCCAGTATCTGTCCGCTGTACACCGTGAGCGAGGAGAGCAGGATGAGTTGATGCCAGGAAGCCCCCAGTAAACGAGTGCAGTCTTTGATGGACAGATCGCTGTAGAAAGGTAAACGCTTCAGCCAGACAATCTGTCTGAATAACAGCTCATCAGCTATACGGCACAGCAGAGCCAACAGCTCCGATTGAGTCACGTTATACCTGAACAAATGACAGAAAGAGAGAACCTTCCAATTAAACAGGCTTGTTTTGACAGTAAAGAGCAATTAAAAAACCTCTTTTATGAATATATTCAGGGATGGGTAATATAGCACCGGTATAGATAAACAAAAATTATTATGTTATTTAATATCACAAAGCTTTAGAAAATTAAAATGTTAAATAATAAATGTGTAGTGAGCAGCAAATCAGCTATTCTAAAGATTCTGAAGCATCATGTGACACTGAAGACTGGAGTAATGGATGATGAAGATTCAGCTTTACCATCACCAGAATAAAATGCATTTTATTTATTATGAAACAGTTATTTCCAACATTACTGTTTTTTCTATATTTTTGATTCAACAAAAACAGATACGATAATATATATATAACTTTTTACAACAGGATTAAATGTCTGACTAAAACATATACACTACTTTTTAACAGTATTGTACATATTTTTGATAAAATATTTTTTTAATAGAAATAGCCACCCATAAGCTTCTGGGAACATTTTTGAATAATGATATAAGCAAATAAATGCATTTGTGTTTCGAACAATTAATTAAAACATGATTCACAGAAATAAATTAAACTTACCCAGGATTAAATAAATTATTCTATTAACCCTTAAATAGCAAGTAAAAAATAAAGTAAGGAAAAATTAATTTATTGCTATTTTCCAACACATTAGGCAACCAATGTGCATCCAATATTCAAAATATTGTTTTTATTTCACTCTTTGTATCATCCATTAGTAGTTGTAGTTGTTTAGTTTTTATTGCCATGTCTGACTGCATCTAAGACTATCTTCATGGCAAAAAAACCCAAGTAAACCCAAAATATATTTAAAAGATAAAAATTAACTAAAACTAAAAATATATCAGCATTTAGCTCAAGGTCAGCTGCATTTTCACAAAAAGCTCCCATTTTACATTTAGATAAAGATGGTGCCAGAGTATTTCAGGTCTGGACCATTAAACCTACAACTAACAGACTTTTGGACACTTAATGGTCAAGTACGTGTGTAAACCCCCACAATATTGCTTCTATGCAACACAGAAGTCATGTTTTATATTAAATTCTGTGCATATCTTACCCTTCTTCTATGATCATGGGTGTAACAAGAGGTGTGAGGTCCTCAGCAGCGAGCAGCTGGGCTGTCAGTGTGTGTGTCTGTGTCTTCAGCCCACGGCCAGTAGAGGGTAGTACAGGATATTTACACAACAGGAAAGAGTGTGTTAGCTGAGGACCGCTGCACTGATCTCTACAGGACACAGAGTATGTGCTCACATCCACAGAACGGCTGCAGAGAAAGAAATGATACATCATACATGCCATACAACCCGAATTCCGGAAAAGTTGGGACGTTTTTTAAATTTTAATAAAATGAAAACTAAAGGAATTTCAAATCACATGAGCCAATATTTTATTCACAATAGAACATAGATAACGTACCAAATGTTTAGACTGAGAAATTTTACACTTTTATCCACTTAATTAGCTCATTTAAAATTTAATGCCTGCTACAGGTCTCAAAAAAGTTGGCACGGGGGCAACAAATGGCTAAAAAAGCAAGCAGTTTTAAAAAGATTCAGCTGGGAGAACATCTAGTGATTAATTAAGTTAATTGATATCAGGTCTGTAACATGATTAGCTATAAAAGCTTTGTCTTAGAGAAGCAGAGTCTCTCAGAAGTAAAGATGGGCAGAGGCTCTCCAATCTGTGAAAGACTGCGTAAAAAAATTGTGGAAAACTTTAAAAACAATGTTCCTCAACGTCAAATTGCAAAGGCTTTGCAAATCTCATCATCTACAGTGCATAACATCATCAAAAGATTCAGAGAAACTGGAGAAATCTCTGTGCGTAAGGGACAAGGCCGGAGACCTTTATTGGATGCCAGTGGTCTTCGGGCTCTCAGACGACACTGCATCACTCATCGGCATGATTGTGTCAATGACATTACTAAATGGGCCCAGGAATACTTTCAGAAACCACTGTCGGTAAACACAATCCGCCGTGCCATCAGCAGATGCCAACTAAAGCTCTATCATGCAAAAAGGAAGCCATATGTGAACATGGTCCAGAAGCGCCGTCGTGTCCTGTGGGCCAAGGCTCATTTAAAATGGACTATTTCAAAGTGGAATAGTGTTTTATGGTCAGACGAGTCCAAATTTGACATTCTTGTTGGAAATCACGGATGCCGTGTCCTCCGGGCTAAAGAGGAGGGAGAGCTTCCAGCATGTTATCAGCGTTCAGTTCAAAAGCCAGCATCTCTGATGGTATGGGGGTGCATAAGTGCATACGGTATGGGCAGCTTGCATGTTTTGGAAGGCTCTGTGAATGCTGAAAGGTATATAAAGGTTTTAGAGCAACATATGCTTCCCTCCAAACAACGTCTATTTCAGGGAAGGCCTTGTTTATTTCAGCAGGACAATGCAAAACCACATACTGCAGCTATAACACAGCATGGCTTCGTCGTAGAAGAGTCCGGGTGCTAACCTGGCCTGCCTGCAGTCCAGATCTTTCACCTATAGAGAACATTTGGCGCATCATTAAACGAAAAATACGTCAAAGACGACCACGAACTCTTCAGCAGCTGGAAATCTATATAAGGCAAGAATGGGACCAAATTCCAACAGCAAAACTCCAGCAACTCATAGCCTCAATGCCCAGACGTCTTCAAACTGTTTTGAAAAGAAAAGGAGATGCTACACCATGGTAAACATGCCCCGTCCCAACTATTTTGAGACCTGTAGCAGAAATCAAAATTGAAATGAGCTCATTTTGTGCATAAAATTGTAAACTTTCTCAGTTTAAACATTTGCTATGTTATCTATGTTCTATTGTGAATAAAATATTGGCTCATGTGATTTGAAAGTCTTTTAGTTTTCATTTTATTAAAATTTAAAAAACGTCCCAACTTTTCCGGAATTCGGGTTGTATATGCAAAGCAATCTTAGTATATCAATTTGATATAAAAGCCACAAATCAACATGAAATATAATTTACAACAGTATCATTTTAGTAGTGGTTCTAATTAATATTTTGAGTTTTTTACTTTCTATTTAATTTTTCATTTTCTTTAAGTTTACTTTTTTATATGTCTATATAATATTTATTAGGTTTAAAAATATATATATTAGTTTTTGCTTATTTAGTTATTAGTTATTTTGTTATTTTAGAACTTCAACTTAAACTAAACAAAAAAAAGGGAAATGTTGCCTAGGCAATCACATGATATAAAATAATTTGAATTTTTCAATGTTTTATTTCAGTTAACCTTTATTTTAAGTAAAAACTAATTTTGTTAACAATAATACAAAACAAATAATAAAAACAAACAAAAATTGAGTGAATTAAGATTACATTTGGTTGGTTGTAGTATGTGATTAGTTACTAACACAATTATTAAATGTTCATCAAAGATTATGAAAAAAAAACACATTTTGTCTTTGGAATAACATGCACAATTCATTAAAATATATATATATTTTCAAAAAGTTAAAATAGCATCAGTTTTAAGCATTTCTTTATCTCATTTCAACTCTTTGCTCATGTTTGTTAAAGCATGAAGTATTACAAATATTACCTTTTTTGAAAGATTATGAAAAGAACTAACATTTGTGTCTTTACAATGACATACACAATAAATAAATTAATAAAAAATAATAATAGCATCAATTTTTATCATTTCTTTGTCTTGTTTCAACTCTTTGTTCATGTTTGTTGTAGTATGTGGTTGGTTCCTCAATTCAATTCAATCAAAGCCATTTGTCCCGGCAGATGAAAAGGACAGGCGCAGGTCAGCGCGTCCGTGTGTAAACACACTGAACATCTCCTTCGGGTCACACCTGGTTGACAGCGTGGAAAAAGATAAGGTCTGACCGCCCTCGGAGATACTGTTGCCAGGTGAACTGTGGTTACTGTAGCCGTGGCTCCACGAATCAGATAGTTCAGCTCCTTCTTTAAACTCCCGGCCTGACATGATTCGTTCAATCTCCTCCAGAGAGATCTACACAGAGAGAAATGGAGAAAATCAGTGATGAATGCAAGCCACAGAGAGCAAGCAGAACGTCAGTGAGAAATAAAGGATAGAGATTGGGCAATAGTGGAGCGGTTCGTTGTGAATAAAGCTGAAATTGAACATGAAGAACTCATGTACTCGTACAAAAGTAATAGACTAAATCAATAGCAACAGAGGTGTCTGGATATTATTTGCTACTGTATATACATGCTTTTAAAAAGAGAGAAAGGGAGAGAGAAGGAAAGGGTTTCTGTTTATATCAAACAACAATTGATCTCCTTAATTTGTGGCCTTCACAATCTCCCTCAGCTGTGTGGAGAAGAATGAACGGCTGAATCAATTCAATCTATACACTACAGGTTTGGGGTAGGTAGGATTTTTTGAAATACAAATCAAATGAAAAAATCTCATGCTCACTGAGGCTGCTTTTATTTGAGCAAAAAGACAGTAAATGTATTTTAAAAGACAGCAATGTTGTGAGACATTATTACTAATTAAAAGACGTGTTACTATTTGAAAATGTATTCCTGTGATGCATCATTACTCCATTCTTCAGTGTCACATGATCCTCCAGAAATCATTCCAATATTAACCTTTCGGATTATTATCCGAACAATGTTGAAAATAATGGTGCAACTTATATATATATAAAAGTGACGTGACATTCAGCCAGAATTTGTGCTCTGCATTTAACCCATCCGAAGTGCACACACACAGAGCAGTGAACACACACACACACACTGTAAGCACACACCCGGAGCAGTGGGCAGCCATTTATGCTGCGGCGCCCGATGCCTTGCTTAAGGGGTCCTAAGTCGTGGTATTGAAGGTGGAGAGAGAACTGTACATGCACTCCCCCCACCCACAATTCCTGCCGGCCCGGGACTCGAACTCACAACCCTTCGATTGGGAGTCCAACTCTCTAACCATTAGGCCACGACTTCCCCCGTGTGCGTGTGTGTGTGTGTGTGTGTGTGTGTGTGTGTGTGTGTGTGTGTGTGTGTGTGTGTGTGTGTGTGTGTATATATACACACACACACACACACACACACACACACACACACACACACACACACACACACACACACACACACACACACACACACACACACACACACAGTATATAGATAGATAGATAGATAGATAGATAGATAGATAGATAGATAGATAGATAGATAGATAGATAGATAGATAGATAGATAGATAGATAGAAACACACACATGAGAAAGCACTAAGGTTAACAAAATCATATTTCGTTTTTCTTTATAAGGGCATACCATAATTTAAAGCATTCAAATGAAATATGGACAACACAAAGGAGATTTTTTCAGATTTAGCTCACTTCTGGGGACTAATTTGTCTTCAAACTATAGCTATGAAGAAAAAACAACAGCACACAACTGTCTAACCTGTACAGGTCCAATCATTTTATTCCTCCCTCCTGGCATCCTGTCCTCTCTGATTGCTAAAAAGAGATAAAAATGTTATGTTTTGTACTGCATACTTCCATACTACAAATACTCTTTCTACAACATTTACTGTGCATAGCATTTTTGTACTAAAAACCTGGATGATTTGTTATTATTTGCCAAAATGTGCACAATACAAGAGAGCACAGCATAAATATTACATCCAACAATGCAATTCACTCACATGTTCAATCCGATTAATTCATCAAGATTTTGAATGCCTCTTTCTTGACTGATTTCTCAATAGGATTGCCAATTATATATTTTAATTAAAATTGATTAAAAAAATTAACCACATTCATATACCTACATGCAATGCATTATACAGTATAAAAGCAGGTTGCTAGTATTGCAAATCAAATATTACCAGAGGAAAGGAAGAGGAAGCTGGTGTCTGATAAAGCAATAAAGACCAACAGCTCCCTCTGGTGCAGACTGCAGGTAAGTATAGTGTTTTGAGGCTAAAGTGTAGAAATTGTAAATTATTTAATGTTTATGTGTGTGAGATAGTTTAGCCCAAAGAAACAGACTGAGAGGGACATCATGCTGTGGATCAAGAAATCCGTTATCAGCGAAGCAACCCAGATCATCTATCTGATATCTGTGCATTTTTCTTCAGGCATGCCTAATCAAACCCTGATCTATATCTCTTCATTTACATAATTCATAAATCAGATATCTGCTTTTAATGAATAAAATATGAAAAAGTGCATAATCCTCGAACATTTTGCTTTTGTGTTTATACAAAAGACATGCACTGCATAATTAGTGTGAAATTGTAATTCTGAATAGATGTGTATAAAAAAAGAAGAATAACACAGGTAAAGTTAAGAAAAAAATAAGGCCAAGGAAAAAGATCAAAGGATGTTTTTAACTGATTAATAGCCAAGTTTTAAAGTTTTAAGGTCTTATAATATTTTTAGCATCAAAAACGGTCATGGTTATTTTTTTAACTTTTAGACAATTATAATGATGATTTTCATTTATATATAAATTATCCTATTTTATAATAAATCTGAACTTGAAATATATTAAATTATTATATGATATTATTTTAATATCAATATTTTATTAATTCATAACTTATATTCTTTTTAATAAACGTTTTATTTTTATTCAAATTTTTATTTGAATAATAAATAATAGTAACCTTGATTTAAACAGGTTTATCACTGCATTTCTGAAGCACAGGTCTGTATGTAAACATGTTGGATTTAATCAGGACCATAAATGCTGGTTTGAGTTATCATCAGCTGTGTGTCTGTGTGTTTGGCTCACCCTTGCGGTTCATTCCCATCTGAAGGCATTTCTGCAGTCTGCAGTACTGACAGCGGTTGCGTTGCTTGCGGGACATCTGGCAGTTCTTGTCTCTGTTGCAGCGGTAGATGCGCTTGTTGCAGATACTGCGTTTGAAGAAGCCCTTACAGCCCTCACAGGAAATGATGCCATAGTGCAGCCCGGACGCCCGGTCACCGCAGATCAGACACCAACGCTCACCACCGTCCTCTACAGAGAAATCGATTTCATTACACGCAAATGAAATAGTTAGGCCTCGTTTTGCTTACTGAAGTTAACATTTCTTAAGTATTGGGGACAAATTATCATTAAAGTCCAAAGTAATTAATATCAGCTTTGTATAAAAGCAATAAAAATCAATGGTAGGCTATGCTGACCACTGGTGAACAGATTTAGTAGATAGTCTAATAAAAATAATACCTTAATTATAATCTAAAAATGTAACTAATGAAATAGATAATTACTTGAATGTTGATTTTATACATAAAATCATTAATGAAATAAAATACAATCTAAAAATAATAAAATAAAACAGTATATACTGTAGTAAAAAAATGCACTACGTAATGTTATTTAATACATTATTAAAAATTAAATAAAATTGAATTAAGAAAATTTAAACAGAAAATATATGAAAGTAATACTATGTATTTAATTATTTTTAATGTATTATTAGAATAAAATATTTATATTAAATAAATAAATATTCAAATGTAAAAAAGAAAAAAAAAATACATTAAAATACTTTTTTTCATGCTATTGTAATTTTTTAAAAATAAAATAAAATGAAATTAACATATCACTTACAATGAGCTTTCCATTGATATATAAGCCCATTCCATTGATGTATGGTTTGTTTGGATAGGAGAATATTTTGCAGAGATATAATTTGAAAATCTGGAATCTGAGGGTGCAAAAAAGAAATAATAATAAAATAAATTATTGAGAAAATCACTTTTTAAATTATCTTAGCAATGCATATCAAAAATGTAGTTTTTATATGTTTACGGTAGGAAATTTACAAAATATCTTGTAAATATTACAGTATGACTATAATGCTATTTGAATATTATTAAAATAAAATAAAACTATATTTAAGTTATGATAAAACTCAAAATATATTAAAAGTAATAAAATTTATTATTTTGTTATTTTAATACATCAGTTAAATAAATATTTTAATGAAATGCTTTCAAAAATTACAATATTTTAATACATAAAAAAAGATAAATAGTTTAGATTTTTTCCTGACATATCAGTTAAAAAAAATTAAAAATAAACTGAGCATCAGTCATTGGGATATAAATATATTCGCAAATATAATCTGACAAAATAAATAACGTTTTCTGTTAATTTTATGAACAGGAAGAAAATAATGACACACAGCTATTTCTGTGACGTCTGATAGTAGGTTAATCTGAGTTTACTGCGCTGCTGAAATCATTGTAATCACAAACTTATAAAGTTCTTATCTAAATCTCAGCGCAACAGACAGCAGGGATACATGACTAAAGTGACATACGCGAACGCCAGGAATCTTCTGCAGTCTCACTGTGCGTTTGAGATGACTTACAGCATCGTGCAGCGTGACCCAGATTTCACTACAAACCAAAGAGACACAGAGCTGGCAGGACGGGGATGGGAAATATAGAAAGAGAGACGATTGAACGCAATCTATATTTAAACAATATTACATGGCCCAACAGCTGAACTGATATTCAAACAAACAGTAGTCAAAATTTCCAGGAATATGTCCAATCCCACACAGGGACTTTGTAATGATTCTCTAAATGTATCCATGATAGTTTTAAGCACCCAAATGAACTGATTCACAGGAATGAACCGGCTAATCTTGACAGATATGTTGGTTGCTCAGAAGTGCTGGTGAACTGTAGGGGGAGCGGAGTGGGGTCATGGGAAGGTCTTCTAAAAGTCTGACTGTCATAAACAGTACCGAAAGCACTCAACCTAATCCTGAACTCTAAACCATTTTACAACCCTCAAGAAGGCTGTGTGTTGTAAGGGCACAGTATTGTGTGGATCAAGTCAATCACAGGTCAAACTTTATGGCAAACGGGAACTATGGAACACACATTTTTAAAAACAGGATGACACATGAAAACACACACACACACACACACACACACACACACACTTCCTCTCACTCAATCTAATGAACCCAATGTACAAATAAAGGAAAAAAAAATAATTAATTAAAAATCACCCACAGGCTAAATAACTTCAGATTCTGACAGACAGCAGGGTAATTAACAAAACAATTCTAATGCATGTCATGAAATTAATTTAGCCATATAACTAGAGCTGCAACTAACGATTATTTTTTCTGTCGACTAATCTATCGATTATTATTTCGATTGGTCGACTACTCTAACGATTATTTTTATTACAATAAATAATTAATCTAATGTTCTTTTTTGATTAGCTAATGAATCCTTTGGATAACTTTACAAAAAAATATAAGTACAACTTCTAATATAATATTTCAATCTTTATTAATTTTCAACCAATGTGGTTGAAGTTTTTACAGTATACAAAAATAAAGAGGCAAAGAAAATTATTTTACTGTGGTAAATATGAGTTTATGATAGCGTTTATAATTAAACCACAGTAGCCACAAATTTACAGTTGTCTGAGACGTCATGAAATGTTCTTTAGCATCACAAACCATAAAATGTAGTCAGGGTTCTGCTATGGTTTAGCCCAGGGGTAGGCAAGTTCGAATATATATATAGGCATATATATTGCTGGGGGGGGGGGTCTGCGGTCTTGGGTGACGGGATGGGGGGCTTATGATATTAGACTTCGTAGCCTATAATAAAAGATAATGAATTTCAAACCTTAACTAAACATTTTTATTCAAAGATCAACCGTCAACCAACTCAAATCAACCATTACTCTTTAGTCTGCCACAAGAAACAACAACATTAAAATCATGAACTCAAATGTCATTGTAAAAAAAAAAAAAACTAACAAAAAACAACAACTATGACTGTTGTAAATCAGACCTTTCTGTAACGCTAACGCTAATGAGCTTAAACTTATTTTGTTGTACACAGTGCCGCGAACTGTCAATCACTCCTGTACGCGTGCATCACTGTCCTCCTCGCAGCTGCAGCAACTTGCGCTCTCTTCATCAAGATGATTTAAAACAAAAAGGTCGTATTGTCTTTGTGCATATAGATTAATTAGATAAATGAATATCTAAATTCGTGCCTAGCCGCCTACGGTATTTTTTTAGAACTTAGAAAAAAAAAAAAGCTGCAGCCAATGAGCAGCCGGCGGGGGCTGGTTGCAGGACGACTCAACCTCCGCAGACAGTTTTTAATGTTTATCAGACAATAAATACTCAAGATTTTGCTTTAGTGTAATTTTCGAGACAATTAGGGCCAGATTCGGGATTCGGGACAACAGTTTAGATTTCGTGATTGTCCCGACTTGTCTCGTCACCCCACCTGAAAGAGCTACTGCATTACTTCATTAGCTTGCGTCTGACCTGCAATGATATCATTCAGGCTTGGTGGGATGTTAGCCAGCGACTCATCTGATTCTGACTGTGTTCTTTCAGTACTCAGAGTCTGAAGTCATATCAAGTGTTGTTCACTGTATTTTAATTTTTACTGAGCAGAGAGTGCGCGTTTCACACATACCCTCCGGCCACGTAGAGTTGATACTGACAGCGGCAAAATCGACGCATGCGTTTTAACTTGTAAAACTCAAGGGTGTATGGGTAATGTAGTCTCTGCTCTCGGTGGAATGAATTAGGAAGCTTACATTGTGAAGGGCGCTATGAGAGCCTCTAAAACCTCTATTAAAACAGATGTCCAAATGAGCGTACCGGTACGCTAAAAGCAAGTTCTGGGCGAACGGAGGGGTGGCTCAAGAGCTATATTTAGAAGTGGCGTTACTGAGTACCGGTGCGTACCGGACCACTTAAAGCACTGGGTTTAGCATGGTTTCCAGAGATCTGGAGCTGATTCGGGGTAGCTCGGTGGTTTGTGACTGTTGTCTCGCGGCGTCAGTCAGTTAAGGGGCAGTTAAGGGGCCGTTCACATATTCACAAGTTTGTTATTTCCAATGTAGGCCCGCGGGAATGCGCACTCATAATGGAAGCGACGTGGTCGCGACGCGCATGCGAAAACAGGCAAAACAGGCACCGCATCGAGTTAAAAACATCTCAACTTTTCAGAATGCCGGAAGCGCACCGCGGGTCATGTGACAAAAACTAATCAGCTTCATCCTTTCCCGTAACAACGTTGAAAGCTCAGCTAAGATGAGGGAACAGCTGATCATAGCTGTATATGGATTGCCATTTTGAAATAAATTTAGTAGCAGAGCTACTGCAAGTGATTTTTAGTGCTGCAAATCCATTTATCCTTTGCTGTAATTTCCGCGTCTTCATGGAAAGAGCGTGTCATGGTTGCTTAGCAATGGCAGACGCCCCAGGTGCGCGTTTTTAGGCGCGATATGTGAACGTCCCAAACGCGTGTTCGAAACCCGCGCCAACACAGACTTACTTTATTTTTTATTTTATCCTTATTTCAGCCGCTAAGGGTGATCATACCAATAACTTGTAATCTTTTCAAGAATATCAGAATCATGCAATGAGCAAGTCTGCGTTTATAAGACACTTAATAATATCACATCAGTTTGTGCTTTTAGAATCGCCGAATCTGCTGCGGTCGTTCCATCACATCTGCAGCAGAGACCTGAATCAGGAAGTTGGTCCCCAGATCACACGGTAACCAGTTAAACCGTAACACCGGAGAGCGCCAGGATGTTTTCCTCTGAGGTGCTCGTGCATCGCATTTGTGCTGCCGTGGTACACCATATCGGTTTTGCAAAGGGAACAAAGGGCCATTTTATTTCGCCTCTGTTTAAAGTATTCCCATACTTTTGATAACAGTGGTCTCTGTTTTTGTGATAGAATGCAACTTTCTCCATTCCCAGTATGCCATTACGCGAGATGTAAACAGTGTGACGCGTCGACGCATTTCACGCACGTCGACGTATTTTTGTAGTTGACGTAATCGATGACGTCGACGCGTCGTTGCAGCACTACATATAACTGTTCAAAGTTTGCACACTTAAATCAGTATATAGGATCACGTGACACTGAACACTGGAGTAATGATGCTGAAAATTCAGCTTTGCATCACAGGAATAAAATATATATTAATCATAATTGTAATATATTACAAATTATATTACATTATATAAAATGTAAAAAAAAGTTATAAATGTGTTCAAATAAAAACAGTTATTATAAATTGTACAAATATTTAACAATATTACAGTTTTTATCAAATAAATGCAACCTTTGCATAATGCATTCACATGTAGTTTAAACAAAGCGTGCACAGTGCATACTGCGTATTGAGTAAGCTACTCCTCCTCTCTGAACAGGCCTTTGATTCTGCTGATCAGAAGGAACAGGCATTTCACAGTCAGCGTGTAATGATGATGCCGGCCCATCTAGTTCACTTCACAGCACCAGAGGAAACAGCAGGAGCAATATATCCCTTGATTTCCCTGCATCTCTCTATCCCCCGTTCATGCTGTTCTAGATCTGTCAGTGTGTATTACTGCCTCCTACATTTAAAAGCAATGGAAATCACAAGCCTTCTGTGTCTTCTCACTATCTTTATATATCACTCACATATTACCAAACCAGTGAAAATATGAAGTTATGGCTTTAGAAGAAGAAATTGACCAGAATATCATGATTTTAACCTCAGCCATGAGGTTGTAAGTATGAAGACTGGCAGATCTGAGGATAATGATGTGGAGGGTTAAAAATTGACATTTGTTTGTATTGGTTTCAAACAACTGGCTGAAACTAGAAGGCTGACTAAATAACAAGCAAACCATTGCACATGCTAAAATTATAGTGATACTAGTGATAAACTTCCCGATGAGTCCCAGTAAAATCCCAGTTAAACTGGACTATATGTGGTTTTATTAACAAAGTTCGGGAGGAGCACGATCAGATAATCATCCAATTTGGCACAGGTGCATCTCGTTTAGCTAATCATCTTAACTAGCACACAAGCGTATATATATCCAGTCTTCCTACCTCCTGTCCCACAACAGTTTTTCGGCATGGACGTTTTGTCAGCATTCGGTTCGCGCTGTCTGTCATCTTATCACAGGCCCAATCTTCCTTCCGATGAAGATATCTATACCGGGGATTTTTCAGATCTGCCGCTTTTTGCACTCCTACCCCGCCAAACACGGCCGCTGAACACCAACAAGCGTCATCGCGTCAGCAGCACTTCTCGCCAAGCCACATGTTGTGGCCAAAAGATCATGCAAATCCCCGAGCTCGCCTCACTCGACAACACTATTGTCCCGCCAGGACCGGGCTCTCTTATAATGCTGGATCGCACCAGCAGCAGGCTTTCAACCAGCCCGGGCCGTGCCCCAGTTCTTCGGCCGTGGCGCAGTTCGATGCTGCCTCCACTAGCGGCGAAGACTGTGCGTTGTAGTCAGTGTTGCCAGATTGGCAATGTCCAAGTATCGTACCAGAAGTTCAAAATTATCGTATTTGGAAGAAAATTATCATACACGAGTCAAAAGAGTTATTTATCTATTCTAAACCAACAACATTTTGACACGACCTGCAAATTACCACAATAGAGGCGTATTGTTGGACGGAAGCAGTGAGACAAAATACTATCCCATTATTTTCAGTGACTGTCTGCGTTGCGGTGCATATTAAAACATATTAAAATGATTTTTAACACTTTCTTTGTCGCGTCCAGTGAAGAAGGAGTTTAGCTGTTGCAGCGTGATGCAGTTAACATCTGAGCCACTGTCACTGGAAGACTGCGTGTTGCCAGATGTTGAAGGGGTTCTTGCTGTCATGGACCGCAACTAGTGCTCGTTGGCTTTAAAGCACTCTCCTACATTCTTAACACACCCTCAGGTGCACACGAACACATTTAGAGTGTCTGTAATGAGCCGATTTCGTGTATGAGTAAAGAAACCCTATGACTGCAACTACCATCATTTAAATATTCATAAAATTCTGAAATTATCGTACATTACTGGATATTTTTCATTATTGATCGTACATCGTACAGAGGTAAACATTATCGTACAAATACGATAATTATCGTAAGTCTGGCAACACTGGTTGTAGTGATGTGTCGTTCGTGAAAGAATCGTTTTTTGAACTAATCTTTTAGGCGAACGAATCATTCTTGGTTTACTCTCATTTATGAAGAGTTTTCCAGAGTTGTCATCCACACTGAGCGAGTTTCATGAGTCTCAAAGAGATCGAGAGCTCTCATTCGTGAACGAAAGGACTAAACCGGTATACATGTCGAGTTGATTAAATGGATACATGTCGTTCGTAAACGCCGTGAACTGGTACATATCTTATCTTAACAAAATTGATGAGAGTAAACCGGGTCAGTTAGCCATTTTGCATATCAATCTTGCAAAATGCAAAGCGCAGTTATAGGTACTGTGCACATATGCTTGTTTACATATTTAACATACAAAACATAATTCCACGTTTAATCCCTGATTTATGAACGTGAATATATAGACCAATATATGAACCCTCTGACCAAACAATTAAAATGCTAATTATGCCAGAAAACCTCGTGCTTTGCTCATCTGAACAATTTAAATAGTGTGAAAGTGAAGTGACATTCAGCCAAGTATGGTGACCCATACTCAGAATTTGTGCTCTGCATTTAACCCATCCGAAATGCACACACACAGAGCAGTGAACACACACACACACACTGTGAGCACACACCCGGAGCAGTGGGCAGCCATTTTTGCTGCGGCGCCCGGGGAGCAGTTGGGGGTTCGATGCCTTGCTCAAGGGCACCTAAGTCGTGGTATTGAGGGTGGAGAGAGCACTGTACATGCACTCCCCCCACCCACAATTCCTGCCAGCCCGGGACTCGAACTCACAACCTTTCGATTGGGAGTCCGACTCTCTAACCATTAGGCCACGACTTCCCTTGAAATAGACTTTATATATAGAATGTGATTATGAAGACGCTAAAGTTTGTTAAACGACGTTATGACTTAACTCTGTCGGATGACGATGCCACTTTTTAACCACGAAGCAAAAGCATTTTTCATCCACACTGAAATGTCTAAAGACATTACATTTGCTTTATTGTGCATGTTTAAACCACTGAGATGATACAGACATAAGTGTCATGCAATTATTCTGGCAGGATCAATTATTTAGGGACATATTTCACCATTTACTGGCATGATTACTCAGAATTTTTCAAAAAACGCAACTACCCTCGTGTTTGGCCGCAGTGTTGTACCTCGTATTGGTACAATGGTTTACAAAACGAAACATGCTATACATCGTTTCAAAAGTCTCTGTTTCCACAGTCCATACTACAACGGGAAAACAGCATCCCAAATTTATCTGCTCTGGAGGCAGTTTAAAAGGCCTGAAGGCCAAAACGAGAGGAAAAGATGCTTTTCCAACAGGATCGTATTAATTCAGACAAGGTTTGAGCAATTGTCAAATCAGCCAACAACTACAGCAGCCGAAGCAAGCACGAAGCTACTTTTACTTGCAACACGGGCCTGCACATCCCAGGCATTCCATCCTGTTACTTCTAACCCCCTTTCCTTTTCAGCGTCCTCCAGCATAAGGCTGCCTCGGCTATTAGTGGTCAGACCGATTTTATATATATATATATATATATATATATATATATATATATATATATATATATATATATATATAAACAAAAAAACGAACCCTCTTCAGCCAACCCCTCTAACGCCAGCCCATCCCCTTTCACTCAAACTCCTTATCTACCATAGCTAACTCTCCTATAACACCCTATCTATCTATAACGGTCAATCCTCAGTTCAGCCATCCCAGCAGTGCCCGCCCCTGCAGGAGCCTTTTTTCCATATCTCCCCACTGCCGCAGCAGTGTCCGCTTCCGCAAGAGTCTTCTCTGTATCTCCCCACCGCCGCAGCATTGTCCGCTCCCGCAGGAACCTTTTCTGTTTTTTCCTCACTGCCGCAGCAGTGTCCGCTCCCGCAGGAGCCTCTACCTATATTTCACCACTGCCACAGCAGTGTCTGCTCCGGCAGGAGCCCTTTCCATACTTCCCTACTGCCGCAGCAATTCTCGCTCCCGCAGGAGCCTCAAAAAAAAAAATAATAATAATAATTTTATGTCCATTCTCCAATTCAACCTCATCAGGCTTTTATGTCCAACTCCGGAACGCTCAATCTAAATTTGCGCTGGACCCTCACTTCACTCAAATAAAAACACTGCTGACTCCTTGCAGTATGCGATTTCGCCTTCTGTCTCCTTCCGCCAACAAAAATGCGTTATCACATTTAAAAAAATTTTTTTTTAAATCATTGCGAAAGAACCTGACGTGAGATTTAAAATAAATTAAAAGTGGCTTCGACGCAGAGGAATTTGCCTACATCATTTTTTTGTAATCGAGTTACTCGAGGAATCGTTTCAGCCCTAAACTTAAGCAGCTCAAAAGGGGCCTCTCACATAATCAGATAGAGGCCCTCGGTTGTTGTTCATCAGACATAAAAAAAAAAAAATTCAGCATTTTAAATCATGTTGTTTACTCGATTAATCGAAGCCTCTCAGTTATCGTTTCTTCGGCCAAAATAAGGGCCTCTCCCTTCCGGTGCAGCAGAGCCGCAGCTCCCTTCGGATGCAGCAAGAGTCCCTCCATCAGTTGCGTTTTCTTGTCTACTCCGCATCGGACGGGGCTCCCCTCCCGGTGCAGCAGACCCATCGGCTCCCTTCGGTTGCAGGATCATTCTTCAGTCTGTCGTTCTGAGTATGATGCATGCTCGGCGGTGGACGGGGGATCTCCCTCCAGGTGCAGCAGAGCCGTTGGCTCCCTTCGGTCACAGTGGGAGCCCTCCATCCGATGCATCAAACCACGCCTCTTATTCAGTCGAAAGGGGGACTCTCCCCTTCGGTGCAGCAGAGCCGCAGCTCCCTTCGGATGCAGCGAGAGTCCCTCCATCTGTCGCGTTTTTTCTGCTTGTTCAGGATCGGACAGGGCTCTCCCGTCAGCAGGAACGTGGCCCCCTCTGGTCGCTGTGAGAGCCCTCCATCCGACGCTTAAAATCATGCCTCATATCCAGTCGCAAGGGGGACTCTCCCTTCCGGTGCAGCAGAGCCGCAGCTCCCTTCGGATGCAGTGAGAGTCCCTTCATCAGTCGCGTCTTCTTGCCTACTCTGCATCGGACGGGGCTCCCCTACCGGTGCAACAGACCCACGGCTCCCTTTAGTCGCAGGGTGAACCCCCCGTCTGAGTTATGTTGCATGCTCAAATGGCGGACAAGGATCTCCCTCCCGGGGGAATAGAGCCACTGGCTCCCTTCGGTCGCAGCAGGAGCCCTCCATCCGATGCATCAAACCGTGCCTCGAATCTTCTTGCCTATTCTGCATCTGACGGGGCTCTCCCTTCCGGTGCAACAGACCACGTGAACAAGCTCACGATTATTATGCGCTCACTGTACGGTCCGATCGTCGAGTTGCGATTTGACTGCTCTCACTATACAAAGGGAATCAACATGTAGGATCCCTCAGAACCCGGATGCTTGTGGCTGTTTCAGAATAAACATGCTTTCCCGGGATAAACGCACTGCTTTGGTGATATGCTGCAATTCTGTGTGCTGAAACGTATCTGATGGCTCGGAAGACGTGGCCAATATGGTTTATCCATTTTGCAACACGAACTGGAGGTAAGCAGGCTTTTTCTTCCCTCTTTTATTTTTATTTTTCTTTGCCATAACTCCACAAGTTTTCCCTCCATCACTTCAGTCCACACTACATGCCGTGTCACCATGGTTTCGTTATGGTTTTGCGCATACACAGTGAGGCGACCAAAATTTCTGACATGTCAGAAAGCCATCTGACCAACCGATTGCCGGTCAGGAGAGGTTAATCGCCTCTCGTTTCCCAAATCCACTTTCATTATCAGCATTTATTTGCATAGCTAGTCAGTTAACAGCTGCTCTATGTGAAATCACGCACCTGATGGAATTTACCGCTGATTAGAGAACCGGCTTTACTGATGAGATGCTCATTAATGATCGGCCGATCTTGATCGGTGCACCCCTAATTAAAGTCAGTATATTCGACAGTACACTTTATTTCAAAGACAACATTTTTCAATTGTGAAATTATATTTAAGTATGTGCTTAAGTCCTTAAGTGGGTTAAAAATGCAACTTACAGCATTAAATATGAATTTAATAAATATACATTTAATATAAAATGTATAGACTATTGTACATTTTATACATTATACATGCTATCATAGGCCTACATTTTTTAAATGTAAATAGCATGCAATTATGTCTGTTAATATAACATTAACATTAAATATAACATTAAACCTTCCTTCTGCTGAACACAAATGAAGATATTTTGAAGAATGGTGGTTACCAAAACATTTCTGGTCCCCATAAACTTCCATAGTATTTTTCATTCCATACTATTGATAGTAAATGGCTACCATCAACTGTTTGTTTACCAACATTCTTCAAAATATCTTATTTTATGTTTAACAGAAGAAAGAAACTAACAGAGGCTTGGAACGACATGAGGGTGAATAAATTATGACAATTTAATTTTTGGGTTTGCACCTAAAAATATTCTTTAAGAAAATTATTTTCATAAGTACTCACAAAGTATGTTGAAGTGTACTTCTTAATAAGGGTATTTACACTACACAATAAAGTTGCTGTAAATTTCATTTTCACACTCTGATTGAGAGGAATGAAGGATTTAAACCTGCAGAAGAACCCGGTGTGACCTGATCCAGCATCTAAATCATTGGTCTGTGAGCCAAAGATATTAGGTTTTAGATATGCCTGGTTACTCCATATGATCCTATGCATGCCCGTTGACCTAGTTAACACATGTTGAGCGAGAGAGTAGCCATAAGCAAAGAGGATTGTGGGAAATGCACCCCTAGGGTGTCCAGAACGATTAGGGGCAACATTTCCATGCAACAAAAACCTCAAAAACTCACACAAAAATGTTTTGCAGGTATTAGACAGGTGTGTTTCGCTCCCAGCTGAAGACAGAGCGTATCAAACCGTATGATATAAGCGCAACTGCCCGATGGCGAAATGTATCCAGCTACCACATCTTCTCTATTCGCTTTGATCATTTTATCTCTCATCAATTATTCCCAAGAGTCTCCCGCCTCCAACATCTCTCTTTCTGTTTGTCTTTTTTATCAGTATCTCTATTTATGCAAATGAACCCGGCCTCAGCCAATCAGAGAGCTCAGATTCACAGCATCAGGAATTTCAACCAATCAGATGCCAGCACTCAATGCACATGGCCAAATTCATAGCGGCACATCATTTGGGTCATATATAGTTCATCTCAAATACAAGGAACTCACAGTGAGGATGGTAGCTCTGTAGTGACTCATCCCTGCAGTGAATGTGCATGTTTGTTCACTATAGCAGTTTCTTCATGCGAGAGAGTTATCATTTCACTCTTTAGACGACAATCAGCTAGTCTGGTATATCTGATTAGTGTCAACATGAGGTAAGTCAAGGTAAGACTGTCTTATGCTTTCTCTTCTGATGTATTTGAAGCTATCTCCATCTCTTTGTAAGTTCAGTCGCTCTGTTGTCTGATTCAGTCTGGTTCAGCTTGATGCATTGTGACACTGACCCAGTTCTACTAAATACATTTTGCATATGTAAATGACTGCATATGCAAATGACTGCAATGCTAATAGAATCAAATTATTTTATTACAAGAAATCAGTGTCTGTACAGTATCAATAACTATTATGTCATATGATATAATTATGGCACCTTATTATATATCATGGAACTGAATGGAATTATCATATCCATGTATCATGGCATGCAAACTATATTTTATTATATACGTGTTTTTTTTTTTTTTTTTTTTAAATACTGTAATACCACAGTATGTTGATATATACCATTGTATTGACTGGTATATTATCATGTACATAGGTATTAGCTTGGTATTTCAATAAATACCATGGTACATAAAGTAAATAGTAATACCATTGTATTTGTAGGATACTCATGATATTTATAAAAAGTCATGGTAATACCATTGTATATTGATATATACCATGGTACATAAATTTAAAAACATACTAATACCATGGTACTTTTTATACATACAATAGCACTGAGGGGTTATCATGCACCGTGGTATTTAAATGGTACTCCAAAGAATATCATGGTACATATTTAAAAAACATGGTAATACCAGAGTATTTTAATAAATACCATGGTACTGATTACTTTATTCATGTACCAAATTGTTTCAAATAATATAATTTATTTTTAAGTATATTGTACAGAATCCAATAACAAACTAAAAACTTTTATATTTACCATGCTACTGAATGGTTTTTATGTCAGTTTACCATAGTATTTAAAGGGTATTCGATAGAATATCACGGTACACATGAAAAAGGCTAGTAATACCACAGTATTTTGTTATATCCACTGGTTTACTACACTCACTTACCAAGGTATTCATATAGTATTTTGAATAATAATAATAATAATAAAATAATAATAATAATAGAGTACTTTTTGGTAGGTTAGTGTACAAAGTCTCTTCCAAGCTAATAAAAATCTGAGCGCTTATGATGTATGACTCTGTACATTGTCCCATTTTTAAAAGAACATCATACGATAACAGATGATTTCCACCACAATAATAATTATATGTTAAAAAATATCAGCATATAATTACACAATCTCCCAGTGCAATCTAACACAGCCGGATATGGATTTAATCAAACAGCAAATCTAGATAAGATTTAGCATATTTTGGGACATGCAAAGACACACCTGGTGCATTCTGGGAACATTCAACGCCGTCGGTGAGTTTGGATGCATAAGAAACCATCGACCGTTGGCTGTACCCTGAAATTACCATATACTACACATCAACTCTCTCCCAGAAAACCGACCGCTCTTTCCTCATTATTACGGCTGCGATATACATTCATTGATGTCGTTGAGTTTAACATGTGAGCGACTCACTGACCAATGAGTGCAAACTGCAGTAGGAACACTGGAACATCATCTGGTAAGACATTTCAGACACTACATTTGTGACCTTCAGACATAAAAAACAAATTTTGCAGACAAAACACTGACACACAGATGTCAAATTAGCTGAGAAAACGTCATAAATCTTTCAAACCTTCACTCAACAAGCACAAGAAGGTGTAAAAGGTTTAAGATAAGCAATGCTGCACTTTTGATTTTTATTCAAAGGCTCTCTATGGGTTTAAAAAGACATTTAATATTCAGTAATATTATTGATTTAACTGCATTGACAATACTGAATAAAAACTAAATGTCTTGGAACATTCTGTATTGTATAAAACGCTATATAAATAAATGTTACTTGACTAGAATAGTTGATTCAAGATGTAGATGAGTTTGTTTCTTCATCTGAACAGATTTGGAGAAATTCATCATTACATCATTTGCTCACCAGTGGATCCTCTGCAGTGAATGGGTGCCGTCAGAATGAGAGTCCAAACAGCTGATGAAAACATCACAATAATCCACATGACTCTGGTACATCAATTAACATCTTGTGAAGTAAAAGGATGTACGTTTGTAAGAAACAAATCCAACATTAAGACATTTTCAAATTCAAACCATTGCTTTCATCTAAAACGAGTCCACTATCCATAATATTTCTTTCTCTAGAGAAATTTGCATGACTGTTTACAAGCAAAAACAGTTCTAAACAAACATGCTTGATGACTTTGATATGAGAGGATGGACTTTTTTACTGGAGGAAGCTGGAGTGTGGATTACTTGTGGAATATTGTGATGTTTTTATCAACTGCTTTAACTCTTCATTCTGACGGCACCCATTCACTGCAGAGAATCAACTGGTAAGCAAATTTCTCCAAATCTGTTCTGATGAAGAAACTCATCTAGCGTGGCCTGAGAAGGCCACAGTATTATATACAGTATTATAGTACTGTAAAATAAATAATAAAAAAATTATAATCCAAATCACCAAAATACTTTTAGCAAATCAGATACCTAGAGTCCCTGCTTGTTTGCATATTGTGCCTGATTGCTGACCTAACTTTGACTCCACTGCCACAGAGAGTGAAGGTGATGTCACCAGTGTGTGTGTGTGTGTGTGTGTGTGTGTGTGTGTGTGTGTGTGTGTGTGCGCGCGCGCACGCTGGAACGCTCTTCCGTCGCTTTACAGCTTAATTGGTTTCTCACATAAATCAAGTACTTTCTCTAACAATGTTCGACCCTGACTTGTACAGCTTTACAACAGCATGCATGCATGTATCACAGAAGGATTTGTTGGCAACATAAGATCAGAAGCTCCTGAATTTTTCTGACCCCTAAAAGATGCACTTTCACCAGAGCTTTGGAGAATGAGCGAAAAAAAGAGCTCTGTGACATGCTTTACTGGTGAAGCTAAGTACTGCAGTCTCCTTTTAATCTGAATGCTATTTTTTATTTCCTCTACATTTGAGTTTCATTCCACAATCTCACAATAGACTCAAACTATCAACCCTCTCCTTAAAATTTTTATAAAATAAAATCACAATATTAAAATCCCCACACAATATAATGTTCACTTATTCTGCATGATTTAAAAAAAATATTTGAGACACAAAACACAGAAATGAGCCAATATAGCCAGTAGGTGTCAGCTAGAGATCATGCAGAGTTTTTTGTATTTCTAAAATATAGAAAATAAGAATGCGTGATTGTACTTTTGCAAACCATTATACGGTATATGGTTGTGATGATCTATTGTGCCTGCATATTTTCAAACTGTAAAAAAATAATTTTAGTGAATTGTTTTGTTCCTGTAAATAAACTCAAAACATATCAAAAAGATTAAACAATTTATTTCTTATTTTTTCAGGGAATGTTTGCATCTTTTTTAAAAAGTGAAATCTTTGCTAGTCATTGTGGGTTTTGACGTATATAAATTAGTACTTTTTCTAAGTTTATTTGTTGTGTTACTTTATTAGCATTTATATATCATAATAATATTGTAATATTTTGAATTAGATTTTATTTCTATATGTTCAGTATTCATTTTTAGTTTAAAATAATTGTGTTTAAAGTCTTAGCTTTTTAAAGTTTTTTTTATTTAGGTTTCTTTTTTCAGTTTTAGTTTTAGTCATTTTAATAATTAAGCTTAATTTTCTAAGTTTTTTTTTTAAATTTACATATTTTTTTCAGGTTTTTACATGTTTACATATTTTACTTTGTTTCAGATTTATTATAATTAACAAAAAAAAAATTATAGTTTTAGTTTTTGCTTTTTTTTTTTTTGTAAATTTGTTTAATACTATAACTGTCATTGAGGTCCTCATTGATTTGTGGCAAATAATTGCTGCCAAATTATTTATACTTAAATACCTTAATTTTAGTTAGCTGCTTCTCCAAGCTTTTTTTCTGAAGGGCAAATTGAGTTAAATTATAAGTAGATTTAACAGTTTTGAATGCCACAAGGATGAGTACATTTTTGGGTGAACCATCCCCTTAAATTCCTTCAATAAATATATTTGCCGGCATTTCAGCCATTATCATCATCTATTTTGAGCTAAAACATTAAAATGTTCTTATAATGGACACACTTAAACATTGCACAGCAGTTCATCAAACCACACAGAACATCAAGAAAGCCTCTTCTCTTTCTTAAAACAACACTTTCTCTATCCATCTTCCTCTCATATACACACACACCCATCTGCCCAGTCCTCTCACTTCTGTCCCTAAGGACGTGACCTCCGCGACCTCTTCAGAAAGTGCCACGTGTGTGTTTGTGTATGAGTGTGATCTCTTCGGCTCGCTGACAGCTGTGGATTTTTGATCTGCCACACGCAGTGCTCCACACACACACTCCAGCAATCCATGGCATATGGTGGAGCAGAACACACACGCACTCCACCAACCACAGGCTCCTTGAAGATAATCTAATATCTGAGACGGCTGTAAGCCATTGAGTGTGATCTACTGTAGTGAATACTCGCCGTCTGCCTTCTGTGCCACACACATTTACTCACTCTTTCCCACTCCTCTGACCACTGAAGTATTTCACTTTTGGACAATGTTAAACAGGTTCAAATATCTAGGGTTGGTTCTGCTCAGTATACTCCTTGCCACTAGTGGTTAATCAAACTGTGTTTTTCAGTTATAGCCTACTGTATATGCACATACAGAGGATCTAAAAAGGTTTCGGACACTAACAATGTTTTGACATTAACATTTTTAATATCATTCCACTTAACACTTAGTGTTCCTGTAGCTCAACTGGTAGAGGGTTGTTATATCAAGCGCAAAGATGGGGGATCGATTCCCCGGGAACACATGATAGGTAAAAATTGATAGCCTGAATGCACTGTAAGTCACTTTGGATAAAAGCGTCTGCTAAATGCATACATTTAATTTAATTTAATAGCAAAGATATCAAACAAATTGGCGTTCACATGTTGTGCTAAAGTCTGGATAACCATAATCGATAAATTACAATATAAATTTCAGTATATCTATATTGTTTTGTAAACAAGAATTAAAAGATATATATATATATATATATATATATATATATATATATATATATATATATATATATATAGATATAGATATAGATATAGATATATAGATAGATATATATATAGATAGATATAGATATATATAGATATATAGATAGATATATATAGATATAGATAGATATAGATATAGATATATATATTTATATATATTTATATATATATATATATATATATATCTATATATATAGATAAATAGATAGATAGATAGATAGATAGATAGATAGATAGATAGATAGATAGATAGATAGATATAGATCTGTATCTATATATCTATATCTATATAGATAGATATAGATATATATCTATATCTATATCTATATATATATATATATATATATATATATATATATATATAATTTTTTTAATCTAAATTAATGCTACTTTTTGTATGATATTTTCACATTTTCATTTTGTGCCTTTAAAGTTTGCAAATACTGTGGTCACAGAAAATATTTATAAAATGACAATTTAGTGATATTAATATAATGATGGCAAACAAATATTTTCTATAAATAATAAATACACACTGACATTAAACTCAATAAATGTATTGTATACAAAATGTAGATAATAATTTAGTAATAGTAAATGTTTTAAAAAAATTAAATTAAAAAAATCACTCTGCTAATTTACATCATTAACTGGAGTCCATGAGAGGCAACAGAATAGACTGAAGGCTAAAAAACAGCATTCACACAGGACAAACACACTCACAGTCACATAGCATGCATGCTCACAGGTATACAAAGCACACTCACACATACAACTCACACCCACCCCACCCCCCGCCTGCAGAAGAGAGGGATGATGCTGCCCAGATGTCTTCTGTTCCACTTGGCTGATGGAAGGAAAGAGGGATCGGGAGGGGAGCTGTACAGATGTAGTAGTGATATGTAACCTGAATATCCATTTATTTTCCATAGCTTCATCATTCAGATCCAAGAACATGAGATCCCAGCCGACCCCCCTGAACCTTTGCTCATCACAGTGTGTGTGTGTGTGTGTGTGTGTGTGTGTGTGTGTGTGTGTGTGTGTGTGAGCATGTCAGCTACACTCTACACAAATTCAGGCCTAAATGTAAGATTTATGTACACTGAAAAATGTGGATTAGGATTTACTTGAAAAAAAGATAGGAAACAATTATTTAACTGCTAGTAAATATCACAAATAATTAGAGAAACAGCAAGTAACACACTGATTCTAATAAGAAATTTTGAAGTAGAAAAACTAGAAGTATTTCCTATTAAAACATGTGCCAATCAGTGTTTTAATCACATACAAAATGTCTTGTTTTAATACAAATAATATAATAACTTAATTTGACACATATATTTCAGCAATACATGGGTAAAAAAATTAAAAAAGGTAAGATTTCTGCACTCATGTCACAGATTACATGTATTATTAACTCTATATATCTATTTTTGCATCTATTTATTATGAACTATTTGCATGCTATTGCATAGAATCAGCTACTGTACTTGTATTTTCTTTATCTTCTACTATAAAAATCTACTTGCTTTACTTAAAATAGAATTATATTTAAATTCTGCATGGAAGCAGTTTATTGCATGTTGTTTCAGAATTGATTCAAAACCAGATTTGGTTAAAATATGAGAAATGTTAAGTTGACGTGCATTTAAAAAATTTTTTTTACTATGTTATCTATAAAAATTAAAGCTAAAAGATACTAAAAAACACAGATCCAACACCTTTAAAGAAAAAGTCCAGCCAAAAATGAAAAGTCTGTCTCATGTCATTCCAAACCTGTATGACTTAATTTCCTTTGCTGAACACAAAAGAAGATATTTTGAAAAATTTTGGTAACTTAACCATTTTAATTCCCATTGACATCCGCTGTATTTTTGTCCACACAATGGAAGTCAATGGAAACCAAAGCTGTTTATTTAAAAATAAAAATAATAATTTTTCAAAATAAGTTTTCCCAAGGAGAAAGAAAGTCATACTTATGATTTCAAAGCATTTTCATTCTTCCCAGGACTATCCCTTCAAAATGCAATGCTTTAAAATGCAGCAAAATGCACGGAAAACACAAACTCTCATGGAGCAGAATGAATCTACCTGTTCAACATGTCCATCAAGGTTTCTATGGCAACAAGAGGGTTCAAACAAGGGGTCATTGAAAGGCTATGTGCCGGGGGGGGGGGGGGGGGGGGGGTTTATGATCCCCATGAAGGAGGGAGGACAGGAAGTTGATCTTTTATGTGTTTATGACGTGTGTTTGTGTGTCACAACTCCCTTTCACCTACAGTAATTGTATTATTAGTAGCGGAGGAAATTTGACCCTTTGTTTTTTTTTTAGCTTGACACTTAATGTCTAATTTATATAAATAACTAAGAAAAAAAACGTTTTATAGTGAATATATATATATATATATATATATATATATATATAAGCAATACACATTGGCATCTTCTTTTCCGCTCCGTATGGTCAGTGAAAGGAGAAAGGTCACTCAGAAGTGAAAGGTCAAAGCTGTTGACTATAGACGGTTTCAACAGCAACAACATAAACAAACATTACTGCGCATGCGCGCTTTTGCGGACCTAACTTAACTTCCGGTAGACTTCCAAATAGAATCAATAACAACAGCCAAGTCCCTCTAGAGTAGATATTTTTTGATAACAAACAAAATATGTTTGCTGCATGGATCAGGCGGACTTAATGAAAATGCAAATCCATTCTTTGCCAGCAGGAGATGTTTTAAAGCACAGACATAAAGCGCGAGAAATGGAGGTTTCCCCAGTAACAGCTGTAAACAAAGCAGAGCTGGTACGCTCACACGCTGCTTTATCAGGCATATAACATGCAAATCTTGCTTCAGAAATACAGCGATATAAAAAACACCTGTGCCTCGATTTTATATTTAAACATATAAATGTAAGGGATTATTATTATTAAACGTGCAGTACATAACGTTACTCATGTTTATTCAGCGAAGCCTTTTTGAAAATCGATCAGTTTTAAAATTGTGGTGAGTTTCCAAAAATAAATAAATGTATGGGAAACACATCCCGCAGCACAACCACCTGAGCCCTCAGTCTACTCATCGCCTTGACTTTAACTGCGTTTGTAGAAGGCACTGCAGCCAGAGCAATGTACACAACACAGACCGGAAGTTAACTTAGTTCCAGGCGCGTGCGCCCGATGAAACCGTCTATAGACGGTTTCAACGGCAACAACATAAACAAACATTACTGCGCATTGCTCGCTTTTGTGGCCCTAACTTAACTTCCGGTAGACTTCCAAATAGAATCAATAACAACAGCCAAGTCCCTCTAGAGTAGATATTTTTTTGATAACAAACAAAATATGTTTGCTGCGTAAATCAGGTGGACTTAATGAAAATGCAAATTAATTATTTCAAAGCAGGAGATGCATAAAACGCGAGAAATAGAGGTTTCCCCAGTAACAGCAGTAAACAAAGCAAAGCTATGCTCACAAACGCTGCGTTATCAGGCATATAACATTCAAGTCTTCCTTCAGAAATAGTAATATAAAACACCTGTGCCTCGTTTTGATATTTAAACATATAAATGTAAGGAATAATTATTATTAAACGTGCAGTACGTAACGTTACTAATGTTTATTCAACGAAGCCCTTTGGAAAATCGATCAGTTTTAAAATCCTGGCGAGTCTCCAAAAATAAATAAACCTGGGAAGGATAATTTGAGAAACAAGAGAGCAAAACAATGCACTTTGCCTTAATTATGCCATCATGCATAATACAAGATTAAGAACTGTAACTCAATTTTCATCTCACACGGGAATCAGAAACTCACCGGCACTCAGTAATTTGTCCCGTTTGGAGAAATTAAATCTGTTGGATCGGTTCTCCACCTCCATCCTCATGTAGATGAACTTAGTGTGTCTCTCCTCGGTCCGCTTAGCTCTGCTCTCTGCGCGCTCATGTCAAGCGCTCATGTTATTGTGAAAACACCTTGCTCGGGTCACGTGATGACACGCCCCCGAAACGCCATCTGGGATTTGGAGTTCATCAGATGGATGGATGGATGGATAGATAGACTTTTAAACACTAACACTTATATAAACGTTACAACAAAATCACAGAGACCCGCGCTGTTCGCTGTCATTCAACAATTGAATTGTCAAGTCATTTTTTTTTGTTTCGTAAGCGCAGGGTATATGCATGTACAAGTGCTGCAAGAAAATGTTTTTAAATAAAATTAAATAAAATATAAGTGTGTAGTATTGAACCCTGTATGCTTAATTAGGCTTATTTACACTTAAATTTACATTTAGTCATTTAGCAGATGTTTTTATTTAAAGCGACTTGCAAATGAGGACAATGGAAGCAATCAAAATCAACAAAAGAGCAATGATGGGCAAGTGCTATAACAAGTCTTACATATAGCAAGTTTTTTATTATATAATAAATAAAAAGAAAACAGACAGAATAGAAAAAGAACAGAGCAAACTAGTGTTAGAGGCTTTTTTTTGCTTTTGTTAATTGTATAATAAATAAAAAGAAAAGGAATAGAATAGAATAGAAAAAGAATAGAGAAGCTAGTATTAGCTTTTTCTGAAAGAAAACAAGCAGTTAGTAAATGAATAGTGTTCAACTCTAAAAGGGGCAATTTTTTTTAAAGAATAGAAGTACAATAGCGATTGGAGGGTCAAATAAAGATGGAAGAGATGTGTTTTATTGAGTTGGGCAGGTCATTCCACCCGGAGGGAACATTTAGGCTAGTTTAGAAATCTTTGAAAGTGACTTTGTGCTTTTTTGGGATGGCACAATCAAGTGACGTTCACTTGCAGAACACAAGCTTCCAGAGGGCACATAAGTCTGAAGTAATCAGTTTAGGTAAAGGATTGTGTAGACCAAGTGGTGGTTTTGTAGACAAACAATAATGCCTTGAATTTTATGCGAGCTGATACTGGTAGCCAGTGCAAACTGTTAAACAGTGGTGTGACATGCTTTTTTTTTCTCGGCTCATTAAAAATCAATCTTGCTGCCACATTCAGAAAAGACAAGCTGAGATGCGAGCTGCTACCGTCGGATCATCAGGATGGAATGAGAGGTAGAGTTGAGTGTCATCAGCATAGTGGTATGAAAAGCCATGTTTCTGGATGACAGAACCTAATGATGCCATGTAGATAGAGAAGAGAAGTAGTCCAAGAACTGAGCCCTGAGAACGTGGCAAAGTCATTAGCTGTTAAGAGTTGATGAAGGAGGGGAGACTGAGGACAAAGGAGGGAGGAAAATGTTTTAAAAAGCATGCAAGAGTTAGACAAATTATTAATTTTATTATGATAGTATGTCCTTTCAGCAGTGGAAACATTAGCAGAGAAGGAAGAGAAGAGTGAATGATATACATAAAGGTCAGTAGGAGCTTATACTAGGTGTTCCCCTCTGTAAATGAAACCACCAAAAATATGATGTATTATGACTACCATTAATATGATGCATCGATGAAACCACCATGAACATATAACATACTATCGCTGTTTTCACTTGTAGTTCACTTCAACCCATCTTTTATAGTAAAATCAAGTGGTAACTAAATCATTTTTTTCTTAAATACAGAGATAGAATAGCACATTTTAGTTAATATTCATGGAGTCCCAAAATAGCATAGTTGAGTACACTTATCTTAAGAAGTCCTTAGAATAATTTTTTTGCATGTTAAGTACAAAATTAGTGCACGTAAATAGAGCACCTATTTTTTTTCCACCTGGGTTCTTAGAACCACCCCTGCTAAATGTACAGTTCTATAATTAAAGTGTGAAAATTATTTAGGCTATATCAATTTAAAAAAAAAAAAAAAAAAAAGCAGTTCCGCAATTGTGTCGTAATTTCCACCACAGCATTTACATCATTAAATTATAAAGGTTTGTTTTGTCATAGTGACTAGTATAACGTGTGATTATTTTTTTGAAGAATATTGGATATGTTTTTTTATGTATAATTTACCACAATTAAAACCATATGAAGTTTTTACGTAGGGTTGCATTTTTTTAGGGATTTGCTCATCCAGTAGATGGAGGTGTTGCGTTCAAATGACAAAGAGAGAGAGAGAGAGAAAGAGAGAGAGAGAGAGAGAGAGAGAGAGAGAGAGAGTTGATGATGATAATGATGATGTTGGGTTTGTGGTCTGCAGTCGCATCAGCGCACATTCACACAGAGGAGCTTCACAGACCGGCGAGATGTGGAGGATAGTGGAGCTCGTGGCGTGTTTGCTTATGATGTCCAGTCATGTATCATCTCAGAGCAAGGTAAGAACGAGACAAAGTTTGAGAATGTGTTTTGCATTCATTTGCACATATTCAGTATGTTATGGCAGAACTGATCATGCAAAATAAAATATTTTCTTCGCTTATTTTATTAACAAACATCACTACTGTAATCATGGTAATCGTTTAGTTGTTTTATGCATGATCTATTAAAATATAGAACACGATTTCTTTTACTCAGATGCATGTAAAAAGTCAGTTTTATTTATTTATACAGCTTCCTTCAAATGTGACTCGCTGCACGATGATATGACATTTGGATGTTTAGTCTATGTAATGGCTTGTTTTTAAAATAAAAGCGGATATATTTGGTCATGTTCAAATCAGTTCGGCGGGATTTGGTTTTTTTTCTAGTTGAAATGATTATTCGCACGGGTGGGCGCTTTGAAAGTGTTCGGATTAAACTCTTCAGCAGGCACACACACTGCGCGCAAAGCACCGCTGGCACGAGTTCAGAGGTCTCGGGTTCGTGTCTCGCGAGGGAAAAATACCATCATACTGTCTAAAATAACAGGTGCTTCAGTCCTGCTTCTGAAGCTTGTGCTGTACTGTAACTATAATCTAATACACCTGCACTGAAGAAGATTCGCTTGCTCAGAGGTTTCCCTCTGTCACAGCTCATTAGTCTTAGTGTTAAAATGAAAAGAACACCTCACAATACGCTTTTCAAAAAAGGCACTTCCATAAAGATATCACTTTTTTTTTTTTTTTTGCAAGACTGTCGTTGGTTTCTCCAGTACACCAATAAAACAGAAAGATTTTGAGGAAAACAAAATATATTTATATTAAGTACAAAATAGGATATTCAAATGTTGCCTAAAGGTTTTTCCAGAGGTTTCCACCCCACATTGCATCAATTATCTGTTCATTATTGCATAAAGAGTTTTCTACAATACTGATAGCTGTATTACTCAAATAGTTTTGACTGTTGCCTTAAAATAGTATACGATAGCCACTATAAAGTGAGGCATCAAGCTATTTAAAAACTGTATAACCTGATATTTTGCCATTTAAATAATTTGATGAAGAAAACGTACGAGTTCATACTGAGATCTCTGACTTTGATTACAGATATCTGCATCTTTTACAATCCTGAGTGCACCTTTCTCCAACTCTAGAGGAGAAAACATGTTTGTTTGTTTTTTGACTTTTTCTCAGGAGAACGATTTTAAAATGAAAATTCTCAATTTGTTCTTTATTTCATCTCATTGCTGTCTAGCACAAATGCTCTATATTTTTTTTCTATGGGCGCCTGTCATTTTCAGGTAAACCATAAAGACCTCGACTCACAGGTGTGTTTGATTAGAGTTGGAACTGAACCCATGAAGGTAGATCTTAAGAAGACTTTTGCATAATCATGCATTTGAGTAATGTACAGTAGAGACAGTGTGAGACATCAAAAAAAAAAGACCCCACAAGCTGCAGTACAGCAGCTTTCTAATCCATCATGAGGTTTTCCAGTATCCTTCCATTATGATCTCCACTCCTAATGTATTTTTTGGTGACATCCTCAAAGTTTTTCACCCCAATTGTTCACAGTGCACCTAACAACAAGTTTTTACCACTTCATTGGAAGCTTTTCTTTAAGCCTCCAGCTGTGGCGGACAGATGAAAGGCTGATGTGTGAGCGACGAGTCACTTCGGCTAAAATGGTTGATTTCACAAGAACAAAGCTGCACATGAGAAAACGACACTGAGACATCATGATGCATCAGGAGCTGCACTTATCACAGGTCACGACTCACTGGAGAGAACGACAGGGTCCCAATCCTCACTCTTGTCGGATTTATTTTTTTGTTTCATTCATTCCACTAAATTGTTATCTGTGGTGAGCATGAGAAAACAATAAAAGAGAATGATGGTCCGCCCAATGCCGTGGTACTAGGGGGTTGCTGGGGCATTGTTATATGGTTACTAGGATGTTGTGAGTTTTTTTCAGCACAGTGTTGTAGGTGGTTGCTGACTGGTCAAGTCTGTTATATTCTGGTCTCTAGATATGGCTCATAAGTGTCAGCAATAATAATATTTGTGCAGTCCTTAAAGGAACAGTAAATTGTCTCACCTTCGTGTCGTGTTTTGGACTGTTTTTGCTTGTAAACAGTGCTTGATCTGAGCATATTTCTCCCCTGATTCAGACAAGAAAGCAATATTATGGATAAAGTTCTCATATTTAAGTGGGAACTGGAAGTATTGGTTTGAAGTTAAAATCCTCTTTGTTGGCTTTTCATAAATTGATGGACTGGAGTGTGGATTACTGTGATGTTTTTATCAGCTGTTTGGACTCTCATTCTGATGGCACCCATTCACTTCCGAGGATCCATTAGTGAGCAAGTGATGTGGTGCTAAATTGCTCCAAATCTGTTCCATCGAAGAAACTAATTTATCTTAGATGGCCAGCAATTTTTTTTTATTATTTTTGGATGAACTATTTTTTTAACAAATTGAACTTAAAAGGGGGTCATACCAATTTAAGTAGTCTCAAGGGGTGATAGAGGAGGGGTAGGAATGAGAGGAGAAAGACTGTATCAACTAGTGATGGATGGTGGAGGTCTTGAGAGAAAAATTCTCATGCTTCAGTTTTTTTCTTCATTCCTGGCAGAGATGGAACTAATAATTCAGCATGGACAGAATACAGAAGTTTGGAGTCAGTAAGACTTTTTTAAAGATGTTAATATTTGTATTATGCATAAAATTGATCAAAAGTGGCATTAAAGTCATTTAATGTTCCAAATTATATCTATTTCAAGTAAATGCTGTTCTTTTGAACTTTCTATTCATTTCTAATCCTTTCATTTTTTTATTCATCTATTCATTAAAGAATTTTTCATTACTGTTTTCATTGTTTTTAGTCAATAATAACTTTAATTGGATTTGTTCCTCACACAAAGCTGTATGACTTGATAAGAATTTTAATATAGCGCATTTAGACTGCTATACTTCTTTTTTTAACAATAATACTACAATATCCAGTAGTTTTATCTCAACATAGCAAATAATTCTCAGGGATTTGTCATGCTGCCAGCATCTCAGCGGAAGAAATGCAACCCTGCCGAGGAAATCAGAGTGGATTCACTTGTTTTAACACAGCTGAGACTTGCCCTCTTTTTGTTTGGACTTCGGTTGCTACTCTAAACATGCTAAATAATAGCTGGGAAAGGGTGACGATACAGCCATGGTGACATGACATTAGCTAATTATATTCTAAATAAATCGGCATGTCAATAAACTGATCCCTCAGAAAGATGCAAACACGCATAGAAGTGTGGGGCAACAGAATAAAAAACATGTTCGAAAGGCGAATTAGTTTATTAATCACCCACAAGCTCTTAATAAACCATTATCAGATTTGCAAAACAAGCAATAAGATCTTTCTCACGCTTTAAATTACCAAAGCTGGCAGGGTGTGATGATGTATGTGTTTCCATTAGTTTTTTGAGAAGACCTCAGAATAGCTGAAGAGGATATAAGTAAGCCAAGATGTTAAACCTTCTTAGAGACAAACACACACCTATATATATATATACACACCTGCAAGAATTTGACTAAGCGCTTTTAAACTTGCACATTATCTAAACCGATCTGAATTATTACACATTCTGTATGATCCGACTTTCTGTTCTCAGAGGTCAAAGGTCACTCTGTTGAAACCATCTGCTTGTTTTCCACTCAGTCCTTTGACAATAATGACCTAGAAGACAGATGAATGGTAACTCTGTAACCTTAAAGATGGTTTATTCTACAGCTCATGTGACTGATTTACTCTTGTTAACACAGACTAGTTGATTTTAGGCTGGCCTGTTGAAGCTGAAAGATTCTGTGTTTTAGGATTTGGGTTTTATAGGGTTAAATTCATCATATGACTTGACACTAATGACATTTTAGTAATTGAGTAATGACGGACACGTGGAGCTGGGAAGGAGAGGTCGTAGGTCACTGTGGCACATCTGGCTGAATTTTTGTGTTGCTCTGATGATCTCTTGACCTCAAACTTTCATATCTGATGTCATCTGAAGACAGCAGTTAAAAGCAATGATTAAACTCAAGTCTTGGGTTAAACTGAGACTGACCTGTATTAGAATAAGGACATTTTAATGTTGCATGTCTCTACAGAGAACTAAAGTGTGTAAAGTTTTGACGGAAGTGACACTGAAGTAGGTTATGATATAATTTCCTTCACTTTCTATCCATTTCCCTTTCAGATCTTCGGGGAGGAACAAGTCCGCATGACATCAGAGGGATCCGACTGCCGCTGTAAGTGCATCATGAGGCCTTTGACCCGGGACGCATGCGCTCGCTTGCGGACAGGAAGTGTGCGTGTGGAGGATTTTTACACGGTGGAGACAGTGAGTTCCGGAGCCGACTGTAAGTGCTCCTGCACAGCTCCGCCCTCCTCTCTCAACCCCTGCGAGAACGAATGGAAGATGGAAAAACTCAAAAAACAGGCGCCAGAACTGCTCAAGGTAGGCCATGTTTACTTGTGTACCACAGTTCTTGCATGATAACCATAGTTTAGGTTCTTTCATGCCCTACAGGCAAATAGTTTGTTCTTGTTTAAAGAATAAACATCAATGTTATAAGCATTATATATATATATATATATATGCATGCACACACACACACTCATTAGATGATCTCTAAAGAACATTTTTATCTTAAAATAAAATAAAATAAAATGTAAAAAGTAAAAATAAAATTTAAACACATTTAAATACTATTACTATATGTATAAACTATTAATGCCAAAGTTGTAATAATAATGAATATGATGATTTTGCATTATATTTACTTACAGAAAAAATTATAGTTACTACAGTTAGTTTAAGTAAAACCATGGTAAATATTTTGTATTGATGACCTAAAATTAGCAATTTTTTAATTTAATTGATGTTTTATTAACAAGGTTCGTGAGTATATGTTTGCATTGCATTTTAACAATCTTAAACATTCTTTTAACGTTATCTTTAGTCTTTAGAAACCTAAATCGTTGGAATGTTTTTTTCTTAGACATATGCAATATAATTAGTTGGACATTCTTCTGTCCTATGTTACTGCATTTTCAGAACACCCAGAGAACATTCAAAAGTAACATTCCCAAAACAATAAAATTGAATGTTCTCTTAATGTTCACATAACATAACATAACAACAACAACAAAAAAAAAACATTAGTAAAATAAAATAAAAAAATAAAGTTTTGTACATTCAGCAAAGGTTTTGCAACTTAGGCTAATGTGAACTAAAAATCAGTATGCACTTTCAAAGCACCCATCTAAAATATTATTAAAACATTCTTAGAATTTATTTTATTACCTTGGTAATGTGTTTGAACATTACTGAAATGCTACTGATGTACAGCTGTGACATTAACTTGAAGAGAAGGAGGAAAGGAATTGCTCTTTTTGAGGTTAACAGCACACTTATTCACTAGAGAATGTTGGACAGCAATATTCATGTATCTAGCACACATGTGCGCAAGTGTGTCTTTATAGCACCTGTCCTCTTTTCCTCTGCACCATTCCAGTCTGGTTCCCTCTTTCCGTCTTTTTTCTTTTTTGTCCATCTGTCTGAGCATTCCAGTCCATATCTCCACGACACACACACACACACACACACACACACACACACACACACACACACACACACAGAGAGAGAGAGAGAGAGAGAGCCACATGACAATCCTGCCAGACTTGGTTCTGCTAAAGGCCTCAAAATCATTCAGTAAACTTTAGGCAGTGTTTAAACACAATGGTTTTAATATATTTGCACCTCCAGCAACATTTGCTGATCTTGTGCTGTTAAGCTCAAAACATGTGGCTCTAGTTTGACTTTGCTGCAGTTTCTTCATATCTGTTGATGCCACATGAAGCTGTAAATAACCATGACAGCCAAGCTGTTACACGACTGAACTCTCTGCAGCACGCGTCAACAATAAGCATATGAGGAAATATAAAATAGAGTTTTTTTTTCTACACTCACTTAAAATAAACCCAGCCAAGGCCCCATTTAAACTAGTACGTTTTCATTTAGAATTAAAATGATCTGTGTTTACACTGGCGTTTCAGCTGTGTTTCAGAAACAATCTCGTTCTACACTACTTAACCAAAAACACGTCATGTGACCATTCATGTGCGTAAAAGTGTAAACAAGAAGTAGGTTGCTAGTCATTGGCAGGTTCAACAATTAGCTTGAATATGGTTCATGATACGGTGAAACGGTCATCAGGGATACACAGAGATCACATGGGCAGCCATGCCATCGTTTTCGAAAGTCTCCGTTTTGGTCCGTTTACACTTAAACGCAACCCTGGAGTTTTCAAACTAAAAACAGGGTCAACAGCATTTTAAAAATCTTTTGAACATGGAAAATGAGTAGTGTAAACGATAGGTGTAACCGTAGCAAAAGTTATGTGTTTTAAAACAAAAACGCACTAGTGTAAACGGGGCCTAACAGAGAACATTATCAGAACTTTGGCTAAAGTTCTGCCAAGGTACTCTCAAAGTCATAAACCAATGTTCTTCAAATAACAATGATAGAATGTTTGTTAAAAGTTATTTATAAATCATTAATGGAATTTCTTTTTCTGGAACATTTGACTAACGGTTTTTAAATGTAACTTCTCATTTTAGAATGTTGAGAGAACATTCAAAAGTAACATTCCCTTAATGTATGCAAAATGATAAAATGGAATGTTTACTTAATGTTCCTATATAACCAAAAAAAAAGTTTTTAAAACATTCAGAGAACATTAAGAAATAACTTTAGCAATGTTAACGTTAGCAAAACATTCGTTGAACATATTTTGTTTGCTGGGAAGGTTTTAAAAAGGGGGTTTTTGCAGCGATGTCATTGAAGAACCATTTTTGCTTCTTCAAAGAACCTTTCAGCGAACAGTTCCTAAAGGAACATTTTTTTCTTACAATAAAGGACATTTTTCCACCTTTTTCCACTAAAAAGAAACTTTTTGGAATTAAAATTTGCTTTGATCTTAAAGGTTCTTCACAGAACCATCAATGCCTATAAAGAACCTTTATTTTTAAGCTGGTGGACGAGCATTGTTCTGGTAAACCTGAATATATGAATTACTACTGTCAATCATTGACATGACAGACTCCAAACATTATTGCCGATTCATGAAACCCATGCTGTTTTGTTAACCTCCAAAACTAAGTTTCCATGTTTGAAAGTCTGTTTCTTTGTGTGCAGCTGCAGTCCATGGTGGACCTTCTGGAAGGTACTCTCTTCAGTATGGACCTTCTCAAAGTTCACTCGTACATCAATAAGGTGGTGTCTCAAATGAATAACCTAGAGGAGGTGAGTGTGATCGTATTACTGAGTGCGTGTGAACATACACATGTGAACATTAATGAGCCGTGGCTGGATTTAACTGGACTCAGGACATTCTGTAGCTATCCACAATGCTCTGGCTAAAGTTATTATCTGTTATACCACTCCACTTTGGCTTGAGGGATGGGAAAATAATGTGTGTGTAAGAAACAGCAGGACAGAGAGAGGAAATGTCCAAAGGACAAAACCACAGCCATGTAATAGTCACACTTATGCACTCTGTTTTTATTTCCAATTAAATTTAGCTCATTATAGTGTAAAGCTGGGGTAAAAATCTGCAATGCGAATGGTTTACTGCATGTACTATGTGGGTCATTATCAAATACCTTAGTTATATAGTCTGAGACCACTAGTGAAAATGCTTCTGTTTTGCATTTCTGGGATTAGTAAGATAATTTTATAAAAAAATTTTTTTATAGTTTTATTCAGAAAGAAGGCATTAAATAGTCAAAGTAAAGAAAGTAAAGACAATTATAATGTCACAAAATATGTGATTTCAAATAATTGTTATTTCTTAATTCTTTAAGAATCCTGAAACGAAATCTATCACATTATCATCATTTGTATAAAATGTTCCTTAAAAATACTAAGCAGCACAACTGTTTTCTACACTGATAATAATAAATGTTTCTGAGCAGTGAATCAGCATATTAGAATGATTTCTAAAGGATCATGTGACACTGAAGACTGGAGTAATGATGCTGAAAATTCAGCTTTGATAACAGGAATAAATGACATTTTAGGATATATTACATTTGAAAACAGTTACTTTAAATTGCATTGCATTATCACAATATTACTGTATTTCTGATCAAATTAAATGCAGCCTTGGTGAGCATAAGATTAATAATTAGAAAAGTTTATGCAGATGCATTTATTTATACAAATATATTTAGATGCAGGTGCATATGTTTGTACAAATATATTCAGGGCAGTTGTGTGATTTAAAGCTGTGAATCTCACCCAGATGATAAAGATGAATCTCTCTCGGGAGAATGATTTTGTGAGAGACAGTGTGGCGACTCTGACCAATCAACTACGGCAGTACGAGAACCATTCTGACATCATGATGAGCATAAAGAAAGAACTGTCCATGCTGGGCCTTCAGCTGCTGCAGAAAGACTCCACCGCCTCGGGCCCTAAAAGCAAAGCTCAGGTAAGGGTCTTGACCTTTCATCTCTGACTTTAGCCATTTGATTGGATTATGTTAAATAGATAAACATTATTGTTCTAGTTAATTTGCTATGCAGGAAATCAAATTTGAGCTCACTGCAGAATGTGCTCTGGTAGTAAATAGAAAATATGCATACTGTGTGCAAACAGCAATGGATTCTATTTACACTACGTTAAAAAAGCTGCTATTTATACTACTTATTGTAAATAGAGGCAATTATTTGCACCTGAGTATTGTAGTACAGTATGCAATAATAACATACTGAGTGTAAATTATAATGTTAATTCAAATTATTAAATGCATGCCACCTTATTGAAACAAAAAAGCCCTTACAAATTTTAGATTTATTTCAATGTATTATGAGATTTGAAAAGGGAGAAAAAAAAACGTTTGGCAAAAGGCGGATTTGATCCTGAGTCGATCGCTTCAAAATGACCACAGTACGGGATTTAACATTTGCGCCACTAGAGCTGAGATTTGACGGCCATATTTGGTAGTGTTGAGTACCCCAATCACTCGTTGGTGGGCGGAGTTAGTATAAATAGCATCTGCCAGTAAGGCGGGCTATTTGCACTTAGTGACAATGGACACTCATCATATGATTACATACAGTATATGTAAGTGTTCATGGAGTTTTCAGGATGAGATCTCTAACATCTGTTGAGCTAGACATGTGTTATGTTTGTAGGACACACTGGGGACAAATATCAAAGATGCTTCCAAGTTTCCAGCAAAGAAACCAGAAAAGGGGAAACCTCCACCAAAGCCAGTGAAGGAAAAGCCAGCCAAGCCGAAGAAAGAGACTGCAAAACCAAACAAAGCTGGTAAACCAGAGCAAACAGAACTGCCCAGTAAAACCAAACCCTCACAGAACCAGCCAGGACTTATCCGAGGAATCACATACTACAAAGCCACCAAAACTGATGAGACAGGCAACCAAAGAGGTAAGACACAGACCTTTCTTTTCTTTATATGGTATACAAAACGAATCCCAGGGAACTTGGCATTTATTAAATACATAAAAATTATTTTAAGTAGTAGAAGCTTTAGTCAAATTGTGGGGACAGATGTTCACCAGTTTTGCCCACAAAAGCTTAGATATGTCACACACCCAGAAACACACATTCTTGTAAAGACAAACTTGTTTCCTTTGTGTTCCCCATAGAAGCACAGCTGCTTGTATCCAGCCCAGTCCAGAGTGCACACACTTAATTCGATATTAACACAGACACATTCTCATAACCCAAAACACATGTGCACACATTCATATCCACACAGTCAATAAACTAATAGACAATAAACTAACAGACAATAAACCACTTCATCTGTAGAAAATGTGAAACAGTTTTCTGGTAGTATGACAAGGATCTGGTCTGGCATACAATTTTTAATATGGAGACTCGTGCACACACAGACACACACACAAACCTGCCCATTTGTAATCAAATGTAATTATGTTGTTCATAGCAGAATAAATTGTGAAATAAACTGTCTGTATCATATGGAAGCTTGTTTCCACAACAGAATACCGGTAACTTTGTCTCACAATTCAGATTTTTTTTCTTGCAATTCTTATAGTTTATATCTCACAGTACATATACTGTATATATATATAACTATAAAGAAGTGTAAGACATAAACCTGCAATTCTGAGAAGAAAAGTCTGAATTATGAGATGTTGATTATGAATTATGTATGTTAGTATTCAGAGAAAAGACGTAAAAATTATGAGATGTTAAGGAAAAAAGTATATATTGCAAGATATAAACTCATAATTCTCAGAAAAATGTGAGAATTGTGAGATATTACATCACAATTGTTTTATTCCAAGATGGAATAAGCTTCCAGAGTTCCATAAGCTTTCATAATACCCACAACAACACAGACACTTTTCCAGACGCAAATCTGCCAGATGAGCTGATGAAAAATTTAATATTGAACATTACACAAACATTTACACTTTGCTATTTGATTGTGTTGATTTTCTAAAAAGCTAATTAGAAATATTGCCAGTGCTAATTCTAACACTAAAATAAAGCTTGACCTGATCACCAAAACAACTGCATCTACTGTTTCAAATTCATTTATTTTGAATCAGTTTCCCAAATGAGGAAGTCCTTGAATGTCCTCAAAGGGAGGTTTGTTGGATTTCTGTCTCTTTTGGGATATTTTTGGCCCTGAACTATAGCCGAGTACACACACACTGAAGTCTCACATAATGAACATCTCACCATGAAACTGGATCTCAGGATCTTGGGACTTGATGATCCAGCACTCACATTAACAGGATACTAGTGTAGGATGCCAGCCAGAGAGTGACTGTGGAGTCTGAAATCACAGCCAACATGCACTGATGAATTAGCTTCAGTTTCTGAAGCATGCATGACATTCATATCAGCTGTAGGGTTTCTTCAAAAACCAGCCAAATGTCCCCAATTCAACAGTGTTTCTATTCATTTTGGGCAGGCGGGCTCACTTCCTGTTTCAGTCCTAGATTGGTTCCTTTTGCCTGATGGACTCCATGGTTACCACCGTTTGTGATTGTGGCAGCACTGATTTTTTTCTTTGAATCATACAATTATGGTTCTGAAAGCAGCCCAATCAATGTCATCTATATTGACATGTAATGCAGTCTGATCTAATCTTGTGTTATCCATAGACGTAACCTAATCGCTGCTTCCCAAATTTGGTCCTGACTATTTTGGTGCACGTTAGATACAATCACAGGGAATTTGATTAAAGCTTAAATTACTGTAAACGAATGGCCCTTAGATTAGTCCATACACTAGCACTTTGGAAACGTCTCACACTGCAGTTTTGGTTTGCAGATAAAAACCAAAAATAAGGCTGAGTTTTAAAAATCTTGAGATGTTGTAATGTGCCTCTGTGCCAATCTTCAGATCTGTAGGTTTTATTCTGCATACCATTTAAAGCTGGATGTTGGATATTGACCTTAAATGAGAAAAAGTTACAAAAATGTCAAGGAAAAACAAAACAAAAACAAAACCAGTTATTTTAATCAGTGTCAATTTAAAAGTCCAACGTGGGATAAATTGGTTGTATATTTCCAAGTTGTAAATCTTTCCAAACTGAATGTACTGTAGCACAGCATTAGTCAAAATAGATGCCATCTTTTATTTGACTTACTTTGACGAATGTCAACAAGTGTGTAAGGAACACTTCCTTTTTTAATCATTATCATTTCTTTAATATTTAATATTCTTTGGCACTTTTTTGAAACATTGGAGAATGTTTGTAGCAATGCCAATGTCATGGTATTGATTCCCAGGGAATGCATAAAATTCACTAAATGGGTCTCAATCTGTATTTAGCGCTAAGGTCACTTCTAATTTTCATAACCTATTGTTTATATCCACTGAATGTTTATTGTCAGCTAAAATTGTGATTTTTTTATTTTTTATTTTTCTTGTGTCGTCAGTTAAAACAAACTGTACCTCAGTAGCCTTCTCTTTGTTCATGTCAAATTGACTATGACATCTCCTCAGACTGAGGTCTATTTAACTTTGTTAGCGTGTCTAGGCTGTTGGGCTGGATTTGTTTGCCTGGTTTAAGATAATGTATAACAGAGCTGTGATGGAGATTCAGTATGATCTGTTCTGACAGGAATGCAAAGCCAATACAAAAGCCGGCGGACCAAGCGTAAGTCAAGTAAATATGTTCTAATAAACATAAATTACTTTTATTATTAAATGCAGTTTATTTTCGTCGTCCCACCCTGTGATCTAATGTACATTAATCGAATCCAGTCTCTTGTGAACATAGCTTTCCTACAATCCCGTGCCACCCCAACAGGTGCACTATCACAGTAAATATGACGAACCCTGGTGAGATCGAGTGTGTTATATACTAAACATGAGAAACCAGTTGTGTTTATACTGTTGTGGAGAGCAGTTTGGCAAAATACTCACTCAAACGTCAACTTATAAATGCTTTGTTTTTAGATACAAGTCATATTTTCCTGGAAGTGTTGAGTAATTGGTGTAGAAACGGATTTAAAACTCAAACCTTGACATGTCAACAAGTTTTATTGGCATTACAATGTTTCCAGAGACTTCATGTACCCACACAGAGCAGGTGTAGGAAATAAATAGGCTCTTGTCTATTATTTCAGAATTTGTCAAGTCATATGCAATACCGGTCAAAAGTTGGGAATAATTAAGATATTTTTGTAAGAAGTCTCTTATGCTCACCAAGGCTGCATTAATTTGATGAAAAAATACATTAAAAAACAATAATATCTAAAAATATTTTTACAATTTGTATTTTTATTTGAGTATATGCAATACATTTTTTTGAAGCAATGCTGAATTTTTAGTGTCATTGATTCAGTCTTCAGTGTCACATGATCCATCAGAAATCTTTCTAATATGCAAATTTTCTGCTCAAAAAACATTTCTTATTATTATCAATGTTGAAACTGTTTGCTGCTCAGTTTCTGTTTTCAGTGTTTAATTTAAGTGTTTTTATGTTTCATGTGAAGAGAGACCTGATGAAACGGACACGTTGCTTGAGGTAGAGGTAGAGGAAGAGCAAAGTACCATATTTCCTGACATCTTGGCAACAGAGACAAGCCCTGTACCCATGACAGTAACAACAACCACTCCTACCACAACAACAACAACAACCCAGAGGACGACTACAACTAGCAGAACAAAATACAGAGAGGAGCGACCGGCTCCAACCATTGCACTCGTGCTGGACAACACCAGCAACAACTCATACACCGCAGGTACAGTAGACTTCAACACAATCTCATGATCATTTTTTGTTTAATTGATGGCTTATTCGGTTGAATTTGTAGGATATCATTCCTAAATTGTCATATAATCTGATAACGCCCAAGTCATGGTTACACATAACCTTAATGCTTTTTTTTTTAATTGCCTAAAAAATTCATATGGAATCAACTTGGTTATATTTTCCTGTGGATTGTGTATTTACAGTGAAAGACATTTAATAAAATGAAAATAAATAATGCCAAGTAAAAGTAACTAAAACTAAACTTTGAATAAAAAAATAGCAAATAAAAATGCATTATCCAATCGCTATGGTTGCATCCTGGTGCAGTTGTTGATGTTTTTTGGCAGTTAAAGAGCACAGCTGTGAAGGGACGCTGGCCTCCATTGAGCTGCCGGTCAAACAGCACAGTTACGGTAGGAATGAGGGCGCATGGATGAAGGATCCTGCCGCCAAGGACTCCAAAATCTACGTCACCAACTATTATTACGGCAACAACCTTGTGGAGTTCCGGAACTTGGACAACTTTAAACAGGGTGTGTATGATAATTCATACTTAATGCTGTTATTATTAATTAAATGCAGCTGTCTTGAGACAGTATGAAAGACGACTGATGGAATAAATTTTGTGTGACTCAGATCAATTCACAGAGCACACTGAGTGTTTAAATTAAAAGGTCTTCATATTGTTTTCAGGAAACAATGATAGGGATTTTCTTTGGATTTCTGAATAACTGTAAGTGTCTGGCCCTGAAACAAGAGAAAGAGTTTGGAAGATGTTACAGTTGATTTGTGTGTCTATTTAGATTGGTGTTAATATGCTTCTAAAAATATTTCCTGTTAAGACATAGGGGAGTCATGAACATTATTTTACAATAAAGGTTTCATTTTTTTGATTTATGTTGTATTTAACAACATTGGATTTATGTAAGGGTTAGGTCACATTTACTGTTCTTTTGCAAATTTTGGCATGCAAAATCCAATCGTTTTAATAGGAATCTATGCAACTGGGAGTTTTACTTGAGGCTGAAACATTTGCCCTTGCAGATTTCACAATGGTTTCAAGTTGAGTGACATGGACTGTATCCAATAGAAAACTGCTTGTTTGAATGTGACTTGTTATGCATGAGCAACTAAATTTTGTTATTGTGCACATTTGATCCACTTCTCTCTCTTTTCCTGGCAGGCCGTTGGAGTAACCTGTACAAGCTGCCTTATAACTGGATCGGAACGGGTCATGTTGTGTACAGAGGAGGGTTTTACTATAACCGTGCCTTCACAAAGAACATCATCAAATACGACATTAAGCAACGGTTTGTAGCCGCCTGGGCTCAGCTCCACGATGTCGTCTACGAAGACACCACACCTTGGAAGTGGAAAGGCCACTCTGATATCGACTTCGCCGTGGACGAGAGCGGACTTTGGGTCATCTACCCATCTGCTGACTATGACTACGGACAGGCCGAGGTCATTATAGTCAGTAAACTAGATCCAAGTGACCTGTCTGTCAAAAAGGAGACCACGTGGAGGACGAGACTGCGAAGAAATTCATTCGGGAACTGCTTCATAATATGTGGCGTACTGTACGCGGTGGACATTTACAATCAGCGAGAAGGGGAGGTTTCATATGCATACGACACGCTCACGGGGGCCGAGGCGTCACCGCATTTACCGTTCATTAACGAATACGGGTTCACCACACAAGTCGATTACAACCCGAAAGAGAAGGTTCTATACGCCTGGGACAATGGACACCAGCTCACCTACAGCATCAACTTTGTAGAGCAAGCAAAGAAATGAAATTAAACTTTATTAATCTTATTTACTCAAAGCAAAAAGCCACTTCCTGACTGTATCTGCCTCATTGGTTTCACTGACAAATGCTCTCTTGAAACGGTTCATCGTCTCCTCATGAGTTTTAATAGACATTTGTTTGAGATTATGTAAGAACAAAGGGATTACATAAACGCTGCTCTAGAATTCACTAGATCTAAAATCCCATCGAATGAAATCTAAAAGCCCTCTAACATGATTCAAGTCAAAATCCCCAATGCATTAAACTGTGTGGAGCGAAGCTACTCCCAGCTTCTTGTTGTGCACAGGTTGACCCATATCACCTTTGACCATTTTGATTTGGCATACAATTACATGTCACTTAAAGTTAACCAATTTCATCTTTCTTTTCACATGCTACTGGCATTTTTAAGCATGATTATAGGAAAAATTTGTATAATGTTCCTTTCTTTCTTGCTACTTAAAACAGTACAGGATTATTTTTTTGTATTTGCACATAACACTTGTCCTAACGTCCAATTAAGTTCTAATATGATTCATGTGAATGGTTCTAAAGTATTCACAATTGACCCTTTGCAAGGACCCGATGCTGTTGCTACGTCCGAGAAACCATGGCGCTCTCACGCCACACATCATGCAGCACCTTAAGCAGCACATGGACCAATCACCTCTTCCTCTCTACTAGTTATAGCATGAAATAAACATGAAAGAACATCAGAAGGTATCTTGTTTCTACCACGGAAAAAATGCACACCATTTTTCAAGTTCAAGTCCACTGACAAATCTGCTCTCCTGTCTGGTTTGTTTGTCGGACAAAAGTGGGAGAGTCAGCATTATAATTGGACAGATCACCTGTCAATCATACTCCCTGCAAAAGGGTCAATTACAGCTTCTAGAACTTTGAGTTCATTTTAATCTCTATTAAAAAGACTTTACAAATGTTTTTATAATTTACACTGTCCTAACCAGGCATGCTGCAATAAAGCAACATCAAACTATAAATAAATAATAATATTATTTTTTTAAAGAATAATAATTAAACTTTAATTAAATTAATAAAGTAAATAAAAACAAAAAATAAAAATTAAACAAAACTAAAAATTAAACAAAATTATTATAATTTTTTTTATTGTTTTTATGTAGTAAAAAATATCTTAAAATCTTAAAACATTATAAGCAACACTGCATTCTGGATTAGAACTTAAATACAAGTGTATTTTGTCTTGTTTTAAAAAAAGTAAAAAAAAAAAAACTGAGACAAAATACATTTTATATTTAAAATAAATGTATTTTGCTTCTCAAATGAATTGATCTTGTTTAAAGGGTAGATATTTTAACAGGTAAATTAGACAAAACATAGATTAAGAAAATGATTTCAAGCAGCAGACTGCTGGTGACAAATGTCTAACGCATCGCTCCTGGTTAGAAATTGTGTAAATCATTAAGTTAAGAGTTTCGTGTCTTGCTCTTCTTGAACACAAATAAAAGCTTGTCATGCCAACCACACCAACAGCATAACATAACCTTCATGTTTCATGTACCTGTAATGATATTTTATAAACATAAGCATTCTGAAGGAAAACTGTTATATCTTTTCACATCAAGAATGTGCCAGAAAATTGTCTTCCAGTTTTTCGGCCCATATAGCCTCAGCTAACTGGTAAAGCATGACATCATAATGGAGAAAGAATGCTTTGTATGCTTATGAGAGCTTATGATTATGTTTGGGAGTCTCTTTAATGAATGGGCAGGGTTATGTATAGAATGTTTTTAACAGACAGGTCATGCGAGGAAGGTCTGTGTGACGCATGGGTACGGATATATATGTCGTATTATATTTAGAATGTTGATTTAAAGCAGTTTGTCATCCTTGTGCCCTCTGTAAATAGCAGAATATTTTTTAATTTGTTTTGACTGAGTTTTAGAAACACAATCTTAAGAGATTTCTTTAATGCAGCATATCAACTCTAATTGGATTTTGTTAAATGTGTATTTGGTATTGTGAAATATATTTCTAAACTGATTAAAAAGACTGCTGGGATGGAAGTGGGAGTGGTTTCTGCTTTGTGGGATCGTGTGGGTTTTGTTAAAGAAAGCCTTGAAGGCCATGAAATCAAAATTGACCCTATTTATTCTCTTAATGCATGTGACGGGTCTTATTGTGAATGCTTCATACATGCATTTTTATATTTGTGACCCTGGACCACAACACCAGTCTTAAGTATGAATTTTTCGAAATTTTAATTTTTATATATATATATATATATATATATATATATATATATATATATATATATATATATATATATATATACAGTACAGACCAAAAGTTTGGACACACCTTCTCATTCAAAGAGTTGTCTTTATTTTCATGACTATGAAAATTGTAGATTCACACTGAAAGCATCAAAACTATGAATTAACACATGTGGAATTACATACATAACAAAAAAGTGTGAAACAACTGAAAATATGTCATATTCTAGGTTCTTCAAAGTAGCCACCTTTTGCTTTGATTACTGCTTTGCACACTCTTGGCATCCTCTTGATGAGCTTCAAGAGGTAGTCACCTGAAATGGTCTTCCAACAGTCTTGAAGGAGTTCCCCGAGAGATGCTTAGCACTTGTTGGCACTTTTGCCTTCTGTCTGTGGTCCAGCTCACCCCTAAACCATCTCGATTGGGTTCAGGTCCGGTGACTGTGGAGGCCAGGTCATCTGGCGCAGCACCCCATCACTCTCCTTCTTGGTCAAATAGCCCTTGATGCCTTCAGTGTGACTCTATAATTTTCATAGTCATGAAAATAAAGAAAACTCTTTGAATGAGGTGTGTCCAAACTTTTGGTCTGTACTGTATATATATATATATACCATATATATATATATATATATATATATATATATATATATATATATATATATATATATATATATATATATATATATATATATATATATATATATATATATACGGTGGGAAATTTACAAAATATGACCACATGGAACATGATCTTTACTTAATATCCTAATGATTTTTGCCATAAAAGAAAAATGTATAATTTTGGCCTATACAATGTTTTTTTTTTTTGGTTATTGCTAAAATATACCCCAGCGACATAAGACTGGTTTTGTGCTCCAAGGTCACATTTGTTTTTTACTCTGCAATCTTTTATTCAAAATGTAACTTGTTTATCATTTTCACAATCCAATCAACAACCTATCGATGAAATCAAGTCTCACTTAGTTTTTTTTTTCATTTTATAGTTGTTTCACTCTGAATTGTGTCACATTACAGCAGTTAAGTCAGTTGCAATTTCCTTTTTATGAATTATTAATATTAGATGACAAACATCTGCTTAAAAACGTGCCTTGCCAATTGGCTGAAATAAAATGAGTTTGAGTTGAAGTACTAAAATGACTATAACTGACAAAAAAAAAAAAAAAAACTAAAAAACTAATAAAAATTGCAATCTGCAAACTTGCCATTCTGACACTGGCCATTCACATAATTCATGCAAATAAGTCTTCTATTATTAATATAAATATTTTCACAATCCAATCAACAACCGATGGACAAAATAAAGTCCCACTGTTTTTTCTTCTTTTCAAGTTGTCACGTTGTGGCAGTAAAGGTGGTCACAACTTCTGTCTCATGCCTGTTTAAAAAAATATAATAATAATGACAGGCTTTATGATATTTAACAATAACCTGTTCCAAAATATTGCATTGGCTTTCAGAATTTTACTACAGCTGGCAATGAAGGGTGTCACATAAATGATTCTTCATTATGATAATTAGTGTTCCCTTTGACTGCAAACTTGGATCTAATTTTTTTATTTATTTATTTTTTACCTAAAATTTTAAGAAAATTGCTGCTTGATTTTATTCATGCAACAGTTCATGCTGGGAACCCATGCACCAATATACTGTGGACATCACACTATTACAGGTAATCTGTGAATATACAAGAGATCACAGTAAAGCAAACACAGCTAATCATTGTGATTCTACAGATCAGTGCTGTTACATCAGTCATTTCCTGAGCCTGTTCACTGTTATATATTCCTGTGAGGATCTATAGGACTGAATTCAAAGGGTGTGTTTTGTGGGCCTTTGTTGCGATGGCTAGTGTTCTTGTCACTGGATAATTGGTCAGTTAGTGTGTTTTGTTGTTTTTGAGTGGGTTTCTCTCTCTCATGGGTAGTTCTGTAGTGTTTTTGGCAGTAGTCGCGTCTGTAAATCATTTAGATTAACTCTGCGGAACACAAGAGGAGTTCGTTTTAATAATTGTAGAGTGATGTTATGGATAACGAAACTGCAAAATCTGTAATCTGCAGTTAATCAAACTTCCAATGGAGAGAATCAGGCAGCGGATGAGAGACGTGCCTGAAAGCACTTTATGGTTTTGGCTGGAGTTATGGATAGTTTTGCGGAAGAGAGAGAAGACACTAGTTTCTCAGAAACAAGATAATGTGAGAATGTTGTAACAATTGCTGTTAATAATTCACACATGGTAACATTACAGATGCTTTTAGGCAGTTATTATCATAAAAAATAAAAATAAAACGCTTGCATTACCCGAATTAAAATAAGCATTAAATGAAGTCAAATTAAACATAAAACCCCCTTTTCATCTTAGTATATTAAAGTAAATAAAACGAAATAAATCAAAACTAAAACTTAGCCTAATTAAAACAATGTTTAACATAAAACTAAATACAATTCAACTAAAATTCAAATGAAAACAGAATAAATAAAATGGGCAAAAAATAAAATCTGATTTTAAAATAACACCAACAACCATGTTAGTCTTTAACTTTGTATTAGTATACTAAAATAACACTGTTCCCAGCTAATACGTTGCCCACAGTGCTGGAAAAACCAGGTCCAACCAGATTAAGGAACATGATAACTGTTTTTTCTTTGGTCTACAGTGGTCTGCTAGACCTAATGTTCTGCTGACACATACATTCAGGCCACATATGTGTTTGTGCATTTGTTAAGGCCTCAGAGGGTTTAGGGATTAAAACTGAGCCCCAGATTAGATGGAACAGAGGGAACTCACTCTCATTATCTAGGATCTCATCCTGTGGTATTTGGCTTGGGGTAGCAGGGGTTAGTTAGCTATAGTCCTTCAACTGTGCTTCTACATACTGACATGATCAAAGTGTCATATGTTATAATTTAATGGCCAAAAGCAACAATCCCTCTAGGGCTTCCTGAAGTTAAGTGCTGCGGTCAAGGGCAAGACTGATAGATGACATTTGTGATTGTTGTTTATGGTTCATCCTCAACTAAGACTGAAGGTACACCCATTCAAAATATTAATAATTACTGTAATGTTATAGCCTATAAATACTACTTAAATAACACTGCAGTGTTTGCTTGACATGTATTTGCTTAAAGTAATCAAATGGAGACCATTTATAAAAGTGCTCAGACTTCAGTTTTTACAAAATGTAAAAAAAAAAAATAGCTTTATTTACTCACCCTCATTTTTTACAAAATCTGTAGTGAAATGCAGTTAAACAAAGAAAAAGACACAAAATCATTAAAAACAGACTTGTGGGCTATATTCCTGAAGCCATACAACTGCTTTGTGTCAAGAAAAAAGATAAGATTTGAGTAATTGTCAGGTCAAATTAAGGCATTGTCATTAATTTAATCAAAAAGATGGCTTCTTGATTAAGCTTATAATGCAATTACAAATCCCAGCACTATTTTCCTGCTGCATGCAGTTAATTTTGCTGATAGCAAGCAGTAAAGAAAATGTTATTGTAAAGAGATGTTTGTGAACATTTTTATTGATCATGACAGCAGTAATTCATCAACTGATAGTGAAGAGCATTATAACTAGTCATAAACTCAAACACTTAGCAGAGCAATTCTTTTTTTGGCATTTTATACAGCTGATTCAGGTTTCTGGCTTACCAGATCGGAAATTGCGCCATGCAAATGTATTCATAATCATCATAATCCCTCAGCGAAACAAACAAACAAAATATACATCATTACAGCAGGCTATATATACATATATACAGTATATTTAGTGCAGAAGATGCTGTCAGATTTATCTTAAAGAGAATTCCTCATTCGGAGTGAAAACATCCTCAGTGTTTTAATGTGCACAATCCAAGCCAAACACAAGGAAATGAGGAACTTTAGTTTGGAGCTGATCTTGATGTCAGGATAACAGCAATTCTTCATGGATGCCCTTAAATGGGAGAATCGTCAAAATAAGTAAACAATTCCAATTTCCAGGACGTTTCTTTGCCTTCATGGGAATATGAAAGTGATTCTCTTCTTTCTCACGTTCTCTTTGTCTCTGGAGCAAATTCTGAATATCAGCACTAAATTAAGAAACTTAAGGAGGCCATGCACTTTGAATTGTGTTTTTAAACATGGCAGTGTAAGACGTTTTTGGATTTGTCCCAGGAGAGAAGTCTGAAAAATAGCAGGATATCCATGCAATAACAATGACTGTGCTTAAAGTGTGTGTGGGGGGGTATACATTAATAAAAAAATTAAATAATAAAATAGTAGTTTTCTCTCAGTACTCAAGTCTCCACTGGGAGAGAATGTGTGTATATTTTAAGAGGAATCTGAAGGTTTTTCAGCTCTCAGCTGACCTTGGCTATTCAGCCAACAGCAAATACTTTTCTGCAAAAATCTGTGTGTATCGCAGCTCAAACACTCAGAAGCAGATATGAGAGACTCAGAAATAAAACAACAGAATCTTTCATTATCCGACTGGAGCTGGAGGCGAGGAAAGATCTGCACATGGACAAACCTCTCTCACACACAGATGCAATGCAAAACACACACATGCTGCAGACAGTGAGTGCAGATGAAATATCTCCCTGATATGTCATTGTTGTGGGTCACTACTGACTTTAATATTAATAGACAGTAAGAGTGCCATTACATTTGTGGTGAACAACTAAAGTCAACGAGAAGACAGTTTTTCCTAGGAAAAAGTCCACCATTGCAATGCAAAATATCTTATACTTTCTGTGCCATTTTTTTTTTCTTATACTTTCTGTCCCATCCCATCTTAATTCTCAATTTTTCTTTATAGAAACCCTCAAGGGTTTCTTTATAGGAAATCAATTAAATGAATTTTCACACATGCAAGGATGGATGGCTCAGATCTTTGGTAGAGAACAGATTGAGAGTAAGAGCGGATAGTGTGTGCATGTGTGTTACGTTTCAGTCAGTGTTCATCATTACTGATGTACATCAGAGCTTTCTTTGTTTTGTTAAACAGATTGGCTCGCAGATAAATGGCCTCTGAGGACTGAGATGTTATTCTTCTCTCCATATGAGCGCAACAGCGATTAAATGTGTTTGCTTGCGAAATAACAATACTTTGCTCTGAACTTCTGGAAGTTACTTTTAATGAAAAGTTGGCCCCAAAAAGCTTTTGTACTTAAACCACAAAAAAAAAAAAAAAAAAGATTTGAATAAATGAATGAATGAATACCTAAATAAATAGATAATATAACAAAATAAATAAAATGATATGAAAAATGAAAAAAAGAAAAATTAATTACTTAAATAAATACATTATTTTTATTTAAATATATTTTTTATTTTAAAAATTTTATTATTATTTATATTCTGTATTATTAAAAAAGATTTTGAATACACTGTCGAAATTAATTTCAAATGTACCTAGTAGTCATTGCCGCGCCTCTTTATTGAAACTGAATTTTAGCCCCTCCCTTCTGTCAGTTACACGACACCTTTCCACACCTCTAGGGAAACTGGGATCCATTTAATATATTACATTTGTACTCCGTACAGAGTCATAAAATGAGACTTAATTAACCTGTTACATTGCCACACCAACCAATAACGTTCTGCTGCATTTTCATCATTACTCACAGTCAGCACCTCCACCGGCCATCCATTAGCTGATGAAGGAACCACATCAGTGTGTGATAGCACAGTGTATGTCTGGCTGCTCCTTTCAAGCTCATCCATGAAATCCCCAGATCCAGCGCAGTGAGAGATGGGATGGGGTTTGAGTGGCTGCTTGTTTATATTTTTCTGGTCAAGGTTTGTTGTGGAATGCAGGACCTCACTGTAAAATCTGTAGCAAGGAATTAAAACCAAACTCCATAACCTCAGGTTAGATCAGAAACAGACAGATGTTAAATTTGGTGGTCCAGCACTAATTCAAATCAGAACTAACCTCACTCTGCAGAAAGAGCCAGACCATTACATTAACGTGCCTGGACAAATACGACTATGGAGGAAATATAGATTATAGGCAAAGCTGTTAAATATATGCAGTGCAGTGCAGTTTTATGTTAAATGGCCGGATTTACCCTATCCTTAAGTATTAAACTTGAGTCATCCCAGATGATTTGTAGTATGGACATGATAGATAGATAGAAAGAAATAAAATAAAACAATGTTATAGACATGTTTCTGCACTGAAAACAACTGACTTGCAACTTGTGCCAGCCCAATTGAAACTGCACACATATACACAAAAAGAGAGCCTTTATCTTCACCAATTAATGAGGCTTTCATTGACTGTTTATCGTCTGTTTCATGGGTTTTATTAACTGTTTGTTTAATGTTTACTGGGTGCCCTGGGCAACATGCAGCTGGTACGGTCACTTTCTACACTATTGTGTCTCTGTACACTTTCCATTTCTATCCCTTTCCCCCTCACTGACTTTCCCTTTATCTCTTCATCACATTCCCATGTCCTTAATTTCTCACTCATTATCTTACTCCTTCAATCTTGCTCTGGTTGTGGCTTGTTAAAGGCTATGTGATTAATTAGCTCATGTCACGCTCTGCTCTTTGTTAGCGGGAACAAAGAGCTCTTTACGCTGTAGTAGATCAATGCATGCCCTCTTTGAAGCGCCACACATCATTCTCTATCTCTCCCTCAAACTGAACACAGGCTTGTGGAGCGATTGCCAAATGCACAAACATGTAAAATGTCACTGGCTTTTAATGCACACTATACATGCACATTGGCTTTGCTTTATGTAGCTGACACCAAAAAATATGAGTAATAACTTACATAAAATTACACTTTAAATCATTAATCAAAATCGAAATGTTCACTAAGCAAGATAAATTGTGTGTGTGTGCTGGACACTGGCCATTTTCCCTCCTGTGTGCCAGCTGTTGTCCCCAGAGACACAGCTTGTGCCCTGTAAACACAAAAGAAACACTCCTCAGCTGGCAGCCCTGCATAGCAACACAGGGCTCAAGGTTTTGCTGTTTAGAATAAACAAAATATAACTAGTTTTTAAAAAGCATGTATATGCATATTTAACAATATATTTATGATTTTAGCAATTCTATGAAGTGCTCCATTTTCTTGATGAATGATCTATGGGCACTGAATGACTTTGCTGAAGTAAATGTAACGTCACATGTCATATTGTTAACAAGTGGTTAATCCATCTCTGATAATCTTTTTAATTTACACATTAAATTAAATAGTTTCCTCAATATATCATCTCAAAGCCACGACATAAGAATGTTGTTACCTCGACAAAATGTTCTTCTGGCCACAACATATTCTCACGTTCCCACAAGTTAATATAACATTCCCACAATTTTATATCTTGTGGCCACAACATTATTATCATGTTGCCTCGAGTTAATGTTTCGTGGCCACAAAACTAAGCTAACTGAACAGGCCCCCCCAACCCCTGGTCACAGTAGTTCAGAAAGGTCCCGTCAGAGAAAAGTTTTTATCTCACTTCATTCTTAAAGGGATAATTCATCCAAAAATGAAAAAAGTTTGTTCTAAACTCATAAGACCTTCATTCATCTTTCGATCCCACATTGCCCACTGCTCTGGGTGTGTGTTCATGGTTTGTGCGTGTTCACTGCTGTGTGTGTGTGTACTTTGGATGGGTTAAATGCAGAGCACAAATTCTATGGGTCACCATACTTGGCTGTATGTCATGTTACTTTCATAATTAGTTCAATCAATTAAAATTAGGTCGCAAAGAGCATCCAAAGAATGAAAAAGACAAAGTTAGATACAGAATGTGCAAACTTGATTATAAGTATGGTTACAGAATGTGAGATGGTAAATCAAGTTTTTAAGACTCCGATCCATTGCATGACTTTAAAAGGGTATATTGAGATCTTAATTTGTTATTTCCAGAATATTTTAATGGCCTTCTCTTTGTTCCTTTTTTATTTTTCATTTTGCGTCCAAAATCATGATTCCTATCAATAGTGTGAATCCTTGAGTTGGATCTGAACTTGCAACTATATTTCTATAAGATAGCAGCAAACTAAGAGAATTAAATCTATGAAACATTGATAAAAACTACAACAGAAGTGTCCTAAATGGCAAGACAGGTTATATTGTAATTTTGTTGATAATTATTATAAATGAAAATTTTGTAGCAACATCACTTAATTTCTCTGGACAGTGAATGAATAATCAAATCATCTCTGATAAGAGAGGCAGAAAGGGCTCTCCCAGAAGTGGGAGTGTGCGGATGAGAGTGAGTTATTTCCGCTGCAGATGATTCCTGTTACTGCACTTCTGCATTGCCTGGAGGCCATCTGCTGCTTTTAACATATACAGAACCCAAAAAGAACCTCTTTCTGTTTTATCACATCCTGCTTCATGGGAAATTAATATACTTGATTGACAATTTGATGGACAATTTGTTTTTATTATTAATATGAAGTGTGTAATATGAAGGGTATTTAAGATCCTGAAGCAATAGTTAAAACACACATGTGTACATAAACATACCATCATAAAGCTGCACAACACGTGTAGAGCTAGGCAGGCACGCAACTGAAGACTGAAGTACAAATACGGAAAGTGTATTTCTGAGTATTTCTGAGCTGGATAGTGCCGAACTCAGTTGTAGGTGTTAGGATCTTCTTAAATGGGAGCCTGTGACAGATGCTTGCTCCATTCATTTCAGTGGTGCAGAAACCAATGTTATTTGGGAGCAATTAAATGGTCTTTGTTTAAGAGCTGTTATGGGGAAAATTAACTGTTTGTTATTGTGAGATTTTCAATCAGTGTATTTATATTTTATTTTTCTCTTATAAGCTTATAGCTTTTCTTTGCTGTTTGGTGATTGGTCAAGCTGTTAAATCGGTGGGGCTTTGCAACCAGCAGCCAATAACGGCAACTGTGATATGCTTAGAAATATAGATGGTTTAATATTTTTGTGGAAATCAAAGATTTTTTTTTATAATTTGTTGATGAATAGGAAGTTTATGTATTTTAAATATATATTTTGTGCAACAATGTAAAAGTCTAAATTAAATATAATTTAATTTATGCATTTAGCAGACGCTTTTATCCAAAGCGACTTACAGTGCATTCAGGCAATCAATTTTTACCTATCATGTGTTCCCGGGATTAAATATAATATTAAATATATGTTAAATATAATTTATTTAATTCAAAAAAATTAGAAAATCTCATAATATTATTTTTGCAATATTAACAATATCAGTAGACAAAGACAATGTTATGAACACTAAATAAAATGTTGCAACACACTTTGCAACAGCATTGAAAATAATAAAAAAAGTTTCAAAAATCAACAATGTAACACTGAAGACTGGAGTAACAATGCTGAAAATTCAGTTTTTCACCACAGAAATACATTATATATATATATATATATATATATATATATATATATATATATATATATATATATATATATATAAACAATTAAAAATAATAAGTTCCCTCCTTCAAATGAACATCAATCAGCCAGCAATGTTTGGAATTATACTGAACTGAGTCTAAATTTCCTTGATATATTTGTCATAACACATAACCACAAAAACACTTTGCTCTATTTACTCTACAGTCATACATCCATGAGACACACGCCAGATTCTGGGCCCTGTCTTGGCTTTAGTTCTTGACATGGGTGTGTTTGGCTGGCATTTGAGCATTAGGTATGTGTTTGTGTATAGTGGTTTGTGAAGTAATTGGCGAGTTGAAAGAGTTATAGTTCAATCTATCAATTAGCTAATCCCCCAAAGAAAACCTTTCTGTCGACAAAACTAATTAATTAGCAGCGAGCCGCTTAGTGATTTGGGAAGGGCAGTGATCATATATCATGTCCCACTAAAAGGATTTGTCATTTCAAGCTCCTCAAATCAATTGTACATGCATGTCCCAGCCAAAATAAAGAGATGTGAGATATTCCATTGTTCGAAGGCAACATGGGGGGATTTCCAGTGCGATGAGTATATGAGGGGGATTTCCTTCTCTGAAATTCATTTTAATAACAAAAAATGATCTCATCCAATAAATATATAGGAATTGCAGAATGCACAGTGTTGGAGATGTGATTGAAAGAATACAGAAATTAGAAATATTTTATTTATTTATTTTGTACATAGTGCTCTACTACACTAAGCATGCACATCAAGAGGAAATAATTAATATGTAATGAAAATCTGCATTTTTAGGCATCATCCAGATCAGTTAAATCTGAAACCAGTATATTATATGGGGAATTAATAGTTTTAGGCAATCCACAACCCAGCTAAAAAGGAACGTTCTCAAAACTTTGGCTAACATTTTGTTGAGGTCAAAAAAGTAAGTTCAAACACTTTTTCTTTTTTTAAGAATAGAATTAGAATAGAGAGAGTCAAATAAAGAAGCAAGAGATAAATCATTAAAAAGTAACATTACCATGCAAAATGATAATGGAATGTTCCTTTAATGTTCGTACAACAAAGAAAAATAAAAGTTTTTGAACATTACAGAAAACATTCAAAAATAACCTTGTCATAACTTAATGTATGTAAAACACTGTAAAGTTCCAACGATGAAAAACTGTAATAGCGACATTTAATGTAAATAATACATTTAAATTGCATATAAAATTTCTATAAAAATACTGTAAAATGTAGTTTTCAGAAGTGAAAAGACATATACATATCAATATTTCCCCCACCTATAGTGCAAAACTACATGTGATGAAATTTGATTCAAGTTCAATACGTAAAACCTAAAATGTTGCTACTTTTTTATTTTACAAAGTTCTGGCAAACACAGCCTGTTTTAACTGTAAAATTGACCGATTTTTACAGACACATGACCAGCTGTTTTCTTTGTGTGTGTGAAAGAGAAATAAGGATCAGGTGATGATGGTCATTAACTCATAGACCTGCTGATTCTGAAGTCACAGGTCATTCACCTGATGCCCTCCAGACAGACAGCATGCTGGGAAAGCATGAGCATCTACATCAGCCAAGCTAACTGAGCACAAACATCAGTCTGGCCTACGCTTCCCCCACACACTTTCACATACAGCAGGATACATTTGGGCTGCTACTTGAATTCTTTTCTGGTTTTCCACAAGGCCATAAATCCTAGTATAAGATCAAAATGTGCATTTATGAGTGAAAGAGAGAGGGTACTTCTGTACAGACCACAAAAGACAGCCACGCTAAAATGACTTACAGTGCATTTACGGCAGGGTTAGTTCTCCAGGGGGCAGACGGAGGTTAAGTGCTTTTGCTTAATGCTTCTCAGGGTCTGCTGCAGAAAACACCTGTCATTGCGAGCTCTACTTTACAGAGTACTTGCATTAGATTGTGCATAAACATTACGAATTATATGTATCTGTTCCATTAATTATCATAATATGTACTACATATCAGTTACACATAAGTATATAAATATTTATATGTTTTGGATTAGTTTCTATTTTATATTTTCAGTTTCAATTAGCTTTAATTTATATATATATATATATATATTTTTTTTTTTTTCATTTTAGGATTTTATCATTTTAGGAATTTTAATTGGAGTTAGAATACATCCAAGTGTACGTGAAGTGTGCCATTTGGGACAGGGCCACAGTTAAGGGGCTAAAAAAAAACAGACTCGCATCTGTGGTCCGTGCTGTGGAAAATGTTTTAGAAGGAAACAATTGCACCCAAGAGTGATGGAATATAAACAAAATCATGGAATGGTTGTCATGGCAATACATTGTAAATGCTGGCCATTTCAAGCTGGCAAACTGTCATAGCAGTTACACCCACTAGGATGTGCTGTGTTTGAAACACGCTCTTGGACAACAGACCATGTTTCCTGCAGGTGGAAGATTTATTTCCATTCAGCAACAGATGAAAACCATTACAGTGGATTGGGAAAGTGACTCAAGACTTAGAAAAGCAAACATTTGGATCAACCGGATTATGAATGTGTAAAAAGGAACAAAAGCTGTTCAGCTGTGCTGAACCTGCATTACTAAAAGTGACACAGTTACTGAGAAATAAAATGTGTAATTAAATTACAGTTACTTAAAAAAATGTTAAAGTTACAGCGGGTGTTACACCTGAATATTTTCTGTGAAAAGCTAGGATATGTTGCTTTGCCTGTGTTAGATGTGCACGGTGCTCCCTGCCATTTAAAGGCTGTTTAGTAAGTGATGCTATTCTGATGCTTTTGATTGGTTCTCGTTTGAATTTGGAGTGCACCAATCTATTACATTTCCAGAGTAACCTTCTCAACACTGGCAAAGACATCATAAAAGTAATCCATATGAATCGAGCCATTTAGCTTGCTTGCTTTAATTGATATGATGAACAGATTAAATGTACAGTAGGCGTTTTGAATCACATATAAACATTAATAAACACATACGTCAGTTATGGCAAACTGAAACTGGATGGATGGATGGATGGATAGGAGCAAAGTGTTGCTTTCAGATTGGAATTTTTGTATTGCTGAAATGGCCAGAACAGACTTTAATGTCAACAGACATTCCTCAGAGATCAACAGCACAACACACACACACACACACACACACACAAACCCCTACACACTGCATTGATGACATTTGGCAGACAAAACACATTTCTGCTGAACTGCTGTGTCTAAGTGTCTCTGATAAGCTAAAAAAGAAACCAATTAGTGCTTTTCCAACATTGGAGCGCTGCTGAAATGTGTTGTTTTATACTAACCATACCCGGTAACACTAACACGGTTTTATCTTCGGTGCTGGGAATGTTGCATATTCTATATACACATATATATATATATATACAGTACAGACCAAAAGTTTGGAAACATTACTATTTTTAATGTTTTTGAAAGAAGTTTCTTCTGCTCATCAAGCCTGCATTTATTTGATCAAAATTACAGAAAAAACAGTTATATTGTGAAATATTATTACAACTTAAAATAAATAGTTTTCTATTTGAATATACTTAAAAAAATAATTTATTCCTGTGATGCAAAGCTGAATTTTCAGCATCATTACTCCAGGCTTCAGTGTCACATATAACATCCGGTCTATCACATGATCATTTAGAAATCATTCTAATATTCTGATTTATTATGAGTGTTGGAAACAGTTCTGCTGACTAATATATTTGATGAATAAAAGGTTAAAAAGAACTGCATTTATTAAAAAAAAAAAAATTCTAATAATATATATTCTAATAGTATATTTTCTTTACTATCACTTTTTATCAATTTAACACATCCTTGCTGAATAAAAGTATTGATTTTATTTAAAAAGAAGAAATAAAAAACAATTACGGACCCCAAATTACTGACCAGTAGTGTATATTGTTATTACAAAATATTTATATTTTAAAAACATAGCTTCTTTTTTATTTATTTTTATTTTTTTACTTTTTATTCATCAAAGTATCCTAAAAAAGTATCACATGTTCTGAAAAAATATTAAGCAGCAGAACTGTTTCCAACTTTGATAATGAATCATCATATAGAATGATTTCTAAAGGATCATGAGATAATGATCCTAAAAATTCAGCTTTGCATCACAGAAATAAATGATACATTCACATAATACATTTAAAAACAATATTTTAAATTGTAATAATATATCACAATATTACAATTTTTTTCTGTATTTTTTATCAAATAAATGCATGCTTGATGAGCAGAAGAAACTTCTTTCAAAAACATTAAAAATAGTAATGTTTCCAAACTTTTGGTCTGTACTGTATATATATATGAAGAGTTCAGATGCAAAAGCCTCTAAGTGCCATCTGAAATTTTCATCTAAAATTAGGATATTTATATATATATATATATATATATATATATATATATATAGAATAACATAGTTTTCTATTGAGCATCACACTTTCTTTACCAATCTTCCAAAACACACTCCACTAGACAGACAGTTTTAAAAGAATGAAAAAAAAAAAAAACCGTGTTGTGTGCATGTGCTCTGGTTTATTGGTAAATGTTTATTGAATGAGATCATTATAATTAATATCAGTAGCAAGAACAGATCACCTCCCTTCCTCTTCCTAACTTGTCCACATGCTCTCATTGGAGATTTAGCTCTACTTAGAGATGAAGTGTTTTGTTTATGTGCCACTTGTGCAACCAAACAGAAGTGAAAAAAAATTAACTGTGCAAAAAAATGATATATATATATTAGTGTGTGTGTGTGTGTGTGTGTGTGTGTGTGTGTGCGTGTGTGTGTGTGTGTGTGTGTGTGTGTATATAAATATAAACCTTTTGCTCAGTTAAAAAATAAATAAATAAATAAAGTCGGGGTTGTATGAAAAAAAAGTATTTTATGCTCACCACTGATTTGTGTAAAAAAGAAAACAGAAAAAGATTAATATTGTGAAATATTATTTCAATTTAAAAGAACTGTTGTCTATTTGAATATATTTTAAAATATTATTTATTTCTGGGATGCAAAAAACGAATTTTCAACATCATAACTCCAGTCTTCATTGTTACATGATCCTACAGAACTCATTCTAATGTGCTGATTTTCTGAAACTTTTCTTCTTATTATGTTGAACACTTTAATATTTTATCTAAACTATTATATTTTATCAGGATTTTTGATGAATATAAAATTTTAAAGAACAGCATTTATTTGAAATGAAATAATTATTAATCACTTCACTGTTACTTTTGATCAATTTAATGCATCCTTGCTTAAAGGAGTCAAATGACGTTGCTAAAAAATCATTATTTTGTCTATTTGGTGTAATGCAATGTGTCTATGCATGTGATGGAAATGTTACGCCTCTCACCATACATTTAGAAGTTAATTTTAAAATGCAAAGTTTTGGAAATACTTAATAAAAAATAAAACTCTGCAAACACTTGCATTTTTACAACAATATAAGTGTGTCCCATCAGGTAATGAAACGTTCTACACACACTTGTGGTCTTTATGCTCACTTGAACACTTGGATACCAAATACAGGAAAAGCGTCATAGAAGTAGTCAAGTAGTCAAGTGCAAAGACCGCAAGTGTAGGTATTTGGGAAAGGCACGAGTCTCAGTCTTCTGGGGCAGTGCGTTGATAGGTTAATAGTAAGCAAATACTATCTTCTTTTCTAATGGATGGTTTTACAACTCTGACCTTGCTAATTATTGCCATTGAAATGTTCTGCCTATAGGGCGGCACTGAATTGCAGTTGTTGCCGATATAGAGATTGGAGAGAATTACTGCCAATTGCATGACTTTCCAGTAAACTATTCAGCAAAGATAACATTTCCAGTTTGTTGAGATTAAAACATCTCAGATACTACATAAACAGAACACTTTTGAGACTTGTTTATGTTCATGGACAAACATTTGTGTACTTGTATTTTTATAGCCATCACATTAAACATACAAATGGACTCAATAAATGACAGTTGCACTCATGACAATGTCTTTAAAGTTAATAAATTAAGCCACAAGTTATGTCACAGATTAGCTTTACGCTTGTAATTAAACACACACACACAACCCTTAGAAATCCATGCATGAGAGTTCACGTTCTACCACACACACGCAAGCATATCACTTTATATTTCATCGTTACTGTGAGTTCCATGTGTTTAAGGAGACTGAATGTCTGAGCAACATCAGAAGGACTGAATGTGTTAGAAATGTCAGGATGCATGCGCTTCCTGTACATCTGTGCGTCACTTGTGCTGGTGTTGTATGTTTACAACAAAGAGATTTTGAATGATAGTCAGAAAACAAAGAGATCCGAGCTACTAAGGTTAGACTAAAAGGTTAGGATTCGATTTGGTTATATATACTATTTTTGGAAAAGTATATGTAAGAGCATAGATGTCTTTAGAGTCATACAAAATAAATATATAGGCTAACACATTTACCTTATCTAACAGTTGGAAATTTAAAAATTTACATATGAAAAATCAACAATAAAATTGGTATCAGAATTAGCTGAAGAAACAACAGAAGCTGAATACTTCCTGTATAATTATTAGGAAATAAAAAAATAAACAAATAATAATAATTAATTAGGGCTGTTAAATATTTATTAATCGGTTTTATTCAAATAAATTGCAATTGATTACATAATTTGTTTGATCAAAAAATTATATAATTACTGGCATTATCTAGGCAGATAAAAGTATGAATTACTAAACATGATATTATATATTTTCCTATCAACTGTTTTAAATCTAAAAAATGCATGAAATGTTCCAGTTTCTGCTTCTCCTTTTCTTTCACTAAATATGATTTGCTCTATAATTAATTATGACTAATGGAATGTGATGCATAATTAATTTGATAGCTCGATGTACGATAAACACAAGAGCACCCAGTAATGTTTTAAGTTGTGTTAGTCGATGTGTTAGTCGTTTGGAATCACTGACACCTAGTGGCCAGGACGTTTTAAAACTACTACTAATTTAATTACATGATGTGGGGGCAAAAAAGAAGGAAAAATGCATTCGGACACCTCATCTTCGCCAAGTTTCCAAATGCAAACATACTTAAAATAATTCTTCCTCTTGCTTACTTCATAGGCTAATTATGGATAACACATCTAAAGGAAAGCTATCATTAAGGAGTAATCAGAGAAACAACCACACTGTCACACTGCCCTCTTGTGTATCGCAGTAAAAAAAAACACCTCAGACCTGGGTCTCAAGCATTAAGAAAAATTACATTTACAATAAGAAGCATGTTTAGCCAAGTGTGACGGGGGAAAAAAAGCTTTGTAAACTACAGAAGCAGTAAAGTAAGACAGAAAACAGATGGTCGTTTCAGACAAACATCACAAGTTGGAAGTGCTCTCCAGAGGATAAACGTACTGGGACTAATTTATTATTTTGTTCCTACTGAAACATTTTGGAATCTGCAAGGTTCCAGATTAACAAAATAAATAATTCATTTTCCAAGTCTTCTACAGACTAGAAAACTTCCTCTATGGTTTTTATAATTAGTTATAAATGAAACTATTAAGATCTCTCAGTAAATGTGTGTGTGTATGTGTGTGTTTGTGTTTATTCTATATTATGGGCACCAAATGTCCCCACAGGGACTGTAAAACATGATTTTTTTTTACTGGCCTATGGTCCCCACGAGGGGAAAAAATATTAAAAATAGTATACGATATATACGATATACGGTAGGTTTAGGGGATAGAAAATAATGTTTGGTCAGTTTTAAAGTAACAGAAGTCAATGGAAAGTCCCCAAAATTTACAGTGTGTGTGTGTGTGTGTGTGTGTGTGTGTGTGTGTGTGTGTGTGTGTGTTATTATCAGCATTCTGCATTCAATGGAATGTGACTCAGTCTGCAAATAAAACTACTGTCACAGATGGTGGTTAAATGTTTATCTTTTTTAGATCAAGGTTATGAGAAACAAACACATGAACCAAGACATCTTCTCTGTTCATTAAAATCTGAGTAAAAACATTCGATTTGAATTCACAATGTTGCTATTATGAATATGCTCCATGAAAATATCTGCATTTAAATATGTAAATTTCCATATGTCAAGTTTAACTTTCAGCTGAATCTCCTTTACTGTGATTCTGCTTTGTCTGGCAACACAATTTTAAATGGAAAGAATAGTTATTTAACCTTTAATTAAGTAAACTAATATAATCATTAATTTACTATTATAGTTAATGGGGGCATATTAGCCTGTGTGCGTCTGTTTTCTCAATCAATCAGAGGTTGAGTATATATATAGATCTTTAATTTGTTAGATATTTACAACCTACAAGAAGGTTACACATCTAGAAACCATGTAAAATTACATTTGTAGAGACATAGGGTGAATCTCAGTAAATCGAGCCACATTTGACAGTCATCTCAATGTCCCAAATGACCTGAGTTCGCCTATCAGATGCAAAACCCCAACCTCTCAGCATTTCAGCAACCTGTTCAAAGAGCATGAAGTCTGTAAACATGGTTACGCTCAGAAATTATTTAAATCGCTAGTTCACCCAAAAATGAAAATGTGATGTTTATCTTACCCCCAGGGCATCCAAGATGTAGGTGACATTATTTCTTCAGTAGAACACAAACCAAGATTTTTAGCTCAGACTGTTGAAGTCTGTCAGTCTTATAATGAAATTAAACCCTGCGGCTCCTGACAATACATGGATGTGTAAAGACACAAAACGATCAATCTGTGCAAGAAACTGAACAGTATTTATATAATTTTTTACCTCTGATTCACGCAATGTGTGAACTGTTAGATCTCTCCAGAGCGCGTCCATGTTGTTCACTTTCTCAGCAGCAGGTGCGTGAGGTGTCTTCTTTTTCTTCTTGTTTTACGGCGGATCGCAGACTTATAAGTGCATTACCTTCACCTATCTCTCAAATGGACCATTAACACTCCTAATTGAGATTGTAGATAGAGTGTCAATGGTCCACTTGAGAGATAGGTGGAGGTAATGCACATAATAAGACTGATAGACAGCAATGGTTTGAGCTAAAAATCTTGATTTGTGTCCTACTGAAGAAAAAAAAGTCACCTACATCTTGGATGCCCTGAAAGTAAGCAGATAAACATCACATTTTCATTTTTGGGTGAACTTTCCCTTTAATACTTATTAGTTGACTTATGACTTACACAGCAGCAAGATATTGATCTCCCCATTTCCCCTATTCACAATGTCTTTTCCTGTCCAGTACTGGTTTTAGTTTTCTTTACATAAACCGGAAGAGGTCTGTATGAGTGTAGGCTATGTGTGCGTGCGTGTCTGTTATCTTAATCAGTCAGAGGTCTAGTCTCAAAAGAAAAAGCAAATATGCTCTCCTCTTTTTCTAGGAAACTCTGGTATATTGTATTCACGTATGGAGCAGCACAAACCAAATCAGATCATAAATTCACTCAAATACATTTTTGATCAGATTTAGAGAAAACAGTCAGACTAATTAAAAAAAGAATGGTAGAACAGGTCAGAAAATGATCTAATGAACTAAGAAACAACATTCTATCCACAGTGGGGGATATATTTGATCCCCTGCTGATTTTGTAAGTTTGCCCACTTACAAAGAAATGAAGGGTCTATCATTTTTTAAGGTAGGTTTATTTTAATGGATAGAGACAGATTATCAACCAATAAATCCAGAAAAAATAAATCATATTAAGGTTGGAAATTGATTTGCATTTGATCCCCTACCAACCAGCAAGAATTCTGGCTCCCACGGATTGATTATGTGCCCATGTGGAACACAGGTTAGTCCTGCCACTTTAAGAAGTTACTCCTAGTCCTAATGTCAGATTGTTAGGTGTATAAGGAACCTGTCCACACAATCTGTATCTTCCATTCTATCCTCTGCCACCAACATGGGCAACACCAAAGAGCTGTCAAAGAATGTCAGAGACAAGATTGTGGATCTGCACAAGGCTTGAATGGGCCACAAGACCGTTAGCAAGAAGCTATGTGAGAAGATTACAACTGTTGGTGCGATTATTCAGAAATAAGAGAAATACAAAATAACCATTAATCGACCTCAGTCTGGAGCTTGGTGCAAGATCTCGCCTCATGGGTAAGGATGAAGTGAGCACCGTCACCAAGCTAACCATTGGTAACACACTTCACCGCAATGGACTGAAATCCTGCAGCAAGGTCCCCCTGCTCAAGAAGGCAAATGTACAGGCATGTTTAAAGTGTGCCAAAGAAAATATAATGATTCAGAGAAGGCTTGGGCATTAACTCGACTCGCCATGTTTGGAGGGAGAGAAGTGCTGACTATAACCCCAAGAATACCATCCCTACAGTCAAGCACAGAGGTGGAAACATTATGCTTTGGGGCTGTTTTTCTGCTAAAGGAAGACTTCACCGCAGTGAGGGGCAAATGAAGAACATTTTAAGTGTACTGTAAAATCTTTGACAAGAACCTCCTTCCCTCAGCCAGAACACTCAAGATGGGTCATGGATGGGTCTTCCAGCATGATAATGACCCGAAACATACTGCCAAGGCAACAAAGGAGTGGCTCAAGAAGAAGCACATTAAGGTCATGGAGTGACCTACAGTAAGCATGTCTCCAGACCTCAATCCTAAAATCTGTGGAGGGAGTTGAAACTTCAAGTTACCAAACGACAGCCAAGAAACCTTAAGGATTTAGATTTCTTTAGAGGAGTAGATCAGAATCCCTCCTGAGATGTGTGCAAACCTGGTGACCAACTACAAACAATGTCTTACCTCTGTGATTGCCAAAAAGGGTTTCTGCACCAAGTACTAAGTCATGTTTTGCTTAGGGATAACATACTTATTTCACTCTAACCTTTATATCCTACTTTATGTGTTTTTTCTAGATTTTTTGGTTGGTATTCAGTCTCTATCTATCTGCTTCCCATAATAACCACACATAGGCTACGTATGCTATCTGTGTTGCAGCCAGACACGACGTCTGGGTTTTTATAACAGCAGCTCTGGGACTCGTGATGTCATCACATTGTAACGCACATCCTCGCTCGCGCCACACCGCTCGAGCAGAACAGAAATAGCAGCTACAGTTCACAGCGCGACTCAAATCAACAGGTCCTTTCTTCAGTTAGAAGAGTTTATCTTTCTATCGAGATAAAATTCAACGTTCAACTTTTTGTTTTAGAAACAAGGAACAGAAACAGATCTTGTTATGGAAATCAAAACGATCCTGTTTTTAATTCTGAATGCCCACACATGCACTGCCATCTTTAACGGTAAGTTTATTAATTCGTGAAGAAACTGAGATTATGATTTTCAAAAGCGATGGGACTGCTTGTATTTTTCTATGCTGCGCTAAACTACGTAAGAATGAGTGAAGCAAGGAACTGAAGAAAGAAACTGTTTATCTTTTTTTTATTGTTAGGCTACTTGATTGTTACGCTCTCTTTTTCTCTAAATAATACTAATTTTATATATATATATATATATATATATATATATATATATATATATATATATATATATATATATATATATATATATATATAAGACATTAGTCCTTGTCTTCAACTGTGCAGAATTAAATTATTAAAAGTACGTTAAAATTGCAATAGCCTACTCTAAAAGTATTATTTTTATCTATCGATTCTGTGTTTTCTTACATATAAAAACCACTGACAGATTGTCACTCTATCACAAGTATCACAAGCTGTATTTTAAGCATCCTTACTGCAATCTTCAGCGTCTCATCCTTCAGAAATCTTTCTAATATGCTGATTTGCTGATTGTCAATATTTAAAACATATGAGTAGGCTACATTTTTTCAGTATTCTTTGATGAATAGAAGGATCCAAAGATCAGCATTTATTTGAAATAAAAAGCTTTTGCAACATTATACACTATATCAATCAAAAGCTTAGAGTCAGTATAATTTGTATTTTTTGGGGAAAAAATTATGAATTATGAAAATTATGGAAATTAATACTTTTATTTAGCAAGGATTCTTTAAAATGATCAAAAGTAATGATAAAGACGTCATTTTACTAAATATTTATATTACATATAAATGCTGTTCTTCTGAACTTTCTATTCATCAAAGAAACCTGAAAAAAATTTATTCCGCTGTTTTCTACATTATCATAATAAGTGTTTTTTTTTTTTTTTTTTTTGGGCAGCAAATCAGAATATCAGAATAATTTCTGAAGGATCATGTGAATGGAGTAATGTTGCTAAAAATTCAGCTTTGAAATCTCAATAAATTACATTTCGAAATATATTCAAATAGAAATCAGTTATTTTAAATAGACTAGTAAAAAGATTTCAAAATTTGATTGTTTTGCTGTACTTTGGATCAAATAAATGCAGGCTTGGTGAACAGAAGAGACTTCTTTAAAAAACATTAACAAGCTTACTGTTCAAAAACTTTTGATTGGTAGTATATCAAGGGGAAGTCGTGGCCTAATGGTTAGAGAGTCGGACTCCCAATCGAAAGGTTGTGAGTTCGAGTCCCGGGCTGGCAGGAATTGTGGGTGAGGGGAGTGCATGTACAGTTCCTTCTCCACCTTCAATACCACGACTTAGGTGCCCTTGAGCAAGGCATCGAACCCCCAACTGCTCCCTGGGTGCCGCAGCATAAATGGCTGCCCACTGCTCCGGGTGTGTGCTCACAGTGTGTGTGTGTTCACTGCTCTGTGTGTGTGCATTTCGGATGGGTTAAATGCAGAGCACAAATTCTGAGTATGGGTCACCATACTTGGCTGAATGTCACGTCACTTTCACTATATAGGCAACTTAAATATTTATATAATTTCAAGCTTTGAATTGGCTTAGAAATCTGCTGGACAATAACAAATAATAATGATTTGTTTATATACTACAAATACTTTTTTTTATCACATAATAAGGCAGAATAGTTTCCATACTGTAATAGTAATATACTGCATTGTTCATACAGTTTATTTATTACATGCTGGAGATGATTTGAAAAACCATATTGTCGCAATCGTATGTTTAATGTGTTCGTGTTTCCAAAAGTGTCTGTTTTTCTGTGAAAACAACTGTTTTCATACAGCATAGCTGGACGCTTTTGTCCATATTAGGAGTTTCCTGGTATGACTTTCTGCGCTAGAGCGCCCTCTGGCTTCGAGTATGAATGAAAGTTTAGCGCTCTGTGATGTTCATCTCGCCTTCTGGGTCCGAGTAAAATATCATGTCATGCACAGACAGTCCTCTCTCTTTGAGTTTAAATCTATATTTATTCACACCAGCTCTTGAAAACCTCTATGCAAACACACTTGACCGAAAAAGTGCGGGGGATGAATTTAAGGGAAGTCGTGGCCTAATGGTTAGAGAGTCGGACTCGCAATTGAAAGGTTGTGAGTTTGAGTCTTGGGCTGGCAGGAATTGTGGGTGGGGGGAGTGCATGTACAGTTCTCTCTCCACCCTTAATACCATGACTTAGGTGCCCTTGAGCAAGGCATCGAACCCCCAACTGCTCCCCGGGCGCCGCAGCATAAATGGCTGCCCACTGCTCTGTGTGTGTGTTCACAGTGTGTGTGTGTGTGTGTGTGTGTGTGTGTGTTCACTGCTATGTGTGTGTGCACTTTGGATGGGTTAAATGCAGAGCACGAATTCTGAGTATGGGTCACCATACTTGGCTGAATGTCATGTCACTTTTTTTTTTCATTTTTTTTTTCCGTCCCCCACGCCCCCTCGCATACGCCCCTGTCTGGTATACTTCAGAACATTAATAAAAGAAAATTATTAAGAAAAAGAAATAACAGAAAAATAAAAGTCCATTAAGCTAGAAACAGCTACAATTACCTACAGTCATTCACAAGCACATTAAAAACAACATATTGCTGTAGGCTCTGATAGAGAGGAAATGTCCCTGTGTTTGTTTTGGTCTGAAGTATTATTGCTATTATTTAGCTGTCAGATATGGTTGTTTTCCTGGGTCTATCTAGTGTTAGGAAATTAACTGGTATTTCTTTTGTATGTTTGATTACAGTCAGTGCTGAAGGCAGTTTATCTGAAAATACGACTGTTCAACTGGTTAATCCAGAAGATCATCATGAGGAAGAAATAAATGGTAAAGTTTTCAGAGATTATCTCAACACTGTCTTACACTGAACATGAAGTAATGACCAGAGTATGAAGAAATGCCCCCCCCCCCAAAAAAAAAGCAACAACATTTTATACATTTATATTTAAATATTATATTTATATTTATGAAAAGACTTTAAATTACTACTGTGAAATATATATATATATAAATTGGTTATTAGTAAGTTACTATATAAACAGTATGTGAAACATTGTCAATGGTTTAACATGTAATGTTAATTGCATTATTTTTGTGTCATGTATGATGTTACCCTGATGGTGTGGTCTTTGAGGGTTTTACCTTCTGTATGGTGTTTATCAGTACATTTTATGGTTAAAATCAGGTTTTGGTTCATAAAAACAGGATAGCACTGAATGAAATATCCAGTTTTAAGTAAAATACACAGGCACCAATATGCTGCTCCTAGAGCTCTTACTGTAAAGAATATGGTCCAATGTTTTGTCTTTGGCTAAGACTAACTTAAGGCCTTATCAAGGCAAATGTGTGGCAGTCATCTTTCCTTATCTGGCTGTGTTATGGGAGCTATCACTGATAGATGAGTGTTTGGTTACAGCCCCTGCTGGACGCAGTTTTGCTGCTCTGCCTGACTCTGAAACCTCGACGGATGAGCCAACTGACTACAATATGGATGAGACACTGCCCAACTCTTCAATGCAAAATAAAACTTGTAAAGGTATGTACAATATGCAGCAAACAGACTGCTAACAGTAATCATACAATAAATTAAATGGCCTTGTGTTTGAGGTGTAATTTAGGCCCGTTCATACCAAGAACAATAATGATAAGAATTAAAACTCAATCTAATTCTATGAGGAAAAAAAATCACTCTATATCAATAACAGCACAGAGGAAGGATAGCAATACTTTCAGAAAGATTTCTTCTAGCTGATATATTGAATATTGACAGCCAGTTAGAGTCCTGCTTTAATGAGCTTGAGCATTTCAAGTGTCAGACAACAAAAATGATGCATGCATTTATAATAAACAGTCTGTTGGTGTGAATGATAGTTATCCTTCTTGCTGTGAATGTCTTAAGCATCTTCATAAAGGCCTCTCAGTCATATGTCTAGAGTTGTTACGAGAGGTGTCATTGATGCTGTTGTGTTTTTGTATGTCGGGTTATAGAGTTATGCCAACAAGAGTCCCGATCTACTAAAGGAGCACATCCATGTAACGTCAGTGATCCGAATGCAGCAAGATGCAACTCAACTATAATCCGGAAATACAAGACCTCAGTCGAGGCTGTTAACTTCCTTAAAAGCTCACTGGTCACACGCATCATGCCTTCATTCTACATCTTCGTCATCCTCATTAGTTTGCCCCTGAATGCTTTGGCCTTGGTGACGTTCACCTGTAGGATTCGAGAGAAGAAACCATCTGTGATCTACATGTCTCATCTGGCGTGTGTGGATCTGCTCTTCACCCTGCTGCTGCCTCTGAAGATCCACTACCAGCTGAACGCTTCAGATTGGGTGTTCGGTGAGGCGGCGTGTCGTGTGCTCAGTGCAGCTTACTACTGCTACATGTACTGCTCCATACTGCTGATGATGTGCATGAGTGTGGACAGGCTGCTGGCCGTGGTGTATCCCATCGCCTCTCTGACCTGGAGGAGCGCAAGGAAAGCCACACTCATATGCATATTAGCCTGGCTGCTGGCGATCACTGGTACGGTACCGCTTCTCTCAGTGACACAAACATTCAAGATTAAGGATGTTGGTGTCACCTGCCATGATGTATTGATCCATAATGACCCTACAGATAAGCAGTACATGTACCAGTTCTCCATCCTCTCCTGTTTCTACTACTTTGTGCCACTTATTGTCACCTTAGTGAGCTACTCCACCATCATATCTGTGCTCCGTACCAAGTCTAATCTATTGGCGAAATCATCATCTCTCTCAGAAAATCGAAGAAGAGCTGTGATTATGACTATTGCTGTGCTGATGGTGTTTGTTGTGTGCTTCGCACCAACCAATGGCATCCTGTTTTACCACTGTTTTCTTTTAGCTGCTGGATACACCAGTGGTGAGGGAGATTCATCGTATGCAGCTTACCTGTTGGCTGTGTGTTTGGGGAGCGCAAGTGTTTTTCTTGACCCTCTTCTTTACTATTACGGCTCATCTCAATGCAGACAAAAGATCAGCTCTGTGTTTTGGTGGAGAAAACACACCTTGTCAAATTCAAACAGTCAGACAAAATCCTCTTATGTGAGTTGTGAGTACAGACAGGCACGCATTTAGATGTGAATTGTTTCAAAAAAGAGCTGGTGAAATTGGGCCATTTACAGAAGATTGAATTTAAAGTTATCGCTCTCTGGCCACAAATCCTGATTCGTGCTAAAGCAGGATGTATATCCCTTCCATGCTGTTATTTCTAAAAATTCAAACTGACCCAACCTATTCACTGCTCATGTGACTCCATTTCCTGTTTGTGACTAAGAAACACAGTGTAAGAAACACAGTGTTACTGAAAGCATTTTACATGGCCATGTTCAGATTACATTTCTAGAGAATTTCAAGAGATTTCAGGGTTGAAAAATTGAGTTAAGTGGCAGTAAATCTATCTAAAACAGGACAAAATGTTGTATAGAAAAACAAAAAAAATGCTATTTTTGAAATATTTACTTGATACAATTTCATTCAATTTTGATTGCAAGACATTTACAAAATTACACAAATATTTGTACAAAACCTGTTGTAAAAATGTTGTTATCTTTATATTTTCTGAAACATTATTTAGCACAATCAGCGTTTTCTATAAATGAAGGATGTACTTTCAGTAACTATTTGTTTAAAAATACATGGTCACATGCCTCTGGAGGAACTAGAGGTTAAGTGTCTTGCTCAGGGACACATTGGTGTCTCACAGTCGATTCAAACCCGGGTCTCTCACACCAAAGGCATGTGTTTTATCCACTGCACCAACACCACCAGACTATTTGCATCTTTGTCTTTTGCTTTAAATTGCCAGTTTTAACCGAAAGTTTGAATGTGTAAATAGCTCTACATATAAAATGATGTGATACAAACATTACTGTATAAAGATTAATATATTTTAGCAACTGAACTGAACTTCTACAGTATATTTGCTAGTTGTCAAACAAGCCTTTTCCCTCAGATTTTAAGTTCTGGTCTCAAAACTGTAATTCAATTTTTATTGCAGTAAAAAAAAGTGTAGCAACTCGCCATGGTCTTTGTTATATCATGTTATTTCACTGAAGTGCCTACTGTTTATCTTACTTTACAAAACTTACTTACTTAGAAAACTGAAATGCTAAAATCTTGTCTTACAGGACAAATAAGTTTGCCTAGTCATGTTTTTCCGTTACGCTATACAGTATTTATATGATGTAAAGATAAGCATAACTTCCCCATTCCACAAAAAACTGTTTTCAGATCTGTTATCAGTTATAAGCCACTCATTTCAAACATATTCATTTATGTTGCATTGACAGTATGATTGACTAGAATAAATATATACCAAAATAATGTACTGTTGTATGAGACTCTTTTATATTTGCTGCATTTGCTGACCAGACCAAAGCTTCAAATTTGACACGTTTCTTCATTTTGTTCATCCATGAATACATTCCTTCTTAAACCAATTATGCTGACATTATTTACAGTAGAAAATGTAGGTCTATATCAAAGACAAGGCGAATATTCAAAAGATAAGAGATGTTGCATGCACCCATGTAAGGCAATAGTTCAAGTTCTTTTATTCAGCAATGAAGTTATAACAGACAAAACCAAAAAAAAAAAAAAAAACACATCCACAACAAAAAAAATGTAATGCTGAATAGGAGCATGAAGAAGACATAGTCTTATAATTTCCTGCCCCTTTTTACAATAAACTAATCTGGCACTGAACAATAGCCTAGACAAACCAAACAAGGAAATTAGTTCCTCAACGCTCTCTGCTGTATATGATTTGTAACATCTGTCAAAACAATGAAGCAATTTTGTGCCCCTTTATCATTTTCATTTTATACAATTTATATAAATTCACTATATTTAAAAGGTGGGTGAAAAACATACAACCAAGCATATATTATTTAATGATTGTCTTCATACCAATGTATATTCTTGCACATTTTTTTAAAGGAGCTGAAGATCACTGTTTAAATCACAATTAGTTATTTTCCATAGGTTAAGTAAAACAAAAATATTTTATTGCTGTGCATAAATAAATTATTCCAAACATTATGTTTGAGTTGTCCCAGGTGAAAAAGAAATATATTTAAATTGTGCTTTTTCAGACACACTTATATATTTGAATTACACTATACTAAGTGCATGTTAAATGTATTATTTTGAAACAACTTATATAAGTATATAAGTATATTAAGTGTATTTCAAGATATGTTTAAGTTAAATTTTAATCCATTTAATAAATACTTTTAAAGTATGTACAATTTAAGTATATTTCCTAAAATACATTTGAACTACAGTTAAAGTATATTTGAAACATTTATTTTATTTATTTATTTATATTTGCACTTTAAAATACAAAATGACAAAAATAATAATAACATAACACAAAATATATGAGCAAAAATAAGACAAATATTATCGATTTAATGATGTGCAGGAAGAGGCAAAAAACCCCAACTGGGCTTATTTAACGCCTCCACCTATAGACATAATTACAATAAAATCAAAACAAAAAACATACAAAATAAAAACATTTTACTACATAAAAGTAACAACAAACTAGTGAGATACATATATCCATAACTCACACACAAAACACACATACATGTATACATACACATAACATCAACAAATTTTAATGACGATTACAGTAATGAAAAAAATAAACAAAAAATATGATCATAACATACAAATGGAATAATATCTATATTAAAAATTTAGAACAGCAGTTAAATGGGCTTTTAAATATATTTATTACATTTTAATGAGGAGGAGTTTATTGCTAAGTGGGAAAAACTGTTCCATAATTTGGTACCCCTAAATCTCATAGTAAATTGACCTCTGCACGTAAGAAACTTTTGAAGATGAAGATCTAGGGATTGACGAGTTGAATAAGAGTGAACCTGTGAGTTAAATTTAAAATAAGTCTTAAAGTGCTCTGGGATATTTTCATAATTAAAATGTACCTTATAAATAAAAACACATATTTGAGTGATATTAAATATCATACACAGTAAGTATCTGACGATTCTGAAATAGAGGCACAGATGAAGAATGTGACTCAGATCGGGTTGCAATCCTGACAAAACGTTTCTGAAGAACCAAAATTCTATGAAGTGTAGAAGGAAAAGTGCTTGCCCAAACTATATTACAATATGAAAGATATGGATAAATTAAACTGTAACAGAGTGTAAGAAGACAATTTGTAGTAATGAGATTGCTAATCCTCCTAATTATACCAATAGATTTATTTATTTTCTTGCTAACCCAGTCAATTTGTGGTTTCCAATTCAAGTTCTCATCAACAAAAATTCAGAGGAATCTTGTTGTAGAGACTTGGGATATCTCCACAGTCTCCATTTTGACTTTCGTTTTAAGGTGCTTCGAGTACATTTAAATTGTATTTCAGCTCGTTAGAAATGCATTAGCATAACAGTATATTATAAAGCTGTTTTTTTCAGTATATACAGACACATGTACACTTTGAGATCTAGAAAACCTTAATGTATTATATATTGTGTACGTTACAAATATTCATAAAGTACATTTAAAAAGTACAGCAGCATACATACCTTGGTGAAAAACAAAACATACTATTAACTGTAAAGTGTTTTCCTGGACCCTCTGTTATATAACTATGGATCGTCTCAATGCAGAAAGCAGATCGGCTCTCTGATCTGCTGGAGGAAGACAAAAAGCTCAACCACAACATCAAACGCAAACAGTCAAACTAAATCCTCTAACCTGAGCTGTGAGTACACCCAGGGCAGGCTCACATTTAGGTGTGAATTGATGGTGATTCTTTTGTACTAAAGACTCATTTATAAATGCATTGTCTGTATTGCACAGATAATTGTTGTTTTAGAGGTTCACTCAACTGTATTCAATGGTCAGTTTTAAATGACTGAAATTATATATTTTTATGTTGGTCTTTGCATTGGTATATACAGTACATAGAATGAAAAAAGATTAGAGCAAGCTACTGTTAGAGGCCTTTTTTATTTTTGTTAATTGCATAATACATAAAAAGAAACAAATATAATTCAAAAAGAATTAAAAGAATAGATAAGCTAGTGATAGTTTTTTTAAGCGAAAAATAAGCAGTTAGTAAATTAATAAAGTCTAAAAGTCTAATTTTTTAGAATAGAATTATAAGAAAGAGTGCTAGAGTTAAGCCTTTATAGCTTGAAGACTGTATTTTAACAAAATTGAAATGCATTTATATTGTATCTCCAAAATGAAGGTTTCATGATTTTTGTTGCAATATATAGATTCTGTAGCAATGCTGTAAGTGTAACTTTCCCATTTATAATCTACTGTACCTAAAATATGTATAAATGTAAAGATAAACGTTTAAAAAATAAATACATTTTCATTCTGTGACTGTAAACGTCATATTTTAAAACATAGTCAACAAAAGTGCTCACTCTCTCTCTCTCTTCCTTCAGCTTGCTCCTTTTTTATCAGGAGTCGCCACAGCGGAGTAATCCGCATAACTGATTTGGCTCATTTTACGCCGGATGCACTTCCTGCCACAATCCAGCCTTGAGAGTGCACTAACTCGTGCAACCCCAGTGCTGGGACGCACTCGCTCACTCATTCAATTACTACAGCCAATTTACTTTGTAGACAACAAAAGTGCACTGAATAGTGCAACATTTACTTACAGCCAATGCATCATATCAATTGCCAGCGATGAAGAAGGTTTAAAGATAAGAATAATGATAAACTTTATTAATCCCCAAAAGGAAGTGTATATGTCATAGCATCATCAGAGACAGATCCTTTAAATATGAAAACATACTTGCAGACTGCGAGTCAGAAGAGTGGGCATTGTAGTCTTCTCTCCCAGGACCAGGAAACAGTCCTCAATAAAATGCACTGCACACATCTGAATATTTGGGTTGAACTGTTCTACATTTACATTTACATTTAATCATTTAGCAGACGCTTTTATCCAAAGCGACTTACAAATGAGAACAATAGAAGCAGTCAGGTCAACAAGAGAACAACTACAGTATACAAGTGCCATGACAAGTCTCAGTTAGTCTAGTATAGAACACATAGCCAGGTTTTTTTTTTTTTTTTTTTTATAAAAATGGTTCCAAATGTTGATTTAATTTAGTTTACAGATGTTAACTGATTAAAGCAAATTGCATAAACATTCATAAACTGATATTTCCTACTGACACACCACAGCAAAAGATAGAAAGAACTGGCTTGTAAAAATATTTATATATATATATATATGAGTTGAGTTCACTCTGTTCATGCCATGAAAATAGACCTTTCTTTATCTTTTTCACTTCTTATTTCATTAATCATATTATTTTATTTTTCCGATATGCAAATTAATCTGATTTCTGATATCTGGTATGTCTGTCCTTAATCTGCCTTTAAATGTTTAATGTCTTTATACGCCTATTTTTTATATTGATTTTACCCTGTTCTTGTCATGAAAATACAGTAGGCCCTTTTTTAATTTTTTTTAAAGATCTTTAACGTTGTTAGCCAATTATTTGTTATTATGTTTATCTTTAATCTCACTTCAAACTTGTTTGTTAAATTGTTAACACGTTATATATTACACATTATATTTTATATGTCTGTGTTTATAATTTGAATCATTTGAGTGCAGGATGTTATACAGGATTATTGAAAAATGAATAAATAAATAAATAAAATGTTTATTATCTGTCTATTTGCACCCATGAGACCTATTAAAACTAAATGTTATTATTTTGTATTCCTTCACATGCCTGAAAATGAGATTGTGACGAGTGGGGCGGGGCCGAGGGATGTGGGAACACGAGCGAGGCGGTGGAGTGATTGGGAAATCAGCGACACCTGCGAGTCCCACAGAGGAGATGGAAGGATATAAAACTGGAGCGACGACAGTGAAGGACGAGAGAGGACCAGTCACCAGGCCTGGGCTTTATTTTATTTTATTTTGGTTTTATTTTGCGCGCATCAGTCGTCCGTGAGGGGCTGATGCGCTGTTTTGTGTTTATTTTGTAATTAAAGTTTCATTTTGATTGTCCGCCGGTTCCCGCCTCCTTCTTCCTGATGTATATGAAGGTTTTATTATTACAGAGATGCAACATCCAGTATGAAAACGAAAACATCGAGCATAGAGCTTCAGAAGACACACCCAAACAATCATCATCATTCGTAATTTATCTCTTAATTATTTAATTTAATTAAAGCTGAAGGCTCGAGTGATTCAACATTTTCACAATCTAAAAAATCAAGACCTACACTGAGCGGCTGTGCCTGTCTGTCAGGCTTATTGAATTTTATATTTTTTATTTTTTTTTATTTTAGGTTGTTCTTTTTTTTGTGCATACATGCCTCATTCAATTCCATTAAAAATATTCTAATAATTTTTAATGCCAAGTCTTGTGCCAGATATGTCTTTTTGATGTTTACAAGTTTTATTTTAGTAATATTTATATACTATTATAGTATTTATTATTAGTTTGAAAGAATTATATTTTTATATTTAATTTCTCATTATTTTTTATTTCAATTTTACTTACTTATTTTTTCCAGTTCAGCTTACATTGAAAATTCAGTTAAACTTACATTATTTATTTAATAGTTTTTATGATTTTTTTTTTCTTTATTTGTTTTATTCTATTTGTAGTTCAGTATCAAAATAATTTTTAATCTTATCTTTAATGTTAGTTTTAGTAATCAATCACAACACTATATGCTGTATTTAATATAGATGGGTGATAGAAATAATTTAATAAATTAATAGATAGTTTATTCATTTTAATTTAATATTAAGAGTCCCAGGTGTGTGTGGTTAGAATATGAAATCTGTTTAGCATTGATGGAGTTTGTTTGCAGTGAAGTAAGTATATTTCACAATAAAGCACTGTATTGTTAGTTGGCTCATATCTGATTTGAACATTTCCATTTGTAGTAGATCATATCTTACACAGCATCCCTTGAGCACCCTTGAGGGGTTTTATCTAATGAAACTTGTAATAAAATGGGCATGATTGAATATCCATGTGTGTGTGTGTGTGTGTGTGTGTGTGTGTGTGTGTGAAGGTTCTGTGTTTATCTAAAGTATATTTATGCAATATATATATTTTTTTGTAATATTCAATTATTTTCTTATAATAATTGTTTTTGAATTTTGATTCATATATTGTATAAACTCATTCAAAATCACCTCTCATAAATAGTTACATTTTCAGGTTGGTAACATTTGTAGCTGTTTATGTGTTAAAGCTGATTTTGTTATTGTCTGGTAGTAGTATGAGAACTTTACTCATAGTGTTTTATGTTGGTTTCAGTTCCTGACTGCCTTTCACCTCGTCCAGGTGGGGTTTTAGGCTATAATCAGACATCTCAAGCACTGAATAAGAGCAGAACTCCAGATGCAGCGGCATATAATCACAAAGCTGCACCAGCCTCTGACACATGCAATCTGAGTCTGCTGACTTCCTCAAAGGCTTGATGGCAACACGAGTCATGCCCTCATTCTACATCTTCATCATCCTCATTAGTTACTGTATGCCCCTAAATGCTTTGGCCTTAGTGACATTCACCTGTACCAGTGTTTTCTTTTAGCTGTTGGATTCAACTTAATCTTGCATCAATTGTTAAAATGGTACTGCTTGTAGAGTTTGTCAGATCAAAAGCAGAAGGGACATGTAACAGTTGCCAAGTCATAGTCATGTCTTTTGCAATATTTAGATACAATTTTATTTCTTCACTTGTTAAGTCACGTCACATCTTTTTCACTCTCTCTTTGACGCTTTGAATAGAATTCAGAAGTTTAAGGTACTGTTTAGACTTCTATATATAAATGTCTGGAGTCTGTTAATGTAGTTCACAATGTAATTCACATTCTTTAGTAATGTTGCTGAATACTGGAAAATATATGCAAAATGAGGGACAGCCAGACGATTTTCAAATAAATAAGTCTTGATTTTTTCAGATTTTTGTGTGTAATAGAGTCCATGTAAAGATTTATTGATGCACAGAATAAAATGATGCACAGAAGCTGTACTAAATTAAACATTTTGGTATACTTTGTTCATTATGGATAAATTCTGACTGTTCTATCCCAGATAGCACACGTACGTCGCGGAGACGTCTGTGCGACGTTGTCTTTTGCATCTGGCAGATGTATATTTTAGGGCGTTTGCTCATCTGGCATATGTCGCCGAGACGTCCCTGCCAGCTGTTAAGATGACGCCCAGCCGATGTGTTCCAGACGTAAATGAATTAGAACGTCTAGAATTAGCTCTTTAAACGATGTTAATCAGATGTTCATACGTCTGCCTGATGTCTGATTGATGTAGGACAGACGTCGTTTTATCAAAACTTTCCCCTCCCATTTAATTAAAATAATATTATTTTAATAAAATACTCTTGCGAGGTTTTAAATAACCTTCCGTCATACATGTTACAATTACCAAACATAATAATGAACAAATAAACCAAACGATCAACTAAAGAACATACATTTGTTGATTTTATTAAATATATATAACAGGCAAAAAAAAAAACATTTAATTTATACAAAACAAGTTTATGCAAACAACAATACACTATTTGTAACATATACAGGCATTCAAAAAAATAAAAAAGTTAAATCCTCCCTGGGGCCAAGCGTAGGAAATCTTTTATAAATTTTTCCGCGTCTGCTTCGGTTGGAGACAGAAGGACGGGGTTCCTCATAGCTGAAGCTGTGTGTTAGAAGAAACAATTACAAAAATGTAAAAATATACTTACATTGAAATGAACGTTAGATATTTTTTTCTTTATCTGGTTCGTCTGTATAAATCGGACAAAGTTATCTAAATATTCTATATAATATCTTTATATTTTCTGAAACATTATTTAGCACAATCAGCGTTTTCTATAAATGAAGGACGTACTTTCAGTAACTATTTGTTTAAAAATACATGGTCACATGCCTCTGGAGGAACTAGAGGTTAAGTGTCTTGCTCAGGGACACATTGGTGTCTCACAGTCGATTCAAACCCGGGTCTCTCACACCAAAGGCATGTGTTTTATCCACTGCACCAACACCACCAGACTATTTGCATCTTTGTCTTTTGCTTTAAATTGCCAGTTTTAACCGAAAGTTTGAATGTGTAAATAGCTCTACATATAAAATGATGTGATACAAACATTACTGTATAAAGATTAATATATTTTAGCAACTGAACTGAACTTCAACAGTATATTTGCTAGTTGTCAAACAAGCCTTTTCCCTCAGATTTTAAGTTCTGGTCTCAAAACTGTAATTCAATTTTTATTGCAGTAAAAAAAAGTGTAGCAACTCGCCATGGTCTTTGTTATATCATGTTATTTCACTGAAGTGCCTACTGTTTATCTTACTTTACAAAACTTACTTACTTAGAAAACTGAAATGCTAAAATCTTGTCTTACAGGACAAATAAGTTTGCCTAGTCATGTTTTTCCGTTACGCTATACAGTATTTATATGATGTAAAGATAAGCATAACTTCCCCATTCCACAAAAAACTGTTTTCAGATCTGTTATCAGTTATAAGCCACTCATTTCAAACATATTCATTTATGTTGCATTGACAGTATGATTGACTAGAATAAATATATACCAAAATAATGTACTGTTGTATGAGACTCTTTTATATTTGCTGCATTTGCTGACCAGACCAAAGCTTCAAATTTGACACGTTTCTTCATTTTGTTCATCCATGAATACATTCCTTCTTAAACCAATTATGCTGACATTATTTACAGTAGAAAATGTAGGTCTATATCAAAGACAAGGCGAATATAAAAAAAAGATAAGAGATGTTGCATGCACCCATGTAAGGCAATAGTTCAAGTTCTTTTATTCAGCAATGAAGTTATAACAGACACAACCAAAAAAAAAAAAAAAAACACATCCACAACAAAAAAAATGTAATGCTGAATAGGAGCATGAAGAAGACATAGTCTTATAATTTCCTGCCCCTTTTTACAATAAACTAATCTGGCACTGAACAATAGCCTAGACAAACCAAACAAGGAAATTAGTTCCTCAACGCTCTCTGCTGTATATGATTTGTAACATCTGTCAAAACAATGAAGCAATTTTGTGCCCCTTTATCATTTTCATTTTATACAATTTATATAAATTCACTATATTTAAAAGGTGGGTGAAAAACATACAACCAAGCATATATTATTTAATGATTGTCTTCATACCAATGTATATTCTTGCACATTTTTTTAAAGGAGCTGAAGATCACTGTTTAAATCACAATTAGTTATTTTCCATAGGTTAAGTAAAACAAAAATATTTTATTGCTGTGCATAAATAAATTATTCCAAACATTATGTTTGAGTTGTCCCAGGTGAAAAAGAAATATATTTAAATTGTGCTTTTTCAGACACACTTATATATTTGAATTACACTATACTAAGTGCATGTTAAATGTATTATTTTGAAACAACTTATATAAGTATATAAGTATATTAAGTGTATTTCAAGATATGTTTAAGTTAAATTTTAATCCATTTAATAAATACTTTTAAAGTATGTACAATTTAAGTATATTTCCTAAAATACATTTGAACTACAGTTAAAGTATATTTGAAACATTTATTTTATTTATTTATTTATATTTGCACCTTAAAATACAAAATGACAAAAATAATAATAACATAACACAAAATATATGAGCAAAAATAAGACAAATATTATCGATTTAATGATGTGCAGGAAGAGGCAAAAAACCCCAACTGGGCTTATTTAACGCCTCCACCTATAGACATAATTACAATAAAATCAAAACAAAAAACATAGAAAATAAAAACATTTTACTACATAAAAGTAACAACAAACTAGTGAGATACATATATCCATAACTCACACACAAAACACACATACATGTATACATACACATAACATCAACAAATTTTAATGACGATTACAGTAATGAAAAAAATAAACAAAAAATATGATCATAACATACAAATGGAATAATATCTATATTAAAAATTTAGAACAGCAGTTAAATGGGCTTTTAAATATATTTATTACATTTTAATGAGGAGGAGTTTATTGCTAAGTGGGAAAAACTGTTCCATAATTTGGTACCCCTAAATCTCATAGTAAATTGACCTCTGCACGTAAGAAACTTTTGAAGATGAAGATCTAGGGATTGACGAGTTGAATAAGAGTGAACCTGTGAGTTAAATTTAAAATAAGTCTTAAAGTGCTCTGGGATATTTTCATAATTAAAATGTACCTTATAAATAAAAACACATATTTGAGTGATATTAAATATCATACACAGTAAGTATCTGACGATTCTGAAATAGAGGCACAGATGAAGAATGTGACTCAGATCGGGTTGCAATCCTGACAAAACGTTTCTGAAGAACCAAAATTCTATGAAGTGTAGAAGGAAAAGTGCTTGCCCAAACTATATTACAATATGAAAGATATGGATAAATTAAACTGTAACAGAGTGTAAGAAGACAATTTGTAGTAATGAGATTGCTAATCCTCCTAATTATACCAATAGATTTATTTATTTTCTTGCTAACCCAGTCAATTTGTGGTTTCCAATTCAAGTTCTCATCAACAAAAATTCAGAGGAATCTTGTTGTAGAGACTTGGGATATCTCCACAGTCTCCATTTTGACTTTCGTTTTAAGGTGCTTCGAGTACATTTAAATTGTATTTCAGCTCGTTAGAAATGCATTAGCATAACAGTATATTATAAAGCTGTTTTTTTTCAGTATATACAGACACATGTAAACTTTGAGATCTAGAAAACCTTAATGTATTATATATTGTGTACGTTACAAATATTCATAAAGTACATTTAAAAAGTACAGCAGCATACGTACCTTGGTGAAAAACAAAACATACTATTAACTGTAAAGTGTTTTCCTGGACCCTCTGTTATATAACTATGGATCGTCTCAATGCAGAAAGCAGATCGGCTCTCTGATCTGCTGGAGGAAGACAAAAAGCTCAACCACAACATCAAACGCAAACAGTCAAACTAAATCCTCTAACCTGAGCTGTGAGTACACCCAGGGCAGGCTCACATTTAGGTGTGAATTGATGGTGATTCTTTTGTACTAAAGACTCATTTATAAATGCATTGTCTGTATTGCACAGATAATTGTTGTTTTAGAGGTTCACTCAACTGTATTCAATGGTCAGTTTTAAATGACTGAAATTATATATTTTTATGTTGGTCTTTGCATTGGTATATACAGTACATAGAATGAAAAAAGATTAGAGCAAGCTACTGTTAGAGGCCTTTTTTATTTTTGTTAATTGCATAATACATAAAAAGAAACAAATATAATTCAAAAAGAATTAAAAGAATAGATAAGCTAGTGATAGTTTTTTTAAGCGAAAAATAAGCAGTTAGTAAATTAATAAAGTCTAAAAGTCTAATTTTTTAGAATAGAATTATAAGAAAGAGTGCTAGAGTTAAGCCTTTATAGCTTGAAGACTGTATTTTAACAAAATTGAAATGCATTTATATTGTATCTCCAAAATGAAGGTTTCATGATTTTTGTTGCAATATATAGATTCTGTAGCAATGCTGTAAGTGTAACTTTCCCATTTATAATCTACTGTACCTAAAATATGTATAAATGTAAAGATAAACGTTTAAAAATAAATACATTTTCATTCTGTGACTGTAAACGTCATATTTTAAAACATAGTCAACAAAAGTGCTCACTCTCTCTCTCTCTTCCTTCAGCTTGCTCCTTTTTTATCAGGAGTCGCCACAGCGGAGTAATCCGCATAACTGATTTGGCTCATTTTACGCCGGATGCACTTCCTGCCACAATCCAGCCTTGAGAGTGCACTAACTCGTGCAACCCCAGTGCTGGGACGCACTCGCTCACTCATTCAATTACTACAGCCAATTTACTTTGTAGACAACAAAAGTGCACTGAATAGTGCAACATTTACTTACAGCCAATGCATCATATCAATTGCCAGCGATGAAGAAGGTTTAAAGATAAGAATAATGATAAACTTTATTAATCCCCAAAAGGAAGTGTATATGTCATAGCATCATCAGAGACAGATCCTTTAAATATGAAAACATACTTGCAGACTGCGAGTCAGAAGAGTGGGCATTGTAGTCTTCTCTCCCAGGACCAGGAAACAGTCCTCAATAAAATGCACTGCACACATCTGAATATTTGGGTTGAACTGTTCTACATTTACATTTACATTAAATCATTTAGCAGACGCTTTTATCCAAAGCGACTTACAAATGAGAACAATAGAAGCAGTCAGGTCAACAAGAGAACAACTACAGTATACAAGTGCCATGACAAGTCTCAGTTAGTCTAGTAGAGAACACATAGCCAGGTTTTTTTTTTTTTTTTTTTTATAAAAATGGTTCCAAATGTTGATTTAATTTAGTTTACAGATGTTAACTGATTAAAGCAAATTGCATAAACATTCATAAACTGATATTTCCTACTGACACACCACAGCAAAAGATAGAAAGAACTGGCTTGTAAAAATATTTATATATATATATATATATGAGTTGAGTTCACTCTGTTCATGCCATGAAAATAGACCTTTCTTTATCTTTTTCACTTCTTATTTCATTAATCATATTATTTTATTTTTCCGATATGCAAATTAATCTGATTTCTGATATCTGGTATGTCTGTCCTTAATCTGCCTTTAAATGTTTAATGTCTTTATACGCCTATTTTTTATATTGATTTTACCCTGTTCTTGTCACGAAAATACAGTAGGCCCTTTTTTAATTTTTTTTAAAGATCTTTAACGTTGTTAGCCAATTATTTGTTATTATGTTTATCTTTAATCTCACTTCAAACTTGTTTGTTAAATTGTTAACACGTTATATATTACACATTATATTTTATATGTCTGTGTTTATAATTTGAATCATTTGAGTGCAGGATGTTATACAGGATTATTGAAAAATGAATAAATAAATAAATAAAATGTTTATTATCTGTCTATTTGCACCCATGAGACCTATTAAAACTAAATGTTATTATTTTGTATTCCTTCACATGCCTGAAAATGAGATTGTGACGAGTGGGGCGGGGCCGAGGGATGTGGGAACACGAGCGAGGCGGTGGAGTGATTGGGAAATCAGCGACACCTGCGAGTCCCACAGAGGAGATGGAAGGATATAAAACTGGAGCGACGACAGTGAAGGACGAGAGAGGACCAGTCACCAGGCCTGGGCTTTATTTTATTTTATTTTGGTTTTATTTTGCGCGCATCAGTCGTCCGTGAGGGGCTGATGCGCTGTTTTGTGTTTATTTTGTAATTAAAGTTTCATTTTGATTGTCCGCCGGTTCCCGCCTCCTTCTTCCTGATGTATATGAAGGTTTTATTATTACAGAGATGCAACATCCAGTATGAAAACGAAAACATCGAGCATAGAGCTTCAGAAGACACACCCAAACAATCATCATCATTCGTAATTTATCTCTTAATTATTTAATTTAATTAAAGCTGAAGGCTCGAGTGATTCAACATTTTCACAATCTAAAAAATCAAGACCTACACTGAGCGGCTGTGCCTGTCTGTCAGGCTTATTGAATTTTTTATTTTTTATTTTTTTTTTTATTTTAGGTTGTTCTTTTTTTTGTGCATACATGCCTCATTCAATTCCATTAAAAATATTCTAATAATTTTTAATGCCAAGTCTTGTGCCAGATATGTCTTTTTGATGTTTACAAGTTTTATTTTAGTAATATTTATATACTATTATAGTATTTATTATTAGTTTGAAAGAATTATATTTTTATATTTAATTTCTCATTATTTTTTATTTCAATTTTACTTACTTATTTTTTCCAGTTCAGCTTACATTGAAAATTCAGTTAAACTTACATTATTTATTTAATAGTTTTTATGATTTTTTTTTCTTTATTTGTTTTATTCTATTTGTAGTTCAGTATCAAAATAATTTTTCATCTTATCTTTAATGTTAGTTTTAGTAATCAATCACAACACTATATGCTGTATTTAATATAGATGGGTGATAGAAATAATTTAATAAATTAATAGATAGTTTATTCATTTTAATTTAATATTAAGAGTCCCAGGTGTGTGTGGTTAGAATATGAAATCTGTTTAGCATTGATGGAGTTTGTTTGCAGTGAAGTAAGTATATTTCACAATAAAGCACTGTATTGTTAGTTGGCTCATATCTCATTTGAACATTTCCATTTGTAGTAGATCATATCTTACACAGCATCCCTTGAGCACCCTTGAGGGGTTTTATCTAATGAAACTTGTAATAAAATGGGCATGATTGAATATCCATGTGTGTGTGTGTGTGTGTGTGTGTGTGTGTGTGTGTGAAGGTTCTGTGTTTATCTAAAGTATATTTATGCAATATATATTTTTTTTTGTAATATTCAATTATTTTCTTGTAATAATTGTTTTTGTATTTTGATTCATATATTGTATAAACTCATTCAAAATCACCTCTCATAAATAGTTACATTTTCAGGTTGGTAACATTTGTAGCTGTTTATGTGTTAAAGCTGATTTTGTTATTGTCTGGTAGTAGTATGAGAACTTTACTCATAGTGTTTTATGTTGGTTTCAGTTCCTGACTGCCTTTCACCTCGTCCAGGTGGGGTTTTAGGCTATAATCAGACATCTCAAGCACTGAATAAGAGCAGAACTCCAGATGCAGCGGCATATAATCACAAAGCTGCACCAGCCTCTGACACATGCAATCTGAGTCTGCTGACTTCCTCAAAGGCTTGATGGCAACACGAGTCATGCCCTCATTCTACATCTTCAACATCCTCATTAGTTACTGTATGCCCCTAAATGCTTTGGCCTTAGTGACATTCACCTGTACCAGTGTTTTCTTTTAGCTGTTGGATTCAACTTAATCTTGCATCAATTGTTAAAATGGTACTGCTTGTAGAGTTTGTCAGATCAAAAGCAGAAGGGACATGTAACAGTTGCCAAGTCATAGTCATGTCTTTTGCAATATTTAGATACAATTTTATTTCTTCACTTGTTAAGTCACGTCACATCTTTTTCACTCTCTCTTTTACTCTTTGAATAGAATTCAGAAGTTTAAGGTACTGTTTAGACTTCTATATATAAATGTCTGGAGTCTGTTAATGTAGTTCACAATATAATTCACATTCTTTAGTAATGTTGCTGAATACTGGAAAATATATGCAAAATGAGGGACAGCCAGACGATTTTCAAATAAATAAGTCTTGATTTTTTCAGATTTTTGTGTGTAATAGAGTCCATGTAAAGATTTATTGATGCACAGAATAAAATGATGCACAGAAGCTGTACTAAATTAAACATTTTGGTATACTTTGTTCATTATGGATAAATTCTGACTGTTCTATATCTTTTTAAGGAACTATTAGATAACTGTGATAAGCTGGTATCTAACACAGTAAACCTAACTAGTTAGTTCTAACTAGTTGTAACTTATGATCTATTTAAGTTTTATGTTGATTTAATGTTTATTGCTTATGTTCATCAGAATCACACAAAGTCATATTTGAAAATGCATTTAAACAGGAATGGTGAAAATTGTCTGTATCATATGGGATAACCACACAGAAGAGACTGGACACTCAGTGACTGATGCAGCACAGGTGTTTGTCTGTTCTAGAGATTCTGACATTTGACGATTTTAAAGTCTAGAGTTAGATTTGATCAGTGCTTTTGGTGGTCAAAACTCTCTAGCTTTCTATTATATTTTTGAATACATGTGGTAAGTGCTTCAGTAACTAAAACTGCTATGACTTTAATGGCTTGTTAATTTGCTTGAATTCATGTTATATGACTTTTTAATGTTTAACTCAATTCAGCAACATTAAACTTGGGGTGAAACAGATTAATTAAGTTTTTACATCTTTACATTTATGCAAGCAGATAAAAAAAGAGTTTCCTCCTCAATGCTCCACTTGGCGCCATCAACTCTGTCATTGACAGCTTTCAGGAGACCCATAAGCAAGTGGCGGCATTTCAGCTGCCCTTCCCTCATCACTCTCTAGCTCATGTAGCTGCTGGAGGGGAGCAGCCCCAACCGTGTGCCCGTTCTTCATATAGAGAGGCACAGAAGCTGAGCATTGTGACCCCTTACTCCCCACGTAGGGACCGGGGGCGTCACGGGGAGAGTAATGCACTTTGGATCCCTTTGAGTCACTTTGGGTCTTGCAGATTGTAAAAAGAGGTTACAGAATTCAGTTTGGTTCTCCACTGCCTCGTTTCAATTGGATTATTCCCAACCTGGTTTGTCCTGAACAGGCTCTGGTATTAGATCAAGAAATAAATACTCTCTTGAGAAAGGAGGCCACTCAGTAATGCAACTGAAGTTCAGGATGCTCACATTCAACCAAGTGGTGTCTCAAATCAGGTCCAAGGACTAGTTTGCCACAATCAGTCTAAAAGATGCATACTTCTTAAAGGTCCCGTTTTCTTGCTTTTTTGAAGCTTTGATTGTGTTTACAGTGTACAATATAACATGTGTTCATGTTTTGCGTGTAAAAAAAACAGTATTTTTCACACAATTCACCTATCTGTATACCGCTGTTTTCACTGTCATAAAAACGGGCTGATGACTTCCTTGTTCTATAAAGTCCCTCCTTCAGAAATACGTTACGAGTTCTGATTGTGCCAGCGGTTCCTGTGTTGAGATTGGACAGCAGCTGAGCGCGCGCTGCCCTCCTGGAAATGCGCAATTGGGCTAGTTTTGAGAAGCAAATGGGCAGGAGCATGTGCTGGAGATGTACTTCTAATCACAGGAGCGTTTTTACTGACAAGATGCGCATGAAAATCGCATTCGTTTTTTTGCACACCCTCCCTTTGTGTAATAAGTTACAGAAACAGTTAAACGCACCAACATAAATAATAAAATACACTTACCGGTTGTGGTCCATAAACAACGCCTTCTCCAGACAAAGAGGGAACTGCTCCATCTTTCAAGAATAATCTTTGTGCGAATCCAGAATTAAACTGATTGAGATTGAGGAAGCTGTCCTCAGCAAAATGTGCTTCACATAGTTTTACATGTGGATTATAATTTTCGGGAACAGAGTTAAACATAAATTGTAACCATTAATCTCCAAGTACAGCGTCCCTGGGAAGGCCAAACAAAGGTGATTGGACTCCGAGATGAAAATAACAGCGTTTCGATGACATGGCGACAAACACAAACGCAGCTCTTCCTCCTTCTCCGTCGGAGCAAGCAAGACCACGCCCCCCTTTCTGTGTATTCATGTGGGCGGAGGTTAGTCAAAAAACTGTTTTAGTGACGTCATTACTGCAGGAACTAGAGGGATGTAGTCCAAATGGGTAGTTTTTTGTAGGCGAATTCTGTTAAATAAAATATCTCGCTTGGCATTGAACTTTGAGGTTTAGAATTTTACAGATATTATTTATACTCTAACAACAACATTACACACTAACTAAAGTTTAAAACATGGGATCACGAAAAAGGGGACCTTTAACTTTTATACTTATACTTAACTTCATACTTTTAACAGTCAAGCCGGGAAACATTTAAGCCTATTGTCTGGTTTCACTGACATATGTGCACAGTTGAGGAACCCTTGGGCATACGTAGTAAAAGTATATCCTGTGGGGGAAAAGGCATTTTAAACCTTATTTCAAAGTCTTAAAAAATTTTTTGCGATTTTTATCATATTTTACTGCTGTTTCTATACATGCAGTTTTTATGTCCCAGTGACCAGTGAAAGTGCAGTTCTGACTCTATGCCCATTCATTTAGATAGGAGCCTGGTCTTGTTAGTCTGAAATGGCTGTAAGGAGGCGTTGCCAAGATAGTGGCCGAGTGGCACGACTTGCCTAAAAGGACTTTGACATCCCTCACTGGTTGGGGTGCAGTCATGAGTGGCCAACCTGCCCGTAGTCTGTGGAGCAGCACATCAACTGCCTGGAGATGTTGGCTGTGTTTCGAGTACTGAAACACTTTCTCCTAGACCTGAAAGTGCATCATGTGTTGGTGCACACCAACAATCAATTACATCAACCACCAGGCAGGTCTGCATTCATGCCCCCTGTACAGACTGGCGCACCAGATTCTTGTGTGGGCCCAAAGGGAAACTCCTCTTACTGAGACTAGTGCACATCCCTTGGGATCTCAATCAGGGAGCAGACATCCTGTTGAGGCAGGGGCCGGGGCCCGTTAATAGAGACTCCACCCAGATGTGGTGTGTCAGATTTGGAGAATGCTTGGCCAGGCTCAGGTGGATCTGTTTGCGACTCGAGAGACATTGCATGGTCCCCTCTGACTAATCCAGCTCCTCTCAGACTGGATGCCATGGTTAAGACATGGCTGAGGCTTTTTCTGTATGCTTTCCCCCCAATTTTTCTGCTCCCGGGATATTTGGAAAGAGTGTGCCGGGACTGGGTCCGTATGCTGCTAGTAGCCCCATTCTGGCCAGGTCGAGTATGGTTCTCGGATGTGATTTTCCTTCTCGACAGCTCTCCATGGGAGATTCCCATCAGGAGGGATCTCCTCTCACAGGCAGAGGGTACCCCCCCCCCCACTCAGAGCTGTGGAAGCTGTGGGTGTGGCCTCTGAGGGGGCACAACTCATAGCTTTCTGTCTCTCCCTCGATGAGGAAACTGTATGACCTGAAGTGGAGACTCTTCGCATCTTGGTGCGGAGACCACCAGCTCAACTTAGTTAACTTCCTGGCTGGTTCAGTGCTGGAGTTCCTGCAGGCTTGATTCGTGGCCATAGCTGCTTGCCGCACCCCTCTTGGTGGTCAGTTTGTGGGAAGACACCCCTGGTTACACGTTTCATCCATAGTGTACTGAGTCCCTAAGTGGGATTTCAATGTGGTGCTAGAGGCTCTCTGCAAACTTCCGTTTGAAACACTGGAGGAGATTTAAGATCGAGTTCTGACACTTAAGACTATTTTCCTATTACCCATTTTATCACTGAAGAGAAGACCTGCAGACCCTGTCAGTGGCCCCCTTCTTAGACTTTGCACCTGGTTTAGCCAAAGCTTTTCTGTACCCCAGGCCGGGTTACCCTCATTTAGTGGATCATTGATGACAGCTCTATGTCGTACGAATCCTCTGGTCTCCCCTCGCCCTTGGAGGTCAATTCTCACTTCAACCAAATTCAGGCGGCCTCCATGTCCTTCCTGTTGGGTGTGGGTTTGCAGGATATTTGTTAACGCTGCGGGTTGGTCTACGCCACTCACTTTTGTCAGGTTCTATGACCTCAACGTTTGAACTGCTCCTGGTTCCTCCATCCTCTTGCCGTATGATTGCTACACACATACACACAGTGCAGGGACTTGAAAGTCTGGTATTGTGGGCACCAAAATAATTCATCATTTGTCTGTCTTCCAATCAGAGCTGTTGATGTCTGTCAATTACAGCTCGAGTTCTCATTTGCACTGAAGCAATGAATATGAATAAATCTGGGCTCAGTGGAGGGTGGAGGATCCAGTGATGTCACCATACTATATAAATCTGAGTCTCTCCTCACAGAAAAGACAGAGAGCTCTCAGAGAGTAAAGAAGCACTGTCTGTAAAGAGATTTACCTTCAATAAGGAAGTGACCCCTGATCAACTCATGGGTGTCAAAACTATCTTGTTTTCCTTTATACTTCTGCATGCATGCACTGCCACCTTTAATGGTAAGTACATCAGTGCATGACAGATGTTTGGCTTTTAACTGTAGTCTTTTGATGGTGTTTAACTATGCAGATAAAACCTTGATTGTATCATATTATGCTGAAAGGAAAATTTACTTTTGAGTAGATTGCTGATATAAATTGTGTGATAAAGATTTTTTTTTCACTTTATGGTAAACTGGTATCATTTTCATTTGCTATGGTATTTTTTACTTTTTTTACATTTTAATATACTATGGTATACACTTTATTTAATAACTTACTCACCCTCATTTCATCCAAAACATGGATGACTTTCTTCCTTCTTTGAAACAAATATATATTTTTAGAAATATCATAATTTTTTGTCCATACAATGAAAGTAAGCTGGTAGCCATAACTGTTTAATTACCAAAATTCTTGATAATATCTTTAGATTTTTCATTTTTGGGTGAACTATCCATATGTCCCACCAATGACAAATACTGCATGCTATTTTGACTTTTTATGTACGTATGCTGAAAGTTCATATGAATTATTTACAATGCTCTGACATTCGCAAATGAATACAAAGTGTTGCTGTTATGCCCCTTTCTGACATTATATTTTACAGAAAGAACCTTCATTGCATTTAGGTCACATCACTGGACTTTTGGCAATGTCTTATATGAGCATGCTGTCACAGGTATTGTGCTCTAAGTCTCTCAACTCAAGAGAATAACCAGGAGCAGTGGTGTGGAGTGGTGTTCTGAAATGAGAAGGCAAATCCTCACATATTTAAGTTTTTTATTATTATTATTAAATGTAAACTCATGTTCCAGTCAAATTTTCTTGGTTAAATAAACACAAATTGCACTAACAGAATAAAAATCCAAGTTGCAACTTCTATCAACTGGGGTGCCTCAGGTCTCAGTTCTCAGACTACCACTGATTGATGATCATCTGAATTTCTCATACCACATTGCCAAAAAACTTCCCAGTCCTGCAGATTTGCTTTGTACAACATTATAAAGACCAGGCCCTTTCTTTCAGAACATGTTACAAAACTCCTTGTTCAAGCACTTAATTATTTTGTCCAGGCTAGACGTATGTAATGCTCTCTTAGCAGGTCTTCCAGCCAGTTTTATCAAACCTCTACAATTAATCCAGAATGTGGCTGATTAATATTTAATGAGCCGAAAATTATGAACAATATTATGATCAAGATGTTTACATGAGTTGTTTTTAGAAAACTCCTTTCATGTTCCCATTTTACATGTTGTAGTACATAAATCAATTAAAAGCACACATCCCCACGTGACACTATACAAAGTTCCCTCCAGAATTTCATGCATGAACATACAGTTCATCTTAATTATGGTGCCATATACAGTTTGGAGTATTTCATTTGTAACTTTATGAAAGATTCAAGTGCAGTTAATTATTTATCATGCTGTGCAAACCGAAAACTGTGAATACAGTGAATACTCCTCTTGCCCTTTCATTCAGTAACATTTCATTCAAGCCCCCACGACAAACTCGGAGGTAATGGACGAAGTAGACTATGGACTGGGAGGAGTTTTAATCGAATTTGATGATACTGAATGGAAAGAACATCTTTGCATGTCCCTGAGAGCAAGAGCCACGATCTTTTGTTTGCTGTCAAATGCTTTACCACTGCCGTGTTTGTATCCTGTCGCAAAATGCAGTGAAAAGTCCTACACGACGGTTAACATGTGATTGAAGTGTCTATACTGCACTTTGATAATAATAAATAGGAATACTCCACCTAATTCGATTCGTGTTTACTTCCGAGTATATGACTTTAGCCGGATTAATGTATTCAGAAATCTCTGTTTACATGGTAGATTCTTAATAAACGTAATGATTGTTGTTTAAAATATGAGCTGTAGTTTACCTGCTGGTGTCGCTGTTGGACTATTTTTTCTTTAGAAAAACAAGTGATTTATTCACTTTGTCATATTTTGTAATATTTGCGTTGTTTTATTGTTTGTATTGTGAATTTAGTTCTCATCCAATATTTTTTTTTGCCTCTAACTATATGCCTCCTCAGAGAAACGGCCATGGCTAAGAGATGAGCTGATAACGGTGCTCACAAAAAAAAATATTTAGCTTGTCATTGTAATCACGGCCTCTTTGCAAATGGAACCCAATTCCCTTTAGTAGTTTGTGTGTTTTCACTGACGGTGTTTTGGTCTGTTTTGTTGCAGCGAGCCTGTAAGCAGCTTTGAACAGACTCATGAACCAATTGATGACAACGAGTTTTCAACAATGTCTGATGAACAGCTCAATTCATGTGGATTAGTCTTACGATGCCTTTTTGGATCCTCCAAGTTTTGGTTGCATGGACTTTCAACGGAGGGACAGAAAACTCTCAGGATCCATTGAAAGATGAAGATGAATTAAAAAGGGGGGAGTAAATGCAGACAGAATTTCAATTTCATTTTTTCACAGAAACTGTGATACATAAATCCTCTACGTGGCAGTGTTTATTAATATGTCTATTCATGTACATGTGTGAATTGTTTACTTCTTTATTCCCAATAAAGCCATTTTATTTTTGATTCAGACTGGTTCGCAAACAGCACATGCACAAATACAAGAGACTGGATGTTCTGCATTAAACAATCACAGCCAACTACAACCAGTCCTTTCCAATCATATCGCAATGGAAGCATGCCTCCTCTCGCGTGACTTTCCCTCATTCATTCTCTTTTAGGAAGACTGTTAAGACAGGCTTCACACTGCGAGCCTTAGTGCTCAATTCTGATTTTTGCAGTATATAACACAGATGGGTGATAGAAATCTGATAATTAATTTATTTTATTTTATTACATATATATACAATATAACACATTATATTGTGAGATTAATAGCTTTTTATGGGTTGTTAGTGTATTACATCTGTCTTTCATTGATGGATTTTGTTTGCAGTGAAATGTTTCACAATAAAGCACTGTAGCTATAGTTGGTTTCTATTAGTGGTGTCGGTTTCATATAACGTTGTCAATTACTGTGTCATATTTCATCTGTCATCCCTCACAAGCACTATAAAGTGTATTTATGCATTATAAATATCCCAATGCTTGAATCTGAATTCCTTTAATATTACATAATAATAACCTTTTTGCAAATGTGTCCTCCTCTTATTTTTTTCTAATTGTATCATGACAGCTTTCACTAATGGTCTTTTGAGTTAATTACAGATTTTGCCTGTGTTCCCCCTCTTCCATCTTTCTACAGGAACACAACAAATAGTCTGTTCATCAACATAAACACCAATAAACTCTTCTTCAACAGATAACAGTAATATGCAACACAATCTCATGGGAATTCATAACTATAACCCCTGACAGTTAGGCTTTATGTTTAGGGGACCACTATTACTTTTTTTGTAATAATGGTATGTTTTCGTATGATTTATATTGTACAGATGCACACAAAACAACCCATCATCATAGAATACTTAGATATTCAGTTTGGAAATAATTAGGGTACAGTGACTTAATCTACAAGTTATACAAAAAAAAAAAGTCCTGGCTCTTTCAAAAGTTCAAAGAAGTGTAATAAAGCACATCCATCCATAATAAACAGTGCCACATGGCTCCGGGGAGTGAATAAAAAGCTTTAAAAAGTCAACCATAAAAAGTATTATGTATATATAAAACATACAAGGATATACATGAAATGGTTCTTTTAATTCTTTCAAATAAATAATAGATAACTACATAAATTATTTTGGTCACACTTTATTGTCCAATTCTTAATATTAACTAACTATTAACTATGAACTAGTCTCAAAAATATACTCCTAATTACTGCTCATTAATACTTAATAAAGTAGTTGCTAAGTTTAAATATTGGGTTAAGGATTTAGAATAAGGTCTTGCAGAAAAAGACATTAATATGTGCTTTTTAAGTAATAATAAACAGCCAATATCCCAGTAATATTCATGTTGATAACCAACTAGTTAATAGGAAGAATTGGACACTAAAGTGTTACTAATATACTTATTAACTAACTAAACTATTTAAAGTGAGAAGTGTACATAAAAAGCATGCATTTTAAGGTTAGACTTTACATTTTTATGTTAAATACTCTATTGTATTGTATGGTATATAAGAAGTAACTGTAAATTAATTACAGAAAAAAAGAAGAGTAATCCTTTACTTTTTCAAGGGAAAAGTAATTAAATTACAGTGACTACTTTTTACTTTTTACTTATTATTAAGTTATGCTTACACCCAACCCTAATTGTTGTGTAGCCTACTTTTGTGATTTTCATTGGTTTTCGTTTTTATTATTGCTATAATTCATTTCATTTTTCATTGTACTTTTTCAAATAAAATTTCAGTTAGTTGTTAGTTTTTTATTTTAATCTAGTATTCATATATTATTTTAGCTTTATTCAATATTGAAATGATTTTAATAGTTTTAATTTTCTTGTTCCTTACCAATAACAGCACTGTGATAATACAGATGGGTCATACAAATCTTTTTGTATATTTAAATTTATTCATATTAAAACAGTGACAGCTATTTGCATGTTGATTTTTGAGGTGAGCGGTTGTTTTGCAAGTTTCCAGATCTGCTCATTACAGGCAAAATCACTTGGACTCTTACACATCCTGTGGAGATTTGTGTCCTAACCACATGCATCAGTGTGTGGTCAGGAGAGTGCAATGCTTCAGACCACAAGACCATGAAATGCACTGTCTAATTTTCCATTCATTGCCTTTTGATTCATTCATTGTTTTCAGAGTTATTGTTTAATATAAATGATATTGTTTACAGTATGTCAATAAATTATTACTTATGCTGTTTGTTGTGCTGTGCATTGCACCTACCAATGGCATCTTGTTGTACCACTGTGTTCGTTTAGCCACTGGAGGCAACGATGAGGAGGGGAAATTCTACCTGATGGATGTGTGTTTGGAGAGCGTGTACTATGCGTGTGTACTATGGTTCGTCTCAGTACAGCAGGTCAGCTCTCTGATCTGGTGGAGAAAGATAAAAAGCACAACCACACCATCAAACACAAACAGTCAAACAAAATCCTCTAATCTGAGCTGCGAGTACAGTCAGGCTCTCTTAAGAAGGTTTATGAAGATGCATATATGCGGCCTGTGAACGACATGCCACTTGAACTGAAGTGAATACAGTGATCTCACACTACATTAATAATGGACTAATGAAGAACAAAACTAAATTAAAAATTAATTTCAAAATACTGATCATCATATAAATTACAAAAATGACAAAGTTGTCTTGGCAGCCAAATAAAGCACAAACATGGAATACTGATGGCAGGTCGTTGGGCATTATATAATGAAATCATGTTGGAGCTTTAGGGAAAATGCCCAAATAAACCATCATTCATCTAACACTCATTCGAAGTTGTGATGTCTGTTAATTACGAATTGATTTCTCATTCACTCTGCAGGTTGTAGCAATGAATAGGAGTGGGGGGGGGGACCCAGTGATGTCACAATATATAAATCCAAGCCTCTCCTCACTGAAGACTGAACATTCAGAGAGTGAAGAAGAACAGTCTGTTGAGATTTGATCTTTGATCGGTACTCATGGGGGTCAAAACTATCTTGTTTTCCATTATACTTCTGCATGCATGCACTGCCACCTTTAACGGTAAGTACATCAGTGCATGACAGAAGTTTGATTTTAACCACAGTCTTTTGACAGTGTTTTGATGAAACCTTGACTTTATGGAAGGAAGCTTGTTTTGTGTATTGCTGGTATAAATTGTGTGATAGCTTAAAGAAAGATTATTTTTTTTACTTTAAATTGGCTTCTTTTCCATATACTATGGTGTCATTTTTATTTTCTACAGTATATTTATTTTTTCACTTTAAACTGACTTAATTTGCATAGAGTATACTATTTTTGTTGTACTTAAATTACCATATTAACTTCACATACCATATTATGGTACAAACAACAATTTAAACAGAAATGTAAATTCATTAAGATGATGTATGCCTAGGAACAACATCTGCACTTAAAAGATAGTTTACCAAAATATAAAATTTAATTCATAACTTACTCACCCTTATTGTCCTTCCAAACATGTTTGACTTTCTTTATTCTCTGAAAAATAAAAGAAGATATTTGGTGGGGATATTCCGTGCTGTAGAAAAGAGAAAAAAGATGACTGATTCACATGCCACTTGAACTGAAGTGAATACAGTGATCTCACACTGCATTAAAGAGTGGAAAAACACTTTTATTGTTTATGTTTCATGACAAAATGTACAGAATTTAATTGATTTGTGTTATATTAAAAATGGCATGCCCTATAATGCATCATGCCCTATATTAAAGTAAAAACATAAAAAATAAAATAAAAACATGCTTGTAATTAATGGGTGGCTGGTGCGCTACAAATAAAAAAACGTCAAATATTATTTACAAGCATTTATTCCATCAATAAAACAGCTTGTGAATAGTCATGTAATATTATTTGCCTCAGAAAAGTCATAAATAAGGAGCATTGGAGCCCACATTAACCTATAACGTTTGGAGTGGTCCATACACATAGTTTTTACATATGGGCTCAGAGCCAAGAGCCACTGAACCAACTGCTAAGAGGTGGGCTGATAATAGTGCTCACAGGAAGTGATTTAGCTTAACATTGTAAATGCGGTCTAATTCCCTTAAGTAGCTTTTGTGTTTTGACTGATGTTTTTTTGGCCTGTTTGGTTGCAGAGAGCTCTGTTAGCAGCTTTGAACAAACTAATGAGCCAGTTGATGACAAGTCTTCAACCGAGATGTCTGATGAACTCAGTTCAGGCTTACCAGGTAGAGGTTGGATTTACCACAGCTTTGCTGTCAAGTTGTTCCAAACCCAAAAGACTTTGAAAACACAAAGTTAAAAAATTATATCGTAACCTGAGAAGTTTCGCTCTCTTCAGTGAATGTCCACACCTAAATTACGAACATTATAATGGAACGTGTTCATCATACAAAGCCAGGAAACGTATCTCTTCACAAGACTTAATTTAACCAGATTAAATGGTTCAAATCATATGGATTCATTTTACGAAGCATTTATGAATCTCCTAAGTGCTGGTTATGTAGACTTTCAATAGATGGACAGAAACCTCTCAGGTTTCATTAAAAGATGAAGTTTAATAAAAAGCTACAACAGAAAAGTTTAGGCGAGTAAGTAATAAGTTTACATGCATCACTTGCATCAATAAAATGCCACTGTTTGTTGAGTTTGTCTGATTCAAATCAGAAGGGACATGTATCAGTTGTCTAGTTGTGTCATACATGTCTTTTGCAATAATTTAGTTCATTTTTCACTTCCACATTTGTTAATGTAACAGTGGGAGGCATGACAACAGTTGGAGGATCCAAATGCAAGGCTTTATTAAGAGTGTAGTAACAAAATTCAGGGTCAAAACACCAGCAAACATCAATGGCAGAGGCAAGGCAAAAGAGTACAGTAATCCAAACAACAGTCAATGGTCAGGGCAGGCAGCAAACAATGAAAAAACATATAGACAGTCCAAGGAAAAACAAGGAACCAGGGAAACATGTGAAAACAGGGAAATTAGAAATAGGCTACAGGCTATTTATAATAATAACAGGTTTTTGTTGTTGTTATTACTATTATAATTAGGTCTATTTTTAATAAATGTGTCACAGTCGAGTTTATTTGTCTGGTAATGCAATAAAAACTTATAGCTAGGTAGGGGATTTCAGAAAGGCTAGCAATAACAAGTTAGCTTTTAAAGCGAGATCCCCACCATCCCTGCATAATCGCTCTGCAAAGCCATGCCTCCCCCAAAACAAACAAACACGTTCAGGTAGACCAGAAACTGGCATTGGTGGAGGACTGAATGCAAGACAGATTACCTCACGTCTCATTGACCAGTGAGAAAACATCACAGTATAAAGAGCATAATACTACAATAATAGCACCTCACATTCTCATTGGAATGCACTGATGGCTTATCATTTCTAAAGGATCAGGCTGCGCAGAGGTATGCCAATCCATATCGGACAGGCAGACAGGATGGCCTATCATAATGTTCAGACCGATTTGATTGGACAAACATTTTATGATCCTACTCCTTCCACAGATGATATAAATACATAAATACATTTATAGAACTTAACTTAATGATTGCTATTGGGATGTGAATTTTTTTTAACTAGCATAACCAAAATGTTTTTGAACCAAATCTCCTTACACTGCCTTTAACGTTTTGTTTGTTTTCTTACAGCTGAATCTCGACGCAACTTCTCTGTTATGACAGAGACCTATGAGACAAGAGAAAATTATTCCTTTTCGGATGGGATGCTGTATGGAAATTATTCCAGAGACTTTTCTGGAGGCTATACTCTAAATAATTCCAAAAACTTTTCCACAATCCCATTCATTATCGATTCCATACCAGTGTTTTTAGGTAAAGTTTTCTAGACCTCCAGAAGCAATTTGTAACATTTGAGCTCTTCATGTGATGTGTGATGTGAAATCATCACTACAGTTTATTATCAAATTTTCACTCTAAAAGGAAATGCTGTGCATGTTGTACAGTAAATGATTGGCCAGTTTTTGAGTATTTAGAAGATTATAGGATATTTTAAATATTCTGAAATCACAGGTTAAGCAAACAACCCTAGAAGTCACAAAGGAAAAATAAGTTCTGATTCAGTTTTTTACTGTAAATTAAATGTTTGTTCTAGAATGAATTGTTTAGATCAACACCATCATCCTAAAAGCTTTTCACACTGATTTCTTAACCCCGGGTTATCGTCCTAAACCAAATCCTTTTATGACAAGTCATGTCATTCAGCCGCCATTTTTAAAAACGCCTCTCGGGCATGCAAGTGCAACTCCTATCTCTTTGAATGGGAAAACATCAAATTTCTCTAAAATGTTCACTAAGTTTACTATTAAATTTCATATTTGAAATCACCACAGAAATCTGACAACAAATGTGTCATAAATGTTGTTACTTTTGCTCAAATAGCGTTATAAAAATCTTACTATTCAGACAGGATCAGCCAGTGTGCACGTCTCAGCGCTGACTGTTTCTATAGCAACTGGGATTTCTAACGGCAGCTGCAATGATGCGCTAACTTTACCGATTAGCAATTGGCTCCTTCATTCAGAAGGCGGGGCTTCCTGCGTTTAAGCTGCCATTTTCAGCGTTGCATTTTCCCCATTCAAAACTATACTTGTGACATGTCTTGGGTATTCTATAGTCTTTGCCTAAACCCAGCTGCTTTTAACTCTAGGTAAAGGAACATTTCACAATTATAACATAAAAGTTAGGTGGGCTGCACTTTTTACCCGGGGTTATAAAACTTTGCCCAGAGTGGTGTTAGCATTGATTTTGTGGGTGTAAAACTTTGACAGTGTGAAACAATACAATGTCATAGGCTATGTTCACACTGCAAGGCTTAATGCTCAATTCCGATTTTTTGAAAAAATTAGATTTTTTTGCAAGGCCGTTCACATTTCCAATTAAATGCGACCTTTTTTGATCTCCTGTGTGAACGTGAAATGACCCAGAAGTGACCCGCATGCGCAGAAGAGTACTCAACGCTCAACAACGTCACTCGTTGTTTGCGGAAGTAGTTAACATTAAACATGGATGTCAACAACAGTGTAGTCAACAACGGAGCTCTTTTTGCAATATTAAAGTTATTTTCCCGACGGAGCCAGCACAATTACAATCTTCTCGTTTTAAGAAGAAAATTAAAAAGAAGGAGGAGAGCAAGGTTTTTGGCCATGGCGATTTGTGGAGCAGTGTTAGCAACGTCGGTACAGAGAAACGTGTGGGTGCGGAGTCGCAGCCAGGAGTGGTGGGATACTGATGTGAGTGGCTTCACTAATACAGAATTCATCAGTTTATCTTCTCGTTCCCGCCTACTTCAACGCAGACGTATGACATTTGTAGCGTATCAATGACGTACGGGTCGGATACATGTGACCTGGCCGTTCAGACGGAGGTCGCATTTCAAAAGATCGGATACGTATTGGATTCAGGACCACATACCCAAGGCTACGTTCACACTGCAGGCTGAAACGACCCAATTCCGATTTTTTTGCCCCTATGCGACCTGTATCTGATCTTTTCATGACAGTCTGAACGACACAGATCCGATCTTTTCAAATGCGACCCAGGCCACTTGGGTATGTGGTCCTAAATCCGATACGTATCCGATCTTTTGAAATGCGACCTCCGTCTGAACGGCCAGGTCACATGTATCCGACCCGTACGTCATTGATACGCTACAAACGTCATAATTCTGCGTTGAAGTAGGCGGGAATGAGAAGATAAACAACAACCATGGCGGACGATGCTGCTTAAATAACTTTAATATTGCTAAACGAGCTCCGCTGTTGACTACACTGTTGTTATGACATCCATGTTTAGCTACTTCCGCAAACAACGAGTGACGTCGTTGGCCGTTGAGTACTCTTCTGCGCATGCGGATCACTTCTGGGTCATTTCACGTTCACACAGGAGATCACAAAAGGTCGCATTTAATTGGAAATGTGAACGGCCTTGCAAAAAAATCGAAATTGAACATTAAGCCCTGCAGTGTGAACGTAGCCCAAGTGGCCTGGGTCACATTTGAAAAGATCGGATCTGTGTCGTTCAGACTGTCATGAAAAGATCAGATACAGGTCGCATAGGGGCAAAAAAATCAGAATTGGGTTGTTCCAGCCTGCAGTGTGAACGTAGCCTTTATCTTATGGGTAGATCCTTAAAAACATATATAATTTATAATCTACAATATCTATAATATAACACCTCATAATCGCATGCATGCTTTGGACAGAATCTGTTTCAAATGTTTTCAAAATGTTTCAGAATCTGAGGTGTAAATGTTAAATGATGATTGAACATGAGTGAATAAGAGAGCATTTCATTTTTACCTTTAAAGTGTGAAATATCTATTTAGGAAAACTTGGTAGTACAATCGATATTATATAATATGAGGATGAATAATGTCATTGACCATCCATTCAATGACACTAACACCACAAAAATGAACATTAAAACGTTAACCCAGAGTTTAGGAATGTACAGTGTGAAACATCCACATATGTACAGTATAGGCTGCATTAATTGTTAACACTGGGTAAAATATGAGCATTGTGAAACTAGAAGCAAGGTGTCACAATGTCTGGGTTGTGTTCCCTGGGTTTCCACTAGGTGTCCTCCTTTCTCATGGTGTCTATCTCCTTATCACTTCCTGTTCCCTTATTTGGTCACCTTCCTCCTGTTGAGTAATTGATTGTTCCCCACCTGTCTCCTGTTCCCTCATTATCCTTCTGTGTATTTATACCCGGTCTGTCTGAGTCTGTGTTACGGAGTCCTTGTTTAATGTTGATCGTTATTCATGTCTGTCGTGCCTTGCCTTAGTGATGGCAAAATCGAGGCCTCGTGAACCAATGAAACAGTTGAACCAAATGTGCCATATTGTTTCGAGGCTTCGAATCAATCCGACACCCGTCTCAACGGTGACACCTAGTGGTCACTTGCAGGTGTTGATCTGAAACAACCTTGACGAGCCATTAAAAAAATGTGTTGTTTTTTTATTATTATAATGTTCTAATATGTGAAGCTTGTAACCTATAGGCTCCTCACTGTGCATAATGTTATTTTGGTCATGAAAAATGAATATTAATAAAAGAAATTAAGCCACAATGTCTCACTTTTTTAGAGATTTTTATTCAAAAATATTAATTTATCTGCTGTGGAAGGACTTAGCCTACTTCTTTTTTTACAGATAATTTCTCCAGCCTTTGAAAAAATCCTCTCACAAGGGACACTTGTTGTATTTTTTTGCAAGGACATACAAATGAGGAAAGATTACTGCTCTCTCTTTCCAGTAAGTTAGTGGATCATGAGTTCTGGGCAAATACGCATCGTTGATGTATTTTTTCACTTCCACTGTGGCATCAGCTGTAGCATTGTGTATCATCTTGGTTTGATGGATGCGAGTATCAAAAAGTTCCCATAAACTGTCCTGTGTTTCTACTGGTGTTGATGTTGATGGTGATGATGATGATGGGTGTGATGTTGACATTTCTGGGTCTGAATAAAAATGAAAACAGCAATTAGTAACAAATCCTAAACTGACGGCATATATGAAGGATATATTATATTACATGATTCAGATTACATAACATAACACAGACTGAAACTGCTCACCAGGATTTGTGTTTGAACGCATCAGTGAAGCACACTCCAGTGTGATATGCTTTTCAGCTTCCTGGGCTTTAGCAGCATTTCCAAATGCCACATTTTTGAACCTTGGGTCCAGCAGTGTAGCCAGTGCCAAGGCTCTAAAACTCTCATAACCTCCACATCTGGAGTGCAGACCTTCTTGCAGATGTGAGCCTATGAGCCAAAACAGGAGAAACACATATTTATAATAATGACAATAATATGACAGTTATGGCCAATCACATGGGTAGTATGGTCATTGTGGCCTACCTAATTGAACAGTTGATTCCTGCGTTGCATTTCCTTTTTTCTGTGCAAGCTTGTGCTGCAACATCCTGTACAGTGGTATAAGCTTTGAAGCAGACACTCTCTTTTCCTCTGACATCTCTGTTGTTGCGAGTTTGAATGGTTGCAGTATTGACAATGATTGTTCAATAATGTCATAATCAATACTTGTCAGGGGAGCAGTATCATTGTTTAAGTTGGAAAGTGCAGCAGCCACTGGTTCACGTTGGTCATACAAGCGCTGTAGCATGTCAAATGTGCTGTTCCATCTCGTGTCAACCTCCTGTATCAGTTTCAGAGTTGGTCTTCCCATCAAGCTCTGCATCTCCACAAGCTTGTCCTTTGCTTTGCAGCTGGATCTGAACAACCCCACTATCTTTCTGGCCTTCTGGCGTATTTCATTGATGACTGGGGTTTGATCTAGTGCCTTTTTCACAATCAAATTTAAAGTATGAGCAAAACATGGGACATGGCGAAGGTGGAGTAGCTGGGCACTTAGGATCATGTTAGATGCATTGTCAGTCACCATGCACTGAACTTTGGAGGTTATTCCCCACTTAGCCATTAGCAAGGCTTTAGCCTCCATGAGATGCTGGGCTGTGTGGGTTTGGTAAAACCTCCTTACACCCAGTACAACAGTTGCCATTTTTGCCTCTGGTGTTATGTAATGGCAAGTCACACAAAGATATCCATCCATATTAATGGAGGACCACATGTCAGCTGTAAGGCTAACAAATTCGGCCTTTTGTAGGTCCTCCATTGTCTTCTCCTTGGCTTTGTTGTACTTTTCGCTGACCATTATTTTAAGCACCTTCCGGGATGGGAGGACATAGCTTGGATCAAGCTTGTTCACAAATGCCCTGAATCCCTCATCGTCCACGATGGTGAAGGGCTGCAGATCCTTCACCACCATGTTTATAAGAGCCTCATCCAATTCCCTCTGTCTGACTTTTAAAAGAGAAGACAAAACATACTTTCAGACAAATACATTGGAAAAATACAGCTTCAATTAGTGCACATCTATTAAAAGTATAGCCTACTGGTTCATTATTTGGAAACCTTCCAGTGTTTATAATCAGTGCTTTATATAACTTATAAACTTTATAAACAGTGTCCCAAAAGGTTGTAATTATATTTCAATTATAATTATATCCCAAACAATGCATACCTTGCTTAGATGGCCCAGCAGTGTCAGTAGCAGGCCTAGGTACAGGGGGAATGCCATCCTCTGCACACTGCAAAATGGCAGGATGAGTGCTCCTCAAATGGCGCATCATGGATGATGTATTGTTGCAGTAGGCTAGCTGCCGATCACAATACACACATCTCACTTTATTTGGGGTTTCTAAATGGAAATGCTCCCACACCACAGATGTACGGCATCTCTTCTGGGGAGCTTCCATTTTATCTATCTATCCAAATCTATCTATCTATATATGAATCGATCTATGTATCTAGATATGTATCTATAATCTATGTATCTATATATGTATCTATCTATAATATATGTATTTATATATGTATCTATAATCTATCTATATATGTATCATAATATATGTATTTATATATGTATCTGTAATCTATCTATATATGTATCTATCTATTAATCTAGCTGTCTATATATATTTATATCTATGTATCTATTAATGTGTCACTATATGTATACTCTGTCTGTCTCTAGCCTCTCAGTCAATGTGTTGTGTAAATTTAAATGTAAGTCTAAATTGCCTATAACTAATCAAATCGCACTATGTCACTATATCACCAAAAATCCGCTATCTCAAAGTCAAACTCCTCTCACAAAAACCCACGAGGTCAAAATGCGTTTATTTCACTTTTATACAGATGTGCGATTGTGTGGTCTGTTCCCGACCGTTCCAATCAAACGCTGATTCGGCGGACCACACCTGATGAAACAATTAGTGAAACACTTCGAGGCTTCGTTTGGTCATAGTCACGTGACATGGGTGTTTCGAATCACGCTTCGGATCAGTGTTTCGACACATCTGCGCTTAGGGATCTCGCAAAGCTTCGGAACGACTGTTTCGCTTCAGCCATCCTTACCTTGCCTTGCCTTGCCTTGCCTTGCCTTGCCTTGCCTTGCCTTGCCTTGCCTTGCCTTGCCTTGCCTTGCCTTGCCTTGCCTTGCCTTGCCTGTGTCTTGTGTCTTGTGTCTTGTTTATGTTATGTTTGGATATTCTGGTTTTGACCCTGCCTGGACTGTTTACCCCTTTGGATTACCCTTTAAATAAATGACTTACCTGCAATTGGTTCCCTCTCCTGTGTTTCCTGTATCACCGAACGTGACACAAGGTAACCCATGAATCCATTTACCTGGGGTTAACTTTATAAGTGTTAACTATTTCAAGTGTGAAAAGCCTTCTGTCTATATTTATCTGGTGGTGCTGAGAAGTTTCAATGTTGTTGTTTTATTTATGTATTTATTTATTTATACATATTTGTTTACAGATCCAATCATTATCCATATTCTTGAAGACCAGCCATGTAACAGCACTGATCTGAATGAAGTGGATTGCAACAAGGCTACACAGCACACATACAACATCTCAGACAAGTCTGTTGACTTCCTCAAAGGCCTGCTGGTCACACGCATCATGCCCTCATTCTACATCATCATCATCCTCATTAGTTTGCCCCTGAACACTTTGGCCTTCGTAGCGTTCACATGTAGGATTCGAGAGAAGAAACCAGCTGTGATCTACATGTCTCATCTGGCGTGTGTGGATCTGCTCTTCACCCTGCTGCTGCCTCTGAAGATCCACTACCAGCTGAACGCTTCAGATTGGGTGTTCGGTGAGGCGGTGTGTCGTGTGCTCAGTGCAGCTTACTACTGCTACATGTACTGCTCCATACTGCTGATGATGTGCATGAGTGTGGACAGGCTGCTGGCCGTGGTGTATCCCATCGCCTCTCTAACCTGGAGGAGCACAAGAAAAGCCACATGTGTGTGTGTGCTGGTCTGGCTGCTGGCACTCGCTGGTACGGTGCCGCTTCTCTCCATAACGCAAACATTCAAGATAAAGGATGTTGGCATCACCTGCCATGACGTGCTGTATCACACACAGGTGTATGCATACCTGTTCTCCATCCTCTCCTGCCTCTACTTTCTCTTGCCTCTGATCATCACCATGGTGAGTTACTCTACCATCATATATGTGCTCACTACAAAGAATGATCACTTGACAACATCATACTCAGACAAACGAAGGAGAGCTGTGATTATGGCTATAGCTGTGCTGATGGAGTTTGCATTGTGCTTTGCACCAACAAATGGCATCTTGTTGTACCACTGTGTTCGTTTAGCCACCGGAGGCAGCAGTGAGGAGGGGAAATACTACCTGATTGCTGTGTGTTTGGGGAGCGCAAGTGTTTTTCTGGACCCTCTGTTATATTACTATGGCTCGTCTCAATGCAGAAAGCAGATCAGCTCTCTGATCTGCTGGAGGAAGACAAAAAGCTCAACCACAACATCAAACGCAAACAGTCAAACTAAATCCTCTAACCTGAGCTGTGAGTACACCCAGGCTCACATTCAGGTGTGAATTAATGGTAATTTTTTTTGTACTAAAGATTAATTTATAAATTCATAATCTCTGCTAGTTTTAAATAACTGGAATGATGTTTGTTTTCAATGATGGTCTTTGCATGTACATAGATATAAATAGAATATAGCATGTATACAATCATATTGTGCACCTAAAACTTGAAAACATTGTATTTTTAACACAACAATTGAAATGCATTTAGTTTGTATCTAAAAAATGAAGGTGTCTGTAAAATTAGCATAGCAATCAGTCATGATTTTTGTTGCAATAAGCGTTCTGTAGCAATGCTGGTAAATGAAATGTCCCCATTTATAATCTGCTGTACTTAAAATATGTATAAATGTGAGGACAAAAGAGATAAAAATGTAAAACAAAACGTAAATTCTCCTTTCATAAACATCATATATTAGAACACAGTCAACAAAAATGCACTGAATCCAGTGTAATATTTACTTACCGAGGGATATGATTGGATGAACATTTTATAATCCTATGCTTTTTTTAAAGATGCTTTTTTTGTTTTCTTGTTCATAAAACTACATTTGAACCGCTGATGTCACATGGACCATTTTATCAGCATCTTTAATATGTTTCTGTGCCTTGATAGTGGAAAACTGTGGCTTAACGGTTAGAGAGTCGGACTCATAACCCTAAGGTTGTGGGTTCAAGTCTCGTACCTGCAGGGATTGTAGGTACAGTGCTCTCTCCCATCTTCAAGTAGATAGCATCTTCAATACGACTGAGGTGCCCTTGATCAAGGCACTGAACCCCCAACTGCTTCCCAGGTCTTGCAACAAAAAATGTCTGCCCACTGCTCCGTGTGTGTGCACTTTGGATATGATAAATGCAGAGTAATTCCCAGTATGGGACACTTGGCCACATGCCATGTCACTGGTAGGACCCTTGCTGTCTATGCAGGGTCAGAAAGCTCTTGGGCTTTATCAGAAAAGTTGATCTTAGTTGGTGTTCAGAAGATGAACAAATGGGTTTGGATCAACATGAGGGTATGTAGAGTAATTACTTTTAGAGTAATTAATTTTTCAGTAAACTAACGCTTGAAACATGATCAAGAGTAATATCTATAACAATGCAAACTACTCAACTTTTTAACTGAAATTGACAGTCTCTCTACATGATTCATGTAGGCTAATTTATAACTGAATGTTACAAGTAAATTTTTGCGTCTTCTACATATTACGCATACAAACAACAGTGCATGTGTGCATATTTTAAAATAAAAATAGCAGTCCGGTGTGACGATGTAGGAGAACGCAGCAAAACGGACGGTCTCCCGATTTTTTTCCTTTTCATACACATCTTTTGCAGAGAATTTCACTTTAAAGGCCGTTTAAAGCCGATTAAACAACTAAGGAAGAGTTTACAAGCTAACCGTTGCACAATGAGTAATAATCCTAAACAGAGAAGTGCAGCGTCGCAGTCGAAAAAGGCTAGCGTAGCTAGCAAACTAGCGAGCATGGTAACTGCGTCATCTCAAGATGAAAACCAAGATTCGGAGGGAAACATGGACGACTCTCTGTCCATGACACAACTTATTGCTGAACTAGCTAAACAACGGGAAGTTCTCAAAGAAGACATGGCTGCCCTGATACTAAACTCTGTAAAACCACTCCAATCCTCGGTGGATGCGTTACGCGAGACCGTAAACTCCTTTCAAAGTCGACTGACATCAACCGAAACCATCGCAGGAGAAAACTTTGAGCGTCTCGTGGCAGCGGAATCTACCATCAGCTCCCTTAAGGCTCAAAACACTCTGCTACTAGATCGTCTGGACGACCTGGAGAATAGATCGCGCCGATCTAACCTGCGCATCCTTAATGTACCTGAGGGGAGCGAGGATGGCAAAGATCCTACCGTATTCGTTTCAGAACTGCTGGCGGAAGCCATGGCTGAGGTATTCACGAGCCCACCACCGCTGGACAGAGCGCACCGTTCGCTCGGACTCAAGCCTATAGCGGGTAAACCCGCGCGTGCCTTTGTGCTGTGTTTTCACCACTATAGTGACCGGGAGCTTGCCTTCAGATGGGCCAGACAACACGAGGTGAAGTTCAGAGGGAATACGCTGAGGGTCTATCCTGATTTGAGCTTGGCCCTCGCTAAAAAGCGCGCCACGTTTAACCCGGTGAAACGAGATCTGTATCAGCAGGGCATCCGATTTCGGCTGCTATACCCCGCACGCCTCAAAGTCATGTTCAAGGGAGATAACCTCATTTTCGAGACTCCGGACGAAGCAAATGACTTTTATGAGAAACAGGTGCTTGCTCAGAAAGGAAAGTGAGATTCGTTTATTCGTTTCGTTTAAAATGAGACTTCTTCATAAAGTAACGTTGGGCACGTAACATTTACCATCACCAGGGGAGTGTTCATGACAAAAACTATTCAGGAGTTTTTGGAGTTTGTTGTTTTCCCCCCCTATTTGCATGGCTTGTTTGCGATGTGCAGGTACTTTGGACAGAACTTATCCCAGAGGTACTACTCTATTTATTTTATTTTCATCTCGTATACATTTATCACCAGATGGTTAATGGGTTCTTGTAGTACCAATAGTTCAAATGCTCTGAGATATACCTTTGGAGCTTTTGTTACTTATTTTATATTAGCCTTCTAAGTTCACTGTTATGTTTGATAATCGGGAGACTTCCACAGGAAAATAGTCTATCCTGAGACCAACGTAATGAGGGAGTCAACATATCGGAAGCATAATGGTACAGGGATACAACCTTCTTGTATAGGGAAGGGTTTGGTTGGGGAAGGGTGGTTTTTTATTTTTTGTTTCTTTTTTTTACTTTTTTGGCTTGATACTTTGTTTGTCCTATCTTGCCTTACTTACTGGGTGCTTATTGCACCCTTTAATGGTTTAGACTTTACAACTGTATACAATATACATAACTATGTTGATGGAGACAACACACTGTTTAAGATTTATATATACTCTTATGTGATTAATAATCTATAAACAAGAGACATATTATGGGATTCACAAAAATTATTTCATGGAACATATCGGGATGTAACCATGTAATAAAGCGTAAGAAAATCCTCACCTATCTCAAGCAAAACAAATCAGACATAGCTATGCTGCAAGAAACTCATCTAAGTGCTGAGGAATCTGAGAAATTTAAAAGGGGGTGGATTGATCAGGTATACTCAAGTACATTCAACACTAGGAGTAGGGGTGTTGCTATTTTGATTAGAAAAGGCTTAGACTTTAAAGTCCATAAAGCATATAATGACCAGGGAGGCAGGTGGATAGCCTTGGATTCTAGCTTAGAAGGACAGAAAGTTACAGTTATGAATATTTATGCCCCCAATGTGTTATCTCCTGATTTCTTTAGCGAAATTTGCAATATTATTAGAAATATTGGTAATCATAATATAATACTTGGTGGTGATTTCAACCAAGTTAGGAATGCGCAGCTAGATAAGTCAAGCTACAAACAGGCCATACCTTTAATGTACACAGCCATTGATACTATGATAGATGAATGTGGCCTAATAGATATATGGCGTACACTTCATCCTCTAAAGAAAGACTTTACATTCTTCTCCCATCCTCATGGGTCATACTCAAGGATTGACTATATTCTAATCTCAAAACAGTTGGTGAGTCAGGTTCAATCTGCTTCAATAGGGAATATTGTTCTCTCTGATCATGCCCCAGTAGATGTGGTCTTTACCACATCGAACTATTAAAAAAAACACAAGATGGCACTTTAACAATTCACTATTGCAAAATGAGACCTCATGTTCCTTTATACAAGCGGCAATAGACGAATACTGGCTTTTCAATTACGGCTCGGTCCCTGATCCTGGTATAACATGGGATGCTTTTAAGGCTTTCCTGAGGGGACAACTTATTCAACACTGCTCGCTACGTAAACGCCTGGAACGTGAAAAATTAGTTAAATTAGAAGAAAAGATCAGTACCCTGAAAAAACAACATATTAATCATCCAGACCCAGTAACCCTTAATAATTTAAACAGTTTGAAATTGGAACTAAATGACATAATACAGAAAAAAGCGGAATTTGCTCTATTTTGCACAAAACTAAATTATTATGAAAAAGGTGAGAAAGCAGGTAAATACTTAGCCCATAGAGTGAAACAGCTTAGTACTCAAAACTTAATTCCTTCTATTTTTGATGATAAAAATAAACTGACTACAGAAGCCGGGGAAATTAATAAGGCTTTTAAATCTTTTTACCAAGATTTATATACATCGCAAGGGGAAGTAACTACAGAACAGTATGACTGTTGTATTGACATTCTCTTCCCTACAGATTCCATGTCTATCCACACAAGATAGCGACTCGTTAGAAAATGACATCACATTAGAAGAGATTAAGGGTGCCATACAGGACCTCAAACCAGGTCGTGCCCCCGGGGAAGATGGCTTTATCTCTGATTTCTATAAAAAGTTTTCAGAGGTGTTAGCTCCTAAATTGCTTTACGTCTTTCAGAATGCTCTGGTAAAGGGAAAGCTTCCAGAGAGTATGAGAACTAACATAATCACTCTCATTCATAAAAAAGGGAAAGACCCTCAACAATGTGCAAGCTACAGACCCATTTCACTTGGTAATGTTGATGGGAAGATATTAGCCAAAATACTTGCAAAAAGATTAGATCAACTACTACCTACTATTATACATCCTAACCAAGTTGGTTTCATCAGAGCTAGGTGTTCAGCATATGAGCATATGAGACGATTATTACACCTTATGTGGAGCTCTAGAAATAATACTGACCCAGTCATGGCCTTCTCTCTAGACGCAGAGAAGGCCTTTGACAGAGTTGAATGGGGCTTCTTATTTCAAACACTTAAAAGATTTGGTTTTGGACCTCTATATACTAAATGGGTAAACTTACTGTACAATGAACCAGTGGCATCGGTACTATGCAATGGTATAATGTCTTCACGGTTTGAGCTACATAGGGGCACAAAACAAGGGTGTCCCCTTTCCCCTCTTATTTTTGCACTGGTCTTAGAGCCATTAGCTATTGCAATACGCAATAATCCAAATATTCGAGGCATCATAGCGGGCCAGCAGGAACATAAGGTACTTCTATATGCTGATGATATCTTACTTGTTTCCAGCAATCCACAAATGACAGTGCCTACAATGTGTTCTTTAATTGACGATTTTTCCCAGATCTCGGGCTATAAAATCAATTGGACTAAATCAGAAGTAATGCCCTTGTCTAAAAATTGCCATGGGATAACAGGGGACCAGTGGCCATTTAGATGGGTCTCATCAGGCATGGTTTATTTGGGAATTAAACTTATACCAAGATTGGAGAAAATAATGCAGATTAACTTTCAACCGATTATTCAGGATATTCAAAATTTGTTACAGAACTGGAGTAAACCTACAATATCCACTCTGGGTCGAATTAATTTAGTTAAAATGATAATTGTACCTAAAATTAATTATCTATCATACATGCTTCCCCTTGTGCTACCACCATCCCTTCTGAAAGAATACAACAAATATGTAGAATCCTTCATCTGGCAGGGGAAGAGACCCCTTTTTAATCGTACTAAATTGTATTCTGCTAAAGGTTCAGGTGGGCTCTCTCTTCCCAGAATTGACTGGTATCATTGGTCCTTCTCGCTCTCGCAGCTGGCTAAAAACAATATGGCATCCAATGAAGCCCCTGCATGGGTACATATTGAAAAAGAACTAATTGCCCCCTTTCCAGCAGAGGCCTTCTTGACACAGCTTGCCCGATCAATACCAGACCAAAATCCAGTTCTTAAATTTTCTAGGGAAAGCTGAAAATTGTATCACCAACATTCAAAACAAACCCCATGGCTAACAACTAGAGCCTCGGTGTGGCACAACACCAAATTACGAATAGATAAGAGGGCTTTCTGCTGGATACAATGGGCTAATAAGGGAATATGGTATTTAGATCACCTGTATGAGGGTGAACATGTGGTCTCATTTAATCACCTGAAACAAACTTACAAACTATCGAACACTGACTTTTGGAAATACCTCCAAATAAGACATTGTCTCCATGCAACCATAAAAACTCCTGGTTTTTTTTTTTTTTTAAGGTCCTGACCCACCAACGGATGTACAGGTTCTGACTGCTACTAACGGTCACAAAAAGGGGATGGGCTCGGCTTTCTACGCCTATATTAGAGATGCTAATGCACCTAACTTAAATGGTCTTAAAGTGGCATGGGAAAGAGATTTAGGGGGGATGATCAAGGAAGAAACGTGGAAACAGGTTGTATCAAAATGGCATACTAATGTCCGTGAAACTCAATCCCAATTGATAAATTATAAAATTCTTAATAGATGTTACTGGACTCCAAGCAGATTGGCCAGATTTAAATTAAGAGATACTGCATTGTGCTGGCGGTGTAAAAAAGATATAGGAACTATGGTTCATATGTTATATGAATGTGACATGGTGGAGGAAATGTGGGAGAAAATTGTACAATTTGTTAATAATATTTTTTGCCTGTCATTATTTAAGAACCCTGCCTTGTGTATGTTGGGCATTATACCAGAGGATATGCCTATATCTCGACAACAGATGCTATGGTGCCGTTTAGCTATGGTCTCTGGATGTAGAGTCATTCTTAGACATTGGAAGTCAGACACACCTTCCTCATATGATGAATGGTTGGACCTTATGTCAAATATTGCTAGCTATGAACGTGTGATATTTAGAGCCTCAGGACGTCATGATTTGTTTATGAATCCCTTGAGTCCCTTTCTCTCCCTAACTGAAAATGTATTATAAAAAAAAAAAAAAAAAAGAGAGAGGGAAAAAAAAAAAATGTATATATATGTTTTCCAAATATGTCTTATCTGTGTTGTAACCTGCTATAGTCCTGTATAGTCTAAACATCATTCATTTTCTTCTCAGAGACCTAAATCTTTATTAATCTGTATAAATGTTATTTATTTTCCCTTTTATGTTTTATTCTGTAATTTTTTTTTATTTTTATTTTTTTTTATTTTGAGGAGGGGGCATTTAGCTGGGTTAAGGGGTAAGGAAAAAAAACAAAAAAAACTAAAACGTGTCATTGTTAGCAGTTAATTTCTGCCTGATGTTCATGTTCAAAAAAAGCTAAATAAAAAAAATAAATAAATAAATAAATAAAATAAAAATAGCAAAGAGATTATTAGAGAATTTACTTCACCATTTTCTCTAAGCGTTAAGGGAAAAAAGGTCCCCCTTTAAAAGTGTCGGTGTTCATTGTCTCTGTACACACACTTTTATAAAGCTATTGTGTTGTCATTGAAGGTTGTTGGATGATACTCTTCATAATGCATATTATTTACACATAATTATAGACATTATTGTATGTCATCCATAACACTTTATGTAAAAAAATAAAAACATTAATAATAAAATAAGCCTAATCAATAAAACGTGTTATTCCATTTGACTGAAACATTTGATCAGTGATTGCCTTCATTATACATTCGCACAGAGACTGAAATAAAGCAGTCCTCTCCACCTTTTCCTGAGTAAACAGTGAGCACTGCCCTGGTGGATTTCATCTTCTGTTAGGAATGCTTTTGTGTTACATCTTTATGCAAACCCATGTTTAAAAAGGGTAAAACTTAATTAATATATCTCTGAAACTACAATACTCTCATAAACACACAGACTGAGCAATTTTGCACCCTTTCTTCATGAAAATGCCAGCCCTGGGTGGAAAAAGGGAAAAAGGGCATAGAGACCTTCAGGAGTCACACCCAAGCATCCACCACCATTTATAATTTATCTCCTAATAATTTCATTCGATTGAGGTTGAAGTTTCCAATGATGTCATCATTTTCACACTCAGAAATCAAGCACAACACTGAGCAGCTGTGCCTTCTTCTAGGGTTTTCAGATTTTACCATTGTAGACTGTTCTAATCCACATTTAATAGAGTTAGAAATTGCCAGCTGATCAGAAATCATGGGAGTGAAAATGGTCTTGCTTTTAATTATAGTTCTGCACACATGCACTGCAGGCAATGGTAAGTACTTCAGTTGAACCATTTTCTCAGTTATGTCTTGCTGATGTGATGTGAAGTGGTAATTTAGAATAATTTATATACTATTATAGAATGTAATAAAGTTTTCAGTCTGAATTTTAATTTGTAGTAATTATGGTGCTTTTTATTGGGTTTAGTTTGTATGTTGCTATAATTTATTTTTCATTCCAGTTCCTTCATTGTAGTACTTCAAATGAATTGTCAGTTAGTTGTTAGTAAATATCTAATATTTATATTTTATTTCAGCTTTATTTCAATGTAAAAAAAAACATTTTTTACATTTTTATTTTTATTTTAAACTGTTTGAATTGTAGTGTTAGTTAGCAATAACAACACCATGCTGTACATAATAGAGTTGGGTGATAGAACTCATTTTATAAGATTACATTAGATTAGATTAGATTCAACTTTATTGTCACTGCACATGTATGGTACAAGACAACGAAATGCAGTTAGCATCTAACTAGAAGTGCAATAAGCAGTAAGTACAGGATATACAAGGTCTACAATATGTTACAAATGTACAGTAAATATACAGATAAGGCAGTATTATGAAAATAATTTGCAGATTTTAAATACTATCAGCATGATATACAGATAGGTGTACTATGAACATACTATACAGGTGGATTATGTAAAAGTGTACGTACACTATAAGCAGAAACTATGAATATCATTTACACTAGTGCAATGGACAGTAAAGTTCATAGAAAATATGTCAGTGTGCAAATGGATTACTCAGTATTATGCATGAACAAGTTTACTGTTTTTGCTTGTTGTAAATAAATAAATAAATCAGTCAGATGTAGTGTTGAAGAGGGGGAGGAGTCTGTGTGTGTGGTGTTGGGGGTGTTGGGGGGTGTCAGAGGGCAGAGTTCAGTAAGGAGACAGCTATAGGGAAATAGCTGTTCCTGAATCTGCTGGTACTTGTCCAGAGGCTCCTGAAGCACCTCCCGGAGGGCAGGAGGTTAAACAGTCCATGGTCAGGGTGAGAGGAGTCCTTGAGAATTATGCAAGTTTGTCGTAGACAGCGTTTCCTCTGGATGTCCTCAAGAGCAGGAAGTGGTGTCCCTGTGATGCGTTGGGCAGTTTTCACCACCCTCTGCAGTGCCTTGTGGTCAGCCACTGAGCAGTATATATGTATATATATATTTATATATAAATGTATACAAATGTATAAATTTATAACAAATTTAACAAATTCATTTAGTATTAAATAATGTCCATCAAAGTCTTTTTTGCAAATGTGTCCGACTTCTCAAAATTATTGTCTGATGGTATTATGAGGGCTTTGACAGTCTTTTGTGTTGATTACAGATTCTGACATTGCTCGGTATGATTTCAGTATAATAATTCCTCTGAACCATTCTTCAGAAGGTAAGAATAATAAACAACACACTGCATGGCAATTCTAGTGACTATTGTTAACTATTTTACATTTGAATGAATTTGTATATGAAATTGTCACTTCAAAATATAGATAATATTCGATGCTGGTGATATCCTATCATTCGACAAATGTAGCTGTTCATGTGCTAAAGCTGATTTATTTTTTTCTGCAGGTAGTAGTATGTGAAAATCACTAACAATGTTTTGTGTTGGTCACAGTTTTTAAAAAGCTAATAAATCGTTGGACTTTAGCCAGTGAGGCTAATAGGAGAAGTACTTCAGATACAACATCATACACTTACGAAACTGCACCAAACTCTGACAGATTAAACATTCCAGATGAGTCTGTTCTCTTCCTCAAAGGCCTGCTGTTCACACGCATCATGCCCTCATTCTACATCTTCATCATCCTCATTAGTTTGCCCCTGAACGCTTTGGCCTTGGTGACATTCACATGTAGGATTCGAGAGAAGAAACCAGCTGTGATCTACATGGCTCATCTGGCGTGTGTGGATCTGCTCTTCACCCTGCTGCTGCCTCTGAAGATCCACTACCAGCTGAACGCTTCAGATTGGGTGTTCGGTGAGGCGGCGTGTCGTATGCTCAGTGCAGCTTACTACTGCTACATGTACTGCTCCATACTGCTGATGATGTGCATGAGTGTGGACAGGCTGCTGGCCGTGGTGTATCCCATCGCCTCTCTGACCTGGAGGAGCACAAGAAAAGCCACATGTGTGTGTGTGCTGGTCTGGCTGCTGGCGCTCGCTGGTACGGTGCCGCTTCTCTTAGTGAGACAAACATTCAAGATAAATGATGTGGGCATCACCTGCCATGACGTACTACGCCAAAATGACCCTACAGTAGTGTTTTATGTGTATTTGTTCTCCATCCTTTCCTGCCTCTATTTCTTCTTGCCTCTGATCGTCACCTTTGTGAGCTACTCCACCCTCATATATGCACTTAGTGCAAAATCTGATCGCTTAACAACGTCCTCTTCATCTTCAGACAAACGAAGGAGAGCTGTGATTATGGCTATAGCTGTGCTGATTGAGTTTGTAATGTGCTTTGCACAAACAAATGGCATCTTGTTGTACCACTGTGTTCGTTTAGCCACTGGAGGCAGCGATGAGGAGGGGAAATACTACCTGATTGCTGTGTGTTTGGGGAGCGCAAGTGTTTTTCTGGATCCTCTGCTGTACTACTATGGCTCGTCTCAATGCAGAAAGCAAATCCGCTCTGTGTTTTGGTGCAGTAAAGCAAAAAAGAGAGAAAAAACGAGTATATCTCTCTCTTAAAATAACAACTATAGCCATATTCTGAGCTGTATTCTTTTTTGCCTTACAAGTCCACCGTAATATAATTATCTAACACTGAATAAATTGTAGGATTTCATTGTCTCTGTATGCACACTATTAACAATGTGTAGCTATTGTATTGTGTCGGAAAAGGTCTCAGAGAATGTTTTTCATAATGCATAACATATTATTTGTCTTAATTAAGAAAATAATAAGTAATCAAAGCTGTAATAGCATTTGACTGAAGCTTGATCATTGATTGTACTCACGTCTTATCATTGATTCTTTCGTCATTAATTATAATAAAGCTGTAAGAGTTGATCCTGTTTCCACACGAGTTTGAGTCCTGGCACATGTTCCTCATCCCACTTTGATAAGCAGTAATAAATTATATCTTCACCAAACAGTTAGTTCTTAGTGTCACAGTAAAAGCATGACAGGCTATATTTGTTTTCTATTTTTTTTACTTATTATTAATAGTAATATTATTTGTAAACCTTTGATTGAAAATGACTAATTTCTTGCTGTTGGTATTGGCACACATGCAGATACTATGAACATGCACATCACTTCAGGATGTAGAATGACAGTGATTTTGCCAAGTAAGACATGTTCCTGGATCAACATCTTCTGATGATCCTGGATCAACATTATTGTCCAAAAATATAGACTTTACCCAATCCCTATCCCTAAACCTAACCCTACCCATAATTTTTTTCTCAAATCAGTGGGAAATTATAGCTGATTAACAAGGGTGAAGAAGCACTGAACCCTGATTGTAAGCTTAAAACAGATATTTTCTGAAAAGTTATATCTCTATTCTGATTGGTTGATTGGAATGTTGTTCCAGGAATAACAAGGATTTTGATCCAGGAACATGTTGTACTTGGTGAAATCAAGTTGACCACACATCAATGGCTTCAACAAGAAACAGTTAATACAGTAGCATCAAATTTCCAGATCTGCTCATTACAGGCAAAATCACTTGAGCTCTTACACATTCTGTGGAGATTTGTGTCCTAACCACATGCATCAATGTATGGTCAGAAGAGTGCAATGCTTCAGGCCACAAGACCCTGAAATGCATTGAGTAATGTGTCTTGTTAACAAAAGTGCTATCAGTTACAGTATGTCCATTAAGTGTTCCTTGTGTTGTGCATAATATGTTTTGCAGAACTACCTGAAGTATAAAACAATATGTTCCACTCCATTCTTGTAAATGGCTGAAAAGACAATACTCTCTGAAAACAAACTATATTTTTCATCCTCTTCATACAAAGAACTTTAGAATTAACTAACTGACAATAGGCTTTAATATGTGGGGGGACATTTCGCAGAGTGGAAAATGTATTGAAATAGTGGTAGCGCATCACATCCAAACCGATCAACATCTGTTTATCTACTCATCTCACTAACTGAAGGCTACAGTGATGTCACCACCACATTGCATCCTCCAATTTTGGCACATTAGCAATCACTTTCATATCTGTCCATCTTCAGATTCTAAAGTTTGAAGTTTTATGTATCCCATCGCCTCTCTGACCTGGAGGAGCGCAAGGAAAGCCACATTCATATGCACATTAGTCTGGCTGCTGGCACTTGCTGGCATAGAACCACTTCTCACATTGAGACAAACATTCAGTTTCCAGAATCTGCATGGGTGTCACCTGCTTTGACATGTTGGATGAAGATTCTTCAGGGATGTTGTACTTATCCGTGTTCCTAATCCTTCCCTGCATCTACTTCTTCCTGCTGCTGGTCATCATCTTAGAGAGCTACTCTAAAATCATTTATGCGCTCTACTGCTGTGCTGACTGAGTTTGTGGCTTCCTGTTATACAACTGTGTTTGTATAACCATGGGAAGTGATGGGTTGGATGCCTATTTGTTGGACCTGTTGGACATGTGTTTGGGAAGCACAAGTGTTTTTCTGGACCCTGTGCTGTATTACTACGGCTCGTCTCAGTACAGACAGCAGATCCGCTCTGTGATTTGGGGCAGCAAGGCAAAGAGTGTAAAACAAATAAATGGCCTAAATAAAAATGAGATATCACTTTAAAATAATTGCATTTGGTAGACACTTTTATTAAATGCAGTTTGCTCTGCCTTCAGGGGTTTCATTAGTTAATACTCAATCTGCAGAAATTGTATTTATTCGTCTACTCTCTAATAAGTGAACGTGTGAAACAGAGATTGTAACTATGTCCCTGTCTCTCTATTAATAAATAAATAAACCCTGAATTACAATTTGACTGAAGCCATGTGATCATTGATTTCACTTATAGCTACATGCTCATAGCTGTGATTTAAAGCAATCCTCTAGGTAGCGGTTTTTATCCATATGTCTACCCAACGTAAATAAACCGTAAAATTTACGGTAGACAAATCTGTTGTTTAACGTAGTCTATTATTTTAATCTACTTATTTTTAATTCGATCGTTTTAACTTTATTATTTTTACGCTGTAATTTGCTTCACAAACCTATAAAAACAATATATATTCTACAATATTTACCACTTATTACACACACAGAAGCTGTGATAAAAGAAACACACAGAAGCTGTGATAAAAGAAACACATACAGAAGCTGTGATAAAGCAGTCCTTCATGTGGTAGTGTTTATTCTAATCTGTGTTAAACCATAGACTGTATAAAAACAGGGTCTAACCAAGCACCATAACCAAGAAACTATATGCTTAGTCTAGATCTGGTAACCAAATCACTAATTCGCTGTAATTGTCATCTTTCTGTGTAGCTTCTCTGCTGAGTGAGAGATCGTATTGCCAGTCAGCACCTGACATTGCGGAAGGATATCATTTTTAACTTTATCGCGCTCTGGTGCGGGTCACGAGTCACAAATGTTACAGCGGAGTGGTATCTTCACAAGAAATTAAGAGGCGTATAGCGCTTATTAGGGCACGTAGTCCCGTTACTGAAGAAATATGAAGAGTGACTAATCAGAATGCTATGTGTTTGCTTGTATCTGAGTAAACGTACATGAACTGCCTGTATTAATAGTTAACGTGTGACCAGGCACGGCTTTTCGGAAGGGCGTGGACCAGGTAACATTAAGGTCACATGTCTTTGATGGACGGTGAGCTCCAACACCTGACTATAAAGAGCTGATTTTATTTATTTCCATGACGGAAACAGTTCACTCTTAAATAAACACAGCTGTTCCCGTTAATTTCGCATTAATTTCGTAGGAATAATGGCGAATCGATTTATCTGGATTTCCGCTTTGCTTACCTTAATCAGCGTCAACCTGTCTAGTCAAAGTAAGAATGTTTTTTCTTGTTTAAATATTTAAAGAGAAGTGTCTAATCATATTAAACATTTTAAATGTTTATAAAAATGGATTTCTAGATCTTTATCATATAGTTATTGTGGTTTACTTTTTGATGTTTGTCTGGAAAAAAAAAAGTATCATTTGAAAATTAACCTCGTTTTCCCATATTCTTTTAGTGCTTCTTTGACCTAAATCGTTTGACATATTAATGGGGCTCTAGCAATCTATTAAATAAACTGAATGTGTATGTCACTTCCGTATGGGCTTCTGCTGTGGCTTATATAGGCCTACAAAGCAGTTTGTTTTAGTATGTAAAAATGTATTATATTTGGATAACCAGTGTGTATATAAGTAGGCTGCGAGTAGATTGATTTCACATTGTTTATAGTTGCCTCAACTATCAATTATGTGCCCATATTTGGATAACACAATGCCTGAGTTTTGTAATGCATGTTTTGCTGCTATTTATAGTCTTTGCTATGAGTAATAGTAGCATTGATCTTAAAGGTCTATCTTTAAGATATATCTGTTATAGACCGATATATCTTATATCTGTTCCTTTACCACAGACAGATTTCATAACTTGCATTCTGATGCAGATGCCAGATATATAGACACAAGTTTGTAACGATTAGTTTATATCTGGTATGAAACATTAAAGCACTGTAGTGATGCATGTGGAGTGAAGTCTGTAAAGTATGTTTGTCTATCTAAACTGAATCTATCTGTCTGTCTACCATTTATCATGAATGGATTTAATTTTCCTTCATTTTAATTGTAAGGGAACCGTGTATGATTACAATGAACTAAGATGAGTGACAGATTTTAGTTGTTATAATGGGAGAGCTCTATGTGCCCTTTCTAGGCTATATTATCAATTCAGAATTTGAATAAATTAAATTCTATGTTCATGCCAAGGGTGGCCCTGTTACAGAATAGAGGTAGAAGTTGTAATTTACATAACCACAAGTTTAATGTGGCAGATGTGGTCCAATTTTTCTCATGATACTGTGAGTTTGTGTATTTCTAGCACAGTAGCGTTGCACTTCGGGTGTCCTGTGTTCAAATCCAGACTGAGGGACCTAACCTAATCTTTCTCCCACTTCACTCCCTGCTAGTTATGATCTGTCCTGTCATAATAAAGGAAAAAATGGCAAAAAAATTAATCTTGAAATAAAACAGTCTTGTATGTCTTATCTGATAAACTGTAATGAAGCAACATGTCTATGGTTAAATTATACAGTGACTTAACTTTCAGTAGAATTTATTCAGAAAACCTAAACCCAGTGGTAAACCACTTATTTCAGATATGATGCACACTGGATGAGAAGTGACATGCCATCATGTTCTCACGTTCAAGGCAACGTTCTAACATCTAATCACTGAATCAAATCACCTTTCAGGCAAAAATTTAGCTTCAAGAATAAAAATAAAGGCGTAGATGAATTTTCCTGTTAAAACAGTGCAGTCTATCTATCTATCTATGTGAAGCATCGACTTTATACAGTCCAAAGAAAGACAAGTATTGAGAAATGATGAACTTTTCTGTATCTTGCAGCCAACATTAATATCATCTTAATATTCAACATTTGTGAATTAAGTGCAAGTCAAAAGAACTATAGTGGTGCAGATATGATTTCCCATGGGGTTTTCAATAGAGTAAAATAAAACTTGATACGTTGATGTTTTGTTCTACAACGTATTCACAATCCAAACTGTCTTATCTAGTTTTTACAAATAAATTTTTGAAAATAAATTTTACTGCTTCAGAAAATTTATTTTCTGTGTGAGTGTGTGCAGTTTGCGTTTTAGATTCGTCTACTTAATGTTAACCACGAGCTTTATTGTACTCATAAATTAAAAAACCCTATTATAAAACCAAATAGTAAAATCTAGAAGGAACCATCAGTGTCTTCCAGGTTCTGATCTCATACCTGCACCACTCTATAATTTCTCGACTGGTGAAATGAAATGGTAATTATCAAACTGTCGTCAGCGAATGAAAATCGGTGGTGTCACAAATCTGTCTGTCTATCTGTCTGTATGTCAATCATTGATCGATGTTCTTATTTTCTGTCGTTCTATCTTGTCTGTAGGTTCTATCGAGGACAGAGGCTTTACTGGTGTTGAAACGGAGTATGGAGTGTCTGTGACATCCACTGCTGTTGCTGTACTGGACAGCAAGCTCACGCAGATCTTCTTCCCAGTGCTGTACATCATCGTCTTCAGTGTGGGCTTGCCAACCAACGCTATGGCCATCTGGGTGTTTCTCTTCAGGACAAAGAAGAAACATCCCTCATCCATTTTCATGGCCAACCTCGCACTGGCCGACCTTCTGTTTGTAATCTGGATTCCCCTAAAGATCGCTTACCATTTTAACGGAAATCACTGGATCTACGGAGAAGCACTGTGCAAAGTCCTGATTGCCTTTTTCTATGGCAACATGTATTGTTCAACTGCTTTCATTGCGTGTATTAGTGTCCAGAGGTACTGGGCCATAATACATCCTCTTTCCCAGCAGAAAAGGAACAACAAATTGGCAACTGTTGTTGCTGTGTGTGTGTGGCTGGTTGTGTGGGTCATTACCGTGCCTCTTTATTTATATGACCAGACTGTGAAGGTCACCAACATGAATATTGTTACCTGCCATGACGTAACTCGCCCCAGTCAGTCACGCTACCCTTCTATCTACTTCCTGATTATGGGAGTTGTCGGATTCTTAGTTCCCTGCATAGTATGTATAGTAACCTACGTGCAGATGCTACGTGCCCTGAAGAGCTCGATGACGGACGCTGACATTGTTCAGAAGCGAAGGAAGGCTGTCATTCTCATTGTCACGGTGCTGGTGATGTTCCTAGTGTGTTTCACCCCGAGTAACATCATGGTTATTGTGCATTACTCCCTGCTTTCTATGGGAGTACAGGACAGCGGTTACGGCTTCTATCTTTCAACGCTATGTCTGGCCAGCCTCAACAGCTGCGTCGATCCATTCATATATTATTTTGTTTCAGATGAGTTCAGAGAACATGTAAGAAACACGTTTCTTTGCCGCAGTGAACGCACTGCACAGAGGATGCGGGTTTCTTTCAGCGCACTGAAGTATTCAAAGAAAAGCACTAACTACACATCAGAGTCCGGAAACACGCAGAGCAGTTCCTACTAAGAATGGCATCTGGAGAACTGTTTATAAAATCTGTCCTATGCTCTGATGCTCTACAATACCTCTTGAAAACTGTATAAGCTCTTGTTATTTTATTATTAAATGTTGTAAGGGCAATTTTCTGAAACATGCACTGATTTATAATTGCTGACATTTAACATGTAATTACAATTAAACATTTTTTTTTTCATAATCTCACATAAATGCTCTTTTTATTTATCTTGTTAAACATTGGAATTACATCCATATTTGAAGTTCTTAAGACCTTAAAAGGACATCTAAAGGTTCTCCCTTCTCCTTGGAACTACAAATTGGCCTCCTGTTTGAAATGGACACCGTGGAAATGTTGAAGAGTTGTTGTTATTATTGTGTTGCCATTAAGTCATTAGTTACAGGTTGTCTCACTGTCTGTTTGGTTTAGTGGTATTTCTCAGAAAATTCACTTTTAAATGGACTCCGGTTCGGTAGAAATAGACTAGAAGTTGACTAGAATAACTAAAAATGTAATATATTTTAAGCACCTGTTACAGAAACCATTTTGCATTTATTCCTGTTAGCATAAATGCATGTACAAGTGTCTCTAAAAGAATGTGAAATGTTATGTGAATCACACCAGTGACCAATTTTAGATGTGTGAATGCATAACCAGCAAACATTAACTTGCTGTCATAGCAACAGGTGCGCAATCTTAAACATTAACCTCATTTTAGATGTTCTAAAGCACTAAATGCTGGTAATGTTACTCCCATTTTTATGCTCGCGAGCAGGCTTATTTCATTACAGGCTTATTTCATGTAAACAGGATTAGACTGCGGCTCATAAACGGAGATGATACGGGAAGTCCAGCGCGATAGTGCACTTTCTGAGATATATATATGTATATATATAATTTTTTTTCTTTTTCTTTTTTCTCGTGACTCTTGAGATTATCGTTTACATTATTAATTTGTTGGAAAGGCACATTTATTTTCGACTTGTCGGAGTCGGGCTTTAACTACAGAACAAACTGTACCCTAAGATTATTTGCGAGTGGCTCTTTCCTTTATAGCCTACTATTGGAGATGCGGAGAACTAGATGGAAAGTGCTGTCTGTCGTGCCATTCGGAGTTTGCCTGATGCTTTTAGGTTTAAAAAACAGTTTTAGTTTTTTTTGGTGACATTTCCAAGCCACTTTAGACCCAAAGTTGTAAAGCAGTTTTTTATTTTTTTATTTATTAGACGACTATACTATTTATTAGACTATTTAAATATTTTTTTAATGAAGATCATGCAATCATGGCCATGCTGATTACAGTATATGTCACTCAGGCTTATGCTAGACCATAGACTGCCATCAAGGCCTCAATGAAGGGGATTATGTGAACAGAAATGGGGTTCACAATGTAAATGTGCAGCCCAATTACTATTGTGATTCTTAATATTCCAGATTAATAATATTATATCAAATAAAAAAAGGCAGTTGACAAATCACAAATGTGAAAGCAAATGGCCAGGATCTGTGCATGACTTAAGATTTTGCAGAGATTCACATTTATGCACATTATTTGAAAAGTGGTAAGGAAAGTTCCACAATTAACTATCAAGATATATTACACTTATGCTGATCCTAACAGAACTGCATTATTTCATAGGTGATTATGACATGTTCCTGTCTGCAGACAGGTGTTTTATGACCCCATTCCCTGACCCAAACCAGTTGCAGCTCCAGGACAAGGGCACACAATGAGATTAACTTTGGTTATCTAAAGGGAAGATTTCAGTGTCTGAAAAGTCTGAGGGTTGCACACCTGACAGGGCCTGTGACATTGTTGCATGTGCCATATTACACAACATTGCCAAAAAAAAAAACACTTTTCATTAAATGTTTAATAAAAGACAAATATGCTTAGTTCCTTGAGTTTTATTTCAATTGTTCTTTGTAAAGAAAAGCCAGTGGTCAAGTGCCTGCAACAAGAGATATTAGACACATGCCTCATGCAACAAATAAAAAGGAAAAGTTGGCTATACACTGCCCACCTGTAGTAGGTCTATGTCTCCTCTGTCTGTGCAGACTATTCTGTAGGCCTTTCTGTAGATGTGGAATCCTGCAACTTATACTGCAGCCATAAAGCATACAAGTATAAATTAAGTAAAGTTATTATGCACTTGCAGGTAGGCTAGTTCCTCCATATGACAGTTATCTGAGAGGGTTTATTCACTGTCCAGTGCAATGGAAACAAATAGACATTACAAAGTCTTATACTTTCTTTCCTTTGGAAAGTTAGAAAATGTCCAAGTGTTGGTGTATTATGTAAAAGTACACAAAAGAGGAAAACAATGTCATTACAATGAACTACACTTGGGAAAAATGTGATCAATAACTCTTTTTGAACTCTTCTTCAATAAATAGTTTTACATTAACATAAGTTTATCAGTTTTCACTTTCACAAGTCAAAGCAATTCATCATTACTCAAGATTTAACAGTTGAAATGACTATACAGCCTTAATTTAATGCAGCAAAATATTTTACAGTGTAGGCTACTAAGATCTTTTCTATTTTTTCAGCCTTTTCCTTGGTTGCTATTATAAACAGACAACCATTTATTTAACAGTGCCTTTTATAGAAGAGAAGAGACTATAATATAACAAAAAAATACCATGTAGAATATTTTGTACTTCACTTTTATTCGTTCCCATGTTCTAGTGTGGTGACTCTGACATTACAATGAACAAAATAATTATGCAATTATTAAAATACAAAAATATAGGCTAATAAGTGATAAAAAAAACATATAACATGGCCACTTCTAACGGATTTAAATTGTCTGCTACTTTTTGCCAGCGCTCTCTCCTGGCTTTTGCAGACTTTGAGGTGTTCCCTGGCGTTTTGATTAAACATTAAAATTCCGAATAAACTTCGACTATCTTGCTCTGCTGAGGAGAAAAACTGTGCGCGCTCTTTGGCCACGCTGAGCAGCCAATAGCAGCGTTGCTGATCAATGTTTCTACTGTCGATACATATCCCATTTTAAACCAGCGCGTGAACGCACAGTTATCTCAGATAACTCAATCCAGCGATACTAATCATAAACAACAGGTGTGTTCGAAGAACTCAATTAGCCGGATTATGATTAGCACGATGAAATAATCTTGGATGTGTCAGTTGATCTCGGATGTAATAAGCAACGTACGAAGAACGAGCCCCTGGTGTAATAAATATAGATTTAAACTCAAAGAGACAGGATAGTCTGCGCATGACCTGCTGTTTTTTCTGACCGAGAAGGCGAAATGAACATCACCAGAGCCCGCAGTGTGTGTTTCATACTCGAAGCCGGAGGGCGCTCTAGCGCAGAAAGTCATAACAGGAAATTCCTAATATTGGCATCAGCGGCCAGCTATCGCTGTATGAAAACAGTTGTTTTCGGTCTTGTATTTTCAAGTCCAAAAAAATCTCCAGCAGCTGATAAATAAAGTATAATAACAATGCAGTTCTAATTGACATAGCATTTATTACAGTATAGAAACTATTCTGCCTTATTATGTGATAAAAAAGTGTTTGTATTATATATACAAATCATTATTATATTTATTGTCCAGCAGTTATAGATTTCTAAGCCAAAAAAAAGCTAGAAATTAGAGAAAAATTAGTTGCCTTTAGTATCCACTACCAGTCAAAAGTTTTTGAACAGTAAGCTTGTTAATGTTTTTTTAATTCTCTTCTGTTCTCCAAGCCTGCATTTATTTGATCCAAGTACTGCGAATCAGTGAAATTGAAATATTTTTACTAGCCTATTTAAAATAGCTGTTTTCTATTTATGTATATTTCAAAATGTAATTTATTGAGATTTCAAAGCTGAATTTTTTTGCATCATTACTCCAGTCACACGATCCTTCAGAAATAATTCTGATATACTGATTTACTGCAAAAAAAGAAAAAGAAAAAAACTCTTATGATAATTTTGAAAACAGCTAAGTAGAATTTTTTTCAAGTTTCTTTGATGAATACAGTTCAGAAGAGCAGCACTTATCTGAAATAGAAATCTCTTGTAAAATTATGTCTTTATCATCACTTTTGATCAATTTAAAGAATCCTTGCTAAATAAAAGTATTAATTTCTATAATTTATTTAACAATATATATATATATATATATATATATATATATATATATATATATATATATATATATATATATATATATATATATATATATATACTAAGCTTTTGAATTATATGGTGTATAATGTTGCGAAAGCTTTTTATTTCACATAAATGCTGATGTGTGGATCCTTCTGTTCATCAAAGAATGCTGAAGAAAATGTACTTATCTGTTTTAAATATTGATAATCAGCAAATCAGCATATTAGAATGATTTCTGAAGGACGTGACACTGAAGACTGGATGAATGATGCTGAAAATTCACCTTTGATCACAGGAACACATTAGATTTAAAATATACTAAGATAGAAAACAGTTATTTTAAATAGTATACTTTTTGCTGTACTTTGGATCAAATAAAGGCAGGCTTGGTGAGCAGAAGGGACTTCTTTCAAAACATTAAAAATCTTACTGTTAAAAAACTGTTGACTATTAGGCTATATAGATTACAGAAATGTTATATTATAATGAAATTACACACACACAGACACATATATATATATATATATATATATATATATGTCTGTCTGTGTGTGTGTGTGTGTGTGTGTGTGTGTGTGTGTGTGTGTGTGTGTGTGTGTGTGTGTGTGTGTGTGATTTCTGTCCCCCTCACTTCTGAAAAGATGGCTACGACGCTGGGCCTATGTATTGATATTTGGATTAAATTTGTTTTCATATTTTCAGCTGTTATTAATTTTAGTTTTAAGTTTTAAAATTTCCAAAAGGTTTACTATTATTTTCAGTTTTAGAATTCTTAAACATATTCTAGTTCAATATTATAGTCAAATTTTACTCCAAGGTTTTTTGTTTTTTTTTCAGGTTATATTAAGTGATTTTTTTATAATTTTAGTTTTAGTGTAAGTACACTACAACACTGTATGTTGTGGTCTGAGAACAGGGACGTGATTGTGTAATGTCATTTTGATGAAATGACAAATTAAAAGAAAGAGTACATTTGGCAAGAATCTGACTTGTTTTAAAAAATGGCAGGTAAATAGCCTTTAAATAGCAGTAGCTATTGTCATTAAAAGGGTGATGTTAAGCATTGGACTGTCCTCCAGTGTTGCCAATTTGGGATTTCGTCACCAAATGTAGCTACTTTCTCATAGCTGCGACTTTTTTATTTTAGCTATATATGAATAAAACTAGCACTTTTTTGGAGATTTTTATTTTTTTAATTGGTCTCCCCCTGCTGGAGGCCCATGACCTCTCACATTTGCTCTCAATCATGCCCATGAGTCTGCGCAGGGAACACACCAGTACACCATGCCTGCCATGACGCACACCACAATTGCATTGATTACATGAGGGCACCAACTACTCGATGCATGAACATCTAATTTTAACCACGGACAAAAAAGTTATACCACAAATCATGCACATTCATGTCAGCCAGATACTGAGAGACACAGTGCATCATCGTATCATGTGTGCTGGGATGCAGCATTGGCACTTACTTTGTAGTAATAGAGTGTGTTGACTGAAATAAGTTTGTATGAATAAAGTTTTTGTTTTTGGAGAATCATAATATCTCTTATCTCTGTTGTATTTTAGCAGGACAGGGATGCATTTTGGTGAAACATAAAACAAATTCCCAACATTATGTGTCTTTTCCATCATGTCTGATGTGCGTGCAGATCACAAGCATTTCCTAATTTTGTTACAATTCATCTCTTGTTATATTTTTATATTGTCATCATTTGTTAAGTCTGTGTGTGTGTGTGTGTGTGTGTGTATATATATATATATATATATATATATATATATATATATATATATATATATATATATATATATATATATATATATATATATATATATATATATATATATATATATATACACACACACTTTCCTTTACTTGTACCAAATTTACCTGTATTTACTTTACTTTGGTTTCATATTTGGCGACTTTTTGTGAAAAACTGACACTTTTGAGGATGGTTCTATAGATTTTCTGAGGGAGGGGTTTGGCAACACTGCAGTCCTCCCACGCTCAGATCACGTTGATTTCGGTCAGAGCTCGAAACTCACGCGCAGCAGCAGGATCCCACCACCGGGGCGCGCCGCGTCGAGCGTGTGAGGACCTGCAGGTAAAGGAGACACCTCGCTCTCAGAAGGTGTGTCCTTCATTCTTTTAAATAGACCAAGAACATTTCAGTTAGAGGAATAACGGAGCTCATTCAACGCTTCAAGATCCGGACTTCTTTTACTTTGGGAAATACCGAGAAGTTTGCAAAACACGAATTATGGCTGTGTCTGCAAGTTATAGCATCTTGTTTATTTTCGCCTGTGTATGGCTAACTTTTGCATCGGCGGATCCAGGTTAGTCGCTTTAATTCGTTTTTATTTTCTAATAGATTTTGTAGCTTAGGTATTTGTTTTTCAAATGTAGGCCTACTGTTGTTTGTAATTCAGTCATTTAGAATTCACATTCAGATTCACAATCGATGTGTTTTGTTCCAGTTAAACCCAAAGGACGAGGTTTAATATTGATGGACCCGTTCCACATTGATCCGCTCACTAAAGATACATTACAGAGCAGTCTCACAACTATCCTCCTGCCAGTTATTTACATGATTGTTTTGTCTGTGGGGCTACCAACCAACGCGATGGCTGTATATGTGTTGCTGTTCAGGTCAAAGAAAATTCACCCTGGTACCATTTACATGGCCAACCTAGCACTGGCTGACCTGATGTTTGTCATCTGGACCCCTCTTAAGATCGTTTACCATTTGAAAGGAAATAACTGGACTTTTGGTGAAGGGATGTGCAAAGTTTTTGTGGGTTTCTTCTACGGCAACATGTACTGCTCCATCCTCTTCATCACTTGTCTGAGCATCCAGCGGTACTGGGTCTGCGCTCACCCGCTCTCCCAGCAAAGAAAAAACAACAAGTTTGCTATCATCATATCTGTTTGTATCTGGATCTTCATTTGTGTCAGTACTACACCTTTGTACTTGTACCAGCAAACCGTTGAACTCTCATTCCTCAAGATCACCACCTGCCACGACGTCAGTATTATCCATATGGAGAACTTTGTATCTGGCAATGTGTTCCTGGATGTTCAGCTGCCTTATTATTATTTTATGGTGATGGCGGGTCTTGTCTTCTTCATCCCACTGTTGGTCATCATTGCAGCTTATATTCTTCTCCTTCGCTCACTTGGGAATCCCACAGTCGAGGGGAATGCTGGAAAAAGCCGCCAACGAGCTGTGGTTCTCATCCTTACGGTGCTCATAACGTTCTTGATCTGCTTCATCGCAAGTAACGTGATGTCGGTTGTGCATTACGCTCTCCTGCGAAATGGCCAGGTCAATAATGGCTATGGTTTCTACATCATGACACTGAGCCTGGCCAGTCTCAACAGCTGCTTGGACCCTTTCATCTACTATTACGTCTCGGATGAGTTCAGGGAGCACGTCAAGAACACGCTACTGTGCCGTAGCAGTCGAACGGTGAAGAGGATGAGGGCCTCGTTTAACTCATTCAAGTATTCTAAACCGACCAAGACCTATACTTTCAGCACAGGCAACACAGAAAGCAGCAACTGATGAGAGCAGATGGACATGGACCATGATGGAAGTGAGTTTATGTATTTCTATGTGGAATATATATACGATTTTACTTCATATTCATGATCTGTGTTCTCCATTGGATGATGCTGAAACTGTCTGAGAGCAGATTGAAGAGTTATTGAAGACATTTACCTTCAGAGACCTTCGTAAACCCCAAAGCTGAAGGAGGAGTTTGAACGGAACAGTCTTTGTTTCTGTGGCGTTTAATTTAAAACTCAGGGTTGTGAAGCCAAAGTAGTCCATGGCAGAACATTCAGTTTTTACATTTAATATTGTTCAGATGGGCTTTGTGAAATATTTCATGTGAATTTGCCAGCATTTAATGGGTAAAAATGATCTTTTAGCCAGAATTTGTTCTATTTTTAATATTTTTTTTTGATATTTTTGTTTTTGCCTGTTAGCCACAATGACTTATTTTTGTACATAACTGTATTATATAGCCATAATTAAGTCTAACCATGCTTGTCTGTGATGCAAATGTTGGAATTATATTTTTCTTAAGTCATGCAGATTCATTTTCTAAATTCAACTGTACTGTAACTGTATTCAACTGTTAACTTCATTATCTCAAAAGTGAAATTCTAGAGAATTTCCCGTCAGTTCATTGTTTTTACGCACTTTACCCCTTAAGGCACAGTCTCTTCTGAATAAATATTTTATTTGCTTTGAAAGTTTGTCTGCTGGATTATAATTTTCCTATTAATAATTAAATTCCTTGGATCACATGTGGATTGTATAAGTGAGTCATATGTTGTTTGTAGAAACTATGACAAACTGTATCATCAACACAATCCATGAAGCTTAACCCACATAAGACTTCACAATGTTATCTTTCGGCTACTAAATGTTAACATTCCTTTGGTTAAACATTTTCTGCTTTTGTGGGGCCAAAATGGGCCTCATGTAACATGAGCAACTGAGCAGAGTAAAAAAAACAATCTGCTAAACGTAAAACTGTTTACACAATGATTTACAAAATTCATTCTTCTTTTGTTTTAATGAATATATAGCACTATTAAAAGTATATCCTGCTTTGATTAATAGTATGAGCATGTTTCATATCAAAATATCTTGCTTTGTTGACTTGTCTGATTTTATGAGTGAAACTGCTGCTTTTGTCATGATCCTGCTTTTTCTCCTTCTCTGTCTCCCTCTTGTGGTCACATATTCACACTATCACGCACACACATCCACTCCTCCGCTCATTATCTATTTCAGCTGTTTCCCCTTTCGTTCCCTTCTCCTCACCTGTCCCTTCTTTGACCCTTGATTGTCTCTGCTTCTTATTCCCTCTTTCTAGCCCTGTCTTGTTGTCGGATTATTCGATGACCTCTCGTGAGACACGTCTGTTTCCTAGTCCTGTTCTGTCTTGTCTGTGGAGTCATTGTTGCAACTGTGAGTTATTTTGTCATTTGACTGTGTATCATCCAGCTGTGCCTGTTTGCAGAGTACCTGTGCAGCGCTTACCCTTGGCTGTTCACTCTGCTGGCTGTCTTCACTGTTTTTCGTACTGGCTGTATGCATCCTGGGGTCCCTGCCTCTACCCTCGTGGATATTTATGTAGTTTGTCTGAGACCCAGTCGTCTGGCTGTTCCTGTTTTTGGCTCTGATAAGAGCCTGTGTTTTTTTTTTTTTTTTTTTCTCTATATTATTCAGTGAAGACAGTTTGCTTTATTAAAGACTGTAAACCGCACCTCGCCCTGGTCTTCCATCGTTCTTTCCCATAACAGCTTTAGTAAATTCACACCGTTCTCTAATGATCTAGTTTAGCAAATGTTCAGTGTACCACTCAAAATATCATCTGTCTAAAAGCCTGCTAAACCTGTTTAACTAGCTTTAGACAGTAGTTTATTTCAGGCTTGAATGTGAACTTGTAATAGACCAATTATTTACACTCACTTTTGACCAGTTCCTTAGCTGAATAAAAATATGAATTTCTTTATTAAAAATTCTTAGTGATTCCTTACTGAATTCTTTCAAACTTCTCTCACAAGCAGGGCCAGTCCAGGCTTTATCGGTGCCCTAGGCCAGATTTTAGAACCCTCTCCATTATAAAATGAAGAAAATGCTGATATTTCTAAACTTTATTATAATATACCTAACCTAACAAAACACCAATAAGTATAAACATGAGTTGTAAATAAAAATTGTGATAAATACACAAACGTGACTTGCAGTCACCTGAAGAATAACACAAAAAATATTAAATGAGAAATAAACAAAAAAGACAGAAAAGTTAAAAAGAAAAAACATACTCGGTTACTTACGTAACCTCGGTTCAAACTAGAAGAGGGAACGAGTACTGCGTCTTAGCTAAGACGCTACGGAAAAAGTCTCTTTTCACAAAATACTGAAGCAAAAAATTACCCTTAATTTAGAATTTTTGTAAAGCGCATTTGCAGCAGTACACAGCCATAGGCGAGACTGCTCGCTCGCTGGAAGGGAAGTCGTGGGGAAGGGAAGTCGTGGCCTAATGGTTAGAGAGTCGGACTCGCAATCGAAAGGTTGTGAGTTCGAGTCCTGGGCCGGCAGGAATTGTAGGTGGGGGGAGTGCATGTACAGTTCTCTCTCCACCTTCAATACCACGACTTAGGTGCCCTTGAGCAAGGCATCGAACCCCCAACTGCTCCCCGGGCGCCGCAGCATAAATGGCTGCCCACTGCTCCGGGTGTGTGCTCACAGTGTGTGTGTGTGTGTTCACTGCTCTGTGTGTGTGCACTTTGGATGGGTTAAACGCAGAGCACAAATTCTGAGTATGGGTCACCATACTTGGCTGAATGTCACTTCACTTTCACTTTTTTTCACTTTTCTCATTGGCTGCTCTGCAGCAAGCACAGGCTGATGCAATATCAGACCAATTAGGACGCTTCGCGCCCAGCACGCCACTTCCCGCCGAAACGGGTGTGGCCCAACCCTATAAAACGAGCTCGAAAAGGCTGACTCACCTGATTTATTTCATCGCCGAAGCGAACCAGAGTGAATCGTACGCATGGCAGAGAACGCAGTACTCGTTCCCTCTTCTAGAGAGAACCGAGGTTACGTAAGTAACCGAGTACGTTCTCTTACGAGAGTTCTCTCGTACTGCGTCTTAGCTAAGACGCTACGGGAACCCCATGTAAAACGCCATGCGTGCAGGGATCACACACCAATAAACCTGAAGCAACGCCCAGGATTTACAGTGCACAGTCACCCGAGGGACTCACAGAGAGCCCAGGATAGGAGAAGGGGGGAAAGCCTTCCGTCCCATATCTAGCGGCACCCGTAGATGCGGCAATACAATCATCACACAGTCGAGGCAAGGCCTGACCAATGTGGCAATACGGGTCTTACACAATACTGCCCATATAACAGTCGGTATTGCATAACGCTCACGAACTCAGAATTCCCATCAGGACCCTGATTCGGATACACCGACAGCAGCCTTGCTTGCAAAGCGGGAACCTCCAGGTTATAAAACCTGATAAATGTAGATGGCGAGGCCCAACCTGCCGCCATACAAATATCCTGCAAGGAGACCCCAGTAGACCATGCCCACGACGAGGCGACGCCTCTTGTGGAGTGTGCTCTGACGCCCAGTGGGCACTGAAGGCCCTTGGAAGCGTAAGCTAACGCTATGGCATCGACTATCCATCTGGATAGAGTCTGTCTCGAAACAGCCATTCCCTTGGAACGTCCACTGAACGAGACCAACAGCTGCTCAGTCTGTTGAAAAACAGCAGAGCGAGACACATAAGCTCTTAAAACCCTAACAGGGCAAAGAAGACTCGAGTCTCCATCCTCTCCTGACACCGACAGGGCAGACAGGGCAATAACCTGGGCCCGAAACGGCGTGTTGAGGGACTTTGGCACATAACCGTGCCTAGGTTTGAGTATGACCTTAGAGTCATTTGGCCCAAACTCCAAACACAACTGGCTCACAGAGAGCGCGTGCAGGTCACCCACACGCTTCACTGAAGTGAGAGCCAACAAGAATACCGTCTTGAACGACAGATGCTGGAGACTAATCGATTGGATAGGCTCAAAGGGGGAACCCTTCATGGCCTCCAAAACCATTGTGAGGTCCCATACAGGGACTGACGGAGGTCTGGGAGGATTCAGCCTCTAAGGAAGCGGATGACCAAATCGTTCCTTCCTATTGACTGACCCAGCGCCATTTCAGAAAACGCTGCGATGGCCGCCACATAGACTTTGAGCGTGGATGGGGCTCTGCCCTTATCCAACAGCTCCTGCAGGAAGGAGATAACCTCTGTCACATCACAACTAAGGGGTGAACATCCCCGAGCTGTACACCAGCTGGAGAACATCGACCACTTCGAGGCATAGAGCCGTCGCGTCGACGGAGCCCTAGCCTGAGTGATAGTATTTAGCACTCCCACTGAGAGATCAGCGGGTAACCGTTGAGCGCCCACACATGGAGGGACCACAACTCCGGTTGAGGGTGCCAAATCGAGCCCCTGGCCTGCGATAGGAGGTCCCTCCTCCAAGGCACTGGCCACGAGAACGAGAAGGGGGCGCTGGAGCAGACCACTCGAGGCCAAAGCTCGCCGCGGCCAACGTGAGCACTCGCATCAGCTCCTTATCGATATCTGCCCGTCTGCTGGGCCTCTGAGCAGAGGGCGCGAGATCCACAGAGCTCACCCAACCCTCACTGCCCGAAGCAAGCAGAGAGCATGTGTCCTCTTCCTCCGACGCGGCCCTGAGATCCACTTCCTCCGATGACACGGCGGCAGACAGCGGACGCTGACCATCGGGAAGCGATGCAGGAGAGGCCGGTGAAGCGGAGGGAACCGGCGAGCTCGGCAGAGCTGGAGGCGGTTCCGGAAGGCGCTGCAGCGCAACGGATGATGCAGGCTTCGAGAAGAACACCCGGCGAGTCCTCAGAGTCACCATAGGCATTAACTCGCAATGAGGGCATCCGCCGTCAGCGAGTGCGAGCGCTGCATGGTCCTCACCCAGGCAGGAGATGCAGATGACGTGACGATCTCCTTCGCTGAGCGGGGCTCTGCACGAGCCGCACGAGGGCATCTTTAAAAAGACGCAGCTCTTTTAGAGTGTATGTCGCAGAGCGAACTCACACAAGGATATAAGGATATTAAAGGAAATAGGCGCCGGACAGCGCAGCAGGAACGGCAGTAGAAGGCGGCGAGGCCAGCAGCTTCTGAATGGCTCGTCCCGCTGATATGCCTCTCAGACGGTGCTTGCTTCCTCCGTGATCCAGCGATGCATGAGCTTCGCTGAAGAGATGAAAAATCAGGTGAGTCAGCCTTTTTAGAGCTCCTTTTATAGGGTTGGGCCACACCCGTTAGGGCGGGAAGTGGCGTGATGGGCGCGAAGCGTCCTAATTGGTCTGATATTGCATCAGCCTGTGCTCGATAGGCTGTGCACTTGCTGCAGAGCAGCCAATGAGCGAGCGAGCCGTCTCGCCTATGGCTGTGTACTATTTTGAGATATACACCCAAACAGAGAAATGCAACCCACAACTGTGCCTACAGTGACAAGTACTTATAACAACAAAGAGAAATATGAGAAATATGGAATGCCTTAAATAGTCAGACAACAAAGGCAACAGCATAAACACTACCTATTGTAATTTATTTGTTATGTAAGCCTGCTAATTAATCTTATAAGCATACCTATTTCATTTCCATTTCATGCATACAGTGGAAAATGGCATACTTAAACTTAAATTATTTTAGTACATGAATGCTAGATTCTTAGTCATGGTCTCTTTCAAAAGACATTTAGTGCACTTTTGCTGAATTAAAAGCAAGCAGTAATCTTACTGAAATTAAAACAACATTACAGAAACGTACATTTATTTTAAAGAAAATAAAGTAAAATTAAATAAGCAGTTACCTTATGCAATAACATTCCACAGAGTCAGTGTTGCCAGTTAAAGGGTTAGTTCACCCAAAAAAGGAAAATGATGTAATTAATGACTCACCCTCATGTCGTTCCAAACCCGTGAGACCTCCGTTCATCTTTGGAACACAGTTTAAGATATTTTAGATTTAGTCCGAGAGCTCTCAGTCCCTCCATTGAAACTGTGTGTACGGTATACTGTCCATGTCCAGAAAGGTAAGAAAAACATCCTCAGAGTAGTCCATGTGACTCCAATATCCCGGAGTAATTCATTTACTCAAACAGTACACTGACTGAACTGCTGTGAAGAGAGAACTGAAGATGAACACAGAGCCGAGCCAGATAACGAACAAAAGATTGACTCGTTCACGAGTCAAGAACCGTTTCTGTTGGACGCGTCCGATTCGAGAACTGAGGAGCTGATGATACTGCGCATGTGTGATTCAGCGTGAAGCAGACTGACACACAGAGCGTCTGAACCGAACTGATTCTTTTGGTGATTGATTCTGAACTGATTCTGTGCTAATGTTATGGGCGCGTGTAAACAGAAGGCTTGTTTATTGAATCGAACTGTCCGAAAGAACCTGTTCGCGGAAAAGAACCAAACATCCCATCACTACTGGTGATCCAGTAGAAGGCGAAATGAACATTACGGAGCGCTAAACTCTCCTGCAGTGTGTGTTTCATACTCGAAGCCGGAGGGCGCTCTAGCGCAGAAAGTCATAACAGGAAATTCCTAATATGGGCATCAGCGTCAAGCTATAGCTGTATGAAAACAGTTGTTTTCGGTCTTGTATTTTCAAGTTCAAAAAAATCTCCAGCAGGTGATAAATAAAGTATAATAACAATGCAGTGCTAATTGACATATAGCATTTATTACAGTATAGAAACTATTCTGCCTTATTATGTGATAAAAAGTGTTTGTATTATATAAACAAATCATTATTATATTTGTTATTGTCCAGCAGTTATAGATTGCTAAGCCAAAAAAAAAAGAAAAGCTAGAAATTAGCGAAAAATTAGTTGCCTTTAGTATCCACTACCAGTCAAAAGTTTTTGAACAGTAAGCTTGTTAATGTTTTTTAATTCTCTTCTGTTCTCCAAGCCTGCATTTATTTGATCCAAGTACTGCGAATCAGTGAAATTTTGAAATATTTTTACTAGCCTATTTAAAATAGCTGTTTTCTATTTATGTATATTTCAAAATGTAATTAATTGAGATTTCAAAGCTGAATTTTTTTTTGCATCATTACTCCAGTCACACGATCCTTCAAAAATAATTCTGATATACTGATTTACTGCAAAAAAAGAAAAAGAAAAAAACTCTTATGATAATTTTGAAAACAGCTAAGTAGAATTTTTTTCAAGTTTCTTTGATGAATACAGTTCAGAAGAGCAGCACTTATCTGAAATAGAAATCACTTTTAAAATTATGTCTTTATCATCACTTTTGATCAATTTAAAGAATCCTTGCTAAATAAAAGTATTAATTTCTATAATTTATTTAACTATATATATATATATATATATATATATATATATATATACTAAGCTTTTGAATTATATGGTGTATAATGTTGCGAAAGCTTTTTATTTCACATAAATGCTGATGTGTGGATCCTTCTGTTCATCAAAGAATGCTGAAGAAAATGTACTTATCTGTTTTAAATATTGATAATCAGCAAATCAGCATATTAGAATGATTTCTGAAGGACGTGACACTGAAGACTGGATGAATGATGCTGAAAATTCACCTTTGATCACAGGAACACATTAGATTTAAAATATACTAAGATAGAAAACAGTTATTTTAAATAGTATACTTTTTGCTGTACTTTGGATCAAATAAAGGCAGGCTTGGTGAGCAGAAGGGACTTCTTTCAAAACATTAAAAATCTTACTGTTAAAAAACTGTTGACTATTAGGCTATATAGATTACAGAAATGTTATATTATAATGAAATTACACACACACAGACACACACACACACACACACACACATATATATATATATATATATATATATATATATATATATATATATGTCTGTGTCTGTGTCTGTGTCTGTGTGTCTGTGTCTGTGTCTGTGTCTGTGTCTGTGTCTGTGTCTGTGTGTGTGTGTGTGTGTGTGTGTGTGTGATTTCTGTCCCCCTCACTTCTGAAAAGATGGCTACGACGCTGGGCCTATGTATTGATATTTTGATTAAATTTGTTTTCATATTTTCAGCTGTTATTAATTTTAGTTTAAGTTTTAATATTTCCAAAAGGTTTACTATTATTTTCAGTTTTAGAATTCTTAAACATATTCTAGTTCAATATTATAGTCAAATTTTACTCCAAGGTTTTTTTTTTTTTTTTTTTCAGGTTATATTAAGTGATTTTTTTATAATTTTAGATTTAGTGTAAGTACACTACAACACTGTATGTTGTGGTCTGAGAACAGGGACGTGATTGTGTAATGTCATTTTGATGAAATGACAAATTAAAAGAAAGAGTACATTTGGCAAGAATCTGACTTGTTTTAAAAAATGGCAGGTAAATAGCCTTTAAATAGCAGTAGCTATTGTCATTAAAAGGGTGATGACTGCTGTAGGCCCATGACCTCTCACATTTGCTCTAAATCATGCCCATGAGTCTGCGCAGGGAACACACCAGTACACCATGCCTGCCATGACGCACACCACAATTGCATTGATTACATGAGGGCACCAACTACTCGATGCATGAACATCTAATTTTAACCACGGACACAAAAGTTATACCACAAATCATGCACATTCATGTCAGCCAGATACTGAGAGACACAGTGCATCATCGTATCATGTGTGCTGGGATGCAGCATTGGCACTTACTTTGTAGTAATAGAGTGTGTTGACTGAAATAAGTTTGTATGAATAAAGTTTTTGTCTTTGGGGAATCATTTTGCATGCAGATCACAAGCATTTCCTAATTTTGTTACAATTCATCTCTTGTTATATTTTTATATCGTCATCATTTGTAAAGTGTGTGTGTGTATATATATATATATATACACACACTTTCCTTTACTTGTACCAAATTTACCTGTATTTACTTTACTTTGGTTTCATATTTGGCGACTTTTTGTGAAAAACTGACACTTTTGAGGATGGTTCTATAGATTTTCTGAGGGAGGGGTTTGGCAACACTGCAGTCCTCCCACGCTCAGATCACGTTGATTTCGGTCAGAGCTCGAAACTCACGCGCAGCAGCAGGATCCCACCACCGGGGCGCGCCGCGTCGAGCGTGTGAGGACCTGCAGGTAAAGGAGACACCTCGCTCTCAGAAGGTGTGTCCTTCATTCTTTTAAATAGACCAAGAACATTTCAGTTAGAGGAATAACGGAGCTCATTCAACGCTTCAAGATCCGGACTTCTTTTACTTTGGGAAATACCGAGAAGTTTGCAAAACACGAATTATGGCTGTGTCTGCAAGTTATAGCATCTTGTTTATTTTCGCCTGTGTATGGCTAACTTTTGCATCGGCGGATCCAGGTTAGTCGCTTTAATTCGTTTTTATTTTCTAATAGATTTTGTAGCTTAGGTATTTGTTTTTCAAATGTAGGCCTACTGTTGTTTGTAATTCAGTCATTTAGAATTCACAATCAGATTCACAATCGATGTGTTTTGTTCCAGTTGAACCCAAAGGACGAGGTTTATCTATATTATTGGATTCCCCAGACAAAACTGTCAACGTTTCAGACAAAAGATTCAACGATTCAGACAAAAGATTCAACTATTCAGACAAATTCGACATTGATCTTATCACTAATACACTACAGAGCAGTCTCACAACTATCCTCCTGCCAGTTATTTACATGATTGTTTTGTCTGTGGGGCTACCAACCAACGCGATGGCTATATATGTGTTGCTGTTCAGGTCAAAGAAAATTCACCCTGGTACCATTTACATGGCCAACCTAGCACTGGCTGACCTGATGTTTGTCATCTGGACCCCTCTTAAGATCGTTTACCATTTGAAAGGAAATAACTGGACTTTTGGTGAAGGGATGTGCAAAGTTTTTGTGGGTTTCTTCTACGGCAACATGTACTGCTCCATCCTCTTCATCACTTGTCTGAGCATCCAGCGGTACTGGGTCTGCGCTCACCCGCTCTCCCAGCAAAGAAAAAACAACAAGTTTGCTATCATCATATCTGTTTGTATCTGGATCTTCATTTGTGTCAGTACTACACCTTTGTACTTGTACCAGCAAACCGTTGAACTCTCATTCCTCAAGATCACCACCTGCCACGACGTCAGTATTATCCATATGGAGAACTTTGTATCTGGCAATGTGTTCCTGGATGTTCAGCTGCCTTATTATTATTTTATGGTGATGGCGGGTCTTGTCTTCTTCATCCCACTGTTGGTCATCATTGCAGCTTATATTCTTCTCCTTCGCTCACTTGGGAATCCCACAGTCGAGGGGAATGCTGGAAAAAGCCGCCAACGAGCTGTGGTTCTCATCCTTACGGTGCTCATAACGTTCTTGATCTGCTTCATCCCAAGTAACGTGATGTCGGTTGTGCATTACGCTCTCCTGCGAAATGGCCAGGTCAATAATGGCTATGGTTTCTACATCATGACACTGAGCCTGGCCAGTCTCAACAGCTGCTTGGACCCTTTCATCTACTATTACGTCTCGGATGAGTTCAGGGAGCACGTCAAGAACACGCTACTGTGCCGTAGCAGTCGAACGGTGAAGAGGATGAGGGCCTCGTTTAACTCATTCAAGTATTCTAAACCGACCAAGACCTATACTTTCAGCACAGGCAACACAGAAAGCAGCAACTGATGAGAGCAGATGGACATGGACCATGATGGAAGTGAGTTTATGTATTTCTATGTGGAATATATATACGATTTTACTTCATATTCATGATCTGTGTTCTCCATTGGATGATGCTGAAACTGTCTGAGAGCAGATTGAAGAGTTATTGAAGACATTTACCTTCAGAGACCTTCGTAAACTCCAAAGCTGAAGGAGGAGTTTGAACAGAACAGTCTTTGTTTCTGTGGCGTTTAATTTAAAACTCAGGGTTGTGAAGCCAATGAGTCCATGGCAGAACATTCAGTTTTTACATTTAATATTGTTCAGATGGGCTTTGTGAAATATTTCATGTGAATTTGCCAGCATTTAATGGGTAAAATGATCTTTTAGCCAGAATTTGTTCTATTTTTAATATTTTTCTTTTGTTTCAAAACTGATTAGCGATATTTTTGTTTTTGCCTGTTAGCCACAATGACTTATTTTTGTACATAACTGTATTATATAGCCATAATTAAGTCTAACTATGCTTGTCTGTGATGCAAATGTTGGAATTATATTTTTCTTAAGTCATGCAGATTCATTTTCTAAACTCAACTGTACTGTAACTGTATTCAACTGTTAACTTCATTATCTCAAAAGTGAAATTCTAGAGAATTTCCAGTCAGTTCATTGTTTTTCTGGATCTTTATTCACACATTGTTTATCAGATGTTTTTGTACCTCTTACAAGGAAATGCAGCTGATAACAGGTTTACGCACTTTACCCCTTAAGGCACAGTCTCTTCTGAATAAATATTTTATTTGCTTTGAAAGTTTGTCTGCTGGATTATAATTTTCCTATTAATAATTAAATTTCTTGGATCACATGTGGATTGTATAAGTGAGTCATATGTTGTTTGTAGAAACTATAACAAACTGTATCATCAACACAATCCATGAAGCTTAACCCACATAAGACTTCACAATGTTATCTTTCGGCTACTAAATGTTAACATTCCTTTGGTTAAACATTTTCTGCTTTTGTGGGGCCAAAATGGGCCTCATGTAACATGAGCAACTGAGCAGAGTAAAAAAAAAAAAAACAATCTGCTAAACGTAAAACTGTTTACACAATGATTTACAAAATTCATTCTTCTTTTGTTTTAATGAATATATAGCACTATTAAAAGTATATCCTGCTTTGATTAATAGTATGAGCATGTTTCATATCAAAATATCTTGCTTTGTTGACTTGTCTGATTTTATGAGTGAAACTGCTGCTTTTGTCATGATCCTGGTTTTTCTCCTTCTCTGTCTCCCTCTTGTGGTCACATATTCACACTATCACGCACACACATCCACTCCTCCGCTCATTATCTATTTCAGCTGTTTCCCCTTTCGTTCCCTTCTCCTCACCTGTCATTTCTTTGACCCTTGATTGTCTCTGCTTCTTATTCCCTCTTTCTAGCCCTGTCTTGTTGTCGGATTATTCGATGACCACTCGTGAGACACGTCTGTTTTCTAGTCCTGTTCTGTCTTGTCTGTGGAGTCATTGTTGCAACTGTGAGTTATTTTGTCATTTGACTGTGTATCATCCAACTGTGCCTGTTTGCAGAGTACCTGTGCAGCGTTTACCCTTGGCTGTTCACTCTGCCGGCTGTCTTCACTGTTTTTTTGGACTGGCTGTATGCATCCCGGGATCCCTGCCTCTGCCCTCGTGGATATTTATGTAGTTTGTCTGAGACCCAGTCGTCTGGCTGTTCCTGTTTTTGGCTCTGATGAGAGCCTGTTTTTTTTTTTTTTTTTTTTTTTTTTTTTTTTATATTATTCAGTGAAGACAATTTGCTTTATTAAAAACTGTAAACTGCACCTCGCCCTGGTCTTCCATCGTTCTTTCCCATAACAGAATAATCCGACCAGAAGATGGACCAGGCGAGTGGTAATCCCTTTCAGAGTGCTGTTAAGTTCCAGGGTGCTCTGCTGGGCAAACATGAGGAGGATTTATCCGCCACGAGACGTGCCGTAGAATCCCTGACCGCCCAGCTCTCGGGTCTAACCCAGCAGTTCCACCACTACGTCATGAAACCACTGCTTCAGCCGGACAGTGCGACTCTTCTGAGCCACGCATAAACAACCCGCCATGCTACTCTGGTGAGCCTGCACAATGTCGAGCCTTCCTCACCCAATGCGAAGTTGTATTTTCTCTCCAGCCATCCACTTATGCCAAGGATCGATCGAGGGTGGCTTATGTGATTTCTCTTCTCAATGGACGAGCTCGAGAGTGGGCGGCAGCGAACTGGGAGGCAGAGGTAGACTGCATCTCTAGGTTTTCTCTGTTCAAGGAGGAGATGATCCGAGTATTTGACCGGTCTGCACAGGGTGATGAAGCATCCCGCCTCCTATCCACCTTGCGCCAGGGGAAGAGGTCAGTCACAGATTTTTCTATTGAGTTTCGTACCCTGGCCACTACGAGTGGATGGAACGGCCCGGCACTAATCTCCCGCTTTCTCGAGGGCTTGAACTCTGAGATTAAGGATGAGGTCTTTGTCCGAGAGGTTCCTGAAAGTTTCGACTCCCTTGTCGAGCTGGCTCTTCGCATCGAAAGACGCTTCGAGATGCGACGAAGGGCTCGCGGATTGGAGGTTTCGTTTCTTCCCTCCTCCACAGCAACCCGGCCGCCACTGCCATCTGCTGCTGATCCCGAGCCGATGCAGCTAGTGGGGCTTTGCATATCTACATGGGAACGCCAACGCAGGATTATGGATCACCTATGCATGTACTGTGCTGCCTCAGATCACTTTGTCTCCAGGTGCCCAGTAAAGGGCCAGCGCTCGTCAGTAGGTGGAGGGTTGCTGGCGAGCGCTACATCATGGGTCTCTCCGTCTAAGTCCTGCACTTCCCTTCCCGTACACCTCCGCTGGCTGGGATCGTCTGTTTCCTGCTCCACATTGCTTGATTCAGGGGCGGAGGGGAACTTCGTTGATGAGAATTGGGCTTTAGAACAAGGTATTCCCCTCTTAGATTTACAAGACTCCACCCCCCTGTTCGCCCTAGATGGTAGTTCCCTTCCTAGGTTACAGAGAAGGACGTCACCATTGACTCTTACGGTTTCAGGAAATCATAGAGAGACTATTTCTTTTATTTTTCATTCCCCTTTTACTCCTGTGGTTTTAGGCCACCCGTGGTTAGTGCTTCATAACCCCCAGATTAACTGGGCGGAAGGCACTATTCTTTCTTGGAAATTGTCTTGTCATGACGATTGTCTGTTTTCTGCTGTGTCCCCTGTCTTGCCTGAAACTATTTTTCAGGAAGAGCCAGGTGATTTGTCTGGAGTTCCGGAGGAGTATCACGATTTGGGAAGTCGTGGCCTAATGGTTAGGGAGTCGGACTCCCAATCGAAAGGTTGTGAGTTCGAGTCCCGGGCCGGCAGGAATTGTGGGTGGGGGGAGTGCATGTACAGTTCTCTCTCCACCTTCAATACCACGACTTAGGTGCCCTTGAGCAAGGCATCGAACCCCCAACTGCTCCCTGGGCGCCGCAGCATAAATGGCTGCCCACTGCTCTGGGTGTGTGTTCACAGTGTGTGTGTGTGTGTGTGTGTTCACTGCTCTGTGTGTGTGCACTTCGGATGGGTTAAATGCAGAGCACAAATTCTGAGTATGGGTCACCATACTTGGCTGAATGTCACTTCACTTATTCATTTCACTTATTTGCGGGAGGTCTTCAGTCGTTCCCGGGCCATTTCTCTCCCCCCTCATCGCCCGTATGACTGCAGTATAGATCTTCTCCCAGGTACAACGCCCCCCCCGAGGTAGACTTTACTCATTATCCGCCCCCGAGAGGGAGGCGCTCGAGAAATACCTTCCTGATTCGCTCAACACCGGTACCATCGTTCCTTCTTCGTCTCCAGCGGGAGCCGGTTTCTTCTTTGTTAAGAAGAAAGCTGGCTCCCTGCGTCCCTGCATAGACTATCGGGGTTTAAATGATATCACTGTCAAGAATCGTTACCCATTACCACTGATGTCATCTGCCTTTGAAGTCTTACAGGGAGCTAAGATTTTCACAAAGCTCGACTTACGTAACACCTATCACTTAGTGCGTATCAAGGAGGGGGATGAATGGAAGACCGCGTTAAACACGCCCCTAGGGTACTTTGAATACCGGGTTCTTCCTTTTGGATTGGTTAACGCCCCCGCGGTCTTTCAAGCCTTAGTCAATGACGTCCTACGGGACATGCTCAACGTTTTTGTGTTCGTCTACCTTGATGATATTCTGATCCTTTCGCCATCACTCCAGGTGCACGTCCAACACGTTCGTCGTGTTCTTCAGCATCTACTAGAGAATCGACTTTATTTAAAAGCCGAGAAATGTTCTTTCCACGCCCCCTCAGTTACGTTTCTGGGTTCAGTCATCTTGGCAGAGGGGATTAGTATGGATCCCGCTAAGGTCCAGGCGGTTACCGATTGGCCCGTGCCCGACTCCCGTCTCGCGCTACGACGTTTTCTCGGGTTTGCAAATTTTTATCGTCGTTTTATACGAAATTTCAGTAAGTAGCCGCACCCCTTACAGCTCTGACCTCAGTCAAGTCCAAGTTTAGATGGTCGGATTCTGCGCAGACTGCGTTCGACGTTCTTAGATCTCTTTTTACTACCGCGCCTATCCTTCTTACTCCTGACTTCACTAAACAATTTATAGTCGAGGTCGATGCCTCTGAAATAGGGGTCGGGGCTGTGCTTTCCCAGCGCTCCACCACTGACAGAATGATACACCCCTGCACCTTTTTCTCTCACCGTCTTTCTCCTGCTGAGCGCAATTACGACGTGGGCAACCGCGAACTGCTCGCCATCCGTCATATCCGCAAGGCCAAGAGACTAAACGCTCGTCAGGCCCGCTGGGCTTTATTCTTTACTCGTTTCGATTTTACCATTTCGTATCGTCCGGGTACCAAGAACGTCAAGCCCGACGCGCTATCTCGTCTTTTTGACTCCTCTGCATCTTCAGAGCCTGAGGAGATTATTCCCCCCGGTCATGTTGTTGGCACGACCGTCTGGGGAATAGAGAAGCTGGTTAAGCGTTCTCTTTCTCATGTCATAGTCCCGCGCAACTGCCCTAAGGGGCTCCTTTTCGTCCCTGTATCCGCACGTCGAGCTGTCCTTCAATGGGGACACGCCTCTAAATTGACAGCCCATCCTGGTGTCCGGGGCACCATCGCTTTTATCCGTCAGCGCTTTTGGTGGCCTTTAGAACGAGACGTGCGACAGTTTGTTGCCTCCTGCGATACATGCGCTCCGACTAAGGCTGACAATTCCTCTCCGGCTGGTCTACTTCGTCCGTTACCGGTTCCAACCCGACCGTGGCCTCACTTAGCTCTCGACTTTATCACCGGGCTTCCTCTTTCAGAGGGTAACACCGTTATTCTGACCGTGGTAGATCGTTTTTCTAAATCGGCCCATTTTGTTCCACTCGCTAAACTCCCCTCTGCCAAGGAGACCGCTCAGATCATGGTTGATCATGTTTTTAAACTACATGGTTTACCCACTGATATTGTGTCTGATAGAGGTCCCCAATTTTCTTAATTTTGGAAAGAGTTTTGTCGCCTGATTGGGGCATTCATTAGCCTTTCGTCCGGGTTTCATCCCCAGACGAACGGTCAAGCTGAACGGACTAATCAAATTGTCACCCGTATGCTCTGCAGTCTCACCCATCAGAATCCCGCATCATGGTCCCAGCAGCTTTCCTGGGCCGAATACGCCCATAATTCGATCCCCTCCTCTGTTACTGGTCTTTCGCCCTTTCATTGCTGTCTCGGTTATCAACCTCCGATATTTGCGTCCCAAGACTCTGATTCTAATGTTCCGTCAGTGCAAGCTTTTATTAGCCGTTGCAAACGCACCTGGAGGAGAGTGCGATCTGCTCTCTGTCGAGCTAGAAGACGCATGACAGTAACAGCCAATAGGCGCAGAATTAAGAGTCCTCGCTGTGTTTGCGGCCTGAGAGTGTGGTTATCCACTTCAAATTTACCTCTCCAGTCCGAGTCACGTAAATTGTCTCCCCGCTTTGTCGGACCATTTCGCATTGTTAAAGTCATTAATCCTGTCGCAGTAAAACTTCACCTTCCGCCTAATTTACGCCGGGTCCATCCCGTGTTTCACGTCTCTTGCATTAAACAAGTCATCCGTCCCCCATCTCGTCCGCGTCCCTAGTCTTGCCGACGATACCCCTATCTACAGGGTTCGCCGCATTCTTGACATGCGCCGTCGGGAACGCGGTCGTCAACATCTGGTCGACTGGGAGGGGTATGGTCTTGAGGAGAGAAGTTGGGTTCCCTCCCGGGATGTCCTGGATCCTTCACTCATCGATAATTTCCTCCGGACCCGCCAGTCGTCCTCAGGAGCGCCAGGGGGAGCTTGTTGAGAGAGGGGTACTGTCATGATCCTGGCTTTTTCTGCTTCTCTGTCTCCCTCTTGTGGTCACATATTCACACTATCACGCACACACATCCACTCCTCCGCTCATTATCTATTTCAGCTGTTTCCCCTTTCGTTCCCTTCTCCTCACCTGTCCCTTCTTTGACCCTTGATTGTCTCTGCTTCTTATTCCCTCTTTCTAGCCCTGTCTTGTTGTCGGATTATTCGATGACCTCTCGTGAGACACGTCTGTTTCCTAGTCCTGTTCTGTCTTGTCTGTGGAGTCATTGTTGCAACTGTGAGTTATTTTGTCATTGGACTGTGTATCATCCAGCTGTGCCTGTTTGCAGAGTACCTGTGCAGCGCTTACCCTTGGCTGTTCACTCTGCCGGCTGTCTTCACTGTTTTTCGGACTGGCTGTATGCATCCCGGGGTCCCTGCCTCTGCCCTCGTGGATATTTATGTAGTTGGTCTGAGACCCAGTCGTCTGGCTGTTCCTGTTTTTGGCTCTGATAAGAGCCTGTGATTTTTGTTCTATATTATTCAGTGAAGACCATTTGCTTTATTAAAGACTGTAAACTGCACCTCGCCCTGGTCTTCCATCGTTCTTTCCCATAACAGCTTTAGTAAATTCACACTGTTCTCTAATTATCTAGTTTAGCAAATGTTCAGTGTACCACTCAAAATATCATCTGTGTCTAAAAGCCTGCTAAACATGTTTAACTAGCTTTAGACAGTAGTTTATTTCAGGCTTGAATGTGAACTTGTAATAGACCAATTATTTACACTCCCTTTTGACCAGTTCCTTAGCTGAATAAAAATATGAATTTCTTTATTAAAAATTCTTAGTGATTCCTTACTGAATTCTTTCAAACTTCTCTCACAAGCAGGGCCAGCCCAGGCTTTATTGGTGCCCTAGGCCAGATTTTAGATCCCTCTCCATTATAAAATGAAGAAAATGCTGATTTTTCTAAACTTTATTATAATATAACATAACCTAACAAAACACACCAATAAGTATAAACATAAGTTGTAAATAAAAATTGTGATAATAAATACACAAACGTGACTTAGTCACCTGAAGAATAACACAAAAAATATTAAATGAGAAATTAACAAAAAAGACAGAAAAGTTAAAAAGAAAAAACGTACTCCGTTACTTACGTAACCTCGGTTCTCTCTAGAAGAGGGAACGAGTACTGCGTCTTAGCTAAGACGCTACAGGGAAAAGTCTCTTTTCACGAAATACTGAAGCAAAAAATTCTCCTTAATTTTGGATTTTTGTAAAGCGCATTTGCAGCAGTACACAGCCATAGGCGAGACGGCTCGCTCGCTCATTGGCTGCTCTGCAGCAAGTGCACAGCCTATCGAGCACAGGCTGATGCAATATCAGACCAATTAGGACGCTTCGCGCCCATCACGCCACTTCCCGCCGAAACTGGTGTGGCCCAACCCTATAAAAGGAGCTCGAAAAGGCTGACTCACCTGATTTATTTCATCGCCGAAGCGAACCAGAGTGAATCGTACGCACGGCAGAGAACGCAGTACTCGTTCCCTCTTCTAGAGAGAACCGAGGTTACGTAAGTAACCGAGTACGTTCTCTTACGAGAGTTCTCTCGTACTGCGTCTTAGCTAAGATGCTACGGGAACCCCATGTAAAACGCTGTGCGTGCAGGGATCACACACTGTTACGGCCCTTTATCTAATTTGGCTCGTTAAAACACATGTAAGACAAGGACCGTACATATTAAGAATCACAGACGATTGGGTGAAGTTTCAAGGTGTAAATCGTTTCTTTTAATGAAACAAATGAGAGAGTGCACCAACAATAAACAATAAATCAAACTAATAGTACAGGTAGGGCAGCAAAAAGGAAAACAGAAAACCTGACTATCTAACTCTGTAGGCAAGATCTTATCTGCTCCCGAAGAAAACAACAAACAGAGTGACCACTGCTTTCCTACGCTGTGTTAACTAAATAATAAAAGTTATCAAAGAAAATACCCACTACCTGGCTTGAAAATAACAAATAAAAACTCAGTCCGTGATCTGGAACAGTCGAGGCGAAGATCGTGGACCACTCGCCATGAGGCAAGAAACCCCAGCTGTCACTGATCAGAAGGGTGGAGACAGCTAGAGCAGCGAGCGTCGCGAGAGCAGAGAGAACCGAGGGAGACCCCAGCCTCAATTCCGGACCGGCTTAAATACGGGGTTTCCCATGACGTCATTAATGACTGCACCTGCGATCTCAGATAGAACAATTAACATTCAGCAATTTAAAGCACCACCACATAACACACACCAATAAACCTGAACCAACACCCAGGATTTACAGTGCACAGTCACCCGAGGGACTCACAGAGAGCCCAGGACAGGAGAGGGGGTGAAAGCCTTCCGTCCCATATCTAGCGGCACCCGTAGATGCGGCAATACAATCATCACACAGTCGAGGCAAGGCCTGACCAATGTGGCAATATGGGTCTTACACAATACTGCCCATATAACAGTCGGTAGCGCATAACGCTCATGAACTCAGAATTCCCATCAGTGCCCTGATTCGGATACACCGACAGCAGCCTTGCTTGCAAGGCGGGAACCTCCAGGTCATAAAACCTGATAAATGTAGACGGCGAGGCCCAACCTGCCGCCATACAAATATCCTGCAAGGAGACCCCAGTAGACCATGCCCACGACGAGGCGACGCCTCTTGTGGAGTGTGCTCTGACGCCCAGTGGGCACTGAAGGCCCTTGGAAGCGTAAGCTAACGCTATGGCGTCGACTATCCATCTGGATAGAGTCTGTCTCGAAACAGCCAATCCCTTGGAACGTCCACTGAACAAGACAAACAGCTGCTCAGTCTGTCGAAAAACAGCAGAGAGAGACACATAAGCTCTTAAAACCCTAACAGGGCAAAGAAGACTCGAGTCTCCATCCTCTCCTCACACCGACAGGGCAGACAGGGCAATAACCTGGGCCCGAAACGGCGTGTTGAGGGACTTTGGCACATAACCGTGCCTAGGTTTGAGTATGACCTTAGAGTCATTAGGCCCAAACTCCAAGCACGACTGGCTCACCGAGAGCGCGTGCAGGTCACCCACACGCTTCACTGAAGCGAGAGCCAACAAGAATACCGTCTTGAACGACAGATGCTGGAGGCTAATCGATTGGATAGGCTCAAAGGTCCATACAGGGACTGACGGAGGTCTGGGAGGATTCAGCCTCCTAGCTCCTCTAAGGAAGCGGATGACCAAATCGTTCCTTCCTATTGACTGACCCAGCGCCGTTTCAGAAAACGCTGCGATGGCCGCCACATAGACTTTGAGCGTAAATGGGGCTCTGCCTTTATCCAACAGCTCCTGCAGGAAGGAGATAACCTCTGTCACATCACAACTAAGGGGTGAACATCCCCGAGCTGTACACCAGCTGGAGAACACCGACCACTTCGAGGCATAGAGCCATCGCGTCGACGGAGCCCTAGCCTGAGTGATAGTATTTAGCACTCCCACTGAGAGATCAGCGGGTAACCATTGAGCGCCCACACATGGAGGGACCACAACTCCGGTTGAGGGTGCCAAATCGAGCCCCTGGCCTGCGATAGGAGGTCCCTCCTCCAAGGCACTGGCCACGAGAACGAGAAGGGGGCGCTGGAGCAGACCACTCGACCGCGGCCAACGTGAGCACTCACATCAGCTCCTTATCGATATCCACCCGTCTGCTGGGCCTCTGAGCAGAGGGCGCGAGATCCACAGAGCTCGCCCAACCCTCACTGCCCGAAGCAAGCCGAGAGCATGTGTCCTCTTCCTCTGACATGGCCCTGAGATCCACTTCCTCCGATGACGCGGCGGCAGACAGCGGACGTTGACCATCGGGAAGCGATGCAGGGGAGGCCGGTGAAGCGGAGGGAACCGGCGAGCTCGGCAGAACTGGAGGCGGTTCCGGAAGGCGGTTCCGGAAGGCGCTGCGAGCAGCGCTTTTTACGGCGCTGCGGCGCAAAGGATGATGCAGGCTTCGAGAAGAACGCCCGGCGAGTCCTCAGAGTCACCAAAGGCATTAACTCGCAATGAGGGCATCTGCCGTCAGCGAGCGATGCATGGTCCTCACCTAGGCAGGCAGATGCAGATGACGTGACGATCTCCTTCGCTGAGCGGGGCTCTGCACGAGCCGCACGAGGGCATCTTTAAAAAGACGCAGCTCTTTTAGAGTGTATGTCGCAGAGCGAACTCACACAAGGATATTAAAGGATATAGGCGCCGGACAGCGCAGCAGGAACGGCAGTAGAAGGCGGCGAGGCCAGCAGCTTCCGAATGGCTCGTCCCGCTGATATGCCTCTTGCTTCCTCCGTGATCCAGCGATGCGTGAGCTTCGCTGAAGAGATGAAAAATCAGGTGAGTCAGCCTTTTCGAGCTCCTTTTATAGGGTTGGGTCACACCCGTTTCGGCGGTAAAGTGGCGTGATGGGCGCAAAGCGTCCTAATTGGTCTGATATTGCATCAGCCTGTGCTCGATAGGCTGTGCACTTGCTGCAGAGCAGCCAATGAGCGAGCCGTCTCGCCTATTCTCGCCGATTCGAGAACCGAGGAGCTGATGATACTGCGCATGTGTGATTCAGCGTGAAGCAGACTGACACACAGAGCGTCTGAACCGAACTGATTCTTTTGGTGATTGATTCTGAACTGATTCTGTGCTAATGTTATGGGCGCGTGTAAACAGAAGGCTTGTTTATTGAATCGAACTGTCCGAAAGAACCTGTTCGCGGAAAAGAACCAAACATCCCATCACTACTGGTGATCCAGTGGAAGGCGAAATGAACATCACGGAGCGCTAAACTCTCCTGCAGTGTGTGTTTCATACTCGAAGCCGGAGGGCGCTCTAGCGCAGAAAGTCATAACAGGAAATTCCTAATATGGGCATCAGCGTCCAGCTATCGCTGTATGAAAACAGTTGTTTTCAGTCTTGTATTTTCAAGTTCAAAAAAATCTCCAGCAGGTGATAAATAAAGTATAATAACAATGCAGTGCTAATTGACATAGCATTTATTACAGTATAGAAACTATTCTGCCTTATTATGTGATAAAAAGTGTTTGTATTATATAAACAAATCATTATTATATTTGTTATTGTCCAGCAGTTATAGATTTCTAAGCCAAAAAAAAGAAAAGCTAGAAATTAGAGAAAAATTAGTTGCCTTTAGTATCCACTACCAGTCAAAGGTTTTTGAAGAGTAAGCTTGTTAATGTTTTTTTATTCTCTTCTGTTCTCCAAGCCTGCATTTATTTGATCCAAGTACTGCGAATCAGTGAAATTTTGAAATATTTTTACTAGCCTATTTAAAATAGCTGTTTTCTATTTATGTATATTTCAAAATATAATTTATTGAGATTTCAAAGCTGAATTTTTTTTTTGCTTCATTACTCCAGTCACACGATCCTTCAGAAATAATTCTGATATACTGATTTACTGCAAAAAAAGAAAAAGAATAAAACTCTTATGATAATTTTGAAAACAGCTAAGTAGAATTTTTTTCAAGTTTCTTTGATGAATACAGTTCAGAAGAGCAGCACTTATCTGAAATAGAAATCACTTGTAAAATTATGTCTTTATCATCACTTTTGATCAATTTAAAGAATAAAAGTATTAATTTCTATAATTTATTTAACAATATATAAATATATATATATATATATATATATATATATATATATATATATATATATATACTAAGCTTTTGAATTATATGGTGTATAATGTTGCGAAAGCTTTTTATTTCTCATAAATGCTGATCTGTGGATCCTTCTGTTCATCAAAGAATGCTGAAGAAAATGTACTCATCTGTTTTAAGTATTGATAATCTGCAAATCAGCATATTACGAATGATTTCTGAAGGATGTGACACTGAAGACTGGATGAATGATGCTGAAAATTCACCTTTGATCACAGGAACAAAATTAGATTTAAAATATACTAAGATAGAAAACAGTTATTTTAAATAGTATAAATATTCCACAATATTAATGCTTTTGCTGTACTTTGGATCAAATAAAGGCAGGCTTGGTGAGCAGAAGGGACTTCTTTCAAAACATTAAAAATCTTACTGTTAAAAAACTGTTGACTATTAGGCTATATAGATTACAGAAATGTTATATTATAATGAAATTACACACACACATATATATATATGTATGTCTGTGTGTGTGTGTGTGTGTGTGTGTGTGTGAGTGTGTGTGTGTGTGTGTGTGTGTGTGTGTGTGTGTGATTTCTGTCCCCCTCACTTCTGAAAAGATGGCTACGCCGCTGGGCCTATGTATTGATATTTGGATTAAATTTGTTTTCATATTTTCAGCTGTTATTAATTTTAGTTTAAGTTTTAATATTTCCAAAAGGTTTACTATTATTTTCAGTTTTAGAATTCTTAAACATATTCTAGTTCAATATTATAGTCAAATTTTACTCCAAGGTTTTTTTTTTTGTTTTGTTTTTTTATCAGGTTATATTAAGTGATTTTTTTATAATTTTAGTTTTAGTGTAAGTACACTACAACACTGTATGTTGTGGTCTGAGAACAGGGACGTGATTGTGTAATGTCATTTTGATGAAATGACAAATTAAAAGAAAGAGTACATTTAGCAAGAATCTGACTTGTTTTAAAAAATGGCAGGTAAATAGCCTTTAAATAGCAGTAGCTATTGTCATTAAAAGGGTGATGTTAAGCATTGGACTGTCCTCCAGTGTTGCCAATTTGGGATTTTGTCACCAAATGTAGCTACTTTCTCATAGCTGCGACTTTTTTATTTTAGCTATATATGAATAAAACTAGCACTTTTTGGAGATTTTTATTTTTTTAATTGGTCTCCCCCTGCTGTAGGCCCATGACCTCTCACGTTTGCTCTCAATCATGCCCATGAGTCTGCGCAGGGAACACACCAGTACACCATGCCTGCCATGACGCACACCACAATTGCATTGATTACATGAGGGCACGAACATCTAATTTTAACCACGGACACAAAAGTTATACCACAAATCATGCACATTCATGTCAGCCAGATACTGAGAGACACAGTGCATCATCGTATCATGTGTGCTGGGATGCAGCATTGGCACTTACTTTGTAGTAATAGAATGTGTTGACTGAAATAAGTTTGTATGAATAAAGTTTTTGTTTTTGGAGAATCATAATATCTCTTATCTCTGTTGTATTTTAGCAGGACAGGGATGCATTTTGGTGAAACATAAAACAAATTGCCAACATTACGTGTCTTTTCCATCATGTCTGATGTGCGTGCAGATCACAAGCATTTCCTAATTTTGTTACAATTCATCTCTTGTGTATTTTTATATTGTCATCATTTGTAAAGTGTGTGTGTGTGTGTGTCTGTATATATATATATATATATATATATATATATATATATATATATATATATATACACACTTTCCTTTACTTGTACCAAATTTACCTGTATTTACTTTACTTTGGTTTCATATTTGGCGACGCTCAGATCACGTTGATTTCGGTCAGAGCTCGAAACTCACGCGCAGCAGCAGGATCCCACCACCGGGGCGCGCCGCGTCGAGCGTGTGAGGACCTGCAGGTAAAGGAGACACCTCGCTCTCAGAAGGTGTGTCCTTCATTCTTTTAAATAGACCAAGAACATTTCAGTTAGAGGAACAACAGAGCTCATTCAACGCTCCAAGATCCGGTCTTCTTTTACTTTGGGAAATACCGAGAAGTTTGAAAAACACGAATTATGGCTGTGTCTGCAAGTTATAGCATCTTGTTTATTTTCTCCTGTGTACTGCTAACTTTTGCATCGGCGGATCCAGGTTAGTCGCTTTAATTCGTCTTTATTTTCTAACAAATTGTGTAGCTTAGGTAGGCCTACTTGTTTTTCAAATGTAGGCCTACTGTTGTTTGTAATTCAATCATTTAGAATTTACAATCAGATTCACAATCGATGTGTTTTTTTCCAGTTGAACCCAAACCTCGAGGTTTAATATTTGTGGATTCCCCAGACAAAACTGTCAACGATTCAGACAAAAGATTCAACTATTCAGACAAATTCGACATTGATCTTATCACTAATACACTACAGAGCAGTCTCACAACTATCCTCCTGCCAGTTATTTACATGATTGTTTTGTCTGTGGGGCTACCAACCAACGCGATGGCTATATATGTCTTGCTGTTCAGGTCAAAGAAAATTCACCCTGGTACCATTTACATGGCCAACCTAGCACTGGCTGACCTGATGTTTGTCATCTGGACCCCTCTTAAGATCGTTTACCATTTGAAAGGAAATAACTGGACTTTTGGTGAAGGGATGTGCAAAGTTTTTGTGGGTTTCTTCTACGGCAACATGTACTGCTCCATCCTCTTCATCACTTGTCTGAGCATCCAGCGGTACTGGGTCTGCGCTCACCCGCTCTCCCAGCAAAGAAAAAACAACAAGTTTGCTATCATCATATCTGTTTGTATCTGGATCTTCATTTGTGTCAGTACTACACCTTTGTACTTGTACCAGCAAACCGTTGAACTCTCATTCCTCAAGATCACCACCTGCCACGACGTCAGTATTATCCATATGGAGAACTTTGTATCTGGCAATGTGTTCCTGGATGTTCAGCTGCCTTATTATTATTTTATGGTGATGGCAGGTCTTGTCTTCTTCATCCCACTGTTGGTCATCATTGCAGCTTATATTCTTCTCCTTCGCTCACTTGGGAATCCCACAGTCGAGGGGAATGCTGGAAAAAGCCGCCAACGAGCTGTGGTTCTCATCCTTACGGTGCTCATAACGTTCTTGATCTGCTTCATCCCAAGTAACGTGATGTTGGTTGTGCATTACGCTCTCCTGCAAAATGGCCAGGTCAATAATGGCTATGGTTTCTACATCATGACACTGAGCCTGGCCAGTCTCAACAGCTGCTTGGACCCTTTCATCTACTATTACGTCTCGGATGAGTTCAGGGAGCACGTCAAGAACACGCTACTGTGCCGTAGCAGTCGCACGGTGAAGAGGATGAGGGCCTCGTTTAACTCATTCAAGTATTCTAAACCGACCAAGACCTATACTTTCAGCACAGGCAACACAGAAAGCAGCAACTGATGAGAGCAGATGGACATGGACCATGATGGAAGTGAGTTTATGTATTTCTATGTGGAATATATATACGATTTTACTTCATATTCATGATCTGTGTTCTCCATTGGATGATGCTGAAACTGTCTGAGAGCAGATTGAAGAGTTATTGAAGACATTTACCTTCAGAGACCTTCGTAAACCCCAAAGCTGAAGGAGGAGTTTGAACAGAACAGTCTTTGTTTCTGTGGCGTTTAATTTAAAACTCAGGGTTGTGAAGCCAATGAGTCCATGGCAGAACATTCAGTTTTTACATTTAATATTGTTCAGATGGGCTTTGTGAAATATTTCATGTGAATTTGCCAGCATTTAATGGGTAAAAATGATCTTTTAGCCAGAATTTGTTCCATTTTTAATATTTTTCTTTTGTTTCAAAACTGATTAGCGATATTTTTGTTTTTGCCTGTTAGCCACAATGACTTATTTTTGTACATAACTGTATTATATAGCCATAATTAAGTCTAACCATGCTTGTCTGTGATGCAAATGTTGGAATTATATTTTTCTTAAGTCATGCAGATTCATTTTCTAAACTCAACTGTACTGTAACTGTATTCAACTGTTAACTTCATTATCTCAAAAGTGAAATTCTAAAGAATTTCCCGTCAGTTCATTGTTTTTCTGGATCTTTATTCACACATTGTCTATCAGATGTTTTTGTACCTCTTACAAGGAAATGCAGCTGATAACAGGTTTACGCACTTTACCCCTTAAGGCACAGTCTCTTCTGAATAAATATTTTATTTGCTTTGAAAGTTTGTCTGCTGGATTATAATTTTCCTATTAATAATTAAATTTCTTGGATCACATGTGGATTGTATAAGTGAGTCATATGTTGTTTGTAGAAACTATAACAAACTGTATCATCAACACAATCCATGAAGCTTAACCCACATAAGACTTCACAATGTTATCTTTCGGCTACTAAATGTTAACATTCCTTTGGTTAAACATTTTCTGCTTTTGTGGGGACAAAATGTGCCTCATGAAACATAAGCAACTGAGCAGATTCAGTAGTTTATTTCAGGCTTGAATGTGAACTTGTAATAGACCAATTATTAATTATTTACACTCACTTTTGACCAGTTCCTTAGCTGAATAAAAATATTAATTTCTTTATAAAAAATTCTTTCAAACTTCTCTCACAAGCAGGGCCAGCCCAGGCTTTATTGGTGCCCTAGGCCAGATTTTAGATCCCTCTCCATTATAAAATGAAGAAAATGCTGATTTGTCTCAACTTTATTATAATATGACATAACCTAAGAAAACACACCAAATAAGTATAAACATAAGTTGTAAATAAAAATTGTGATAATAAATACACAAACGTGACAGTCACCTGAAGAATAACACAAAAAATATTAAATGAGAAATTAACAAAAAAGTTAAAAAGAAAAAACTATATTTGTATTTATTTTCTGATTGAAACGGTTAAGAGACCAGACATGAGATATACACCCAAACAGAGAAATGCAACCCACAACTGTGCCTACAGTGACAAGTACTTATAACAACAAAGAGAAATATGAGAAATATGGAATGCCTTAAATAGTCAGACAACAAAGGCAACAGCATAAACACTACCTATTGTAATTTATTTGTTATGTAAGCTTGCTAATTAATCTTACAAGCATACCTCATTTCCATTTCATGCATACAGTGGAAAATGGCATACTTAAACTTAAATTATTTTAATACATGAATGCTAGATTCTTAGTCATGGTCTCTTTCAAAAGACATTTAGTGCACTTTTGCTGAATTAAAAGCAAGCAGTAATCTTACTGAAATTAAAACAACATTACAGAAACTTACATTTATTTTAAAGAAAATAAAGTAAAATTAAATAAGCAGTTACCTTATGCAATAACATTCCACAGAGTCAGTGTTGCCAGTTAAAGGGTTAGTTCACCCAAAAAAGGAAAATGATGTAATTAATGACTCCCCCTCATGTCGTTCCAAACCCGTGAGACCTCCGTTCATCTTCGGAACACAGTTTTAAGATATTTTAGATTTAGTCTGAGAGCTCTCAGTCCCTCCATTGAAACTGTATGTACGGTATACTGTCCATGTCCAGAAAGGTAAGAAAAACATCCTCAGAGTAGTCCATGTGACTCCAATATCCCGGAGTAATTCATTTACTCAAACAGTACACTGACTGAACTGCTGTGAAGAGAGAACTGAAGATGAACACAGAGCCGAGCCAGATAACGAACAAAAGATTGACTCGTTCACGAGTCAAGAACCGTTTCTGTTGAACGCGTCCGATTCGAGAACCGAGGAGCTGATGATACTGCGCATGTGTGATTCAGCGTGAAGCAGACTGACACACAGAGCGTCTGAACCGAACTGATTCATTTGGTGATTGATTCTGAAATGATTCTGTGCTAATGTTTTGGGCGCGTGTAAACAGAAGGCTTGTTTATTGAATCGAACTGTCCGAAAGAACCTGTTCGCGGAAAAGAACCAAACATCCCATCACTACTGGTGATCCAAAAACCGATGCAACCCTTTTTTGATTTGAGAATAAGTCAATCTTTTGTTTGTTATCGGCTCGGTGTTCATCTTCAGTTCTCTCTTCACATCAGTTCAGTCAGTGTACTGTTTGAGTAAATGAATTACTCTGGGATATTGGTTTGTTTTAACTCAGAGGGAGTGTCAGCCACATTAAAAAAAAGTTAAAAGCTTAAGTCATTTGTGGATTAATGCGTATTGGAGACGCGAACCGTTTCAAACGATTCAGTTCGATTTGGTGAACTGGTTCAAGAAGATCCGGTTACATCGAATGATTCGTTCGCGAACCGGATATCACTAAACTGTAGTGAACTCGCTCACAACAGACCCGGAAGAGGAGAAAATGCTGAATAAAGTTGTAGTTTTTGTTATTTTTGGACCAAAATGTATTTTTGATGCTTTAACAAATTCTAACTGACCCTCTGATGTCACATGGACTACTTTGAAGATGTTTTTCTTACCTTTCTGGACATGGACAGTATACCGTACACACAGCTTCAATGGAGGGACTGAGAGCTCTCGGACTAAATCTAAAATATCTTAAACTGTGTTCTGAAAATGAACGGAGGTCTTACGGGTTTGGAACGACATGAGGATGAGTTATTAATGACATAATTTCAAAATACTGCATAAACATCAAGGACAAATACACAGTGATTAACTTTTGATTCTTACCTCTATATTGCCCTTTTTTCTGCTCCTCTTCTTTGCGTCTTTTCCTGCCTTGTGCCCCTGCTAATTTTCTTTTTTTCACTCATTTTTTAACTATGCATGAGCCATGCATAATTAATGCATTATGTTAATGATTTTTTAATTACGTCACAAAGCAGGAAGTGTTTAAATTAGTCCAACATTTTGTCAAATCTCATGATTTTACGCTGATTTCAATTTTATTTTATTTTAACATTATTTTAATCAGTTCGATGATCGATTACTACAGAAATTGTAATTATCAGTATTTGCTTAATATATGGGTGTAGGAGGGCACTATGGTCAAAAGAGGGCAATTTTCCATGAAAAAAAAAACTCTTGTGTGGCGGCAGCCCACAGTAATTTTGTGCCCTAGGCAACTGCTTATGTCCCTCATGCCACGGGCTCACCCTGCTCACAATCACCATTTTATTTTTACGCATAGGTGGAAACAGGCTTCCATATCTTCCAGCCACCTCAGGTAAAATCAGTTTCTGCAAGTGTCCATTTATCTCACTCATTTATATTTCCCTTGGTCTCAGGTTTTGTTTGGGGTCGGTCAGTTATGTAGCCTCCAGGCTGGGCTGCGACCATCCAAAGCTTTAAATAAGATACACAAACTCTCTGTCTCAGCCTCCCTCTTTTACTCATTCTGTCTCACTCTCCAACGATCCAGTTTCACATGCACAGATCTCAATCCTTGACTTTACAGCTTCCTGATCATTTCTAGATGTGTGTGACTTTTGGCGTTGCTATGGATACCACACTGGTCTTGCTTGTGGCATTTAGGTTGCAGTTTCTCACTGGCATCACTGAATAATTATTAGATGTGTGATAAAATGATGCATTTGACAAGTGGATTTTTGCAGCATACTGTAGTGTGGGTGAAGGCGGTAAACTCGGTGACAATGTCATGTTATAGGCTACAAAGCATAAAGGTGACATTAGCAAAATGTTGCATGTAAAAACATGCATATTGTCCACAGTGAGTAGTACAGAGATTTAAGAAGCACAAGGTGCTTTCTGCTGGTCAGCGCGTTTAATTCACCTGTCCTGAACACAACTGAAATTTGCATCGCAAAATCTTATCCTCATGAAAAACTCCAGATCTGTGTTGCCAAGTCTACAGAATTAAGCTACTTTTATACATTGAAATTCTTTAAGCAGTCCCTCCTTCACTGAAAATAGTTTTTTAGCCCATTTTATCATCAACTGGAAAAAGGATAACAATAGAAAAATATTTCAACATATTTGAGGTATAATTGAAGCCTGTGTGGCATAAAGAGTACAGCATAAAAGTTTAATACTTGGATGTTTGTTCAAATCTCTAACCTGAGGTATGAGTAATAGTGGCACTTGCCTAGCAAACACCACTTTTAAGTTTTCCAGTACATATATTTTAAGGTAAGAAGCGAGCTGCTAAAAGACAGAAAGATTGTGAACTTTGGCCTTTTCTGTTTATGAGAGACCAGCAGTGTTTACAGCTAGAAGTTCTTATTGCGTAACACTGATAGCACAAAGAAGAAGACGGTTATTTCTCTTTCTATCATCTCTCCCTCCCTCTGCTCTCTTTTTTGTCTATTCACTCCCCCCTTTCCTCCCTCCAAATGTCTGACAACCTGTTATTCAACTTTATGTTTTTTTCCAAGCATGAACAAACCTCAGGGATGCATGAAGCAGAGTGTGAGAAACATGATACTGTGAGGGAAAGGTATACGTGATAACCTTTGACATAATGAGTATTAGTGTAGCAGGTTTAACTGTAGAAAGTAGGTGTTGACATTTTGAATTGCTTCCAGATAGCCTAAGTATGTGGTTTTGTGAAAACAATACACCTCAGTCTACTTGTCTTTAACTCGGTTGTTCAATTGCATGTGCCCATGCACCGCCACCTGCAGTTTAAGATTCAGGATCACTTCTCAAGACACTATTATTTATTATTCACTGCTGTGTCTGTCAGGGTCTTGAGTCTTTGACTGAGGTGTGCTGGCCTATATTTTAAAAGGACCAGTCTGTGAAACTCTTTGTGAGTGTGTTTAGCAAAAACGCAACTGGTGAAACAGTTGAGCTGAGCATGTTGAAGCAGGTTTGTTGTTGGTTGGTGGTTGTGGTCAAGTCCCAGTCAAGGCATCTATCTATCTATCTAGTTCAGTGTCGATTCAGTCCAGTGCAATAACAGTGTCAGGATTCAGTGTTGAAAATATAGCATGACTTATGTCATTATGATTATACTGTGTGTGTATATATATATATATATATATATATATATATATATATATTATATCACATTATTGTGATAGATGACAACTTTATGTACCACATATGACAACATATATTTATTAAAAAAGAAACAAATTACAAACCATAAGACAATAAATAAAATAGATAAATAAAAAAAATAGATAAATAAAAAAATATTAAATAAACTCGTTTTTCTAATACATTAGGTTTAACATATATACATTTAATTAACATATTTTGTTGTTTGTCTTACATTAATGAGACAGATATTTAATTAGGCTGCTGTCCCTTTAAGACCAAATGAACGTAATATACCAGGAGTCGGGAATCTTTTTTGACCTTCACAACCTGCAAGTTATTCAATAACGAATTGTGATTTAGATGGTAATTTTGTTCTTCGACGAGCTTGATTACCTTTGATTAGGCTGTTCTCACCTGACAGAACACTACCACTGATGATCACCCAGTCATAAAGAAATTTCGAAATACGGAACAAAACGGATTAGATTTTTTTTCTAAATAACTCGGGACCTGGTCACCCTATTGGTCTATTTCTAACGTCGATGGAGGAGTATGGAACACAGCGACATCTTAGGTCCTGTCCCAAATCGCGCACTTCATGTGGACTTTCTATGGGGTTAGAATTGTTGCATTATTCCAAATAAATAGATTATGATCCACAAATAAATGTAACGAGATTCACAAAAATATATCAAATTCACAAATTAATATAAAGAGTTTCACAAAAAAATTTAAAACTCACAAATAAATAAAATCAGATTTGCAAATAAAAATATATATATTTACAAATGTGTTTAATGTCACAAACACAACTCTACCTGGTATTTATTTGTGAACCGCTGTCTGTGCATTTGTAAATCACTGCACGCATTTGTGGATCGGTTCCTGTGCATTTGTGGATTTGAAACACTTCTAGCGTCGACATGCAGATAAATCCACAAATAAGTGGACTCCACCCACCGTTTACTCAAGCCAATCAAATAACGGCCACATTGAGCTGACCAATCGTAGCACGTTATCGCTTCAACCAATCACGTTTTGGCTTACAGCCAGGGGAACTGCGGGAATAGACACCGAACTTGAGACCAACAACAGACAGTCAGGGCATTTCTCAATACCAAGTTCGCAGAGTCTGGACTTCCGTCCTTCCGAGTTTGGACATGCCAAGTTGGACTCAGAAGAACGAACTCTCGAGGACGGGAGGACGCGAGTCCAGTCATTCTACAAATGGAACGGCAGCGTACTTGATAGCATCACTCAGCATGAATGTTTTACTTGAATTAACTTCTTTTTTATTTTCAATATATTAAATATATTAGTATTAAAAAACTAATATGTACCTACTCTGATTATTTTCACTTTATATTTATAATGAAATTGAATATAATATTAAACGACTGTCTCTTTTTTATTTTAAAAACTATTAAACATTAATATGTGGTTCAGGTAACATCAATACTGTGATTATATTTACGTCGTTCAAAATAAATAAAATATGTGGAAACAACTGCCTCTTTTCATTAAGAACAATCTAGCAATAAACCCACTCAGCTACAATTTAAATAAAAAAGCGGGAAAAACGGTTGAAAGGTGTAAATCAATTGTAAATAAGTGTAAATCAAAATGGAACAGCTTAGGATTGCCATTGCAATTGCTATTTATCAAGATGCTGAAGAGGAGGCTGCCGAACGGAGGAGACGAATCCTTCAAAGAAAAGCCAGGATGCAGCGGAGGATGGCGAAGAGACGTGCCATATTAGCATGTCTCTCTAGCATTGTATGTTTTTCTAATTATTCTTTCTTCATAAACTGCCCATATACTTATGTGGACTTAGTTAGGTATATCCAAATGAAAAGTCATAATAAAAATGTATTATAATGTATCATATAGGCACCCTATTTACAGACTACAAAGTACTATCTCACAAAAAGTTATGTAAACTATTGCAGGGATGTAATGAGACTACATTAGATTTTTCAGTATACCAAATAAACTGACAAGTACAATAGGTTTGACAGTTGATAACATTTAAATTAACTAGCTTACACTTCACACACCTTTTATTTGTCTTTGTGGTGCTCAAATAAGTTTATAGTTTATCATCTTTATATAGCTAGGTGCACATCATATTACTGCATTAACACAAACAGGACAATTTAATATCTATAATAATCATATAGGCTACAACTTTTAGACTCTGGGATGAATGTTGTGCTAGAGCTTATCAATAAATGAATGAAACCGAAATAAAGTATAAAGAAATACTTCACGAAAAGAGCAAATGTTAGAGGGAGATTTAATTATGGCAGATTTTAGTAAATTTTAGACAAAATCCTTAAAACAACTGAGTATATAGCTTATATTAAATCCAAAAATATAATAAATACAATGCAACGACAGTACATATAGTAACAACTTTTTAAAAGCAATACATATAACAAATACATAATACAACAAAAGTAAAAACATTCTTAATATATTATCTATATATTTTAACAGGAACAAAGTCCCACTCGCAGGTATTCACAGATCAATGACCAGGTACCAATCCTGGTCAAGTTTTTTTCTGGAGAGGATTTAAAGCCAGCTTTCAGGCTCTCCAGGAACAGCATCAACATGCTGGTACAGATGCTGCCCCGTCAAAAAGCCCATGGATGGAGCCGTGAAATTGAAGTACTTGTTACGGTTTATTGGCTTGCCTGTGGAGCATCCTACAGGGTCACATCAGATGACTTCAGCATGCCACTTTCAACAGTTTGTAGGACTGTTCACAATGTTGTGGAGGAGATGATGACCATCCTCCACAAAATTATTCATTTTCCAAAAGCAGAGGAAATGGATGAGGTGGGGGGTGGCTTTGCTCACCTTGCTGGCCATGAGGCATTCCGCTGTGCTGCTGGTGCCACATCAGGATTGTTCCTCCTGCAATGCCACAAAAAAGATGCTACATAAATAGAAAGATCTTCCCTTCCATCATTCTACAGGGCACCTGTGATGCTAAAGGCATATTTATAGATGTGTATATTGGCAATCCAGGCTCTGTACACGATGCCCTTGTGCTGCGCAGATCACCAATGTACCAGCAGGCTTTGTATTCACCAGCTGGATACTATCTTTTGGGAGATGGGGGATACCCTTGCTTGCAGCATCCTATTGCAATCATGACCCCATACCGCCAGCCTGTCGCAAGTAAGAACACTTTTTTTATGTCAGACAGACAGACACACACACACGATAAACCAAATTTTTACTGTTATGAATTTGCAATACACTACACATTTTCTACACGATTTTTGATTAACAGGCCAAGTTGAAGCCCGATACAACAGGCATTATGCACAAGCACGGAACATCATCGAGCGCACTCGATGATGGGATATATATACTCGATGATTGGGATGTTAAAAACTCACTGGCGTGCAATTTTCTTGCGGGCCCTGGAGATCAGGCCACTGTTCGCCCCAAAGGTGATTGGTGCCTGTTGTATCCTCCACAACATCTGTGTGATGGGAGGTGATCTCTTGGAGGAGGAGGAGGAAAGCCAAGGACAAAAAGACCGCGAGGATGGTGAGAATGCAGCAGTGGGTGAGAGGGACCTATCAGGGAACCATCTCCGAGGACGTCTGGCTGCGCAGCTTTCTTCTCCCGTGGAACTGCCTGGGTGTCTAACTGAACAGTACTACATCTAGACAGTAAACCTTTCCAGATGTTGTCATGTTCATTAAAAGAGCAACATAAACAGTTGAAATAGCTATGACATTAATTAGAAAGATAGGTATGAATAAATGTGCAAGTAGATGGGTATAGATACATTTATATGTTTTCTTAATTTTGGTATGTTCTTCTTGAGATTCAACTGCATGATTGTAAATAATTGTATACCACTATAGACATTGGATATTACATTATTTTATATTATTTGTGTTTTTGTTGTAAATATAAAGAATACACTGTTGCTATAACAATGATTTGCCAGGGTTGAAATTGAAACATTCATTTTTTATTTTTTTTTATTCAAATAATCTATATAAAATCATTTATCATTAAATACAACATTAATTTAGAATTTATTAAGTTTTTCAAACAGAGACAGATATGTCTCTGCTCTGGCTGTTGCTGCCCTCTCTCTCTCCTCTTCTCTCGCCAATGCTTCTCTCTCCTTCTCCTCTTCCCTCTCTGCCTGTTCTTTTAGAAACTCAAGAAGAGCCTGGCTGTCCCGTCGCCTCTTTCTTGACTGCTGGCTACTCCTGGCTTCCACAGAAGGGGTAGAACCTGGTGTGCTGACTGAGCCACCTGTAGTTTTAGTGGGTTTGATGCAACAACTACGGGCATAGTAACTGAGTGCTGCCCTTGGAGTGCAGCATCCATTGCAGTGTACCACTGCCAGGTGGCAGCAGTCACACTACCGGCCTCTACCCCTTTTCCTGTGGGTGGGTCCCTAAGCTCCTGAAATAAAGCAAAATGCTGTCATGTTCTCACCTCACGTTGTTCCACACTTTTAGACATTTTTTATTTTTGCTCTACACAGAGAAAGATATTCTTAAGAATTTTTGTAACCTAACAGTTTGAGGCACCAAAAAATTACACATGTCAGTGGTGCCCCAGAACTCTTAGGTTACAAATATTCTTCCTTTGTGTAAAGCAAAAAAAAAAAAAAAAAGAATAAATAAATAGTGTATACAGGTGTGAAACAACTTAAAATTGTAGGTGAATGGCAGAATGTTCATTTTGGGGTGAACTATTCTTTTTACAGTCTCAGAGTAAACAATGTAAACGGAGTAAACTACATTTTACAAAATAAAATGTAAGGGCCAATGCATCTATGTTAGGTTTCAAATATGACCGGAAAGTCTTTACACACATCTAGGTAAGCCTCTTTCAGTAACAGAAAGTAGAGAAACAGGCAGATTACCTTGTATTTATCTTTTAGGTTATTCAATTTTTTCTTTGCCTGTTTGGCAGTTATGGCCAAACCAGAAGTGGAACAAAATGCCTATAGGCAAAACAAAACCATAAAGATTTACATGATTCCACTTCAATAACGTATTCATTTTTATGGATGAAGACTGTCCAAATCTAGCTCCAAACCTTCAGACATACAGGGAATTATACAAGCACTCAAAATGAATACTCACTCCCATCCACTTTTGGAGGAATTGCGCCTCCCGGTGAAAAGCCTTTCGTTGGCCGCCCGCCACTCTATCAAGGCCCGAGTTTCCTCAGCAGTCCCTTGATAAAAAATAATGCTTAATTTAAGTTGATGAAAAATAATACAATTATAAAAGAATTTGTAAAAAAAATTTAAATAAAGACAAGCAAACTATTTGGTTAAAATGACAAGAGCACTCTAAAATAAGGTTTGCATTTGATATAAGTATCGTTAGGCAAACGTTAGTTAGGAAACTTTTCCCTCAGGCAAAACAATTGCCCATTAGATATACCCAAAGCAAAATATATCAAATGTTTATCCACTACAGAATCAACACAGGCAGCCCCATATTTTACAAAATGTTACAGGGCCTAGCTACTTTTTTGGAGGACTTGCCGAGGGTTAGGCTACTTTTCAACTCGTAACGAAATCGTCTGAGCAAATTTTCAAATAGTTCCTTAAAATTCGACGGTAGCTTTGAAGTTTAAACAACATTCTGGCATCAAAACTCTTAGAACTACGTTACATTTTGTGATAAAACAACAATAGTATTTCGAAATGTATAACTTACAGTTGTGAGTTTTCTCCTCCGCCATTGATGCTAACCTGGTTCGAGCTGAATTCTGGGTTATGGCCCGTATCAAGTCCGCACAAGTCACCTCTCCATGCATCCTCGGTAAAAGGAGCGGAGCAAGAACACATCCGGGGATTTGAACTGGACTTGGCTAGATGTGAACTTTGAAAAGGGAAACAGTACTTGGGCAGCGACTGATGACATTCCACAAGTCCACAAGTAACGTTACAGACAAGTACGCATAACATGGCCGATCAGGCAAGACGCCCCCCCCCCCCTGGATTTAAGCCAAAACGTGATTGGTTGAAGCGATAACGTGCTACGATTGGTCAGCTCAATGTGGCCGTTATTTGATTGGCTTGAGTAAACGGTGGGTGGAGTCCACTTATTTGTGGATTTATCTGCATGTCGACGCTAGAAGTGTTTCAAATCCACAAATGCACAGGAACCGATCCACAAATGCGTGCAGTGATTTACAAATGCACAGACAGCGGTTCACAAATAAATACCAGGTAGAGTTGTGTTTGTGACATTAAACACATTTGTAAATATATATATTTTTATTTGCAAATCTGATTTTATTTATTTGTGAGTTTTATATATATTTTTTTAACTCTGTACATTTATTTGTGAATTTGATATATTTTTGTGAATCTTGTTACATTTATTTGTGGATCATAATCTATTTATTTGGAATAAAGCAACAATTCTAACCCCATAACTTTCGGTCTCGTGGACTTGAAATGCGCGTGCTCGCCGAGTCTACGAGTCCGTAGGCCGTCCCATTCAGCATTTTAACGCTCCGAAGTGTGCTCAGCAGCGCCCCCTTTGTACCCTTGAAGCGGTCTTCCGCGAAGCCCGCATAGAAGCAGGCTCCACGCACTTCAACTACCCAGGAATCCTTGCGAAAGACCAATCAGACAACAGATGGGAGGATATTTCGCTCACGGACTGTAAACTTGGCTGAAAAGAGAATATTTAAGTGTAAAAGTATCAATGTTTTTTATGACATAGGCGTACATTTTACCAGTTGTTACTTACAGTTATACAAACATTATCGACCAGTTGATATCTCAAACATAATAATAGCGCGTTAAATAATACGATCGCATTATGATTCATTACATAAATAGAACCGAATGGCATGGCTTTATGAGTCATATAAACGTAGTATGAATATTGAAACCTATACATTTTTCTTAAACTCATTTTAATTTTGTGTTAAAATTTAACATTATGTATTATTATGTACAAATGTATTTATCATTTAAATATCCATGACATCTATTCTAATGCCCAGGTGGCATTTACAATTATAGAACTGTAAAAGCAGGCTGTGTATTTCACATGGACATATTATTTGGGAAATTAAAATTAATCCTGTTCTCTATGCTAAAGACTGTAATTTGTTTAATGATATTTGTGATATTTTTCTAATAAAGGGACTGATGAGATGACCTTTAAGTTTATTCAGCTCCGTATGGAGAGGGATAAGTCAACCAGACCTTCTTCCTGTTTCCGGCGTGACGATCGAGTCTGTCCCAAAATACCTCTCAATGCACCCTCGCGGACTCGCGCTAAGGGCCCTATAGGTCTGCACTACATGACGTCACCGAAGTGTGGACTCTGAGGAAGTCAACAAGTCCAGAGTGTGCCATTTGGGACAGGGCCTTACTGTACAGATCTGGTAAGTGCAGCACTCATGTGAATGAAGTATGTTTACTGCACAGTACATACTGCACTACGTACTATTTTTTAAGTAAAAAGTTTTTAAGTTAAGTAAACCGGTAGTCTGCTGCAGATTTGTGCATCTCTGTTGCACAATTAATTTTTTGCCTTTTAATACAATTTGGGGTAAAACAAATAATTTAATTACTTTTGGCAGGAAATAAGGACTAATATTGCTTCTACTTCATTCTGCGCAGTGGAATTGTAAGGTCAAGTCTAATGCATTACATTCTGGGATATGGTAGGCTATAGCCTAGTTTGCACAGCTGTATATTGCAAATAGGTAGTTGGACAAATAAAATATACACACTGTGCAAAATATACATAGGCCTATTGTATGATGCAAAAATAATCCAAATAGCATGGTGAGCTGTGATGATTATTCTGTGATATTTAGTGTAAAAAAGTGAGTTGATGTGGGTGATGTATCTTCTTCATTTTACAACCCGAATTCCGGAAAAGTTGGGACGTTTTTTAAATTTTAATAAAATGAAAACTAAAAGACTTTCAAATCACATGAGCCAATATTTTATTCACAATAGAACATAGCAAATGTTTAAACTGAGAAAGTTTACAATTTTATGCACAAAATGAGCTCATTTCAATTTTGATTTCTGCTACAGGTCTCAAAATAGTTGGGACGGGGCATGTTTACCATGGTGTAGCATCTCCTTTTCTTTTCAAAACAGTTTGAAGACGTCTGGGCATTGAGGCTATGAGTTGCTGGAGTTTTGCCGTTGGAATTTGGTCCCATTCTTGCCTTATATAGATTTCCAGCTGCTGAAGAGTTCGTGGTCGTCTTTCACGTATTTTTCGTTTAATGATGCGCCAAATGTTCTCTATAGGTGAAAGATCTGGACTGCAGGCAGGCCAGGTTAGCACCCGGACTCTTCTACGACGAAGCCATGCTGTTGTTATAGCTGCAGTATGTGGTTTTGCATTGTCCTGCTGAAATAAACAAGGCCTTCCCTGAAATAGACGTTGTTTGGAGGGAAGCATATGTTGCTCTAAAACCTTTATATACCTTTCAGCATTCACAGAGCCTTCCAAAACATCCAAGCTGCCCATACCGTATGCACTTATGCACCCCCATACCATCAGAGATGCTGGCTTTTGAACTGAAAGCTGATAACATGCTGGAAGGTCTCCCTCCTCTTTAGCCCGGAGGACACGGCGTCCGTGATTTCCAACAAGAATGTCAAATTTGGACTCGTCTGACCATAAAACACTATTCCACTTTGAAATAGTCCATTTTAAATGAGCCTTGGCCCACAGGACACGACGGCGCTTCTGGACCATGTTCACATATGGCTTCCTTTTTGCATGATAGAGCTTTAGTTGGCATCTGCTGATGGCACGGCGGATTGTGTTTACCGACAGTGGTTTCTGAAAGTATTCCTGGGCCCATTTAGTAATGTCATTGACACAATCATGCCGATGAGTGATGCAGTGTCGTCTGAGAGCCCGAAGACCACGGGCATCCAATAAAGGTCTCCGGCCTTGTCCCTTACGCACAGAGATTTCTCCAGTTTCTCTGAATCTTTTGATGATGTTATGCACTGTAGATGATGAGATTTGCAAAGCCTTTGCAATTTGACGTTGAGGAACATTGTTTTTAAAGTTTTCCACAATTTTTTTACGCAGTCTTTCACAGATTGGAGAGCCTCTGCCCATCTTTACTTCTGAGAGACTCTGCTTCTCTAAGACAAAGCTTTTATAGCTAATCCTGTTACAGACCTGATATCAATTAACTTAATTAATCACTAGATGTTCTCCCAGCTGAATTTTTTCAAAACTGCTTGCTTTTTTAGCCATTTGTTGCCCCCGTGCCAACTTTTTTGAGACCTGTAGCAGGCATTAAATTTTAAATGAGCTAATTAAGTGGATAAAAGTGTAAAATTTCTCAGTTTAAACATTTGCTACGTTATCTATGTTCTATTGTGAATACAATATTGGCTCATGTGATTTGAAATTCCTTTAGTTTTCATTTTATTAAAATTTAAAAAACGTCCCAACTTTTCCGGAATTCGGGTTGTAAATGTGAGTGCAGTCATTTCTATTGTGAGCTCTCTGATGTTCACAGACAACTCGTTGATTTGTCTAAGCATTGTCTTATCTCTCCTACATAAGTACTTGCTTAAAACACAGTCCACATTTTCTCCCAGTTTCCACATTCCTCAAGGACCCATCTGTTGCAGTGCCAGAGGAGGAGGCGTCCACAACAGTGCCTGATGAGAAATGTTCAACTGTTTCCTGTGCTGAGCTGCAGATAGCAACTTATTGTTCTGAGAGCTCAGCCGGAGGTCTTCAGAGATACTGAGCTGCTGGACGAAATCCAGTATACCGTTCAGCCTTGCATGCCCAAATGCTTTGAAGCTCCGATTTTCATGTTTGTTTGGCATCATCCAAGCAAGCCAAGGGTTGCAGATAGCACCTCCGCCCCCTTTGCGAAAGGTCATCTGTGTTCTATGACATTGCACGCTGATATCTTAAACTGAAAAAATCTGAATCATATCAGAAATTGTTCCGTTCCTGGTGTCATAAGCCAACTTGATCTGAATTTCTCTTTCTCTCGCTCTCTTTTAAAGCATGGGGAGCTATTCTCCATGTGCCAGAGGGATCAGTAGGAGGCTGAAAGAGAAGATGATTAATTAGCATTGCCTCTCCGCTTTGGCTGTAGACTGATCTCAGCCCAGATTCTCTATGGGCTTCTCTTATGTAAAACTGTCAAATAACAGCGTGGCATAGAACCGAATGATGGCTGAAAACAAACAATGCATGCTGTGGCGTATGTTCAGGCCGGTTGGACATCCATATCATAAAGTGTAAACACATTTATACATTTATTTTTCTTAATTTATGCTCCCCTATTGTAATTTTAATACAATAAAAAAAATCCACATGAATCATACTTTATATTCCAAGTCTACGGAAGCCATTTGATACCGTAGTGTGAAGAAAAAATATTTCTGGCGTTCTTTAAAATATCTTGTTTGTCGAAAAATAGCTAAATATTAAATTTACTTTTTATTAAACTTGCCATAGCATGATTTTATTAGGTGATATATGAGAACCAATATAACATTAGCATCCAATATGTAAAAAAGTGCCTTTTTATATTTACCATAATTGCTAATGAGATTTTTTAGAGCTCTCTTTTGGACACAAATCTATGGTATGGCTTCAGAAGTCTCGTAATATGGTGCACAACTATCAATTTATGGTGCTTTTTTGTCTTTTGTTTTTAAAGCCTGGCAGAATAAATCACCATGTAGTTTCAGTGGAAGAGCAGCTCAGATATTCTGCCGAATGTCTCATGTTGTGTTTCATGGAAGTAAGAAGGAAATAGAGTTGGAATGTCATGAAGGTGTCACATTTTTGGCTCATTTTGGGTCTCTTTAAGCCTAATGCAGTTCTCAAGTGTCAACCAATGTTGTTCAGCCTTCATAACATACCACTTGGCATGATATATCAAAAAGTGAAAAGAAAAAATAAAGTGCAAAACTCATATTTAATGGAGTCTCTTTTTTTTACAACTTGGCAGTATAAAACTATCTATTTCCACTGTAAGAGCAGCTCAAACATCAGATTGTTTCATTGAACAAAACGTTGGAATAACAGTAAGTAAATTATGACATATGTATGACTTATTCCTTTAATACCTTATGCAGTTCTCCAATGTTATATACAGTCACTTTTTTTTTTTACTTGATTGGTCATGTGACATTCAAGAACAGATAGTATTAAGCCTCAGTGATGAACAACCAGGAATGATGCATCAGTTTTAAAGTAAACATATCTTAAGCGCTCTGGTGGCTTAAACTTTGGTCCGTTTGTCAAACACATATACTGTATGGCTTCAGAAGTCATGAAATGTTGTGCATTTTGTCTTGATTTTACAACTAAATCACTATCCACTTTCGCTGGAAGAGCAGCTCGGACATTCTGGCAAACATCTAATTTTATGTTTCATGAAAGAAAGACAGTAATACAAAGTTGGAATGACATTAGGCTGAGTAAATTGTGCCTTAAACTTTTCAATGACTATGTCAACCCAATTATCAGGCTCAAAATTACTCGTGCTGTTGAACATTTTGAATTTATATTAGCAAATGTAAACAGCAGCAGGGATGATTATGTAAGTAGTCTTAGTTCTTTCTAGCAATCACAGTGAGCCAACTGTGTCAGCCAACATGCAAAGTTACTTCATACGCTCCTCTTTTCTAACATTTATAATGGTCAGTGTGTGTGTGTGTATTTTTTTTTTTTTTGAGTAATCCATAGGTTGCAAGGCATCCTCAAATGCATATCAACACAGCTGAAGGTAAACTTAACAAACAAAACAGCATTTTATTGACCTGAGTTTAGTAAAAAATGTCAAATTACAATAACAAGCATTGGAATACAAGCCATTTTGAACACACATCATCGTTTTGAAAGACATTAGGCCAAAACTACAAACCTGAGATATGCCACAAAACTCCACTAATTGGCCATCAAATGCTAAAGAGTTTTTTTTATTATTATTATTATTTAGAAAAATAGATTTGCTAGAAAAGATACTTTGTACATTCAAGGAGCAGGACACTTTTGCCGGTAATGTGCTGTTTGCTTCTCTACTGGTTTGTTAGTAAGACACTTGATCTGCAGTTCAGGGAGAAGATGAATAGAGACGGGGAACATGCGAGACAGGGCGGGACAGATGGAGTGAAGAGAGAGATGAGAGCGAGGGTGTGAAATGGAAAGCAGAGCCTCAGGCTTCCTTTTCGTCCCTTTCTTTCTGTGTTTTTGTCTTTACAGGAGCCGGCATGGTTGCGGTTCCCCCCAGCCAGTCCCAGTGGGCGAAGAAAGGTGCAAAATTGGTGCCCGGCTGCTGATGGTGAGCATTGTGCCGCAGCGCTCCACCCCAAAGGCCGAAGGGAACCAGACGATGCATTGCCCAAGGGAAGTCGTACCCACAGTGGTCCTCAGTTGACACCCAGATGTTAAAGAGCATGAACGCCCAGGCGGTGAGACAGTGGCACTGGAGGAGCAAAGGATCCACGGTGGTCCAGAAGCCAACGCTGAAGAGCTCCCAAGCGGACAAGTATTGCGTAACCAGGCTGAAGGTTTGGCGATACTGGTGGTGGAGTGCATGGAAGGTGCGGTAGAGCCAGCCAATGCGGTGATGCAGGAGGTGCCACAAGTAGTACTGGAAGTCGAACACCACGGTGCAGCCCACGATTCCCAGCAAGAAGGCGGTGAGCGTGGGCGCCTCGCGGGGCAGCGGCACGGGCGGCCGCCAGAGCCACTGGGCTATGGCAGCGGGGAAGATGTAGAGCAGATGGTTGTAGGTGGTGAGTGCCAAAGTGGAGCCGATGTTGGACCAGGTGACAGTGCGGTCCTGTTGGATCTGGAAGCGTTGGATGGAGGGCCAGGTAGGTGCGAGCAGGTCCAGCACTGTGTAGAAGAACACCAGCACCAGGTACATGGACACCGAGAGGATGACGGGAAACAGCGGAGAGCGTAAGGTGCTCTCGTGGTTCTGCTGAAGGTAATCCCACATGGGCTGCAGCACGGAGCGCTCCGACAGAGCCCAGGTTGTGTTGCTGATGTCCAGAATGCCACGCAGACCGCCGGTATTCATGTCCAGCTATGTGTTGTTGATGCAACAGTCAGGCTGCTGTTACTCCTGCAGTGGGATGAGGATGCTGGCAGCAGCCGGCGGCGACTTTCTCTTGTTTTGAGTGCTGGATGTGGCTTTTTGTAAAAGATCTGATCTGCGCCAAATGAGGCAGGCCTTTACGCCTCTAAAATGTGTCCAAGCACCACCTCCTGCATCTGTAGCATTTCTCTCTCTCCCACCCCCCCCACCCCCCACGCTCCTCTTCTGGTATGGTGTGTGTGTCTGTGTGTGGACGCTCTTTTCATTGTTAGTTCGAGGATAAATCCAACTGAAACGTTCCTGCTCTACTCATTTCTGACCTAGAGGTGGGAAGAAAAATGCTGAGATGTCTCAATAATCCGTGAAGTGTCTATTTGATTTGAATCATCTGCACTGCATTTAGTTTTAATATATACACAGATGGACATTGATTCATTGATACATTGTAGTTCAAATGATGCGCAAAATTTTGCAATTCGAATTTAAATGTAATTATTCGTTCTGCGGTGTGAATTTATTTATGCAAGAACCGCAATCAAGTTTGAATTTGAATTTCAAACTGAATTTGAATTTGCACAGCCACCTATTGTCAATAACAATTTATGTGTTTTTTTTCAGATTTTATGCATTTAGCAGTGAGTCACTTTGCTAAACATCTCTTGCACGGCATTTGGGTCCTTGTTTTTATTAACTGAAATAAAGCTTGAATAAAATTAAACAATATTAGTTGTAAAAATATATAATTAATGTAAATTACAAATGAAAATAATATACTTTAAAAATAGTTAAAATTTAAAAATGCTAAATATATATATTTTTTAAAATATACATTTTAAATTATAATTGATTTTTATTATTATTATTATTTTAAATGTTATGTTATTGAAATTGAAAATTTGATTCAAAATATAAATAAATATAATAATAATAATAATACAAACCATAATAAAATAACAGTAAAAAATGACTTGAGTCATGAATTGAGAAAATCGACTATTTTTGTTTTAGCTGACCTGTTCCTTTAACTGCTTTAAGTTGTATTTGTGTAACAGGTGGATGTTGAAGCACACTGTATATAGCAACTGACCTCAACATTACAGGATTTCAGGATTAATTAATTAATTACCATGACACTAACATAACTTGACATTACACAACATATCCATTAATATTCTCTGTATAAAGATGAGTAGGCCTGTGCACTAGTGATGCGCGGGTCCCGCATTTCTGAAATTATTTGGCCCGCCCCAGCCCGCCCCAGCCCGCCCCGCAAATAAAGTAAAATTTCTTGACCCGCCCCGACCCGCCCCGCGCATGGGGACATCACGGAAGTTATGTTGCTACTTAGGCCTTAGTATCGTAACCTTATCAATATAGGCTATAGGTAATTACACTATGATGGTTCGTTCGTGAACAAATCTTTTAGGTGAACGAATCGTTCTCGTTGACGTAATCTACTGACCATAGACAGTAAAAGACTAATTTCTCGTTCAATGAAGTTCCTCCCACAGCAGCGCGCGAGTGCGGCGCTATTAACAGCGCATGCGCATATCGTGAACAACTCTGTGAACTGTTTCATCCTGTCAAAAAGAGTTACTCAAAATGTGACAGAGCATGTGACTTGTTGAATGTAGTGAACTAAGACGATCTTCTACTTTAAAAAATACTTAAAATTTAAAAACTCGATCATGCACACACTAATAAAGCCAAATCAGTTTTTGTCACAAGTACGTTCGTTGACTTAAGACATAACAAGACACTCTTTTTCGCCAACTACTGGCGTATTTGTGTAATATGAAGAAATGGTCACTGAACGAATCAGTGAATGAATCATTTTGGTGAACGAACTGAAAATCAACGAATCTCTTGAAAGAATCAAAATTTCCACCACTAAATTCCATGAAACATAAATTAATTTTTAAAAATTTTGTTTTTAGTGACCCGCCCCAACCCGCCCAGTAATAAAGTGGCAATTTCTTAACCCGCCCCAACCCGACCCGGGCCCGCTGGTTATGGGACGACCCGCGCATCACTACTGTGCACCCTAGTTTCTCTCGCTTTTCCTCTTTCTGTCTCTCATTAATCATAGCTTTTCTGACAGGCCTTCACAGAGATAAAAAAAGCCCTTGTTTATATTTTGATGTTTTTCAGACCAGGAAGTTGCAGTTGGGTGTCCAAGAATCTGAGAGCAGGACAGGGCAGAGCTGGTCTCTGTGGAGTCATTAATGATCCACTTTCTCAGGCAAAAAAAAGTAAGAAAAAGAAAAGAAAAAAAATCCTCCATGATAGAGACAACAGAATTTTTGAATTTGTATTATTTGTTTTTAGTGTATATATCTATAAACTAATTGTTAGTACAGGATGCATGAATAAATGACAGAAATCTGTGTGAAAGGCTGGATACAAACACTGAATAAAAATGTGAATTTTTATGAGTCACTTACAGGCTGATTGACATGAGATGCAGTGTGTTAATGCTTAAAGGTAGCTTTTAACTGACATGATGTAAGCTATTCATATCAGTGCATATAAATTGTAGTGATTAATTTGCATTTACTGTGTATTACTGCAAGAACATATGAAGTATAAAATATATTATTTATTGTTATATCAAATAAAATGTATGCAGGTTTGAAATAAGTAGATTTAATTTTCAAGTCAGTTTTTCCTTTATAATGCATAACAATGTATGCATGTTTTTGCATTAAAGAAATAGTTCACACAAAAATGAGAATTTACTCACTCTCAGGCCATCTGAGTTTATTTCTTTATTGGAATGGATTTAGATAAATTGAGCATTACATAACTTAAATAACATAAGACTATCCACTGTTAGCCTCTCATTTCAAAATCTGCCAATGTATTCATTTAAAACTGTTGGACAGTTGTAAAGTGTGCTTGATCTGTGCATATTTTTCTCCTGATTCAGACAATACAACTTTTTCACTGGAGAAATTAATATTATGGACAGAGGAGTTGTATTTCAGCTAGAAGCAATGGTTTGAAGTCAAAAATGTCTTGAAGTTGTTTCTAGCAAACAGGCAGCTTTTCACTTCAAAAGATTTAACTGATGGACAGGAAAGGTGTGGATTATTGTGATGTTTTTATCAGCTGTTTGGACTCTCATTCTGACGGCACCCATTCACTGCAGAGGATCCATTGATGTAATGCTTATGTTATGTAATGCTTATTCTCATATGAAAAAACAAACTCATGTATATCTCAGATGACCTGGGGGTGAGTACTATTCCTTTAACATATAAAGTGAAGTTTTCAGTATTTTGTGTTCTGGTAAAACTTGAACTGGCATTGTTTCTTATCACAGATGCTCAGTCAAAGCCACTACAGCTTGACGGAGGTTTCAGCTTGCTTGAATTGCTGGGAAAAGCCTTCAGGAGCACCAGGATTAGCTGTCCGGTCCTGTAGCTGCTCGAATAGTTCATCATCATCTGGTTGCAGTGAGTTGTCGATAAACAAGAGCCTGCAAGCTCTTACATAACATGCAGTATGATACAGACATTTCACATTTGTTGTTTAGGTATTTACACGGCAACAGACCTGTCGCAATATTTATTTACCTGTACAGATTACTTTTGCGAGAATTGGGTTGTTAAATTAGGTTAGTTATGGGAGCAAATTATCTTACCTGGCAAAATAGAGTGCCTTTGTAGATGAACAGCCTTTATGCACTTGATAACTGGTTTGTTTCTTGAGCAGCAAATCGGCACATTTCTGAAAGATCATGCAACACTGGAGTAAAGAAAATTCAGCTTTACATTACTGGAATAAATTACATTTAAAATAGAAATCAGTTATTATATTTTAAATTGTAATAATACTTCACAATATTACAGTTTGTAATGTATACTGATCAAATAAATGCAGCCTTGGTGAGCATAAGAGACTTCTTTTAAAAACATTTCTTTTAAATCTAATGGGCCACAAACTTTGAATGGTAGTGTCAGTTGTGTCCAATTCAAAATTTGAATACAACTTTCCAAAGTATCTCAAGGATACTGAACTATCACTGGTATTACCAAAGCTGAGCCACTAGAGGTCAGAAACACATTGCCATTAAAACAGCAGCTCACAAGGAGCTGCCTGTCTTCTCAAGATGTGATGAAACTAGCATGTTGTGCTGTTTACTTTAATGGTGTTTAGACAACTGCAGTAATATGAATACTGAGACATCATTTTAACATATTATTGATTTGTGTGTGACTATAAGTGTAATTGGCCTCCAAGAACAGAAAAATTCAATAGGTTTCCTAACTCTAATTCACACAGTAGCCTACTTAGAAGGGAAACGTTTCATCATCTCAATGAACGGAAAACACTTTTAGCTTGGAGGGCTGGGGGTGAAACACACCTGAGCCTCGTCCTGACACCCCCCTCTGCTCTCCCTCAGGTGAGATCAGGAGTAAAAAATAGACTTGACTTCATCCTTGGAGAGAAAGAAAGATCATCTTTTACAGGAAGTAAAACTGTCCGGAACGCAATATTAAATAAATATTGATATGCACAAATTAATAGTCTTAGGTTTGAAGTTCTTTTAACTAAGAGTAACTCCATGGGATTAATAGTATAGTTTTAGGAAAACAAGAATGCTGTGTACGTCATCAAGTCCTGTTCCTTCGAGCAATAATAGTCGTGACGTAAACGCCTTTGCTTGGAGGATGCTACTGGATTTTCCAATCGAAGCACTGAAGCTTTCTGAACAAGCTGAACCAGACAATCATGCAGAAAGAACAGAACAAAACGTCCGGTTTACACTGACTGTGAATAACAACTATCCTGTTCACACTATGATAACTTAACCTAGGCCTTTAAAACTTACCCAAAGGGAAGCCCCCATCATAATAACACTATAGCCACCTCTTACAAAAAACAAAAAAAAACTAGTTTTACTACAATTAAAGCATGGTTATGGTAGTTAAACAATGGCAATCACAACTTAACCATGGTTTTGCTACACTTTAGCCATAGCTTAACTATGGTAAAACTGTGGTTATACAAATGGTGGTCAATATGCCAAAAAAAAACATGGTTACTACACTTTTCCTATAGGTCTAATAAAACCATGGTTAATTTTCATAAGCGACAGTCAGAATCAGTTTCAGAATAGTATACTTAATAATATGGCGAATGGCCTTTATTTCTTTCCAGCATTCTCCACAAACAATTGTTTTAGGTGAATGTTGAGCAGGTATGAAATTCGTGAAAAGAGCCGCAACAAATGCATATTTACAGCTAACCACTGTGATACATTTACAACAGTGAATTCCACTCGCTTAAATGTAGCATGCTTCAAAGTCACAGAAATACACTTTTAATGCTGCAGACAACAAAACTGAGCTGCAAACTTCTAATAAACACAATGCTATCATGTTGAAGATAATATAGTCATGATTATAGCTTTTGTTCTTTGTGTGAACGGGCCTTAAGCCACATATGCCCAACCATAAGAGGAGAATTCAGGCAAATAGGGATGCTTTTTGCCATTGTGGTGACTGAGTGGGGAAATGGCCCAGTTATCCTTAATTAACCCTATGTACTGTATATCACAACTGAAAAAACGCAACCATAAAGCATATCCTTCTCTCTCCATCTGCGTTCAGATTCTAGTACTGGTCTTCTAGTACTATGAATCACTAATAATCACATGATTAAATAAATGAGCTCCAGTCAAGTGATAAGCCAAGTACAGAATCTTAATAATAGTCTCTTATCTTCTCTCTCGCTCACTCTCTCATTCCCCAGACAGAGGTAATAGGCCTTGTTATGTGATTAGTTGCAATGACTTAATGACCAGAATTAGAGCTTTTTTATGCATCTATGACAGAGATGCTGATGAAACACTTTTAGAGGGACATAGGATAAGGAAAGCTTCCCCCAATCATATTTAATTAAACCTACCATTTGTGCTGTGGACATCAATGAAATCAAATCATGTGAGATGTCAGATTCCACGACTCCATCCGTATTGACACACAGGGGTGGGCCCTTTTGACTTGGGGCAGGCAGTTTACAGAGGCCCCATGTGGGGTCCCAGAGACGCCTGGGGGCCTCTGCCCTTTCTAGCTCCCAAAATGTCATGCCATCTCCATCAACATAATCACAAAGGCATTTCCTATAAATAAGTTCTTTTTAAAATTACTTTCTCTTTTAAAGGTTTCTATTTTTCTAGCTTCTGTTCTACTTTATTTCACTCTTTAAAAGCATGAATTTCTTGGTTTGTTTGCTATAGATGGGTTGGTGCTGTCAACCAGCATCTTTCTGATTAAGCAGGTTGACCAAGAATGTCTTGCTGGTTAAGATAGTTAATTAGCCTAGTAAATGTTTGGGGTCGGTAACATCTTTTATGAGTTTCTTTTGAACGCCAATGCGGCAAGTTGATCCAAAATAATGTACAAAAACAGTAAAATTGTGAAATATTATTATTTAAAATACTATTTCCTATTCGAATATATTGTAAAATGTGATTTATTCCTATGATGCAAATCTCAATTTTCAGCATCATTACTCCAGTCTTCAGTGTCACATGATCCTTCAGAAATCATTCTATGTAATATGCTCAGTTGCTATTCAAGAAACATTTCTTATTATTATCAATGTCATAAACAGTTGTGCTGCTTCATATTTTCTGTGGAAGCAGTGACACATTTATTTCAGACAAGAGCAGTTCAACATTTAAAAATAAAAATGTATTTAATAAGACTCCAATCTTCAGAATGATAATGAAAAGATGTCATAACATTATATAACAGATTATGGTCATTTATTTTAAGAGAAAATGGCACCTCTGTTATCTGTTTCAAAAATTCCAAAATGTTGAATTGAGAACAATGAAGAGAAAATATTTGGAAACTTTGTTTGTGATGTTAAAAGGTTACTCCACTCCAAAATAAATATTTTGTCATTAATCACTTACCCCCATGTCGTTCCAAACCCGTAAAAGCTTTGTTCGTCTTCGGAACACAGTTTAAGATATTTTGGATGAAAACTGGGAGGCTTGTGACTGTCCAATTGACTGCCAAGTAAGTTACACTGTCAAGGTCCAGAAAAGTATGACAAGCATCATCAGAATAGTCCATCTGCCATCAGTGGTTCAACATAACGTTGATTAATACATAAAGGGATTAATGACAAAATTTTCATTTTGGGGTGGAGTATCCCTTTAACGTATCATGGTTCAGCAATGTGATGAAAACACCCATCTAAAATCAGGAAAACATCAGTAGATTAAAAGACATTGAGCAAAAATGGCTCATAAAGTAAATTTCTGCATAGGCTCTATGTGTGTGTGTGTGTGTGTGTGTGTGTGTGTGTGTGTGTGTGTGTGTGTGTGTGTGGAAGGCTCTCGGGAGGCCACTACTCTTTTATTTGGAGTGTGTTTTCAGTGCAGGTTTATGAAAGGGTGCGGACTGAGGTCACAGGGTTACTATGGTGCAACACCTGAGCTATCATACATCGTCACGACAACAGAGGAGGGTCCTTCCTGCACAGGTTACTCAAAAACAACTTCATCCACCACTGAAAAGAGCTTGTTCACCAACACACAGAACTTCACTTCTCAGCTCTCAACGAGGTAAAACACATTTTTCTGTTCACCAGCAAACCTTTAGACCTCAGTTAATATTTCAAAGATGTCTAATAACTTAAAATTTTTAACAAAAATTAAGTTTGTATTTTTAAAATGGTTTTTAACCTTGCAAAATTGGTAACTTGGCTGTGGGAGTACCTTTGGAGAGGGATTGCACTTTGATTTGCATCTTGGTACTGAATGATTATTACTGTATATTTTGTTGCCCTAGTATTGACATGCTGCTATGTCCAGTAAAAAATACTGTGATACTTTTGAAAAGATTGTTTGTAATTATGGCCACGAAATACTTATGCATGACAAGCAGCAGGTCAGTCTGAACTGGACGTGTCTCCTGTCTGCTCCACAGGTGCTCTGCAGCAGTAATGCCCAGTAAACTGGAGGGAGCCATGGATGCGCTCATCACCGTCTTTCACAACTACTCGGGGAGCGAGGGAGACAAATACAAACTCAGTAAAGGAGAGCTGAAGGAACTTCTCAACAGCGAACTCACCGACTTCCTCACGGTTAGCCATCAGAACATTCACAACTAATTTCAAAGCTTAGCTTAAATAGATCTGGCTTTTATCAGAGTTCATTTGTTAGGAGCTGGGCCTGTATTGTAAGATGAATACTAATCTTAATCCAAACTGGAAAAGCATTTATAAGACATTTATAAGAATGTACAATAATGTACAATAAAATGGAATTAAATATATGTATTATTATTACATAAAGTCAAAGTCAAAGTCAAAGTCACCTTTATTTATATAGCGCTTTAAACAAAATACATTGCGTCAAAGCAACTGAACAACATTCATTAGGAAAACAGTGTCAATAATGAAAAAATGATAGTTAAAGGCAGTTCATTATTGAATTCAGTTATGTCGTCTCTGTTCAATTAAATAGTGTATGTGCATTTATTTGCAATCAAGTCAACGATATCGCTGTAGATGAAGTGTCCCCAACTAAGCAAGCCAGAGGCGACAGCGGCAAGGAAATATTGAAAATATTTCACATGAAATATTTTTTTTTTACTTAATTTATTTGGTATACTATGTATATATATGTATATATACTTTGTTTGTTTGTTTTTCAATTATTTAATTGATAAATAGAATATATACAATATAATATTATTATTTAAAAAAAAATTATAAATATTTTACTAAATTAAAAGATATTCTTAATAATAAAGTCATTAATAATGACTTTAAACATTTATTCAATTAATAAAATAAGCAAGTTACCTGACAAAGAAAAAAAATATTTTTCATAATCAAGATTTATTTTGGATTTGTATTAAGCAAATTTATTAAGCTATGGACAAATGAAAAAAAAAAAGTATTAAGCTATGGACAAATGAAAAAAAAAAGTTTGTTGCAAGCATTTATGGAAATTGAGGTTTAACTTAGTTTTCTCATCAGAAAATGAATTTAAATCACATGTAATCTTTTGATTTCATATGACATTATAGTTGTTATATGAACACATACAAAGACAGCAAGAGGGAAATCTCTTAGCGTGGTGTTCAAAACCCTCTCTTTCCATCAAGAAAACAGCCCATAACATCACCTCACTGACTGCTTAGTCAACCATACAGAATACTTTAATGCCATCTATTAAGATTTGCAATCTCATCTTGAAATGCAGCACATACCCTGCTCTTACTCTATGCATTAATACATGAGCGTTTGAGTGAGTTTTTGGCTACAGTGTGTTGATTAGTGATAATGATTTGGTTAATTTTGCAAAAAACGTTTCATGTTGTTTACTGTGTTTGTGATGAATTCATTTCCTGTGTACACAGGCGTGTAATTCCAGCTCTCACACTGGGACAGGCCACTTGGTAAACCGGCTAAAAATCTGAGGAAATGCATTAAATGAATTATTCCTTTCTCATCAGATACAATATCGTTCCATAAAACTGCCCCCTTTCATGATTAGGAAACTTTATCTGAATCTCAATGAGACAAAAGTTCAGGAAAACAGCGCTTGGGTCAAACAGCATCCTGGTGTGTCTCTGTGATGCATTCATGCAGATCTTTGGGGATATGAGCAGTGTGTGTGTGTGTGTGTGTGTGTGTCTCAAGAGGAGAATATGTTGCCTCTCGTCCCTCTTTGAGTGAATCTTATAAATCTGTAAAGAATACAACTAGATCATATTCATACCAAAATTTTAATTAATTGGTATTGTTTTTATTTTATTTTATTTTATTTTATTTTCATTATTATCATTATTTATTTTAAACGAATACTATTTTTAGTAATTAAACAAATAAATTGCTGCAGAAAAAGCCTATTTTTAGGACTATTAGGAGTTTTGCATTATGTATTCATTCATTCATGTAAAAATTCACATTCTCATTATTTTAAAGCAAAAATGAATACATTTTATAGTTTATTAGTTTATAGTTTATTATAAATATTATAGTTTAAAAATGTTTAAATACATTTAATAATAACAAATAATTAAGAATGTTCAGCATAAAGCTGTAAAATGTTTACATAAAAATACAGAGATGTGGATAGATAGATAGATAGATAGATAGATAGATAGATAGATAGATAGATAGATAGATAGATAGATAGATAGATAGATAGATAGATAGATAGATAGATAGATAGATAGATAGATAGATAGATAGATAGATAATAGTTTTAAACATTATGCTAATTTATACTAATGATACAGTTAAATGCAACTGGAAAAAAGAAAACTGCAAAGTAAAATGTTTTGATTGCATTAGCATTATGAGGACAAATGTGCTTAATTGTCATGCAAATAACGTCTCAAAGCAACAAAATTTTAATGGTTCAAAAAACAGGCTTTTTTGGTTATGTAATATCATTTCTTATTTTCTTCATTTAATTTTTGGGATGAAATATGAGCTGGCCGTGTTTTCGTGAGATGTGGGTCTCAGCTGTGTACGCATCATCAGAAGGAGGCTGTTGCTTACGCATCATCAATTACTGGCTGGAACACAGCCCAATATAGATTCGCACCTCTCCCTCGCCACTACACACACACGCTCTCCAGGGAGTGTGTACTGTAACGTTAGGAGGCACAAAGTGTAATGAGTGAGATGTTAAACTGTGTCTGGTGGCTTCATGTGTTAACCACACACACACACACACACACACTCAGATACACACATACAGTGTAGCCACAGGCTGATGGTTACCAGAATCACCACTGGGAAGAACAGACACTGGGTTTTGCCCAATAGTGCTCACATGGAACGAATGTCAGAATAGACGGATGAACATCCATGAGATGGATCTGATGATCTTTTTTGAATGGTCTGGAAACAGACTGTCACATCAGTATCAATGACATAGCACTAGTGCTTGTTTAAAACAAACATATACCCATCATTAAGCAATTTCTATAAGAAAGCAGTGCATTTGAACTTGTTCCACAGAGCTTTTATCAGTGTGATTGTTATTCTGGTTTAAAAGCTGAATACATCAAATAATTCAGACTGGAGAAACATATTATATAAAACATTACAAAAAAAAAAGTAGAAATATTTTATTAAATCAAAATGTATTCCTTTTGATAAAATTTGAATAAATATAATTCAAATATATATTATTCATTTATAAATATTAAGATAACTTAAAAAGCATTTTAGCATGACTCACATTAAATGTGAAAAAGGGTCTGATCTTAATAATTTCTGAAGTACACCATATATATATCTATTATAGATTCATAAATATTATTTACAAAAATCAAAAAATAGAATACTTTGATTTAGTATATATATATATATATATATATATATATATATATATATATACACACACACACACACATATACTCACACTATTTGAATAGAACACTTTGTTAATTTTTGTTGTAATGTCTTTTTTTATAATTTATTTTTATTTAAATTAAATATTAAATACAAAAATAATATTAGTATGTTATGATGGCATGATGATTATGGGGCCAAATGTGCACACAGACAAACACACACACACATATATATATATATCTACACATATATATATATATATAATTTATATATTTTTTTAACCAAGAAGCCGTGGTTTACAGTGAATTTATAACAGTTAAAGTCGGCATGAGACAGAAGTAGGGATTTTTTTGTTTTTTTTCTACTCTGACGTCTATCCGAGTGAAACATCTTTTGAAATGAGAGGGCGGGCCTTGATTTCGTTCTGGATCGTTGGAAGTTGGTGCGTTGCTAACAAAATGGAGGCAGATCTGAATGCCAGTTTTGAGTTCGTTGTGGGGGATTTCTCTCCACTGGTTTCACCGCTGACACCCTAGCATAAATACATTTTTTATTTATTGTGAAAGACAATGACGAGGACAATCAGCACATGCACGCAAGAGAGAGAGAGAGAGAGAGAGAGAGAGAGAGAGAGAGAGAGACTGCCTGAATGACTGAGTGTGTCCCCCATCTGGTTAAGTAAAAAAAAAAGTTAAGTTTGCAATGTCCTAAGAGTAATGTGGTAATATCCTTATATCCTTTCAATTTTTAAGGGTAGTGCACTCCCCCATGGCTTGCATCAGCACTGGTCAATGCAGTGATTTCTATAAAGTTCTATAAAGTTTTCCCTGTGGTTTATCCCACTGTTCACCCTCACATCTCTAGCTTCGCCCTTCAGCCATAGCTCGTGACCAGAAGAGAAGATGAGTCGTTTTGGGGAGGGGAAGATAACATTTTTTAGATTAAAGATTACGAGGGCACATGAATTAAAAAAAAATAATGATGTGCACGGAATTATTTATAAAATTATTTATAATAAACACTACAGTATTCCATTAAAAAAATAAGAATTTTCAATTTCAATTTCATGCAGACTTTAAGAGGAGAAACTATCCATTTTGTATATATATATGGAAATATTAAATATATATCCTATTTCAGGACATTTTGACTAATCCGCATCCAGTACCAGAATCATTTGTGTGTAAATGCACAATATGGCATTCATATGTTTCAAGCTGTGCTGAGTTGTTTTGTTTGATCTGCCTTTGTTTAGTCTCAGAAGGACCCCCATCTAGTGGAAAAGATCATGAACGATCTGGACTCCAACAAGGATAACGAGGTCGACTTTAACGAGTTTGTGGTGCTGGTGGCGGCGCTGACGGTTGCATGCAATGACTTCTTCCAGGAACAACAGAAGAAGAAAGGCAAAGATGAAAAGAAAGGCAAATGAAACAGATGCATGAAAGTAACTGCACGTGTAATGCTCTATGATGCGTTAAACCGTTTGTTATGAACCAGAGCACGTCCTTATGCTAGCCGTTTACTGTCAATCCTTGGTTTGTATCAAAAGCAAACTTACCAAAAAATAATAATTCATTATGTATTTAATTTGTTTAAAATGACGTTTATTTCTGAAATGATAGGATGTACTTATAAACTGAAAGCTGGACTTTATCATCATATATCTGTAGAATACAGTGGATCTGATAGTGTGTATGTCTTCTGCTTCTATGTTCGTCTCATGTTTTTTTCATTCATTAAATCATAAAACCTAAGCTCAATCATGTCGTTTCTCTCATTTCACAAGTGCAATGTACATTATACACTGAATACTGCTTTTAAAAAATGTACACACACATATATATATATATATATATATATATATATATATATTATAGATAAATAACTTAAAATGAAATAGATTTGAACTATTTCCTTGGCAACTAACTGAAAAAAAAATGTTTATGCTGAAGCACTACTAATTGAAAATGAAAAAAAAACTGAACCAAAACTACCATTATTAGCAATTAAACCTATATGTGTGTGTGATAAACGCTAATTTCTATGAGTCCAAACAAAAAAAAAGTCGATAAGTTAACAAACACAGCTGAAATAACATCTGTTAATTCATCACAATGTAAATAGGTTAATTTAAGAGCATTGCATTGTGGGATACATGACTTTTGTGTTGATGTGCTGTTCTTCATTTTCACCAAATGTCACCATCTTTTGCTGTCCACAGAAGAAAGTAATATAGCTTTTGAATGACATGAGTTTGCGTAAATGATGGTGTAATTTTAAACTATCACTTTTACGGTTATGGGGTTTGACAGGAATTTAGTCCATTCAAATGATGTTGATCCAGGAACACATAATACTTTATCACTCTGCTATCAGCACTATGAAGTGAAACCATCACTGGATAACCACATGTTCTTGTGCTTTATAGTCCATCTTATAGGTCTGAAGTGTCTGTGTTGGGAAATACATCAGACAAAAGGCAGGTTATTTACCAGAAGTCTTGTTTTCCCTCCAAACACTGCTGTGCTTCAGTAATGACTTCAGAAACATTTCATTTCTGTAGTCTGTCCCTTCATCTTCTCTCTACAGAGCACTTGATATTCTCTCCAGACCTAGGCTCATTGTATGACGCACTTTCTCCTGAGCGTCTACCGTCTCTGTCCCATGTACTCAGTGATAAGTGTAGTGTGCTAATAATGAAGCGCACTGTGTAAACTGTCATTTTAATTAACAGGCCCCATACAGTAATTGCATTATGACATTATTGGATAAGAGAGTTTGATTTTTATGAGTGCACATTTCCGACTGAGGATCATACTCAGTTTTTCAGCCCAGTGACCAGTACAGACTGGATGCAATGTGATTAAAATAAAACTTTTATGGCTTTTTGTCAATGTCTGGTTGTTTTGAAGTATAATCTATAAGCTAGTGAGGTCCTAAAAAATAAAAAAAATAATAAACTAATATAGTTAAATATTTGAGTAAAGAAATTATATATTTTCTTATTTAATTTATTTATCTATAAATTAATTTATTTAATAATGTGTGTTTGTGTGTGTGTGTGTGTGTGTGTGTGTGTGGGTGGGTGGGTGGTTGTCCATTCTATAACCTTTGAATACTAAAAATAAATATTTGTCATGTATTATTATGTTCCATGTTAAATATTTAAATACATGCCCAGTTTATAGCCTTATAATAAATAAGCTAGAATATTAAAACTAATATTTATAGAATCATAAAATAAATATTTTCCTTTATTATTTATATTTTTATTTATTAATAAATCATTACATTTTTCATTATTTATAGAATACAAAATAATACATATTTTGTTTTAATTATAAATACATTATTTATTTATTAGTTTTTATATATATATATTTTTATTATTCATGAAATATATTATTATTGTTTGGATTAGCAATAGTCCTAAATGATTTTTAAATATTTCAGTTAAATACTTAACAGTATAAAAATATTAATGGAAACTAAATGTATTTTTATGAATTAATAATAAATAATTGAGTGATTATAATTTATAGTAACCATATTTGAACTGAGGGTTTATGATGTTGTTAGAAAAGTTCAGAGAGAGTATTATTATTATTCTTATTATTATTTTGGCCTCTATTATTTACATTATATGTTTGTTTGTTATTTCAATTATAAGTCATTGTCTCTGCATTTGGTTTCGCAATAATGACCCTCCTGTAAAAGAGGCTTGTTTGTGGATCTCGCCTCGGTCAAATAAAGGCTGAAGGTTAAAGTGTCTGCGTTTGACGTGCGTTTGTCCTCCGTCCTCTTTGACTGGAGTGGACTTCAGGTGTCTTCTTCTAACGGACGGTTGATGTTTCACAGTTGGAAGGGCGTGTGATGTCGACAATGATGCTTTGTGATGTAAGAATGATACACGACCTCATTTCCAGGGGCTGTCGATCAGCTCGGGTATTTTTATAAAGGACAAATGAAGATCTCGTCAGAGGAGCGTGACTGCAAACCTGAGCGCGGAGACACGACCTGTAATATCCCATGATAAACTGCCAGAATGCTGCTATTTATGAAACGTCCTTCAGGAGCCGGACGATTGCTGTTACCCGAGACATTTCAGACCGAAAGTAAATAAATAAATAAAAGCTCCACGAGTGCACCTTCCCCATCTCTCTCTAGTTGTTTTTTTCAGTGAATAAATCAGCCGTGATTGACAGTGATGGCAAAGATGTGATAATTATCTGTTGTCTCTTAATGGCCTCTAATTCTATTTGTCTTTTTCTCTTCAGCGATTCATCATTGCTTCTTGTTTTTCTCCCCCTTCCATTTGTATCCTCTTCCATTACACCTGAGTGAAAGGTCTTGCTGAGTAAATTGCACCTTAATGTCTTACTGTTAGTGTTTAGATAGTAATACAAATTCTCTATTATGCATCAGTTCATTTCATGCAGGGTCGTCGAGGTTTGTTTATTAATGTGCTGTTCAAAATGTACAGAGCTAAGCTTTATCCAAAACACCCAGCAACATAATCATTAACAATACATTTGCTTTCTCAACCCACAGGCCGGGTTAATATGCAGGCTGAATGGTAAAGAGAGAATCAGCACAACGACTCAAGTTTACATTTGATGTGATTTCCTGTCATGGTGGAACCACAGAAAAAACATTTAATTGCTATAAATGCCATTCATGCAATGCCAGAAGAACATTAAGTTCCATATGATATCACAGAAGAACATCTAAAAAATTAGATGCTTAATGATCTCATAGATTAAAATAAATAAATAAAAACATTAAATAACTTTTTAGATTTCATGAAGGACCCCTTTACCTTCAGTCATATAAGAACCTTTCTGTAAGATGCCATAAAACTTCATGGAGTTAATCTATATGATCCCATAAAATTACCTTTTAACATTTCCTATGATGTCATAAAATGTCATTAAAAATTATTTTGTGGGTCTTTGGGTCTTATGAGAACTGAGTCATATAAGAAAATTTTTACATGTCATAAATGTTCTTCTGTGGTTCTCCTCATTTCCATATGCCATAAAAGACCTATTTACATTACCTATGATGCCACATAATGTCATAAATATGCTCTTTTGTGGGTCTTATAAATTCCATTTCATGCCACAAAAGAACCTTTTTCAGTTCCACATGAAAACACAGAAGAACCATGAAAGAACGTATACTAGGTTCCTTATGACGAACCCTTTTCAGTTTCTATGATGTCATAACAGAAACCTTGGTTTCCATGTGGCAACCTAGAAGAACCATAAAAGAACATTTTAGGCTCCATGTGAAGAACACTTTTCAGTTCCTTATAATGCGTACTGACACAAAACAACTCTTGTAGGTCATTTTTGCTTCTATATAATGCAATAAAATAACCATAGATGGATATTATGGGTTCCATATGATGCAAGAAAATAATTTGATATTCCTTATATGAGCCACATAAGAACCTTTAAAACATCATGTCATAAAAGAACATTTAATGCCACGTGGTGTTATAGAAGAACCATAAAAGAACATTTTAGTTTAGAAGAGCCCTTTTCTGTTCCTATCATGTAATATAAGAACATTCCAGTTTCTTATAAGTTTCATATAATGCCATAAAACATTTTTAGTTGTCTATGAAGCCATTAAGGAACCATAAATGGATATTATGGCTTCCACACTGTGTGATGCTATGAACCATGCCATTGAAGGACCAAAGAAGAACTTATTCGAATTCCGCTCTTCTTTTTATACAGCAAAATATGGTTTTCGAAAAAAAAGGGTTCTCTATTTCACCAGTGGTGCTGCAAAAGAAGCGTTATGTCTTCGACCGCGCTCTGGTTATAATCCCACTGGCTTTGTTTGCTCATCGAGGCCGCTATCAGCGAATGAGTTCTGGGAGATGGTGTCTGAGATTAGGCCTCTGCTCCACTGCAGCCGTCTGCAGAAGAGAGATGCTAGCGTCAACAGAGGCCTTCACAAAGACAAATCCAGCCCCGTGAAGCTCTGTCTGTTTACCAGTGACAACGATAAGAGAAAACTAGAGGAAACAAGGACGAGCAGCGGAAGCGATTACGCCCCCTCTCGCTCTCCTTCCCACCGAACCTGCCATTTATCACCGTTCTCCACAGACACCAGGGTCAAAGAAAAGGAGGAGGAGAAGTCACAGTGTGCTTGAACGGGGCAAAAAGAGTGGTGCATGAAAAAGGGTGTGCACAGTCCTATTAAAACTCCACTCCGAGATCCATTTCCGGCGTGTTCCCGCGGGATAATCACAATCACCACCCCTCATTCGGCCTTATCTAGGAGACTTTCAGACACCTCGCTACCCCCTTATCTCTCCTCACACACTCCCTCTACACCTCCACTCCTCTGTCAGGCATTGCGTCACTCCCACCATCCACCGACTCTTCATTAGAAGAGAGTGATATGCCGGAGAGCTGGGCGGTTTCATCCATCTTGCCCACGCCCATCCCTCCGGACATCTGTAATCTGTTTTAGACCTGAGTTACGGCCCGCCGCTCTATCTAAAGAAGAGCAGGCCTGGTAAAACTCATTCTGCGTCCTGTCGCACACACTAGACTGCACAGATGGGTCATTACGCTGTGAGAGAAATGGTATTTATAGCCAAAAATAATGAGGATTATTCACCTACATGCTATTTGAAGAGCAGACGAGCCTCCGTAGCTCACTAGAGGACACGTCATCAGAAATGCACATGAACAATGCACCTAAGACAGAACTCGGCTGATTACACTGAGATTGACTGATGATTATAATTATGGAGTATGGAACGAAGGGAATGACGAGTAAAATAGAATCAGAGTTTTTTAACGCTTTGGACCACATTTTGAAATCTGATCAGCTGATGTCATTAATAGTTCAACTATATTCCTAAATCAATTTGTGTATGACCTTTGACCTTCAAAACATAATTTATGCATGACTTAAATTGACATTGATTTCTGTAAAAATTAATCAGTGTGTAGTTAAATGTTTACAGTCAATTGGCAATCACATTTGATTAATCTATTAGGTGCATGTGTTTTTAAGGAAATTAATCCTTTTCATCAAATTGATCAAAAGTGACAATAAAAGATTTTACCATGGTATAAAATATTTCTATTCAAATAAATGCTGTTCTTGGGATTTTTTATTTATTAAAATATCATGATTTTTTAAAATCAGTTTTTCCACAAACAAAAATAGAATATAAAAAAAAATAAATAAATTAAGCACATTTTGACTGAAAATATACGTATGTAATCTCAACTATGCTATGCACTAAATATTAACCATTTGGAGCCAGAATGTTCAAATTAGTCTGCAGTAAAACTAATAACAAAACTAGATTTGAGTTCATTTCAAAGTTTTATATTCTATAAATCATTGATTTATTTATTTATTTTGTAAGACTGTCTGTTATCATATATAAATGACATTGGGTCCATTGAGTGTATGACTGAATCAGACGTTGATGAGAAACAGCAGATAAATCTTATTTTCAGCATTTGACCCGAAACTGACCTAAATCTGCTGATTTGCTTCCTAAATTAAATCAGATGAGGTCCGTTTCTATTGATTAGATCTCCTCAACCCTGATATATCCCCCGCAGAACATTTCTATGCAGACGCGCTGTAATTGACAACTTTCAAACGTCCTCTAAAGAAAACTTGTCAAAGTGACGTGAGGATGATGAGTGTGACGAAGAGGATGACGCTCGTCTCTGTGGGGTTTGCCCTCCAGTGGCATGAGATGAAAGCACTTATGAGCGCCAACAACGTCACGTCACCCTGAGTTAGTACCAGTGTCTTTCACACCTTTATAGACTTTCACAGCAGGTGGACTGCAGAAGAATGCATGTGTGTGTGTGTGTGTGTGTGTGTGTGTGTGTGTGTGTGTGTGTGTGTGTGTGTGTGTGTGTGTGTGTGTGTGTGTGTGTGTGTGCGTGTGTGTGTGTGTGTGAGTTTGTTATGCTAAAGCTAAACGACTCAGAAAGGCTCTGCATCACTCATGGCTTTCATACGATTGACTGAGTGTCCAATGTTATGCTCAGAATCCCATTCTGTGGACATGAGCGGACGTCACACTAATATCCTTGAACACACACACACACACACACCTGAGGCTTATGTGTCGGCTGCCATCTCAGCAGGATTGTGAGAAGGACTTGCTCAAGATGCTCCACTGCAGTGATTTGTGAGGAACAGATTGTTATTCATTTAGCGAAACTGTTATGGCTGCTCTCATTCAGCTACAGGAAAAAATATATATATTTTATTATTTCTGAAATGTTGACGTTTGCTTCCCAGATTTTTCTCCCTGTTAATCTCCTTTAGAGTTTCAGGAGTTCTCAGTGTTGTGTTAAACTGTGCCCAGATTTACAAGGAAGTCTGCAAACAAAAGTCAAACTTCTCAATATGAAATCAAGCATTTCACATTTTTCAACTGATCTGCACTACCGTTCAAAAGTTTGCGGTCCTTTTTTAAGAAATTATACTTTTATTCAGCAAGGATGTATTAAAGTGACATTTTACAAAAAAAGTAAATCCTGATATAAATAAAATAAAATATTAAAATAAATGATTTCTTTAAATATTATTAATTTAATCTTGTCGGAATTTTTTTTTTTAACAAAAATATGAAGCATTACCATTGTAATATTAGTAACAGTGAGTACTATTTTTTTTAATATAATTTTTATCTTTCCTGTTTTAATTTTAATTTAAGATAAAGTTTTAGTTTTTATAGTTATTTTTGGCAGCTAGCTGAAATAAGTTTTGTTTTATTTTATTCTTTTATTTTGGCAAAAAGTTTATTTTATTTCATGTAACATTTTTTTATGGTTTTAATTTTACTTAGTTTAATATAATAACACTGATCAGCACAACTGTTTTCAGCATTGATAAAAATAAGAAATGTTTCATGAACAGCAAATCAGCATATTAAACATTTCTGAAGGATCATGTGACACTGAAGACTTTAGCTTTGCCTCACATGAATAAATTACATTTTAAAATGTATTCAAATAGGTAACAGTTTTTAAGAATATTTCATAATTTTATTGTTTTTACTGATTTTTTTATCAAATAAATTGAGTATTTGTAAGCATAAGAATCTCATAAGAAATACTTCTTTCAAAAACATTGAAAATGTTATCTTCCCAACCCCAAACTTTTGAACTGTAGTTCATGCTATACATATTAGTGATACTGTGTAAATATTAGTGTTACTATATGTGAAAAAGCATCTCGTTTGTTTTTATTTCCTCTAAGGACTTTTAGGAGACACATATGAGATAAAGTGGATATTTAAGTTGGCCCTATGAGTATATGTGTAAGATTTGTGTGTGTTCATTGCAGTTTAGACAAACTTTATTCCCTCAGTGACTGAGATAGGAAGATGCTGTTTACTGCACTGATAAGAGCTCACAATGAATTCTGCTTCATTCAACACAAGTGTGTGTATGTGTGTGTGTGTGTGTGTGTGTGTGTGTGTGTGTGTGTGTGTGTGTGTGTGTGTGTGTGTGTGTGTGTGTGTGTGTGTGTGTGTGTGTGTGTGTGTGTGTGTGTGTGTGTGTGTGTGTGTGTGTGTGTGTGTGTGTGTGTGTGTGTGTGTGTGTGTGTGTGTGTGTGTGTGTGTGTGTGTGTGTGTGTGTGTGTGGAAGTGGAGATACGAACAGCAAACAGGAATATAAACAGAAACGTGCACGACCAAGATTGACAACCACAGATAGTGCGGAAACAAGCTCTGCATCCCGGAAAAACCTGAAGCGGTGAATTAATCCAATTGATCAGACACAGATTTCAATAAAGGATATAAATAGATCCTTAAAGTACTGTTACCTCACAAAATTAGGCTTTAAATGATAAAGAACTAACTTGAGTATCTGGTTGTCTCAGATACGAAATATATTTGGATGAATCTCACAAAAACACATTCACACCAATAAAAAATTGTAAAAAAAAGTTGCATATAACACCTATTTTTATAGAATGCAGACATTTTTGCTGGTTATGTTAGTCCCCATGGACTGGATCAAGAGAGTAAATGTTGAAATTAAATGTTATGTCTATGAGCAGGATGAGAAAATGAGATGAGACTTGTTAGTGTTTAATATTTGAAGTCTGCGTGAACCGGAAGCTGAAACGGAATACTGAATAAAGGGCATGGATTTATGTTTGTGCTCCTCCTCTCTGTCTCTCACTCATAGCGATCTAAGGTTGGAGGGGTGTGTTTAAGGATACTCTGCCCAAGCTGTCAAACTGCCGTCATCAGAAAAGGAATGCCATTCCAGAGCCGAAGTAAATGTTCATATTTTGATTAAAAATTACGAAGACAAACAACTTTATTTAATAGAGTTAACTTTCTGTAATCATTCCATTCTTTTTATGCAAAGTGATATTTTTTATTATTTTTATATAATATTATAGTATTTATTAGTATGGTGAAATATCTTTTTTGTTATGTTTTTTATTTTTCCTTTCATTTGTTATTTTATTTTATTTTATTTTAAGTTGTTATGTGCTTTTGGTCTTTTGTGCATTTTTATTAGTTTTTACTTTTTTTCAGTTTCAGTGATATAGCACTTCAACCTAAACATATCTATTTCATTTAGTTGCCAACATTTCATAACAATAGGACAGTAAATGGGTTTGTATACAATATCATTTTTATGTCATCATTTTTGGCGGTTGAAATATAACCATATTCTTGACAGGCCCTGTGAGATCCATTGCATCCTTCTGCTTCTCCACTGAAAGATTTGGACAAAAAAGTGATCCAAATGATGGATTGGACAGCACTAATGGTGAGTTTCACGCTTAAACAAGTGGTATCTCATTATGCCAAAGCGTGAATATCTTCCTTGCAAGCATGCGAGCAGCTCTACGTCAAGAACAAAGCCGTTCTGATTGCCCTTTTTCAATCTGCCATCTCAGTGTTTTGAATCCATTAAGTAGACCCGCTACCCACAATACCTTAAGAGGAACTGTGATTGCGGTGTGTACGTGACATCATTAACCCTGCATCATAGCGTCATAGTGTTAACATTAGCATCGATTGTTCCAGTCTGATAAACAGGACATGGGTCATTAGCCTAATCATACACAAATAAGTCCTCTTTTCATCTTTTTTCTTCTCTCTCTGTCTGTGCAGCATCTCCCGGCCTCTGTTTTGTGGTATTAGCCGGCTGAGAGTGCATGCTGAATTTCAGCCATTTTATAAAATTGCCCTTTTAGTTTCAAGATTTCCTCGAAATGAAGTCTTTCATAAGGCAAACTCTAGGGAAAAAAAAGCACAAACTATGTTTGGTACATGCATAAGTACTGCTATATCAGACGGCTCTCTGATCTCAGGGCTTGAAGTATTATAAAGACCATGTGATGAATTCACAGAAGCTTGTGAGATGCGGTCGGGTGGTGACAAGGGTTTCATCTAATTGTTATTGTAGCCATATATCTGTCCTGCTGATGTAGTTTAAAATGACATAATCAGAGATTCTGTAGCCTGCTAATCAGATTTTGCAATGTTCATTTGATTTCCATGTAAGATGTGTCTGTTGTTGCTTAAACAGAGCAGAGTGAAGCTGATGGAGGGAATCAGATACAATATTGAACAGACCAGTGTCATTCATTGCCATGTGTTCAACTGCACAAATGAGCAGTTTCTACTTACACAGCCATTTTAAATACTTGATTCTGATTGGTCCGTTGCAACATTCCAAGGTCAGTTATAGAGTGCATTAGTGCCTGCTCACTTTTCCTGCGGTAAACAATTTTTCCTTTCATTTTTCCAATAGGGATTAAAAAAAAAAAAACTTTTGTTAAAGTGCTATGAACCAAGCCGACCTACAGTGGCCCAGTATAGTGCACAACACAACAAAATCTCCACAACACAACGGAAACAAGCCACAACACAATTAAATTAGCACAAAACAATGGAAACAAATATTAAACATGTTTGATATTTACGACTTTTGCTTGGGCTGCCTCTGCTGTGATACCTGCGATAGCCAATGAGAACAAGCAAGCATCACCTACCAGATGTTGCATGCTTCTATAGCTGAGAACTGAGTTAGCTGAGTTCTCCATGAGAACTGTGAAATCGTTCCTACAGTCAGCGAGTGTGTGGTCTCGTGGTCTGGTCGAATTGTCTAGTGTGCACATTCAGTGGATCATAAGGCTAAAAATACAAAACCGTCTTCCCATGGTTTTAAAATCGGTTTAGATTTGAAAATCGTCTAGTGTGTGGCCAGCCTAAGCAGGACACATCTTCATATGTATTTCTTTTTGAGGACCATACCTTATTTCTCATTAGCTGCTCATGTTGCAGTGCATTTTGGTTAATTTCTCTCACCCTCTGCAGGAGTGTAGCACCAACATGTACAGACAAATTCTTCACAATAAGACCTTTCAAATGTATTCAAGTAGACAGGGTAAATATAATCTTGATTAATATAACACAAGTTGTGTGGGTTATTTTTATGGTGAGTTTTTGTTATTTTTAAAGCTGGAAACCTTGCATCATAGTTCATCGCAGTTGCATGTAAAAAGTAGCTATTATTTAGGCATGAAGCCCACCTTTTGTGTTTCACAGAGGAAAAAAGTTCGATCTGGAACTAATTTGTTTGAGAGGCTGGGTCTATTTGCAAATTGTTAGCAAATTAGCGATTATTAATTAATTAAATCTCATTAAATCTCATTACTGATTGACATCTGTTTAGTAAAGCTCTCGGATTCTGTGTTGTAATTTTACAGCTTGATTTGATCACTTGACGTGTTTTTGTAACACTTTGTGAGATTGTTGTTGTGAAACACAGCTATCTTTTCGCCCTTGCTCAAGTATCTCATGACGCAACTCTCTCCCTCAATCTCAATTTCGCTCTCTCTCTCCTCCTCTTTTTTCATCTTTTTCTCTTGCTCATTCTCCCTAACAGTCCCACTTGTGCAGAGGTGGCGTAATTTCCACCATTTGCTGATTTCTGCGTTGATGTGCGCAGTAGGGGAGTAGCGCAGCTGTGCTTACCTCTTTGTGCGTCCTGCTGGGATTCTCAGTTCGTTATCAATTATTCTGCTAAACTCTCTCTGGAGCTCCTGGTTCCTACCGGGATAATGTGAGCGCCAACCTTTAATCAAGTGTGAGGCGACCCGTCTCATCAAATCCCACAGAGATGCAATAAGAGTCGTAGTTTCACACACACATACACCCACACACACACAGTTCATTCATAAAATATTCTGTCCGAATGTTTTACAACACATACACTAAATAAACCTGCAGCTGTTTTTGTTGTGAAATGAGATTCTTGCCTTGATTTTTATCTAGATAATGTCTTTTCTTTCTTCATACGTTCTTTGTCTTTATGATTCATGAGTGCAAATTATTTCAAAATAACATTTTGCCTGCGAAAATTTGCCAACAATAGTAAATGTGACCACGAAATCGCCCTAGGGCTTTTCACACTTCTACTAGAGTTGAAATGAGGTCAACTTTATGTTAATGAGGTTTGACACGATTCGGCGGCAACCTATCGGAATGTACAGTAGAAGTCCACTGGTTGCGAGGATACCAGAGAACGCAGCCCTGTAAACTCTGTTCCCTGACCACATTAGTTTCCAAGCAAAATGGAGGAGAGATTGATTATTGCGTGGTCAAATTCGGTCCTAGAGAGCCATAGTCCTGCAAAGTTCAGCTCCAACCCTGAAAAAAACCTTTCCTGTCTGTAGCCTTAGTAATCCGGTAGATATTAATGAGCTTGTTCAGGTGTGTTTGGTTAGGATTGAAGCTTAACTATGCAGGTCTCTGCAAGACCAAACTTGCTGTGGCGGGTTTCCCAATAATCTACGATGTGTCCCTGGCTGCGTCCGAAAACTCTAAAAAAGGCAGGAAGACATCAAGGCACGTTCAAATCCAAATTCTGCTTTTCTACTTCCTGTCTCCGGAGGTACCTTCATCTGATCGAATTTTGAAGGCAGCATAGATTTATACTTCGCTGCCTTTAATATCCCACAATCCTGTGTGAGTCCATTCCGTGATAAAAACAAAGATGGCGTCTGGAAGTTGCGTTTGGTGGTCAGTTTGTGTGTAAATGTATATTTCTGACTAACTTTTGATGTTAGTTCTAGCGAGAAATCAGTATTATAGTAGGCTAATTAAATCTTCGGTTAGTAATCACAAAAACTTGTTCTATTTCGTTGTAGATCATTAAACCGTTATGCTGCCTTAGAATTCTGTCTGAAATCAGTTTCATGAGATGCCTTTGTGCAAAAACACTGCCTGCAAAGTCATTGCCTAATACGGCATTGAGACAGCTCAGTTTTCGGATGCGGTCCCTGTTTGGTACAGGGACATTAGTAAAAAAAATTATGCGTGGACCAAGGTGTCTTAAAATGGTTGGTGTTCTTGGTTAGTTGCTGATGTGCATTAACGTTATAGTAATAATAATATAATGATATAATAAATAATAGTATAATAGTCCCAGATCATTTTTAAACCTTTAAATCTATTTTCCTGATTATACTTACATTAAGTAATGTTTATACCTGATTATACTTACTTAACTAACATTTTCAGTGCAGGACTTTTACTTGTATCAGAGTATTACAGTGTGGCATTAGTGCTTTATATGTTATTAGGTGAATGATCTTATTACTTCGTCGCCAACAATATTTAATGAGGTTAACTATTATGAACACACTTGTATGTGGTGCAAACAGTTTTAAAGTTTACCACAAATTTGTATTCTTCTCATTATTTCCCTCCCTTACAAAAATTTATCACGCTTCTATTGTAGTAAAAGATTAGTAACCATGTTTTGATTACCATTGATTACCATTTGTAAAACCACAGTTTTACTACACATACCATGGTTAATTTGTGGTTACTGTGGTTTTAATAGAAACCATAGTTTTTTGGTTTTATTTGTGGTAAAATCATGGTTAATTTTCATAAGGGCTGTTGCGGCTAATAGCGAAGTCTCGCACATTCACAGCAAATGGGTTACTTCGGCTCTGTGAATAGGAAGAAGAAACTGTTTATTCTTACCTTTACAGTCCACCGAAGTCCATTCAGGAAAAAACTTGATAGTACAGCTGGCAATAATACGTTATTGGCCTCTGCTAGAGCTGTATGTAAACAGATCACGTGTTGCATTCATCCAATCATTGACACCGGGAATATGTAAATAAGGATGTTAACCGAGAGTTTGCTAATGTAACTGTGCATTTTGTTTAGCTAAGAATAGTTGGAAGCAGATGACACCGGAAGCCAGACACTTGGAATTTACAAATTGCCTGGCTTGTGGGAAACTTGGATACAATAGGTTGTTTGCACATGACATCATTGCTGTGGCGCGAAATGCAGCTGGAAGGCAGGAAGTGATTTTTCTCCATAGGAATCAGTACCAGCATCTCAATGTGCCTACTTATACTACGCTCTTAAAGTATGTACTCTTTGGTGAAGAAAAAGTACAGACATTTGAGTGTGTAGTAGAAAAGTAGGCAAGCTTTGGGACATACTATCATGTCACAAAATTGTCTTTTTACAAAATTTAATTTCATTTAACATCCTATCATACTGGAAAGAAAATAAATAGCTCGTTGATCTGCCAGTCACAGGTCTTTCATGCTGAGAACTCATATTTTCTGCATAATGATGCATTTAAAAGTTATTGACCAAAGATGTTTATAAAAGTTCACATTGTTCACACTGTTGCAGATGCAATATAACATGGATAACAATAAATAAATATTTTTTACCAGGTTAAATGTTGATAATTAGTAACTCAGATCGCACGCATCTGCTACATTTGTTTTTTTCTAACGCGTTTTATTAGGGCCCAAGCACCATCGTGTCAGGACCCTCTTGGAATTGCTCCGTTTCTTATTATTCGTGTTTTCAGTTCTGGACTGAATCCTCTACAAAGCGTAATGGATTGTGGGCAATTTTAGACATTAGAATGTGCATTAATCCATACTTAAAAAATCCTCCTGAAATAGTAGACTTTTGCCATACTCTTTTCAACATACTATGCTTTGGGACACACTTATTCTAATCTCAGATATTATTTAGGATGTATAGTATGAACATTGAGATGCAGGGACAGTCACTAGCAGAATCACTAGCAGATTATAGCCTAGAAAGTGAGCAAATAACCGAGCGCTTCCATATAACCACCAAAAAGCTGTCAGTCTCTTCAGTTTAAACTCACAATGTTACATTGTAATCAGTGAAGCTCTCTGAACTGCAAATAATATATTATTTAGGCTACATTGTGTCTACGTGTAGCATTTAGCACTGAGTGAATTCTGACTGTGTTACCCTAGTCCTATGGAGAAAAATTGATTCCTGCTCTCCTGCTGCATTTTGTCATCAGAATTACGTGATTGTAAATCCGTAGCAGAATCACGGTGGCCGTCTGAAGAATGTGGTTAAGAGGCATGCGATTGATTTTGCTTAGCATCTAAAGTACAAATTTTGACACCGCAATGCTGGCTTAACACTACAAAATCGCTGCTAACCCTACTCCGGTTTCATAACCAAGAATAAAAAGCCATGCCAACCCCGACTCTAAATTGCAAATGTGGGTAAAAAGTGGGATATAGAACAAAGATAACCCAGGGTAAATGGGAAAAGTCACCGGAGTAGTTTCAAAAAAATTGCTATTCGTTCAAAGACATGAATTTTCTTGTTGAATTGTGTAGCATCACAATCTACAGGCTACTACTTATTAGCTGTTCATGTTGCAGTGCATTATGGGTAGTTGTATTTATCAAGAGTGTGGGACCATTTTTGGGGGCGTTTTTGTGATCTTTGGACGTATTACAGAAAGTTTCTTATCTTAGGTCTTAACTTAATGGGATGGTTCACCCAAACATTTGATGTTTATCTGCTTACCCCCAAGGCATCCAAGATGTAGGTGACTTTGTTTCAGTCTGTGTACATTTATAATAAACTACAACCAAAACATATTATTAAAACGCGGTATGAGGTACTTGATGATTTAGAGTGAACTATTTCTTTAAGCACAATCACTTCTTTTAGTTCCTACGTCATGTTGAGGGACGGTCAAGATGTCGAGGGGACCTTGGTGATGCCTGGTGCATGCAAAAGAAAGACGTGTCTGAACATTGTCCTCCATCATAGGACATATTTGACAGGATAAGGCAAAGCCCAGCTCCTCTGCAGTCATGGTGTGAGCAGCTTGTCAGCGATGATGATGAACATCTGCAAAAGGAGAGTGTGGCGATAAAACATGAATCAATCTGTTGATTTAAAAGTAGTGATTAAGCAGTCTATTGGATTCAGGTCAGCAGTTTTCATGAAGAGGTCCAACTGACTAGAGCTCATTAAATTGATAGTTGTGTAACATGTCATGTATTTTTAACTTGATTGCTCAATAATAGAGACAATCTCAGAAAAGTTGCTAATACAAGTAGCCTATGTTAGAGTGCTAATTTAAGTTGCTATTCTCAGGCAATCATTGCACTTTTAGCACATGATGACTGAAAAGATAATTAGATGCTAATATAATTCGCACTTTTAACTGTTTTAATGATAAACAATGAGCATTACAATTCCATTATATATAAAGCAATGTGTTTATATTAACATTCTGTACACTAAGTTCTGTCTTAAAGAAATATTTCACCCAAAATTATCATAATTTAGCCAAAAGCAATGGTTTGAAGTTGAAAATGTCTTAATGATAGATTTGATTTTATAAACACTGAACTTTTTCAGTTCACAATATGTTAATTGATGGACTGGAGTGGTGTGGATTACTTGTGGATTATTGTGATGTTTTTATTAGCTGTTTGGACTCATTCTGATGGCACCCATTCACTGCAGAGGATCCATTTGTGAGCAAGAGATGCAATGCTAAAGTTCTTCAGATCTGTTTTGATGAAGAAACAAACTCATCTAAATCTTGGATGACATGAGGGTTCATTTGTGGTGATTTGTAATTTTTATGTGAACTATTCCTTTAATGGCAGTTCACCAAGTAATTAGTGACAGAACTAAATTACTTCACCTTACAAAATGAGTAGATTATAACAAATCTCAGTGATTTCTTGTGTAAAATTTGAAATTACCGTAACCAGAGTTCGCTTTGCTCATGTTTACTGATTTTATTACAAAAGATCTTTAATACAGATAAATAAATAAAGGCAATTACATTTGTCGTACATTAGGGATTGTAATACTTGTGCAGTACCGCTCTTTAGATTCCAGTTTTTATTTGGGTGCTTCAAAATGAAACATACTGAACAAAACAGTGATGTGCACCAACACAAGTACATATTTTATTTAACATCAGCCACAGATCTTACAAGTTTATGAAATTAAAAAGAACTGAAGTGTCAAATGAAAAGATGAGGCAAAAAATAAATAATTTTTTAATAGGGAAAATATACATAGGCTCAAACTCAGCTAAGTTTGGCATCCCCCTGGACAAGCGCAGGGAACAGAAAGGGTCTTATGCTCTTAAACACACATCTTCAACGCTGTTGCCCTTCATCTGCTGAAGCTCTTGGTGGCCCAGTAGCCGATATTGGAAACTAACTCGGTTTACAAACTTCCCGCTCGACACCATTCTGACCACAGTGTTATCACAGCCAACCTTCATTTGAGCTGATGGGAAGAGAGATATGGAGAGGTTTGTGAGTGCCTTTGCACACTAAATTGTCCAGCACAATTGCTGCTGGAACCAATGATGATGCACAACAGATAAAGTAGGGATGCTCACCTGGTCCATTAAAGGAGTAGCAGAGATCTGCCATAGGGAACATCTTGGACGTGTCCATGCCGTTTCCACCCAAAAGCTCGACAAAGTCTCCAGAGCCGGCACAGCCGAGAATGGACCGCTATATGAATAAACCAGAAGTCACAAAGTCTTTATAATTTATCTGTGTCTTTAAATCAACTATCTTTTTTTAATGATATCAAATTAGCTTTACTCATTTTTCAAAGATTCTTAATTGAACAACCACTCTATTTTACTCTATTCTGTCTCTGTTTGTTGTTCTAGACACCCAGCTGCAAGTTAACCACAGAAAGACTTATGACAAAAATGTTGAATAATATTAATTTAATTTAATTTTGTTTTGTAAATGCTACATTTCTTGACCAGAAATCAGATTTTTGCTCACCGTGAGAATTTTGGCCAAAACTCAGCGGTACTTTAACTTTATAAACAATAAGAAATAATGAAATTGTACATAAAAATGTATTTATGAATTGAATTTTTTTGGGAAGGCTGGTTTGTGTAAATACTGTTTACTTGACCAGAAATCAGATTTGTGTCCCCTTAAGATAATTTTATAAACATATATAAACACTTTGAAAAAGTGAAATTTGTAAATAAAATGTCATTTTTATGATTTTATTTTATTTATTTATTGGGAAGGCTGGTTTGTGTAAATGCCACATTTCTTAACTGGAATTGCTCACCTTGAGATCATTGTGTTGGCCGAGACTGAGCTCTCCAATCTGGATCTCCACTGGATAGATGATTGAAAAACTGCAGTTCCTGTGCTGCTGTGGAATGATCATGGTGAAACTGCCCTCTGGGGTCTGAGACACAACATTACAAGCTACAAAAAGACAGAAAGAGAGAGAGACCGATGGTTAACCAACAGCATCTTGCATGTTGAGCTTTAAGCGTGGCTTCAGCTTGAGCCATATGTCATTCCTCTAAAAGTGTAAAGTGCTCTGCACCTTCTGGACATTAGTGACATTAGTTTTCAAGATCATCAGTACAGCTGAAAGGCAAAATTTGAAATGATAAATGCATAATTTCCAGTGTCATTTTTGTATTTCTGTACACTTACGGAACGGATTGATGAGTTTGCGGAATGTTACTGTGAAGCTGCTCCCTGATTGGTGGAGTCTGAAGAACAGCATGGCGACATTCTGAGACGACCGTACAATTGGTCGAGTCACTCCAGTCTCGCAGTAATCAGAGTAACGCTCGTACAGAGGAAGAGGATGGTCCTGTGTGCTGGGAAACTTCTCGCCCTTCATCACCCAGCCATCAAATACCTTAAAGAGAAAAAGGTAGAAATTAACACCATTCTACTGTAAAAAAAAATCTCTCTTTTTTTTCAAAGTTATAAAGATTATTGTAGTACGTCTTACAAGAAAATACTATTCAAGTCTTACTACTTCAAAATGTCATGTTAAATTTCAATGCGCCATTTCTTAACAATTTCTAAGTGAAAATTCCTAGTACATTTTACATCCTTTTTTTTCATTGTACTTCAAGTTACCTGGGTTCAGGTCAGGCTCAGTTTACATAATTCCCTTCAGTTCACCCTGCCTGTTTCAGGTCAGCAGAGTTTAGTTTAGTTTCAGTGCCAATAAATTATCTTAAATTTCCTCATTAATTCGGTAGCCTGTTAACTTCAACAATATTCCATGTCCCATTCAGTCAGTCCCATTAAACTACATTAATAGGACATTAATCTTGCACAGGCTATCAAAACTACACACTCAAAAAAAAATGCTGGGTAAAATATGAATAAACCCAGCGACTGGGTTGTTTTGACGTAATGGTTAGGTTACTACCCAGAATGTTGGTTTAAACATTTAATTCAGCTGTTTTTTATTTAACCCAGCATTTTTTTTAAGTGTTGTTTAGCTGTGTTCAGAATATATGACGAAATTAGTCTGGAATTGTTTTTGCTTAACTGAATTTTTAATTCAATTTGTTTTATAGTTGAATATGTTAGATAATTGTAAACATGCTTGTTGTTATATGACCTGGCTTAAAATGAAATGACACGTGATCTTTTGTAGCCCTGACTTAACCTGGCTTAGTGTACATGCGCAGCTTGAACAGGCAGATTTACACAAACACACCAGCTGTTTTTGTCCATATTTAGAACAAAATAAGTTACTGTAATACTATGAAGTGACTTTTTGTAAACAACAAGGATGTAAGAACATTTCACCTTTATGAAATCCCCTCCTCGGCAGTCGATGTTGACCGAGTCATACTCGACGCTAATGATGTCACTAGGCTCGCCGATGAAAAACACGGCGCAGTTTAACTGTGGACGTTCTGCTGTGAACGTAAATTGACCCTCTACAGCCACCATGTCCAGACATCCTGAGAGAAACAGAGGAAGATCGAGAAAAGGTGAAAACCCAGAAAATATACATAGTATAAGTGTCGAATAACCACTCAATAGTGCCATATTGTGCTAATATAGCGATTAAACAGTTAAAAACTGATTAAAGACATATGAAGTCAACACCACTAATCAAATCATTCATCATTAATCATGACGCGTCTTTTGGCAAATGAAATCCCTTTCTGTCGTCACTCACTGAGCGCTCGGCGGTACACAAACTCCTCCGGTAACTCTCGCTTAAGTTCAGAGCTGAGCAGAGATAATAATCCTTCCGGGCTGATCTCGTTATCCTGACAAAACAACAACAAATAAAAACAGGACATGGGAATGACTGGAATTAGAAAAGTAAACAATATGAATCAATTAGAATTGCATTTCAACAAGTAGTGCGCAAGGAAATAAGGACTCCTTGGATTCAAAAGAGCTCTTAAACTTTCATAAAACGTTAGAAATAAAACATTCTACAAATTGCTTAGCCTACTAAAACTTTATTTTAAAAAAAATTGCACTTGCAGGCGATCTATTTCTGCTTGATCTGAAATAACTATATATATATTGAATGTCTTTTCATTAAAATCTTTTAAGTTTCCTGGCAAACATATTTTGCAGTGCATATGCTCACAAACGATACAATAAAAGTTGCACGTATCATCATTACATTGTTATACCATATCAGCATTAGGATAATATTGTACAATGACTGTTGAAGTCAAACACACACGGAGCTCACAACAGATCAAAAGTTAAATATAAAGCTATTAAAGTACTCTAATGAGTGTGAGGTGAGGGGAGCAGGTGTGAATATTTCTCACCTGTATGTCCAGAAAGCGCGCGTGTCCCCGGAGAGCCGTGACGCTCAACAAGAGGAAACACAGCTGTGCGCGCGAAGTGCCCGACATCTCCGTGCGTCTGTCCGCGAAGATTTGCGCAATAAGAGAAGAATTCCACGAGCTCCCGACCAGACTGCTGCTTTTATACCCCCTCACATAAATAGAGGAGGGGGGGCTGCCTGTATGGATCAATTGATGTGAGTCCGAGAGAGAGAGAGAGAGAGAAAGAGAGAGAGAGAAAGAGGGGTGCATGCCATATACCTAGTGTTTATTCTACTTTTTTCTAGTAATTGAATAGACTGGTAAAAATAGCTAATTCTTTAAATTGTAGCATACTTATTAAATGGTAAAATCCATGAGGCCATTTAAAGAGCAATTGTAGCAGGCTATAAGAAATATTAATGAGATTTGTGTGTAATTTCTTATGAATATGCTGAATATTTTTCTAGTCACTAATTAGTTAGTTAATAGTATTAGTTAATAGTATTATATTCAAAATATAAAAAAACAATAAAAGTAGAGTTGTTTTTAAATTATTGTACAAACACACACACACACACACACACACACACACAGGCTATATATAAAATAGTGTAGTGTAGTAACTGATTACCTGTAACCTGGATTACATAATCCGATTCCAAAAATGTAGTATTTGTAATAAGTTTTAAAACTAATTTGAGTTTTAAATGTGTTAAATTGTTGCTAATCAGATTACAGTTACTCTTTATGGATTACATGATTGCAGATCATACACAAAATGGCAGTAATTTATTCATTATTTATTGATCCTCTGAAGAAGTCAGAATACATTGGTAATCTTGAATACATTACTGACTACAATTTTCATCATGTAATTTGTAATCAGCAATAGACTACACATTGTAAGTAGTCTCTCGCTCTCTCTTTACACACACACACACACACACACACTCACACACACACACACACACACACACACACATATATATATATATATATATATATATTCCCCAAGGATTTAATATTAAACCACCCTCGCAGTTTAAGAAAATACCCTAGGCATCTATGACCATGTAAACAAACAAATGTGTTTTATTTTATTTCTTATTCTTTTGTTTAGTGAAGATGTGTAGTCCTTTTCTCATCCCAGAAAAATATTGAGGAATTTCACTGCAGTGGGAGGAAGGTGAGGTGGTCTGACTGAAGTAATGAATGTCACATAGTGTACAGTGAGTCAGTGAGGTATGATTGGGTGTTGCAAAGGAACAGTTCAACTAAAAAAGAAAATTCTGTCCTTTACTCATCATTTACTCACCGTCATATCCTTTTCAAATGTATGAACTGCTTCACTGTGTGCAAATTAAAATGTCACTTTTTGTGCTATACAGAAAAAAAGAAAGTCACACCAGTATGGAACAACAGGAAGGTGAGTAAATAATATCAGATGTTTTTTTACCTTTGAGTAAGCTAACCTTTTATAACATTTATTAATTATAATATAATGAGGCAGCTGAACTTTTCACCTGCATATTAATACTGCTGTCCACTAATAGTGTAAAGTGAACCAACTGTGTCAGGTGAGCCGAGTAACAGCGTTTCACCTCACTAAAACTGATATTCACTGCTCTTAAACCTATTTGCTCTCAGCTTAAATGTCTTTGAGAATTAGAGTCACTGAAAGTCACCTTGGGTCAAAACAATCTGAATGAGCAGGACGTTTGGATGTATGCATAAGGGTTTTTTGAAAACAGCCTCATGAGGGAATTAAGTAATGTTTCAAAAGTCAAAAGGTGTCTGTATAAAGTGTTTTATGGTGTACTCATTAAAATTAGCTCAATTTAGGAAGGACAAAGCCACGATACAAAGATGCAGTCATATCATGCATTTGTATTATTATAATTTTTTTCTGTTTCGTGACCATTTTTCACCCTCTCTCTGAGTGGTTTAAGAAACGCCCCCTTTTTGCATGAAATGAGTAACAGCCGCACTGATCGCTAGGCTTGAATTCGCTGCTCATACAGCAACGTGCATTTATCTATGTGACGTAAGGAAATTGTGGAAAGGTTTAGATGAGTCATTTTTGCCATAGTTCAGTAAATGCTCTTGTTGTAAGGAGGAAAAAGTTTTGAGTTCTAAGAGTTGCAGTGTGCTTTTATAGTGCATCAAGCTCTATGTATCTATGATACGAAACTAGCTGTATGTATGATTAAGTTATTGAAAGGCTGCTTTCTAACACATGGCAATGAAACCAACGTCATACTGTTTAGGTTTTCCTTACCCATGGTGTGTACTATCATCTCAACGGAGCTGCAGACGTTCCTACCCATCAAACACCCTGTTCTGGCATTTGAAACCAAGCTCTTGCGCCAGTGTCCGCTTCTATCAGAGTCTTCCCTGCCCCGGGTGAACTGAAAGGTCAGCTTTCTTTCTCACACTCGCTCTCTGGAATCAGGGGACATTTGCCTCTTGTGAACTATATAGGGCCAGTACAGTTTTCCGACTTCTGGCAGAATATGAATGGATTTATTCAGGCATACTACACATGTTATTTATACAGTATGCATATGTATGTGCAATGTAGTTTGTTTGTGGTGGTTGATCAAAACAATATTTTCACAAAATATAGTATACAACCTGAGATTTCGGCATGAAAAACTGTATCCCACAAAGCACTTGACCTTCCTTTTTTTGTCTTTTTTTTTTTTTTTTGAAGAAATATCCCTGTTTTGATCAAACTGACAAAAGTCTCATCACAGAAAATTTGATTAAAACTGCAAAATAAACATATTTTCTTCTTTTGGACCCCAAAGAGGTTTCTTGATTACTCCTCCCTTCTGCCATTGGTCAGACAAGACCAGATAGTCCCGCCCCCAACTCATGCCATTGGTTGAGCCAGTGTGGCTGTGTCAGGCTGGTTGAGGTGGTGTGCAAAGTAAAAAAAACAACAACATACAAATATTGAAATCACTCAAATTCTGGTAACAAAAAAAAGTAGCGATCTCTTAAATTGCAATCTCTTAAAATATCTGATAGAAAATTGTAATATATATATATATATATATCAATACTTCTAAGCATTGAAATTTCCAGTGCTCAAGGTGTTTTCAGGCCAAATCTATTCGAAACAGTCCAGCCACACAACTAAACCACAGTTAAATTACAGTAATTTAATGAAAAACATCCTCTCCCTCATTTGCACCTGTGCTTGTGACTGTTTCCTCACTTGAGCTCAAACCTATACTATATATAATATATAAAAATAATATACTTCGCCATGTGTTTTCTCGTTATTTTACGACCTACTATACGCTGTGTGATGTGTGTTTATTGGAATCCGACCCAAATTTCTGACTGATCCCGGCTAACTGTGCGGCTTCCCCCCCTGCTTCGTTTATTTCATTCCTGCATCCATGCAGTGGAGAGTACAGCGGGAGAGAAGAAAGAATGACGCACTTTGGCAGATAGGAGGCCACTGTTATAGCGTTAATCTTCCATTTCTCCGAGGATATCACTCACACACACATTTATGAACAGATTGAACATGCTTCAAGGAAAAAGATGTATGAACTTGTCTAAATAGGAATGTATTTCCTTTGGCCCTAAGTGCGCGCAGATCAAGATGTTGAAATCGCTACGGTATTAGCAACTGGAGAGTCTTTTGAGTGTGTTTCTGTGGCTTCAAGAATGACTTATTGACATTTCATAGAGATTAAATTAACGTTTGGGATTCAATACAAGTTATGTTCTATCGACATCATGGCGATGACCACAGATAATGAAAATTTTGACTCAGCTTACAAAAACAAACAAGAATTGTGCAATGCACGTGCAATGGAAGTAGGGCAAGATAGTTCAAAGGAGAGTTTCAAAGTAGAAATGTGTTTTAAAACATGCATGTTAATTCCTATACTAAAATATATGTTGTCTAAACCATCCTCTAACATTGGGAATTCTGTTATAGGTGGATAAATGTACACTGTATTTTGTGAACAATTTGCACATAAAGAACATTTATGATGACCTTCCTCATATCACATTAAAGTTACTGGGTTGACAATTATGAAACAACATGAAAGTGAGTAAATAGTGACAGACTTTTTGTATTTTTATGGCAATACTGTGGATTTTAATGTATTTACTTGCCCTGTAGAACTCCATTGTAAATGCATAACTGTAAACAGTTTTTGTTCATTTTTACAATCTGAGAAATCAGTCCAAGTTATCTGGCTGCAATTGACAGCATATCACAGATAGTTTTGTGAGTATTCGAGATAACAGAACACCTCCTGCAAAGTGAATGCTGGATTAACACAGCGTCAGTTTCATTAGATAAACAGAAAAAAGAATAGACCCATCAAACAGGCAATCAGTCAGCTGTGAGGGAGGCAAACACACACACACACACACACACACACATGTACAACGTGAACAGTTTGGCTCCAGTGTCCTCTTTGTTAGGATAAATATGATGGATGTGTTTATGAGATGTTCTTGAACACTATGATAATGGCAGAAAAATATAACCATGTGTTCATTATGACACAGCAGATGAGAACTTACAGTACATATGAAAGATTGGAGAGATCAGCTATAATACTGATAGACATTTATAAATAAATAAAGTGGAGATGATAAATAAGTTGGAAAGGTTATTTATTAAAGGAGTATTTACCCTTAAATGCTCTATAGTTTAAAAGCGTGGTAAAGCTGAATTTTCAGCATCATTGCTCCAGTCTTCAGTGTCACATGATCCTTAGTCTTAAGTGCCGATTTTCTACTCAAGAAACATTTCTTATTATTATCACCTTTCTTCTGCTTAATATTTTGTGCATTTATTTGAAACAGATATCTTTTGGAACATTATAAAGGCCTTTCCTGTCACTTATAATCAATTTAATGCATCTGAACTGATTTGAAATGATTAAATTCTTTCAGAAAAATATTACTGACCCCAAATGTTTGATAAGTAGTGTACATTTTAGTAATTAAAAACACAAAAGCAAATGGTCAAATCTTTGTAAACAAACTTGCTGTGACTTCAGTAAAACAGAACACCATTGCATGAACACTTGAAATCATTCTTTCTCCTTTATTTCCATGCAATGCCTGTGTTGTTTATGAGTCCAAAGAACATATGCAAATCAACTAATGGTACAAAAATGGCAACAAAATTAGTGTTGAGCTCATTTTGCATGCAGCGATTCCAGATCTTCCAGATTGTGTTCTGTTATGATCATCAATATAAAGTATACAAAAATGTTTACCATCTTGACTTTTAAAAATAAATATTACAAAAGGAGGTTTTCAAGGCCATAGAGCATCCACTTTTGATTCCTCAAAGAACCTCTCAGTGAACAATTCCATAATTCCATTTAATAATCTAAAGGAACCCTTTTCCACTTTAAAGGGTTAGTTCACCCAAATTAAAATTATGTCATTAATGACTCATGCACCCTCATGTCATTCCAAACCCGTAAGACCTCATCTCCGTTCAATACATTTTGGTCCAAAAATAATACAACTGACGACTTTATTCAGCATTGTCTTCTCTTCCGGGTCTGTTGATGTACGACGCTGCTGACGTGTTTTCTGGTGCGCCCAATAACAAAGATGACACGTCAGCAGTGTCATACGTCAGCAGCGTCACTGCAGTGTTGTGAACGTGCTCACAACAGACCCGGAAGAGAAGACAATGCTGAATAAAAATGTATTTTTGATGCTTCAACAAATTCTAACTGACCCTCTGATGTCACATGGACTACTTTGAAGATGTTTTTATTACCTTTCTGGACATGGACAGTTTACCGTACATAAATTTTCAATGGAGGCACAGAAAGCTCTCAGACTAAATCTAAAATATCTTAAACTGTGTTTCGAAGATGAACGGAGGTCTTACGGGTTTGGAACAACATGAGGGTGAGTTATTAATGTCATAATTTTAATATTTGGGTGAACTAACCCTTTAAAGAACATTTTTGATATATAAAGATTCCATGGATGTTAAAGGGGTCATCGGATGTGAAATGCACTTTTACTTGTTGGTTGAACAAAAATGTATGTTGGCAGTATGTGTACACAACCACCCTATAATGATAAAAATCCACCCAGTCAAGCCGTCACACTGGTCAAGGACCTTCCTGCGATAGTTGATTGACACTGGAGTCTTACCTTAGACCCACCCTGAGTGAGCTGTCATCAGTCCACCATTGTTTAACCACCAGAGTAGATGTAGACAAGAATGTCTCCTAAGCGATTGAGGTGTTTTATTGTTGGATGTAATAATGAACATAGCAGTCGTCATTTACTCCCGACATCTGAGCCGCTGAAGAGGCATGCTAGTTAGCAAGTTCCAAAACGAATGCAGCTAAAGTTTACAGTCTCTTAGAGAACTGCGCATCACCCCAGGGGGAGAGATAGCAGAGCTCATTAGCATTTAAAGGGAAATGCACTGAAATGGCTTGCTGTGAAAAGAGCTGTTTTTGATAGGGTAAAAATGGTGGTTTTACACTACCAAGTATGTATAGACTTTTCATTAAGACCTTAAAGAATCTGACAACTTGAAAATGGGTATCCGATGAGCCCTTTACAGGTTCTCATTAGAAATATAGATGGCGATAAAGAACCTTCATTTTTAATAGTGTAGTGAATTCGCCTATGAATATGCACTGCAGATGTGATGATTTTCAGCAAACACTGACTTGGATTTCAATCTTTAAGTGTGAAATGTATTATTAATCCCTTAAACTGTTTCATCACAATACATGCACAATACATAAAGGCTCAGATGCTCCATGTGACAGGTTCTGTGTTCAATTCTCTTTGAAATGCTCATCCTGAAACATAAAGTGGAGCGTTTGATGAGGGACTGCTGGACGAGGTCACACACCGACTCTTCATGCAATAATGATGAACATGAGTGATTTCTCTATGAGAGGCCTACACACACTAATAATGAAATGTGTATGTGTTTCTGTGTGCAGGTGTGAGAACGGAAAGAGAGAGTTTATAAAAGAGGCTCTTACAAACACTTCAGCCAGAAAGAAAGAGATGTGACCGAGAGGGGAAAAAACTGTATAAACAGAGGCCAGTTTCTGCTTGCAGAAGTAAATAAATCAGTGCCCTTTGGTATATGAGGGGTAGATGGCGTTTCATAACTGGGAGACATGGAATTACACATTTTTACGCAGTTATTGAGAGGCTGTCCATTTGAGACATTGTGTATTATACACACGCACACATTCAGTCTTCTGAAAGCCTCCAGCACTGAAATACACCAGAAATACTCATGTAATGCTAATCTAATATTACACACACAGGCCACTCTAAACATGATAACACTGAGAAGAGAAGAGAAGAGAAGAGAAGAGAAGAGAAGAGAAGAGAAGAGAAGAGAAGAGAAGAGAAGAGAAGAGAAGAGAAGAGACAAAATGAGGCAAAATAAGATCAGAGGAGGTAAACTGAGATGAGAAAAGCATATTTGTATTGTATAATTTATATATTAATTAACTTTTTATAACAAGGGTCTTATGAATATATAGAATTTATATGATACAATTTTTTTATAGTTCGGGGTCAATGATTTATTAATCTTTTAAAGAAGTATCATATGCTCATCAAAGCTGCATTTATTAGAAAAATTACATAGTAAAAATTGTGAAATATTATTACAATCTAAAAGAACTATTTTCTATTCGAATGCATTTTTAAATGCTATTTATTCCTGTGTTGAAAAGCTGAATTTTCAGCATCATTACTCCAGTCTTCACATGATCCTTCAGAAATCATTCTAATATGCTGATTTGGAGCTCAAGAAACATTTATTTTCAGTATTTTCAGTGCTGAAAAAGTATATATTTTTTTCCAGGATTCATTGATGAATAAAAAAATCCAAATTAACAGCATTTATTTGAAATAGTAAACTTTTGTAAGATTATAAATTTCTTTACTGTCACTTTTGATCAGTGACCAATCAAGTCTTAAAAAAAGAGTGGTACTGTAGCTTATATGCATTTTTTTCAAAATCTTAAAAATCTTTTTCCCAATAAAACACAACAGTTCCCTAAAGCACCAATTTTCTTCATTTTAACCATCCATTCCTCTTTTTCCTGTTTGCCAAGTTCTGTACACTTGCTGTACCCAAAACATAGTTCACCACACCAATGCTGTCTTGAAGCTCTGTATTTCATTCCCCCTATAAAAGAAGAGAAGAGATAGATAAATAAAGATGAGCGCAGCAGAGACGTAATAGCTATAATGTGTTTAATGGAGCGGCTCATGAGGAAGTGATCCACACGGCCCTCAGAGATATCAGCCCCTTATGAACGTGTGAGGTGCATATAGCAGTGCATGCACTGTTATATTTGTCTGTAAACCGCACACACTTATGCATGGCCCTAATTATTGATGACGTCGGTCAGACACTACTCAAAGGAGCTTTTTTTCTGGTCTCAGATGTCAAACATATTTGGAGCCAGATTGAATCACACAACCGTCGATAAAACCCATCTAGCCATTCAACTGTTGAGCTCCGGTGCGCTGCTGTTACATGCGAGGAACAAATTCACTGACACTCTTCAGTGATCACTCCACTGACGCCTGGCGAGTCGCAAGCATCCCTCCTGCTGTCAGAATCGATTGATGAGAAATCAATGCGTGCATGAACAAGTCACTACACGCTTTTCTGACTGTTGGTGTCCATCTCATCTCAGAGGAGACTTGATCAATGCTCTGAATCTGTAAGCATGTGTCACACACGTGTTCACCAATCAGAGCACAAACTGAAAAAAAATCAAGCTTGCGTGAAACATCGACATGGCCCGAGGCTAAAGAGCATCTAAGAGTCATTCAGAGCAAATGAAGACTTCAAAGATAAACACAGCTTCACCTGAAGGCACTGTACAGATGTTGCAAAGAGACTTCAGTTCTCAAATTCTCTTCAAGTGATTCTGGGTGAGATTTATTGACTTGACATGAATGAGGTACAATTAATATCATCACTAAGTTCTCAGAACAACATCAATAAATCTCCTAGAAAACAGTAGGGTAAGATATCTTATTTGAAAGAATCCTGTTAAACTCGCTAAGGCTGCAATTTTTGGATTACAAAATACAGCAAAAACAGTAATATTGTAAAAATATTATTACTGTTTAAAATAATGGTTTTCTATTTGAATATATTTTAAAATGTAATTAAATGTAAATGTAATTTATGCATAAGGAAAGATAGACTGTATATCGAGGAGCCCATGAAGAGCAATAATCTAATCACATAGAAATAACAAAAAAATCGGTTTCCACAGAAATATGAAGCAGCACAACTGTTCTCAACATTGATGATGATAATAATAATAATGTTATTGAGCAGGAAATCAGCATATTAGATTGATTTCTGACTGATCACGTTACATTGAAGACTGGAATAATGAAACTAGAAATTCAGCTTTGTATCACAGGGATAATTACATTTTAAAATATATTCAAATAGAAAACAGTTATTTTAATATGTAATATTATTTCACAACATCATTGTATTTTTATTCACATAAATGCAGCCATGGTTTGAAAAGCATCCCAAAATGACCCAGTGAGTGGCAGTGCATTTTCACCGCCCTCCAGGAGTCCACAGACCCCAGGGTGAAAGAGAGGAAACACCTTAGTGATTGACTTGAATCTGGCATTTGATAGTAACACAACAGTGCATTCATCAAACGAGCCATGGGCTTCCCTACAGCGAGACGCTTCATTCAGTCTGACACAGGTTTGACACCTTACCAACATAAAAACCAACAGCATAAACAGCCAAAGGGGAAAAGTCATGAAACACTGACAAAAAAAACAAAACAAATGAAGCCAGACAGGAAATAAGCCAAAAGACAACGACGGGTCATTGTAATGTATCTTCAGGAACATACATTCACAGAGAAGTCCGTGGGTTTTGATATGAGTGTTTGGTGCATGTCTTCTCCATGTGCCTAAAAAGGGCTCTAATGGGATCTCTAAATATAGATCCTTCATGATATTCAGGTTTGATTCTGGCTGTAGCCTCTTCGCCCTCTGGCACTTCATCTGCCTGAGCATCTCTCTTTCTGATGAAGCAGAAGACTTATGAATGCTGGATGTTCCTAGAGATCCAGGATCCTTTCTCCAGTCACTGTCATCATTGAACTTTGGCAAACGTGAGCTTAAAAACTTCACTGTAACGTATTTCAGAATTATGTTTTGTTTCTTCCTTTAGGTTAACACTGTAGTTGTTTAATAGAATGTCTTCAAAGCACTAAATATGCTGTAATTCTGATGGATTTTTATTAAAGAGAAGCTCACAATTAATACCACACCTCTCATCAAAAATCTGTAGTTTACTTACATAGTTAAAGAAATCTTTGTAATCAATAAGTTTAAAGCAAGAGCTTTTTTTTTGCTGTTGTCCTTTTTTTTCCTTTGTTCTTGAAAGTCTCAGGGACTATTTTTCGGCTTCACATCGGATGGTTCTTGGCCACCAAGTCATGCATTTAAATCCAAGTAGATTATACCTTATAGACTAGTTTGAAAAACATTTTTTACATTGAATACATGCCAACATATGTATGTATGAATATATTTTGTTCAAGTAAATTTGTCTTGTTTTGATATTTTTACTAAAATAAGCCAAAAATACTACTTGATTTGTGAACTTTTTTTATTAGAAACATCTAAACCTGAGCTAGAAATAAATGTGATCATCCTATAAAATGCTCAGTAATATTCAGTTTTATCTATTTATTGTTGACATTTAAGGCAAGAAGAGTCCTGCCTTCTGATAATGTCTCTACAGTATTTTCACAAATATTACAAGGGGACTGGAAAAACTGATGTAAGTTCTGATAGTGGGGGATATGAGCTGCTTTGGAGTGATTTTATCTCTGCGCTTTGTATTTTTTGGAGACCTGTTCCTTGCCAGGATGACGTTGTTGTTACGCACAACTCCATGTCATCATAATGCAAGTCCTGCAGAGCCTTCACTTGTGTGTATGCACACACACACACACACACACACACACACACACACACACACTTATCCTGAAGCATGATATGCTTGGCTCCAGGAAAGAGCAGAATAAACATTCTCTCTCTAGACACACATACTAACATCTTACACCAGCAAATCCATTCACACTCTTCCTCGCAAACACACACACACACACACACACACACACACACACACACACAGGCTAATCCACAGCAAAACGGTACAACAGCTCCGATGCGCTGAGCTCATCAGAAAGGGCATTTGCATTTTGAATCGGAGAGCACAACGGGAATCTTTCGTCGTTTATGACACTACAATAAGCAGCAATTCCATGCACAAACAAGCGCTGATTGAATTCTTGGTGCGCGGAATAAAAGAACGAGGCGGATCCTATCAGATCAGAAAGATAAATCTCTGTGGCTGTTTATCCCTGCGGCTTCCGATTTATGATTCCTTTTTATAATTGTTTATTTGATAGCACAAGCTGACAGTGAACGTTTCTTGAAGAAAAAAAAACAACATAAAAATGATTATCCATTGCTGAAATTTATAGAGAAATAAACAGATGGGTGATAGTTGAGCTAGTATTTAGAGATCAGAAGCCACACAAAAACTTAAAGTTTCATCCTGGATGCAAGTATTGACCTTTTGACCTTTAACTCACACAAATCTTTAAATTCTCTAGTTTTAAAATGGGATTACATTAGTTTCTGTAGCAATAGCAACATGCTATTGTGTCTATTCTCTCTCGTTACATGGTTGCAATATTTTGTATCGACTATTAAGGTACATTCACTTTCACAATTGTTTGTTGAATTTTCATGCGTGTACATTACACTGATTTTTCATGGAGGTTCAAGAAATTGAATATCACAATAGAGAAGAGAAGACAATCACAATTTATGTTTCATGCCAAATTTAAACTTGTAAAGCTGACATATGAAATAATAGCCAGATATTTGTTTTTTATTTTTACTTTATCAAATATAAAAGTCTGTTATGGTTGAGAATCATATATAGTATGATATATAGTATTATATATATATATATATATATATATATATATATATATATATATATATATATATATATATATATATATATATATATATATATATATATATATATATATATATATATATATATATGGAGGACAAAACACCTCAGTTTGATTTAAAATATATGATATTCATGATATTTATATGTATCACAAAAAGTAAGATGAAATTCCGATAGCTTGTAATGTAAATCAATGAGATATAACATATAATATAATATAATATAATATATAATAGAATACTTACATAAAATCATGTGAATATCAGTTGTCACTCTGTCTCCCAATAATAAGTTCTAATATAAAGATGAGTTTTAAATACTTAGTTTTATAATCAAAGCTCTGTAGCTTTTATTGTTGTTTTTTATTGTTTTTAGCTTGTTGTGTTCCTCAACTGTAAGTCACTTTGGATAAAAGTTTCTGATGAACGAATACATTTAAATGAAAATGTAGCAATCATGCAACAGAAGATAATTATTGATAATTACTAATGATAATTTAGAGGCTTTACAAGTGTGCATATCAAACATAATACAGTAGCCTTTACAGGGTTAGATCAGCAGCCTAACCCTAAGTATAAGCAGTTGTTATGATGCTTGGTTTAACAAATACTGCTAATTACATGTATCTGCTCATAGCTAATGCTGTGCTCCAAGCAATGTTAATCAACGTGGAAATATTGCATAACTCAAGCAAGCCGGACGGTACTATAATGCGTTGTTTACGGGAAGGGTTTAGTCGTGGGTCATGACACTAACACGTGTGTTATTAATGTCAGCTGTCAGTGTGTGCACTGAATGAGTGAGTGTGTGTGTGTGTGTGTGTGTGTGTGTGTGTGTGTGTGTGTGTGTGTGTGTGCCACTCAGATGACAAGTTCTTAACCTGTCAACTTAATGAAGTCACAACTGTAGTGTAGTAATTAAATTAAAAAACTTCACTCCTGTGATAAGCATCCTGCTCTCATAAATTATTATGTTTCTAGTGTTTGTGTAAAGTTCACAGTTTTGTTTAACACCTATGGAAGCACATCAATAATGTGTTTCAAGCCTTCCGTTAAAACTTCTTATGCAAATGCCAGTTAGCAGCATTACCATGCAAGCGGTGTGAAGGAAAGCAAGGTGGCGTATATCTCTTGACTTCTTATTTCTGTCTATTATGGCCCTCTAAGCTTCCTTCACATTAAACGCACCTGGGTCTCATCCTCTTCACCTTGCAGCCTGACACAGGTGTTAGAAAAAACACGTTTTTAATTTGATTTAGTCTCATATCCTGAATGAGGGACGTCACAGACGGTTTGGCTTCCAAACTCAGAACTTTTCAGACTTTCATGATTTATTAAACATCTCTTTGAAACGATGGATGGAGTGTAATTTCACTTGGCTGTACTGCCCTCTGCTGCCCAAAATCTAATTGTCATAAAGGTGATGCTTTATTAAACACCGAATGTCAGTTTAAAGGGGGCTACATTAAAAATTAGAACATTTATGTATATTTTATTTTATTTTTGAGGACGTCAGTCCTCCATTATTTAGGTTTCACGCGAATATTCTTTGATGCACTTTGCAACACTGAGAAAATGTTGAAAAAGATCTTTATAAATTAGTTGTATTTTTATATACACACAGTGCCTGCAAAGATACATGGACCCAAATGTATCCATGGTTTCTAAACATTATGAAACATATTACATAATACTGTATATGTATAAGGTTTATTTTTATATATATATATATATATATATATATATATATATATATATATATATATATATATATAAATAATGGGCAATTACTAGTGTTGCCAGTTTTTAAATGTTTTTTTTTAAACCAAACCAATTTGAGTACACACACACACAAACACACACATAAATAAAAATCATCTACAGCCAACTAACCAAATAAATGTATATATTTTTTTATTTCTCTTTATATTTCTTTCCTTTGCATGATGTCACTTCGAGGAAAAGCACTGATGAGTTCTACACCGGGGGCGCTGTGGAATCATAGAAAAGCCGGAAGTTACGCAGAAGTAAGTAAGCCATGACATCACAAAGTGAAAGTATGGCAGCGTCTGTTGAAGTGGAATTAAAGTTCATCACGTTTGCTCCCTGTAACGCACTTTACGCTCAAACAAACTTCTACACGAATATGTGTCCAGTGCACGGTGGTCATATGATGTTTATCTTTGATTTGCAGATTGACGCGCGCGCAGGGAATCTGGGAACGCGCAGGGAAAACGGGTGATTTAAATACGGGTGAGGATAATGTGGCATAGAACTCAAAACACAGCTTATGTATTGCTTAATGTTTTCTTATATCCTATATGATATTAAATGAGTTAAGACCTTTAGATGATTGTTATTCTCAGAGTATTGCATCGTTTTCAGTTCTGCTTACTTATTTGCATGCTATTTATTTATTAACCAATCCTTAACTGATTAGTTGGTCTAGTTAAATTTTTTAAATTAAATTAACTAGTTAAAGTTATTTGATGCCAAGAACTACCAAAAACACAATTATGAGAGCTTGGAACTCACTCCTTCAAATATATTCGCAGCTGTTTTGTATGTATTATAAATGATTTTTTCCTTCCATAAATAAAAGTGACACAAATGAGATAATTGTTGACATAGAAATTGGAACTGATTTTTTTTGTTACTTTTTTTTATTATTCATATAATTTTATCATTTCTGTATTTTAAAATGTATTGATGTGTTTTGAACTCTTTCAGTTCTTCAGATTTTAATCAAAATTATGTGACATTTTTATACTTTTTTTTTCATGCAGAAAACTATACTTTCTTATTCTAATCTACGTATTAGGTAGAACATCTTCAGCAATGGCTGCGGAAGGAAGCCCAGACCCTGAACCCAGTGATCCAGGTTTGGAAGCAGAGCTTGTGTCTCTGAGATCACAGGAAGAGGCGCTGCGACAGGAGCTGAAGACATGTCAGGATGAACTTCAGAAGTTACAGAAGCAGCTCAGCCAGAGCGAACGACTCCAGAAGACGACAGAAAGCTACAATGAAGACCTCAGACAGCAGGTGAGCCAGGTGCTCGTGGAGATGGGGAAAGTTGATGGTTTAAGGAACATTTTGAGGCTCCCAGAACTTGACCAAATAAAAGACAACAAACGTGTTCCTCACAAGATTGTTGATTACATTGTGTCTGTGTTGCTGTTTAGGTTGATAAACTGAGCACAGAAATCCATGAGCGAAAAAAGAGAGGGAGGGAGAAAATGGATGCTGAGACTCAGACGGAGGAGTATACATGGACGGAGACAGGTTGTTTTTCATCTTTCATTTTCTTTGTTAATATTCCTGTCATCTGCAGCATTGATGTGTTGATTGAAAGTTATTTTCTATCTGAAACAGATTATTATAATTATTACTATGGCGGGTATTACCAGTCAGGAACAGAGACGACAGCAGAAGCACAGGAGAATGTCTTCATGGAAAGTCAAGGATATTGTGAACCCACCGAGGAGCATCATGTAACAGCTGAGACGGCTCCAGCCAATCCTGAGCCACCAAATAAATCAAATGATTTTCCACAGACAGAGGTATAAGAAGTGTTACTTAAGTGTGGTTTATTTCTAAGAATAGATCAACCCAACTTATAGACAAAACTATCTATATTATGGCTAAAATGATAAAAAAACACATCACAAAGAAATAAAAAATGGCCAACAAGTAGCCAAAACTATTAAATCGTATAGTCAAAACAATACAGTGAATAGTCAAAACAATGTATATTATGGCTAAAATTATAAAACATATCACAAAGAAATTAGAATATGGCCAAAAATATATACAAAACTTTTAAAATATAGCCAAAACAATTCAAAGTGTAGTCAAAACAAACGTTATTATGGCTAATTGTTAAAACATATCACAAAGAAATTAAAATATGGACAGAACCTTGACAAAACAGCCTGAAATATGGCCAAAATAATCCAGCGCAGTGAAAATTATAACTCAAGCATTTTAAATCAAGGCCAAATAAATATTCAAATGTATAGAATAAGGATAATATAAACAAAACAATGTTTAAAATATGGACAACATAATCCTATAGATTTTGGCATAAATGTAGCAAAGAAAGAAAAAAGATAAAATAATAGTAGAAATAAAAAGGCAGCAGCTATTTACACCAAGTTAAAATTGCCATAGATTCTATTTACACTGTTAAAATTTTATTTATTTATTTATTATTTATTTATATAAAATATACTTATTGCGAAAAGTGGCAATTATCTGCACCTCGGTATTGTAGTACATTGTAAAACAGTATGCAATATTAACTTATTGAGTGTAGTTTTTTTATTTTAATTCAAATTAATAAATGCAGGCTATTTTAATGGGACAATAAATCCCTCCCTAACTCTACCCGATACTTTATTTTCAACTCTTTGATCATATTCTTAATTTTCATTGAAAATAAATGCTTTTCTAATGTGTTTTGAAATTTGAAAATGGCGAAAAAAAAAGTTAGCCAAAAGGCGTATTCGAACCCAGGTTGATCGTGGTAAAATAATCATGTCACACATTTTACCATCTGCGCCACTGGAGCTAACGACTATTGGCTGTCTTTTGTAGTGTTGACTAGCTGAATCACAGGTTGGTGGGTGGAGTCAGTGTAAATAGCTACAGCTAACAAGACACGCAATTTGCACTTAGTGTAAATAGACACTCCGTAATAAAAAAAACCTAAATAATTTAGTCAAAATAATTTTATATATAACATGGCCACAATAACCAAAGCAGATACTAAAAATAGTCTAAAGTGTCATTTGAACAATTCAACATAATCACCAAAACAATATAAAATACAGCAAAATTATCAAATATTCAATTGAAACAAATATAGCAGTATGCAGCCAGTAAAGTAATAATTATTAGCCAGTTTCTTGACTATGCAAACATGTTCTCAGGATGCCTCTGGAGAAGGTGGCTCTATAGCAGACATGCTGAGAGCAACAGCAGAGGAAGCGTTGAACCAGACCAACTTTGTGTTTGATGAAAGTTCCGGCATGTACTACGACCACAGCACTGGATTCTACTACGACTCTGTAAGATGTTCTTCTCTTGGAATGCTTGACTGCTCTTTGTGTAATCTTAATCGCCTGTGTTAATGTGTTTTTTCCTCTTCCCTCAGTCCACTCAGCTGTACTATGATGCTAACACAGGCATGTACTATTACTACGACCCAGACAGCGGAAAATACCAATTCCACTCTAGGATAGAGGTGTCTACAGCACACCCCGAAGTGGAGCAGACGCCACAGAGGAAGACCAAAGATTGGAAAAACAGGAAGTCGGTGAAGAACACAGATAAAGCTTCCTGTCCCAATGGAGGGGTGAGATGCACACGGACACACATTGTTTTGTTGGTCTCCCTCAACATGAAGTTTAAATTGTCTATCACCATCTTGAGTCTGAGTTTTCAGTATTTTTTTCAATCCAAAACAACTTTCTGGCTTATGGTTCTTGCTATCGTTGAATTGAGTTTTGGTTCATGAGGGTCTGTAGAACAGTCCAGGGTCTAAGAAAGGGGTCCATTGAGCAGAAATTTAATGCCTGGTGGAGCTGATCGTATGCTCGTCCTTTCACTGTAGGTTCAGGATTTGACTTACTCATTGGCTCAATTGACAATAGACCATTTGAGGTGGGTTGGAGTGAGAGATATAGTCTTTAATAGCTTTAAAGTTATGTAGAGATTTAGTATTTTTGCCCCAAATAGTCATAAGGAGCTTAAGTCATTCAGTGATTTTTAGGCTACGTCCACAACATTAAACCACAAAACGATGTAGTATACATGCCAGCTCATCATGTGGTGGTGTAATTCTGCATTAAAAACGGAGAAGATGACTTGGACTATGGACATAAACTTTTAGGTATACAAATGAACATGGAACAATACATTTATTAATCGGTGTCTTGTCGTTGTCATGTTTGTTCATGTTTTTGTTGCTGTTACGTGACGTAGCGGTGTCTGACTAGGCGCAAGACGCAGGCCAATGACGTCATCGTTTCAGAAAATATACGGATTCCCTGTCCACACAAAAACACTAGCTGGTGTTTCAAATTTACCCACTCTGGGACCCGGTTTCACAAATTATAGTTTTACTCTCCCAAAACGCTGGATCTTTGTGGACGAAACGCCAATATGATACAGAATTTATGCATATTCGGGCGAAATGCGTCTCTCTGTGTGGACGGGGCCTTCATTTTGATGTTTTTATTCACTACTAAATGCACTACTATTTGGGATCAGTACATTAATGTTTTTGTTTTATTTTTTAGATACATTTTTAAAATAAAATATTTAAATAATGCTAATTATTCAGTATGGAAACATTAAATTGATTAAAAGTGCGGTGCAACTGTTTGCAACATTGATAATAATAGCATATTAAAACCAGCAAATCAGCATATTAGAATGATTTCTGAAAGATTATGTGACTAAAGACTGGTATAGTAATGCTGAAAATGTTTGTGTTTTGCATTACGGGAATAAATTACATTTATAAAAAATATTAAAATCAAAACTGATAAAAAAAACTGATTTGTCATTTAAAACTGTAAAAATATTTCAAAATATAGTTTTTTGTGTGTGTGTTTCATGAAATAAACGTAGCTTTGTTGAGCATAAACAATAAAATAATAATATATATATATTTTTTTTTTTGTAGTTTGCAACCTTTTGAATTTTCTTCCTTTTAGATTTTATCTTAAACCTGGATTATTGTATTTGATTTAACATTTATTGATGGTGTTTTGATTGGGGCATCATGCAGTGTCAGCTTGTTTTGCATTACATTTTCTTGAACTAACTCAAAACTGCGACTCAAGTGGACCTTGAAAGCAAATCCAAATCTTACATTTTCACCTCAAACCAGTGTGGAGAAACTTTTGGCGACATCCTGATTGGCTGAGTGTTTGCTCACATACAGGACCATAAAGAGGCGGGGCCTGAGATTGTCAGACAGTCTGAAAACCACCACCGAGGCAAGAAGGATGATTCATCATCACTTAAAGGACATAAATCTCGGTCCCAAAGCCCGCAGCGACCCAGCAGCAAAGAGAAATCCAGGCAGACCAAGAGCCGAGACAGAAGCAGAGATCGCTCCACGAACAGAAAGAAAACCCGGAGGCGGAGCAAATCACATTCTGATGACTCGCACAGCAAGAGTCGGAGAGAAAACGGGTCAAATTCTGATGACACCCACAGAAGAAAGAGAAAGAAGAAGAGGAAAGAGAGAAAGAAATCGTGTTCTGAGACCCGCAGAGAAAGGAAGTCACGCTCTGATAACGTGAGCGGTGAGAGTGAGCCGGAGGAGGGTGAGATCACAGAATCAGATGGAGAGAAAAAACTTTCTCCAGCATCATCATCATCCTCGTCTGCATCTCCTCTCCAACCAGAACATGACAGTCCTGAAAGCGAAATGGAAACGCAGATGCAGGAAGGTGAGGAGGGAGGCAAACATCGCACCCCCTGGTGGCTGTTTGGTAGATGCACAGTTATTTTGAATGTGCATCATGCCATATTTTGCACTACTGTAACATTTTATTTTTGTCTATTCGTTATGTGTGTGATTTCTATATCTCAGAAGCCTGGCCGCCGTGTGTCCGGGTAACTGTGGTTCGCTCTCCTGTGCTGCAGACGGGAACGCTCTTCATCCTCACGGCGGATACAGTCGCCACAATCGGCCGGTCTGTACAGTTGTGTGTGTAGTTCTGCTCATCAGTTGCATTGACAAGTTAACATGTTTGAGTGTTTCTGTTTGCAGAGAGAAAGACATGAATCATGCCATCAGAATCCCCGAGATGGGAGTCAGTAAGGTAAAACAAACTCAAATCAAACTATACACACATTCTGGACCAAAAGCACTTTCTAAATTGCTCATCTAAATTGCTGCGATTGATGCATTTTTATGTTTTGCAATAATGTCTTGTAATAATGATCATACACTGAAACATACTTCTAAATCCCTTGTTTATTTTAAAGAAGTATCTTAAAACTTAATTTACAACTCATTTTACTTCTGTAATCTGACGTAAACTACAATTCAAAAGTTTGGGGGTCGCAAAGATTTTTTCATTTTTTATTTTCTCTTTTATTGTCTCTTTTGCTTGCCACGACTGCAGTTTAATACAGTAAATAAACAGTTGTTGTGAAAATAATATTGTGAAAAATTATTACAGTTTTAAATAACCATTTTATATTTTACATTTCTTTTTAAATGTGATTTGAATGCTGATCATTACTCCAGTCTTCAGTGTCATATGATCCTTTAGAAATCATTCTAATATACTGATTAACTGCTCAAGAAACATTTTTGTCAATGTAGTATTTTTGTGGGAACCATTTCTTTTTCATTTTTTTAAATGAATGTTTCAGGCTCATTTTTAGGATTCTAATAATAGAAAGTTAAACACAATTTATTTGAAATAGAAACCTAAATGTCGTCACTGTTACTTTTAGTCAGCACAATGCATCCTTGCTGAATAAAAGTATCAATATCTTTAAGAACAAAATGACTGACCCCAAACATTTGAACGGAAGTTCATTTCTAAAGAAAATAGTATAATAATAACACCAGGAATGTGTTTTAAATTATTAAACACTATTTATATGATTGCATTTTGACAGCGTTTTCACTCCTTGTTGATGGTTTTTTTCTCTTTATCTCTGTAGTCCCATGCAGAAGTTTATTTTGACCAGGAGCAGCAGTGCTATATGCTGATAGATCAGGGAAGTCAGAACGGCACCGTCCTCAACGGCAACAGAATACTGCAGGTAACACAAACACCGCTGTTTTGTCCCAACATACACACACCGCAATATGAGGACATTTATCAGAATGTAAACATGTTTTCTGTGTCACTGCAGCCCAAAGTTCGCTGTGACCCCTGCCCTCTGACCCACGGAGATGAAGTGAAGATGGGAGAAACGGTTTTGTCTTTCCACATCCACATGGGAACAGCCACATGTGACGGCTGTGAACCAGGACAGATCATTGCACACCTGAGCCGCCATAAGAAAGACGACACCTCCGGTATGTATATACACGCGCACATGTTGATGACATCAAATTAGCATCTTTGCATGCTTCTGCTCATATTAATTAATGTCTAATACTTTACGTTTAACCATATTTTTGCAATGCATGCATATATATGTATGTTTCAGGGACTGTTCTCAGTAAAGAGGACAAAGAGCTTCAACGACAGAAAGAACTGAAGATGATGAAGGTTAAATATGGTCTTAAAGTAGGTTTTTATGTACTGTACTAGCTCTTTTGGTGGTAAAACATGTTTTATAGCACATAAAATCAGGTCTGTTTGTGTTGGCTTTGTAATGGTGTGTGGTCAGTGCTGCCCTCCTATGGTAAGCATGTAGGGAGTCACTCTATTCCTAGGTGATGAAAGCTACAACGGGTATAATATTTGACCACTAAAACAATGCTAAGACAAGCATAGCTGTTATTATGTGCATGCATTTTATTCTAAGGTTTGTTAACTAGTCTTAAGCTTAATTTGTCTTGAGCTACACAGTGGTTCTCATCCTTTGAATTCAACCAATGCTATTTTAATATCATCTATACTACTATGGTTTTTGTTAGTATTTTGAATTAGATTTTATTTTGCTTAATTTTAAAGGTTTAGTAATATTTTGATTTTATTTATTTCGATATTTTTTTTTAAGGTTACTTTTTAATAATTCACTTTTTAATTGTATTTCAATTAAGGTTTATTTCTAGTAGCCTAATTACCGTTTGTCCAACATAATATTTGGAAGCAAGAAATAATACTTTTATCCAGCAAGAAATATGATTCAATTTCTTTATTTTTTTTTAATGTTTAAATTTACACTAGAGTGATTATTTTCATTAACTAAAATGTTAAAAACATTATTTGAAAAAAAAAAAACCATTAAATTATATAAAATGGAAAAAATATAATTTTTATTTTAAGTACTAAAATAACTAAAACTAAATGGGCTAAAAATTAATAACCATTTAGTGATGACAAAGGCTTACCAGAACTTTAACCATAATTAAATTAAAATAAAAAGTATATAATGTAAGTATATAAAAAAATATAGTATTCTTATTCTAAATATAACCAAAATCTTTAATAGTATAACTAAAATGATAATTTAATAATTTAAATGCTTACAAATGTCCTTCCAAGGGGGTCATCCTGTGACTTTTTGGACGGACTCTTCTTACAAAGAAGAGAAATCAACTACCTTAAAAACCACCCAGTAAACCGTCTACTAATGCTATGCTATCTCCCTGAACACCCTTGCTTCATAGCCAGTTCTAAAGTGTTTTTGTTGTATTGTGGCTTGGTAAAAAGTAGTTGTTGTTGATGTATTATATATTTTATAAGCATAATTCAGAAAATCTACTTGATTTAGTTGTTTAAAGACGTTTGTATTTTCAGCACTACTAGTTGTGTCTTAAACTTTTCACTACACTTTCCTTAAAGACTTGCATGTACATGTGTTTATGTTTCAGAGCAGTGATTATGAGGAGCAGAAGGCCCTGAAGAAAAGCAGATATAAAGATAGAGCAGAAAACCGCCGGCAGACAGTCGGGAGCGAGGGAACGTTTCAGCGAAACGATGCTCCTGCTTCTGTTCATGTGTACGTAACCTATTCGGTCAAACATTTACCCCTGTAAAGCAGATCTGCACTACAGTAGACATCTTGCGCAAGAGTATGAAGTCTTATCTGGGTTAAAACATGCTTGTGCTTTTTCTCCTTGTGTGTGTTTAGTGAAATCGGAGATGAAAATAAGGGTAGAAAGATGCTGGAGAAGATGGGCTGGAAACGAGGAGAAGGACTTGGCAAGGATGGAGCTGGAATGAAGGATCCGGTAATACTGATTTCTCCTTGTTTTGTTTACGCAGTGTCATGTGTCATGCTAGTGCGTGAGATTTACACTCGCTTCCCTTTGTGTGTGTGTGTGTGTGTGTGTGTGCTGTAGATTCAGCTGCATGTGCGCAAGACTCAGTCCGGTCTTGGTTCTGGAGCTGCCGTGTCGGTAGAGGATGCTTCACTCACAAAAACCAAAAACCAGCAGAACTGGCAACGAGCGCGGGAACGCTTCTCTGATGCTTGCCAGGCTGACTCCGCCTGAACTTTGTTTACAGTGAAATTCAAAAACAGAATATCTTTGACAAATAAACAGTAAAAAAAACAGTACATGCATTCCCGTTTCTACATTTATATTAGATTTGCATCATAAAATTAAACTGTTAAGTCCATACTGCATAAGAATTTGTACAAAAGGTTCCATCCAACAATACAGTACCTATAAATGCATATGTTTTTACAGTCTATGGTGTAATCACAACATACAGTCTATGATCACAACAACAACGTTTATCAGGCATCTACATTGCCAGCTGAGGAGATTACGAAAATAAAACAAGTGTTTTTTACTTTTTGTTTTGGTGGGGGGGGGGTGGGGGTTGTAACTGAAAATTGAAATGTGGAGTTATCTGCTTATGCCAAAAAAACTAATGTTGGAGTTAAACTATATAAACATACTTTCAACTGACTTAAATATTGTAAGTTCCTTGTATTTGTTTAAGTTATTATTATTACTTAATCAAAACAACCCTTTTTTTTAAGAAAAAGATTTCTAAAAACTAATAATACAAAAATGTATTTAAATTAAAAAAGATTTTTGCAAGTAAACAAAAATATACACACACACACACAAATATATATAAAATATGGTAATTGTTATTTGCAGTGGTGTAGCGCATTAGATGATCCTGTTCAGACGCTAATAATAATATTTTTATTATTATTATCATTCCCATTACTTTAGTTTAACAATAGGCCTATGTAATTAGGCTATTTAAAATGTTATAATGTGTTATAATTTCCGTCGGGAATATATATAATGAGAAATGTAATAGAAAATAGCTCGTATAATAATTATTTTTGTCAAAATTAATAAGTAATCTTCATGCAAAGTGATTAGTATTTTGAGTTGAGATGTCTCTGACACGAGTTCGTGAGATTCCCCTGATTGCGCAGTAGTGCGCGCGGAACCGGCGGCGCTAGGACCGCGCACTTGTCCGTTCTGTTCGTGTGGGTGAAAAAGTTCAACGAAACGTCGCCTACCTAAAACCTCAAAAACTTCCCAGACAGCCTTTTTGTCTGTCAGTGTGATCTGGTGGAGAGAATGCTGACAAAATGTGCTTTCCGCGAGGTTTTAACTCTAAATAGGTGGGATTTCATGTAACGTTACCGAACCTCTGAGGGCAGTTTGGACCGGGGACGGACAGAGATGAGCGCGAGCACACAGCTGCTGTCCAACGGACCGCGGAGAGAGGTGAGATTCACTCTGAACGATTCTAAAGCTTCGGTTCCGACGTTTAAAGGTATTTTTCTAAAACACGGGGTTGTTGTTTTTTTTAATCGAGACATCGAAGGTCGTTTTGTAACTAAGATTAAGTTGAACCAGTGTGACAGTTTTGAAACCGCAACAAGGAATAACGCGACTCCGAGTTCTGTTCATTCTGTTCTACTAGTGAAAGAACGAAGTTTAAATGGTTAAATGTAGATTTTACCTGTTCTGCTGGGGGATAACGTAGGTCCTCCGTTAGTCCGCGCGCTCTTCATGACATCGTATAGTCCGTTTAACTGTTACATTTGTATGGGACAGTGGGTTAAGTTGTGGCACTTTAAGTTGTCTTTTAGGCAAAAAGAACGAAGTAATACAACCAAACGTAGCCTATTTAACCATTTGTGTTACTGAAATAATTAAAATGACTTGACTTGAGAAGGAAGCATCTGTATAGGGCCCTAGTGATATAACTTCAGTGAACATGTCCACTGTTTAGAGTAAGTTGAGTCATTGGGGAATACGCGAGAAATTTGCATTTTGAAATGTGAAAAGAAAAACATCATTTCAATATCTGAACTGTTACACATTGGCAAACCACCTGCATAAAATATGTGCTGTATATTTAGATCTGAATCGTTTTGACATAGAAGTCATTGAGAAATACTTAATAAAAATCTGATTATGTGTGTATGACTATAAACCAATTTAACTGCCATTATGTTTTTAAAAAGCATAAAAGGTATGTTACTTAAACACCGATATAATTTTTTTATGATTGGCCCTTTTTATTATTTGTTGTACACCGTTTCATCGATTAAGGGGTGACACATGAGCGATGAGCGCCAATCTTTATGCACCATTTGTTCTTTAAAGAAGCTGGTTGTGTTCTGTGCTTCCTTGGGGTTTCCTTTGAGTCACTGCTGCCATGATCTGGTCTACACGAATGTTACACTGTAACACTGAGAATTCCTGCTTTCTATGTTACATTGTACATATTGAGCTAGATTTCTGTCATTTCATCTGGGCAGTATTGCAGTCCTCCAGCAGAGGGCGGTCGTGGGTGGGCTTGAGAGCAGAAGATCAGGTCAACAATCAGTGTAACATGCTGGACAGATTAAATCATCTGCAAGAAGAACAAGAGGAAGTTTTATTTCTTTGATGAAGAGGGGATGTTGTAATCTAGAATACACGCTGTGTTGAACTCTACTGGATATTTGAGATTTAGTTGTTTAAAGCAAAGATTATAACAAATGCCACAGTAGATCAAAAAGCTTCCAGCGGAGTGCCTAAATTAAGATGCTTTAGCTTCAAGCCTAAAATCTTATAAGCTATTCCAAAGTATAATATGCACATAAGCTAATTCATGTTTTGTAATTGTGGTACTTTGTAATTTCCATTATGAGTGGCTGATTAAAGAATACTTAACAGTGGCATTGATAGTTCATGCATAATGAATCTGTTATTTACTAACACTGAAGAGGTGTAAAAGTGTAGCATTGCATTCTGGAAAGAAAGTCACTTTTAATTGCTCTCTGCAGCACCAGCTATGATTTTGACAACCTGAAGATTTCCCACTGCTTATATAAATGTTTAACCACTGTCTGTTTTCTTTACTACCTTTGTATCTTTGATTTATACCAGAGATGATTACCATATTTTTATAACATGGCAGTGACATGGTGTGAGATTAACTTTACTGAATACCGTAATATGTATCATGAAGACATAGTAGTACCATGATACTGACAGGGCTTCAATTGCACTTTAACAGCTGGTACTTTGTTATATAAGAGGTGATTGCATCATATAATAATTGTGACTTTTTAATCTCACAATTCCGTTTTTTTCCCCTCACAATTCTGGGTGTGTACATCTCACAGTTCAGACTTTTTTTCTAAGAACTGCAAGATATAAACTCAGAATTGTAATTGTGAGATAAAAAGTCCAAATTGAGCAGAAACAAGCTAAACAAGCTAAAAGTTTAACAAAAATTACATGTTTAGGGCCCTAAGAAAGTTTTATTTTTTCTTCACCATATGTTTTATTGTTACCTAATTCTGTGTTTTAGCATGTGTACTTATTTAAATGCATAAAAACAACTTAATTTGTTAAATTTGTTTCTTAAAATAGCCTTATGAAATGTTTTTTCCCCTCTGAAATTCTGTTGTATTTACATTTTTCTGATTATCAAATGAAGGCATAATAAAACATTAATTTAATTTATATTTTAATTATTGAAAATCAAGCAAACTTTATTTTTTGTTAAACAAAGGGGATTTACTATTAAAAATAAAACATGTGAGAAATGTTGTGTGATTATTCCTTAAAAAAATTATGTTTGTTTTATTTTAGTAGTAGTAGTAGGCTATGTACATTCTGCTGAACAATAGTAATAGTACAAATGGCAAATACTTGTCATTAAATTAAACCGGACTTTTATTTTGACAGGTTACCGCACCTTTACAGTTCTGTGTATGTGATATGACCTGTTTTTATACAGTGTATGGATATGACGCTAGTTTTACTCAAATTAAACGGTCAGATGCTCATGAAATTACTCTCAGAGCAGTTCTGGAGATGTTCCTCACGTGTTCACTTCCTTATTTAGGGAGACGACAGACACTGAACTCACCGCGAGCATCACGCGCGCTTCCGTGTGTGTAATAAAAGAAGTGGCGATTCTGCGCCATTCATTAACTCACACACGCAGAACCTACAGGATTCATATTTACATATATTAGTCCATATCGCAATATCGCAACCCATAGGTGCAATGACCTACTTTTGATTAATTCATTCAAAATTTGACAAATTCCTTGACATTCCACGTTAAACTGTAAATTCCGCTTTTATGACTGGATTCCGCGATTCCGTCTGTGTTTTTTGCATCGCGGAAATCATAGGGCCCTACATGAAGGTTGGTAGATTTTTTTACTTTAAGTAAATGATCTGTGGAAGGTGTGACTCCATTAGACTGACCAAAAATTATTATTGATCTACAATAACTGTACTGCTTAATTTTCACAGTTGCAGTAGTTTCCTTTTGACTCAAAATTCTACACATGCACCGCATATGATTTGGGTGTGATAAATATATAGCAACATTTAAACCATAGTAAATCACATTCCCCATGAATAAGATTTTCCACTGATTATGTAAATGTTTAACTACTGTGTATTTAGTTTATCAGAATAGTGCATCTGAGATATTATTGGCATTTCCAGGATTCACAATGTCAAACAGACCCACAATGCATTATGGCTATTGAACATTTTGCCTATGCATGTACTGTATGGCATGTGTGCAGAATGACTTGCAATAGTGACGAAGTTGGGCCTGAAACATTTTTCCCACCCATGCAAGAATCTGTTAAGTAAACTCCAGCATAATAAAATGTCAGTGTAGTCCTATATAATCATATCTGGGCTTATCAGTCATTTACAGATGTTTGGAACACTTTACAGCTTGGACCTGTAATATGCAAACATTTGGAAACCCAGATGTACTATCACTGATCCTAAAGTCTTGCACTGTGCATTTTTATGCATTTGGCAGATGCTTTAAATTACTTATTGCATTCATATTTTATTGGTTCAAGCACTCGCTGACAATTCAACTCTGGGCTCTACTGTTGAACCTGCAGAAACACTATGTTTATGAATGTTCTAATGTTCTAAGCATTTTTGATCCATCAAGGTGAAGGTCAATTGCATGGCCTTGTTTTGTTTTATAGTTCATAAACATGCTCACTTGGTTCATTGACAGAAGTTTCTCTAGCATCACTGACAGCTGTAAGAATGTATAACACATATTCTCTTATTTTTGAGTGAATTATATAAGTTAACATTGTGTGAGAAGTACGTGTTCGGGAAGCAATGTTGTATGCTTCATTTGCTTCAAATTACAGGTGTCTGCAAAAAAGGCCTAATATTTTCTAATTGGATTATGCTGAATTTAAAAACATAAATAAAACTTATAAAGCAGTCAAAATTATTGCTTTTAATGACAAAAATAAGTATTTAAAATGCATTTAACTTACAATCTGCAAATATATACTTAACTTTTCAGAAAATCTTTATTTTTCTGTCACTGTTTGCATGTACTGAAACACAGATGTAGCAGAAAACATCTGTGTCATGTTTTTTCTTGTCACTGACCATAATTCTAACCTTAAAAACAGGATTATGAACAAGATAATGTCTTTAAAATCATTCACACATGTGAAAGTGGGCTGAGAATTGAACAAAAAGTTGTAACTCAGAGAAAGATATGCAGCGTGTCTTTGTGGCAGATTTTCAGGTGACTAAAAGACAAGACTTCTTTACCTTACAAATAATCATAAATGCATTATATTTTGTAAGAAAGTGTGACATCCAATGGCAAAACAGTGCTATTTTTGGAATCAGCTCTAAAATCTTTGCAAGAACCAAGCATTGGATTTAATTTCATTAATGCAGGATGTTGTTATAGCTACATTTATGGGTCACCCTGCTGTCCAGATATCAGCATCAGTATTAGTTGTTGAGTCAATCACTTGTCTTGTTTATGCATTTTTGCACACTATTGAATATGAATATAAGTGTCTTTCTCGTTTAAATGCCACACACAGCCAATGATGAATCCACCATTATTCCAGAATGAATTTATAGGCAGAGAGAGAGAGAGAGAGAGAGAGAGAGTGTGTGTGTGTGTGTGTGTGTGTGTGTGTGTGTGTGTGTTCATGGGAAGAGGGAGTCACTGATGTCCGTGTCTGTCACTGATGACGTTCCATGAGTGTAAGTTTGAGGCATATTCTCACAGTCTGATGCTTTGCGTCTGTTATTTAAGAGCTCCGCCGTCGTGATGAACATACAAATGATCAATACCGCGAGAAAATGGATCGCATCGTGCAGCTTGTACCTTTAGTATCATACGCCTAGGTGAAATGAGGGTGTAATTCGTCCAAAATATGACATGGCACAAACTCAGCGGGCTCACGGTTGGACAGCTGAGGTGTCATCGATCTGATCTGATATGATCACTGATAAATAACGCGGCGAGATGGATCTCCTCTCCGTTTCTCCTTGACGCGCACTGGAGGGAGGCAGGCGGAACTGAGCAGCACGACCACCGGCCAATGTACCGGGGGAACGGCGGCGTGACAGCGGCCCGGGAGCGGCGGCGGTGGTCTTGAGATCCGTTCCTCCGGGTTTTACGCAACGAGGCGCGGGGAACGATGGGCTGTGCTCCCAGCATCCACGTCTCGCAGAGCGGGGTGATCTACTGCCGCGACTCGGATGAGTCCAACTCGCCGCACCAAACCACCACCATCTCGCAGGGCACGGCGACCACACTGCACGGCCTCTTAATAAAGACCGACGCGGCGGACACCATCCCCTCCGTGATCGCCTACCAAAGCAGGCACACACGGACCAACTCCCACCGGGAGCGGACAGAGAACAGCGGCGGACACATTTGCACGGAGGCCGAGACTCAGACCAGCAACAACAGCGTCAAGGTATGAGGATTGAATGAATGGCAAGATGGTGGGAATCGGTTTTTTGCTCTTTATCTCACATTATTTCCAGCATCTTTTCATTCATTCAGTGTTTCAGTGCATGTGTGTTGTTGTGAATCATCAGCTGGATGCTTATTGCTGCCATATGCTTATTGTTTACTATTACTGATGTCTGGTTTGACATCTTTAATATGTTATTTTGTCATTCATATGCTAGGTTAAGTGAATGAGTTTTGTTCATTCAGAAAATGTTAAGCATTTATTATTTACATTTACAAAGATGTTTTTAACAGTATAAAACCCAGAGCATTTACATTCACTATTTTAATGGATTCAACATCGAATATGTGTGCAAAATATTGCAATTCCTGTAGCTCAAATAGGAAAGCATGGTGCTAACAAGTACAACATGGGTTCGAGTCCCAGGAAATGTGAGAACTGCTTAAATCTATTCATTGAATGCGATATAAGTTTCTTTGCCATATGTAAATAAAATGTTCTGCTTGGTTTTTAAGTAGTTAGCTAGTCTCTCAACAGCTGCCAGAGCAAATTTTTATGTTTTAGATTTAATAATAGCATCTCTATGATGCGCATAGAGGCACTAAACCCTTCACTGGACAGGTACTCCATATTATGAAATAAATCAAACGTTAAATAAAAGATAAAAAATATGAAAAAAAAATGTTGGGCAAAAATTACCGTAGTAAGTTTCTGGGAGGTGATGTATGAGAACATGTAGTTTGTATGGTCCACATACTTTAGTGCTCAACTGGTGGGTCGCAACCCAAAAATGGGCCTCAGGTTTGTTTTGATACGTTTTATATATGTACACACATTGATGTATTTGGGAGATGTTTTATTCCAAGCTTAGCAGCTTAAATACATTTAAGGTACATTTGATCAACTCATTAATTTTCTGGGAATTGAACCCATGATGTTGGTGTTGCTAGCACCGTACTCTACTGTTTAAGCCAAAGAAAGGCATATGCTCATGGCTAGCAGAGAACCAACAGTGTCATATACAGTATCATAAGGCCTAATAAAAAAATTTGTTTGGTTCCGGTTTCCGACCGACCCTGTCAATTTATGTGCGACCCAAATTTGGGGAGTCGTGGCCTAATGGTTAGAGAGTCGGACTCCCAATCGAAAGGTTGTGAGTTCGAGTCCCGGGCCGGCAGGAATTGTGGGTGGGGGGAGTGCATGTACAGTTCTCTCTCCACCTTCAATACCACGACTTAGGTGCCCTTGAGCAAGGCATCGAACCCCCAACTGCTCCCCGGGCGCCGCAGCATAAATGGCTGCCCACTGCTCCAGGTGTGTGCTCACAGTGTGTGTGTGTGTTCACTGCTCTGTGTGTGTGTGCATTTCGGATGGGTTAAATGCAGAGCACAAATTCTGAGTATGGGTCACCATACTTGGCTGAATGTCACTTCACTTCACTTCACTTCATTTATTTTATGAGACTGGGGAAGAACGGTCTTACAGTTTCCTTTAAATGCTGTTTTACACTTAAGTAATCCGTTAAAAACCATTAAGTATTGCATCAAAACCCTTTAACTGTCAATTCCTAAAGTGAGCTATAACTTAAGGTTTGGAAATCGTAACATTAAGAGAAACACGGGGGGAGGGGGGAGTAAACAATATATCGCGGAACAGAGAGGGCACTGACAACATGCTGACAGACAGGACATTAACATTACCAGCTTACTTTTAATATGAAACAAAGTCTCATTTGGTTATTTCACCTTTCAAATGTGGTCATTTTTTAAAGAAATGTAAACAATAAATACCGTTTTGTGGCTCTTGAATGTGTCGCACATATCGCTGTAAGTTAGATCATCAGTTAAAACTAACTGATCGTCTCTTGCTTCTAGTTAATTTATAGCATCAAAATCAAATAAACCACATAAATGAACATAACAAAGAATGTTGTTTGACTACAAAAAGATGTCTGTACACTCCGTTTTTCAAGTTAAAATCCTCCATGTTAATCTACTATGAGATCGCCTGTCAAACTCCCGCGAAGGCTTTTTGTGTGTGTGTGTGCGTTTTGCGTGTCAATGGCAACAACAGACTTTAAACGGGAATACAGAATCACTGTCGTAAAAGTACCGGTACACACATTTAAAATCAGCGCGTGTGTGTGTGTAAAACTGCCACTGGAGAAAAGAAAATTTTAAAAAAAAATATATATATAAATCCCTACCGACCAATGACCTCAACTGACAACCAACCGGAACCAAACTTTTTTTTTTTTAGGCCTAAGGAGAAAACCCATCCCAATTATTTTTTTTTTACATCAAGGCAGTGCATCCAATCAAACATGCAGCACAAAAAAACTGCGGGTCAAATAGCCAATATTATAATACATGTAATTTCCGCACTGCAAAACTCCCTGTCTGATATCAATGTTTGTATGTAGTAGATTAATTGTAATGCAGGTGGGGGTTGGATAGTGGTCTTTGTGTTAAACAAGTCAAATTAAGTAGGAATTAAATTAGTACTGCTGTCAAATAGCAGGTTGGGTTCACCTAACAGGGCTCATGCTGTCTAATACTAAATCTTTAGCATAATGTTTTGTCTAGTTCAAGTGTCACGTTGGATTTTAAGGAGATTCCTGTTGACATTTTACATAATCAAAATTTTTGTTAAAGATTTTGGTCACCATTGCGTAATTAAAGTCAAATCTAGGTTATGATGCAAAACCAATTGAAAACTACTGCCTTAAACTGTGGGCCCAAAAGGCATTTGGACACTTGGACTGCTCATAAAAAAGTTTTGAGCCACTGTATCTGTTTTGGTGTCTTTTATTAAGTTTTATTAAGTTATTAAAGGTCAAATCTCTGCTATGTGGAAAGGAAAGTGGCATAATAAATATTTTTAATACATTTCCTTTTCTCTTCAGTGACTGTTTAAGTTTCCTCTAACAAAAAAAAAATGAAATAGAAAAATACTTTTTGAACATCACTGTCATGTTCTTCCTGAACCATGATGACTTTTTGTAAGGCTGGACATTTCAGAATGCTTTAGACTGCTTAAATATAGCATTGAGATTTATTGTTGAAAATGTTATGTTATCTTTTTTTGTCTCTTTCTGTAGACGATATCTTTCAGTTACAGTTTGCTTACATTCTGCAGATGATGTTGGAAGGCTGTTGACCTGAACGCAGTAATTCCTGCCATGTTTATAATGGATATCAGCCTTATCTGAGTTGAAGTTTACAGTCAGATCGCGTGTAGAATTCAGATTAGACATTTTCTCACACCGCAAGTGAGCACACTCTCTTAGACCTGTAATAAACACACACTTTTTTGTTAGTTCTGTCTAAGAATGATTACATTTCTCTGTCAGAGAATGATAAAATCTTCTTTGGCCGAATCAAACCGATGGGCCGCTGTACACAATGGAATTTGTGTTACGCAACAAATCAAATACTAATGGCGTATTAAAATCCTACAAGGACCATTTATAGATCTGTGTATGGATTTATATAATGGGGTTTAATAGGCACTTTGTGTGTGTGTATGTTGGTCGTCTGTCAGTTTGAAAGGAGACGTAGTGATTTTGGTACAATCTAACAAGCGTGTGTGTGGTATAGTGAGAAGTTTGCGCCCGAGACTGGCAAGGAACTCAATGATGCCATTGAAGTGTGTGTAACTCCACACAGTTCTCTATCACTCACACGCATTCTTATTGTATTCACAGCAATGGAGTCGATGTCCGTTTTGAATTGACTGTGCATCCAATTTGGTTTTCTTGTGTGTGTTTGTGCATCTCTGTGACTTTGTGAGAGATAGAGGCCTTGTTTTAAAAAAAGACTGATTTTGTGTGTCTTTGTATGCATTTGTGTGTGTTCAGGCCACAGAGTTTGTTTACCCCTCTGGCTGTGAGCTCTGCAGGGTGTGAACTATCACATGCAAAAAGGCTGATGAATCTCAGTCCAGATACACACACATGGTTCGAGCGAGGCACTGTGGGAAGAGGTGCCCTGAGATATGTAGCAGGGCATCAGCGGTCTGGACTGTCATGGGGACACATCACTGTCACAATGTAGCCTAATGTACAGTACAATCTGATTGGCCATAGCTTCCCTCGGGAGGTCAGAATGTTTAGATCAAATCGTGCCTCACTGATTAGTGCTGTCCTGCAGCATCTGTCCCATGAGTTAGCATCATCTAGTTAGCAGATTTCTTTGCGTTTGCTTTCAGGGGACACATTTGTACCAAAAGCACATATCAGTCTGTCTCCTTGATGGTTGCTTTTTATTTACCTCAATGGTAGAGATGCAGTGCCGTTATTCTCCAGCATATTTGTAGATGTTTTTCGTCTCTGTTAGAGAGAAATCCTGTGTATTAGTTCAACCAATTAGTAAGTATAAGTTTTTGGTGTGGTGTTTCATTCTTTTCGAAAGGTACATAAAGGGTTCATATTGGTAGCTTAAAGATACATATTAGTACCTAAACTATAAAGATTATTATCTAAAAATGCAAATTTGAAATGCTTTTAAAAATGTACTACCCCAGTGACAGCTATTTTATTGTACCTTTCTTTCTGAGAGTTTGCTTAGTATGTGAGCAAATCAAAAACTCTGGGTTTTAAAAGCTTTTTTTTTTATTCTTTGGCTTAAAGAAATTAATAATAATAACAACAATTAAATGTATTATAGTATATAAAGCCATATAAATATATAAAACCTTAAGTAAATAAAATAAATGCCTCTCATATGAATTTTTGCAGGATGCATTAAAGTGACAGACCTTTACGTAATGTTCTGTTTAAAAAAATTATAATAATAGTTAAATGTATAACAGTTTCTATTTGTATTTTTTTTAAGAGCGCCAACTGTTTTAATAATATTTTAATAATATTTATACTTAAGCAGCAAATCATATTAACCTAACATATTAGAATGATTCCTGATGGATCATGTGAAACTAAAGATTGGTATAATGATGCTGAAAATTAAGCGTTGCATCACACAAATAATTAATATTTTAAAATATATTCATATAGAAATCAGCTATTTTAAATTGTAAAATATTTTATAATAGTAGGCTACAGTTTTACTGAATTTTTGATCAAATAAATCCAGCCTTGGTGAGCATAAGGTGCTTATTTAAAAAAAAACACATAAAAACATCATACCAGCCCCAACATTTTCAATGGTTATAATGCACATATAAATATTTGTACAGTTCACTAAAAAGTTTCAGTTTGGGGAATTTATATATATAAATATATATATATATAGAGAGAGAGAGAGAGAGAGAGAGAGAGAGAAAAGGCTGTCTGTAAATAGAATTGATACATTGGGAATGGACAAGAAAATCACAAAAAGCCTAATACTACTTTGTCGGCCTGGCTGATAGGTTTGCCGCTGTTAAAGCTGTTTTATTACACATGAAAGTAGAGTAGAGTAAGAAATTGCTTCATGATGGAGTTCATTGTCAGAACCAATCAAAAGGAATGGTAAACAAGGTTAACATGATACACAGAATAATTTTCCTGACATGGTACATTGCAACCTCAGATTGCCTACAGTATATCATGAGTATTTGTAGATGATTACGGTGTATCTGCTACATATGTATGGGATATTACTTGAATGTGCTAGTATGAAAATTACTAAATGTTGCCAAATAGTGAGTTTTTCAGGTTTGACAGGAAACTAAAATTTGACTTTTTTTCTCTGTTTGTTCATGTGTGAGTGCTTTCCTTTCATTTCTCTCTCTGTGTGTGTGTGTGTGTGTGTGTGTGTGTGTGTGTGTGTGTGTGTGTGTTGAGGTTGTGTTATAGGCTGTGTTCTCGCAGTCAGCAAGAGCAACAGAACTCCAAAGTAGTCCATGATGGTGGCATCAGTAATGTTGTTTATCATCTGGGAGGTTTTAGTAAACACTTGAAAGCATCGTGGGAGAATGTAGGATTTTACAGGATGGGAAAAGATTGTTTGAAATATGTTTAAATGTGAAACATTCCAGTTTACAAGCTGGAAACACCAAGAGCTGCTCTGCTAACAGGCAGCAAGAGCTAAAATCGTGATTTTATACATTGATGCAAGATACACTGAAACTTTCATTTAAACTATGTGTGTGTGTGTGTGTGTGTGTGTGTGTATTCCATAATTTTTAAGATAAAATATACTATATACAACCAATAAAAAAATTGAAAAAAATTTATTAAATTTATGCATTTAACAAAGTTAAAAACTTTTTAAAAGTGCTGTTTTAATAAAAAAGTGCTGACTTAATATGCAGAGTAGAGAATAAGTTAATTTACATGAACCGTCTAAATAAAGTACAAATTCACTAAAATGAATCAAGACTTCCCAATGATATAAATGACAGATCATTTTGCCGTAAATTTTTATTTAGCTATAATTTATTTTTATTTCAGTTTTCATAATTTTAGTACTTAAACAAACTTATTTCATTTATTCGACAAGGCAACTAAGTTTTTCATCTAATATTTATATTTTATTTCAATATTATTTAAGTTACCAAAATGATTTTACTACTTTCAGTTTGAGTTTTGTAATGATGTATTTGTGAGTGTTGATGCGTACAGCTGTGGTGAGTTTGTTGTCTTTTCTCTCTATTTGTTGAGTGGGATATTTCTTTTGCTGTAGAGTTGATGTTGTTTAACACAAGTCATAAGTGCTACACACAGAATCACAATCCCCTAATTTTTATCAAATATTCCCGCTCCTAATTTATTACTCTGTCTGTGTCATCAGACATCTTATTGTCCTTATCTACTAATGACCATCTGTTTCCCCCCTCAACCAACATCTTTCTCTCTCTCTCTCTCCTGTCTCTCTCACATTCTCACTGCTTGTTATTAATATCCATTGAACAGAGACTCCATCCCTGAAACCTGTGTGCAGTTTCACCCGTAATGAACTAAATAGAGAGAAAGTGAAGATAAGAAAGTGAAAAGGGTAAAAAAAAATAAATAAAAAAACAGACAGAGAAAAGGAAGTGTCTTTAGGTGAAACTACTGTTTTTATTGTATTTACAATTTAAAGTTAGTACCTTTATTAAGATTTGATCTCACTGATGGAATGATAATCATGATTTCTTTAACCTAGAGGAATATATTATTTTGGAAAATGGGTAGGTAAAAATTTAAACTGGAATTTTCCAGGCTGAGAAAAATAATGAAAAGTAGTAAAAGAATTTTCTATTAATGCATTATATTTTTATCAAGACATACATCTGTAGATGCATGTCATGTCATTGACTGCATTTAAAATTGCTACAATATTATACAATTATTTTAAAAAATTCTGTTCAGGCAATTACAAACAACTAAAGTCATGAAAATGAGGCATGGACTTAATCTAATTTGTTTGATTTATAGATAGATTGATATCTAACAGATAGATACTGTAGACATATTTTTAGATACCACTTTGAAGATTTATAGATTTTTGTTGTTTACTTTCAGTTTATATGGCTTGGAGTGAATTTGTGTACATTTTGACCTTTCTGTGTTGTGTTCTGGTTGCCTAGCTGTTCATGTTGAGTTACTGCTTCAGGAAGATGAACTGATTATTCTCTAGATAAGATGGCATTCAGCTGGTAAGCTATATGATTATAGATAACACTCGGTTTCGTGAGGTTATTTATAGCCCAGTTTAGAGGAACTCTTGAGAAAACGTCATCTCGTTTTACACCAATATTGACACTTTAAATTATACTAGATCTTTCTCAGAAAGCTCTTATCAGTGATTATTATATTCAGTTCATAAACTGCTTTGTTTGTGGTAACATTTAGTAAAAACAGACTAACATCTAAAATGTTTCAGAATGAGTTGTTGAAATGAAATGTTCCATGAGCGATTTATATATATATATATATATATATATATATATATATAAATGTTTTTTTGATAATAACCTTGATAACTTTCAGATAACGAACGTTCTGTTAACATTACTGGAAGAACATTTGTTCATAACATTTAAAGAAACATGCAAAAACACTTTTCCTATATATTAAATGTACAGTTCGAAGTCTTCAGCTTGTCAAATGCCTGCTTTCTTTACTACTGTAGTACTAAAAAATGTTTCAGACTTGCCAGTTATATCATGTTTTAATGAGCAGTGGTGAGGTGTTAATATAGCCTGTGCTAATGAGCTTTTTTGTGCTCACATTTCCTGTCATCTACCCTGTTTCTACAGCAGTGTGACATAAAGGTTTTAGCAAACCATAAAATATAAAGGCATTACATATACAGAAATGTTCTTGTTATGTAATCTTACTCAGGGCTCAACAATATGGGTTTATGTGCATGTCCAGTCAGACAGAAGTTTAGATTATTTATTGCCCTGCCAGCATTTTTACTAGCCCCACACCAAAAATGTACAATATTTGGTTTTGCAGTACTGTTCCCTCTCGAGGCGGTAACTCAACATTACGTCAGCTAAGACGTATTTGGGAACTCCTCCCTTCTCCACTTTCGCTGAAATCTTATTGGCTAATGCCAGCTGGGGGCAGCTGGCCAATTGACGCGAAGCATGCAAATACTGACAGGTCAGCGGGCAGTAAAAAATGCATGGGCGCGAAAATTACGTCAGAATCTCTTTCTTCACGCTAGAAGTCTTATCTAAGTCATCGTGGAAGTTGCAATAGAGGACTACTCACCCTGTTTTTCCTCTCCGCATCCGATGGCTGCTAATGCTAGATTCGGACCTTCACCAGTTCTGTGTGACCTGCCTGGCAGCCTCACACGGACCACACGTGCGCCCACTGTGCCGAGCTGGCAGTGCGTGCCCTCAGAGCTAGAGTGGCTCGGAAAACAGTGGGAATGAGGCCCACTGCCGCCAGCGAGCCGCTGGTGGGCCCTCCCCTGCCCGAAGACGAGTTTGACGTCGGCGTGGTGGTCGATAGCTTCCGCCCCGCGAACTTCGTCCTCTTTGGAGCTGGCGAGGAAAACAACTCCATGACGCTTTTGACGTCGGAAAAGGTTTGGGCCTCTCAGTGAGACCGCCCCGACTAAGAGGGCCCTGCAGACCTCCAGGAGGAGCTCGTCAGGGTCTTCGGAAAGGCCGTCACGGAGCTGGGTCTCGCTTGCAATGCACCAGACGAGCCAGTGAAAGGTAGCTGGACTCGTGGCTCCTCCAGTCGAGCTGCTGGCAGACGGCATTGAGGCATGCAAGAGCTCCTGGTGAAGTCGTGGGCTTCACCCCAATCGGCGCGCACCCACTCTGCCACGCAGGCCATGTTCACGCACGTGGATGGGGCGGAAACCCTCCCCCCCATCGAGGAGACTGTTACCGCGCACCTGTGCCCATCTCCCTCTGCATTGGGTTCGGACCACAGCCTGCCTTCCAAGCCGTGCGGTTCACGGCCCATAGACGGACAAAGCCTATACTTCTGAGGGAAGGCAGCTTCTGCTCTTCATGCCAGGGCAATACTCAAGGTGTTTCAAGCAGACGGCGGCACAGTAGCGCTGACGACATCAGGGATCTGCGCGCGGCAACTGATCTTGCGCTGATGGCTACTAACGCTCCGCTCAGCCGTTTCATGGGGCTCATGGTCATCCTTACAGGCACCTATGGCTTACCCTAGCTGACCTGGAAGACGCGGACCGTAGGACGCTCCTAAACGTTCCATTTGCTGCCTCTGGCCTCTTTGGTGAAGCCATGGAGTCATGGAGCGTTTCTCAGAGACGCAGAAAGCGCGCCAAGGTGATGAGCCACGTGATGCCCCATCGCTCACTCCAGTCATCATCTGCGAGGTTCCTCTCTTCTGCACCTCGTCAGGCTCTAAGACCAGCTAAAACAGCCCGCTGTGGCACCCCGCTCTGAACTGGACACTCGTTTCAGCCGAAACCAGCAGTGGTAAGAGCCTGGGAGGAAACGTCAGGGTCAGTTGAGGACCTTGGCCACCGAGCCGTCTCCCTGACTGACCAATAAAGTGAAAGAGTGAGTGCGCCGGAGGCCCCGCCCCCAAGCGCCATGTTCAAATGCATCATGTCCCCCATGTTCCTTCGGGCAACGATTGCTATGTGTGTTTAAATGCTGTTTGTGTGAGTTCCACAATAGAAGCATGTAAACAATCAACAAAAGAGCTTTTTCTTTCACTTACACTCAACACTGTGTCACTCGCCCTGTCTCATAGCAGCGCTGAGCCACAACCCATGATTATAATGGGCTCGCGAGGGCGCGAGAGTGCCAACACCACATAAACACGGTGTCACTCTCCCTGTTCAGATGCATCATGTCCCCCATGTTCCTTCAGGCAACGATTGCTATGTCTGTTTAAATGCTGTTTGTGTGAGTTCCACAATAAAAGCATGTATACAATCAACAAAAGAGCTTTACTTCCTCTTACACTCAACACTTTGTCACTCGCACTGTCTCAGAACAGTGCAGAGCCACAAACTATGATTATAATGGCCTCGCGAGGGAGCGAGAGTGCCAACACCACAAAAACACATGCATCATGCATCATGTCCCCCATGTCACTATGGGTGTCGATTGCTATATGTGTTTAAATGATGTTTATGTGAGTAAAATTACTATAGAAGCATGTATCCAAATTTGCACCCAACACTGTGTCACTCGCCCTGTCTCAAACAGCGCAGAGCCACAACCCATGATTATAATGGCCTCTCAAGGGTGCAAGAGTGTCACACCATTATATAGCCGACGCGAACCGCCCTCCCGCCAGTGCTTCTAGCCTCGCGGGGGCGGGGCCTGGTCAAAACAAGTCATCAGTGGCTGTAGACCTAACGCGTCTGCGGTGTCATTTCGTTTCACCGTGGATACTGGGAATAATTCACGACGGATATTCTCTCCAATTCAAACGCAGACCTCCCCGCTTCAATGGCGTGGTACCGTCACTGACTTTGCCCCAAAACCGTCCTGTTCTGCGATAGGAAGTTCTCAGTCTGCTCGAGAGGGAGCGATAGAGCGAAATTTCCCCCCTCAGATCGAGCGGAATGTGCATGTTGAATTATCTGGACGATTGGCTGATTTTAGCCCACTCAAGAGATGTGCTATCAGTCACGTGGAAACAATGCTTCACCGTTTGGATACGCTGGGACTGCGTGTGAATATGCAGAAGAGCGTGTTTTTACGAGTCGGACTGTAACATATCTGGGAATATGTTTGGACTCGATGGCGATGCGAGCCCATCTCTCTCTAGAGCATTTCATTGACTCTGTGCTGTTTCAGACCAGGCAGGTCGTTTTCACTGAGGGAATTTCAGAGGCTTCTGGGACTGATGGCGGTGGCTTCTTCAGTGTGCCATCTGGGTCTGCTACATTGTGGCCGCTACAGTTTTGGCTGTAACTCGAGTTCCGCCGAGGGCGTGGTCTTCGGTCCACAAGCACATACGGTCATTCACAGTTGCGTCAGCACTCTGAGACCGTGGAACAGCCCGGATATGTTCAGCCCAGGAGTTCTTTTCTCTACTAACGCGTCTACTTCAGGCTGGGGAGCAGTGCGTCTGGTCGTACCTGCCTCAGGCCTGTGGTCGGAGTCACAGAGAAGGTGGCACATAAACCATTTGGAATTGGAAGCGGTGTCCTTAGCCCTGCAAGCCTTTCGGACGAAATTGGAGTGGCAACATGTACTGATTCAAACTGACAACACGTCTGTGGTCTCGTACATAAATCGCCAGGGCGGCGTGCGCTCCAGAGCTCTATTCAAACAGGCAGCGATTCTCCTGTTTTGGGTGAACCGACACTTAATCTCCATAAGAGTGTCACACATCCCCGGTACTTTGAACCGTGGAGTGAGCATGCTTTCGAGGAACGGGATTCCTCAAGGAGATGGAGGCTTCACCCAGGATCAGATCTAATGATTTGGGAGGGAGGAAGTGGATTTGTTTGCTACGAGCAAGAACACACACTGTAAGACGTTCTTCTCGCTATCTCACTCCCCCCTGCCAGGAGATGCTCTGACATCGCGTTGGCCGGAAGCCAGGCTTACACGTTCCCTCTGGTGAAGATTCTGCCTGTGTTGTGCAAAATCAGGGAGGAGAGAGCGTCAGTTATACTCGTGGCCCCGAACTGGCCGAATCAGCCCTGGTTCGCGGACCTGAGAGAGTTAGTGATGGCTCCCCCATGGCGAATCCCCCTCAGGCAGGACCTGCTGTCTCAGGCGAACGGCACAATATGGCACCCCAGCCCCGAGCTGTGGAACCTTCATGTGTGGCCGCTGCGGGGACCCTAATAAGCGGGACGCTCTACACTCACGAGTGCTGAACACACTTACAGAGACGCGCGCACCATCAAACAGTCACTGCTACGCGCAGAAGTGGGGAGTTTTCACAAAATGGTGCGAGGACATTTATATTGACCCGGGGACCTGTTCCGTGTCTGATGTTTTGCGCTTTCTACATCACAGTATGGATAGCGGGAGTTTGAAACCATCCACGCTGAAGGTGTATGTGACCGCTATTGCCGCTTTTCATTTTATTTTAGTTGGTTCAATATTAGCCTGTACACAATATCATTTTTTTTTTTTTTTTTTTTTTTATATGTTGTGGTTTTTGTTAATTTTGGCCAAGTTAGGATTGATACCAATCCTGAGTGTCTGCTGGCACACCCCTATCCAAAAAGCACAACCAGTTATATTAATAATGTTATCCTGAATGTGAAGTGTTACCAGAATTTGTTTTAATTAAGGTGAAAAATAAAAGTTTTGTGTTTAATGTATTTGTGTTGATGTTGAAATGGATTTTAAAACATATGGTATCGAAAAAAGTATCGTTAGGAACCGGTATCGAAACTGAGGTATCGAAATTGGCACCGGATCAAAAGATTTTGAACAATACCCAGCCCTAATGTCAATATGAAAACACAGCCAAAACCTGGACATTTAAGGCACTTTAGAAATGTTAGGCCAGGGCATGTCCTGAAAAAAGAGCACATAAGTATCCATAGCATTTATTGTGGTTTAACAGTTTAACTGTGGTCACCATGTTAGAGCTATGGTAACTTTTATTAGAGTAGTGCTTGTAGAGAAGTGTTGGCTACACGCAAATATACTTGACCCCTTTGTTGGTGTCAATGAGTGAAAACTTTAAAGGGATCTTTGAATGATTACTTAACGACTCTGTACTGATGGAGAGCGCAGATAATGGTAGCACACTGCATCACACATGGTCTTAAGATCACAGTCATAATGTTGTCTGCATACATCATGTGTAACCTTCAATGTGTGTGTGTTTACTTAACTACACTTTATAGCCAAATGTATCTACAGAACTGAGCTATATTTGAGAAAACTGTCTTTTGAAGAGTTCATTGGAAACCATTTGTATATAAATACACACATACAAACGATAATTAGTTTTTAATTGCGATTAATTGCATGATTTTCTGCGATTAATCGCATTGATATTAATGCGTTAACATGCCCAGCCCTAAGCGACCCTGGACCACAAAACCAGTCTTAAAGGTACAGGTTGTAGGACATGCCACTAGATGGTGCACTACCAAAACAATAACAATCGCATGGTTTGATGACGCTTAGAAGGAGCATGGAATGATGGGATTTGTTGTCTTCTACCCAACCGCTGACGGCCATCAGACAGAAAGGTAAATCATGGATTTAACGGATGAGGTACATTCAAACACAATAATTGGGCATAAATAGCAAACACGAATTCAACGATTTGTGCGAGTAGATTACATACAAAGTCAATGCAAAGACGCGATCAGACAATGGATCAAACGCGTCCTCACGCGGGTCTAGAAACGTGATGCCCCACGTTTAGTGTGTATGCACCATTATACTTATCTTGTTAATCGTTATAATAGCATACGTTTTCTGTAAAGATACGAATCAAAACAACTCACCTGTCGAGTAAAACACAAGTGAGATCGGCATCTCTTTCTAGTTGAAGTTTGTCGCGAAGCTCTCTCCATCTATAAAATGCAACAACGATATTAATCCTCGCTCTTTCTCTCCTCTTGTCCCAATCTCTTCTTGGGTCGTTTGGTTGGCCCGTACGCTTACGTTTACGGGAGCTGTCCTCATCGACAGAACCAGCGGCAGATGGTAAACAGTAATTATGTTCCATAAATAAATAACACAATCCACCATAAAATGTGCAAGAAGAAGTAAATAAGGAACTGCTTGAAGCAAGCTAGTAGTTTGCTGGACGATAGACACTACTTCTGCATTTGTCCACAACACTGTTGTCATGTGGTTTATACGTCAGTAAAGGCAGTTACAAAGGGTAACTAATGTCATTGACAGGCGAATGCACTGCCCCGTGTCACTGTTTGGAATGGGAATTTTCTCATGATTTACAAGTAGTTGAAAACATTAGAGATATTGTTAGTATATAATATATATAACACTAGCCTAGTGGTTTTTGGATATTTTACTGCAAATATCTTACAAATTGTACCTTTAAGTCACTGGGGTCTATCTTTAGGGTTAGGGTTAACCCTAACTTCAAAGGTGATCTTCTCAGTATTTAGATTTTTTTGCACCCTCAGATTCCAGATTTTCAAATAGTTGTATCTCAGCCAAATATTGTCAGATCCTAATAAACTATACATCAATGGAAAGCTTATGTATAAATCTAAATTTAAAAAAATTGACACTTAACACTGGTTTTATGGTCCAGGGTCACATATACTGTATATACATGAAGAGTTAGTTTGCAATAACTGATAAATGCCACTTTTTAAAAAAATGAGCGACAAGCGCCCTTGATGTTTGTGAACAGAAGCCGTTAAGTCAATTTTAGTGAATCGGCATGTCATACTCAGGTCATGTGGCAAGGCTGCCATTCACTTTGAAAAGGTGCACTAGCTGAGAGGAATTTTGTCAAAACTGACCAAAAGTAATTGAAATGGATAATTTTGACAAACTTGATGAACCCGTGATATCTTCTTCAGGGAGTAAAATGAAAATAAAAGCTGAAACTTTTTCACAGAACCTTGCAAAAGTAGCATGTTAAAATGGTGAGGGAAAAGCTCACTGTATTGCGTGTAATCACAACATACAGTCTATGATCAGAACAACAACGTTTGCCAGGCGTCTACATTGTCAGCTGAGGAGATTGCAAGGTTAAACGTAAAATATTGTTGGTTTTATGCCAGATGTAACGGGACACACACCTTCCAAAAAGTTTTTGTTGCATCAATCCACAGAATATTTGATCCAAAAGTCTTGGGGATAATCAAGATATTTTTTGACAAATGTGAGACGAGCCTTTGTGTTCTTTTTGGTCAGCAATGGCTTTTGCTATGGAACTCTCCCATGGATGCTGTTTTTGCCCGGTCTCTTTCTTATTGTTGAATCATGAACACTGACCTGAGGCAAGTAAGGCCTGCAGTTCTTTAGATGTTGTTCTACCCCTATTGACCTCCACACACAAAAACACAGTAGAAGTAAAAAGTCAAATAAATTCTCCCCTCAGTCAGGAATGCCCGCAGAAGACGGTGCTGAAGGGCAGAGGATGCTCTCAGGTAGTTCACAAGCAGTGGCGCAAAAAGTGGGTATGCGCCATATGCGGTGCATAGGGGCGCCGCACCATTGGGGGCGCCAAAGCGATGGTTAATTTTTTTTTTATTTAAAAAAATGTATATTAAAAGTTATATATATAAAAAAATATATATATAAATTTTAGAGGACTAACAGGCGCCGGTGCCCTCATAATATTCCATCATAGAATTTAGACATAGAACCTCGTGAGTGAGTGGGGCGCCGTGAGCGCTGAGTAAGCAGCAGTAACGTTAGTGTGTTGTCGTTGAAACTCGAAAAAGATGGATAAAACAAAAAAGCTCTCGGGGGCTTAAAATAGAAAAAGAAAAGGGAAAAGGAGATGGCATGTCAAGGGATGCGACAGCAGCTAAATAAGTGATTGGTGAAAGGCAACAGGTAGGATTTAAAATGTGACGTCTATGCTCGGAGAATATGTAAAACTGGAATATGAGCTGTTATGGGAGGCCATTTGAGGCGAAACCCATTGAAAACTTGTGATACACACTGAAACACTTGTCGTACAAGTGAATCACTTGCGATACACACTGAAACACTTGTGCGTACAAGTGAATTACTTGCGCATACATGTGAAACACTATATATCTTTGCAAATATATGAAAGACATGCGGTTACATAGAAACTCTTTGCATATGCCCTGTAATCGCCCACGTACTGTTGTGCCTGCACAAAGACTGCACTTTCAAACATTCTCGCGTGTGAGAGAGCATAAACATTTTCAGTGTGTCCGGAAGTCGTTTCATTGCGACAGGAAGTTATAGCTCAAATATTCTCCACGTATATGGCTCCTTCGAAACTTGTTTAAAAAATTAGGTATTTGTTGTTATTCTTTACACTAGGCTTTTTCGTATGTGATCACTCGTGTGTTATTGCCAATTATGTTTTTTTTTTTGTTTTTTTTTACATTTTCTTTCCCGTGTGCTTCGGTTCATTTAGTCCGAATATATGAGGAGAATATTTGAGCTATAACTTCCGGTTAGTGGGTTTAATTGTATTTATGTAAATATATATATATATATATATATATATATATATATATATATATATATATATATATATATATATATATTGTTTTTTTTTTTTTAATATTATTAATACTTTTTTTCTCACGTTTTGAAAGGGTAAACTCTGGTTCACACTCCAATACAGTAGGTGGCGATAAAGCACCTAACTTTGGTGCTACTCGGCATAAAACCGAAGAAAAAGAAGTAGTATAACTTCCGATTGCAATGAAACGACTTCCGGACACACTGAAAATGTTAATGCTCTCTCACACGCGAGAATGTTTCTTACATATTTAATATTTTATATAACAAGTTTTTATATATTTGCACAGATATATAGTGTTTCAGTGTGTATTGCAAGTGTTTCAGTGAGTATCGCAAGTGTTTCAGTGTGTATCGCAAGTGTTTCAGTGAGTATTGCAAGTGTTTCAGTGTGTATCGCAAGTGTTTCATTGAGTATCGCAAGTGTTTCAGTGTGTATCCCAAGTTTTCAAAGGGTTTCGCCTCAAACTGCCTCCCATAAGCTGTCATTTATTCCGTCATCACCCGGGTGCTGATGGCGCGCGCGCACAGATGAGACCTAAACAGCACACGTTGATATCTTTGTCAGTTTAAACATTTAAGAGGCAGAGGACGCGAGCTTGCGCACGCAGTGAGAAGATTTGTGCAATGCCCGTCTTGGTAAGTATCCTATAGCAGACAGCCAGCTGAACGTAGGCCACTGTATTAGAGATCTTCACAGTGCACCCGAGACCCATCGATCCGGGACCCGACCCGGGACCCGTACGGGTTCGGGTCTATATTTTAAATGGTCAGCCGGGTCCGGGTCGGGTCCGAATCTATTACTTCGGGTCCCGGGTCTGTTTAACATTGTGTGTAATACCCGTGCGATCGGAGTAATCGGACTCAGAGAACACCTGGCCCTGATCAGACACTGCTTGTGTTTTTTGTAACTTGCAACTTGTAAACTAACTAAAAAAAAAGAACAGAGTGAGCAAAAAAAAAAAAAAAAAAAAACAGCGATCTCTCTCTCTCTCTGCCGTTAGAAGCAGAGTGCGCAGAATGCAAGTGCATGCACGGTAATAATTGCAGACTTGACACACTCATATTTAATATATTTCAAATCAACAACAAAATCGGAGGTGAACTGTCACATGAATGTTTTCTATGACGCTCAAATTGCGTTAAATCATATTTTAGGATGATCCAGCTAACACGCATGTGCAGTCTCGAGCGCGTGTCATGTTTCTATGGCAACCAGTGAGGGACAAACCGCGCTTTACATTTTCTCCCAATTTTATACTAATATAAATAAACCGTTTATCTTAAGTTTAAGTTTTAAGTTTTAGTGGTCAGATTCAGACTCGACGCAGAGCAGAGAGCACAGAGATGATAGCGTAAGCGGCCATGGCACTGAAGGAGCGTTCGTTATTATAGTTCAAAAGGGCAAACAGTCGAAGTTATTATGCGAATTAACTCGAGTCAGAATGTACATGTGCACAGTTGCATTTGTCATTCGTCACCGTGACATCAAGGACATTATCCTTATATTTATTTGTTACCCCTCCATCCTAGAACATTCCTGCATCTCACTCAATCCAATTCCATTATCATTTATAGCACAATTGTTTATACACTTATTTATTTGCCAATTTGTAATTCTCCTGTAATTTTTTATTTTTTTTTTCCTTTGTCTGTGTGTTGTTGTCTCTGTTTACTGGAAGCTTATGTCACTAAAACAAATTCCTTGTATGCGCAAGCATACTTGGCAATAAAGCTCTTTCTGATTCTGATTCTGATTCTGATCAAGTGGAACTTTGAAGCTGAAATAATGAGTGGATTAAGCTTGGACTTGGAATAACATGGATAACTTTCTTGTCTGAGGATTATAATGCATCACAGGCAGTCAGGTACTCCTTAATGTGATTATAATGCATCACAGACTACGGCTCCTTAAATTAAGATATAGCGTTTTTTTTCGCAACATGTTTTTGACTTGTAATAGCAATTTAAGGTGGAATATGTGACAATCGGGTCCAGTCGGGTCTGTGTCTTCACGACGAGTTCGGGTCCAGCTTTCAAATAATATACGGGTCCGGGTCGGGTCCGGGTAGGCATTTCTCGGATCTACACGGGTCCGGGTCCAGCTTTTGAAATATTAGACGGGTCCGGGTCGGTTCGGTGTAGTACATTACGGGTCTCTTTCGGGTTCGGGCACGAATTTTTGGACCCGTGAAGATCTCTACACTGTATCAGTGAATTCTCTTAAAGTGACAGTCTTTATATTAATCGAACAGCAACAACAATGAAATCACTCACTGCTCTTGATTAAAAAGCTTTTGTAACAGATTGTTCAGTTTCTCCTAATGTTGGCTCGAAAGGCTATAATGGTCAAATGGGTTGGTAGTGATGCCCCCTCTACTCAGATGTGGAAATCTATGATATCTGAACTTGTAACTCTAGAAAGATTGAGGTGTTGTCGCAATGGTAAATCGCTCCTGTTGGGGAGAAATGGGAGAATATTTTTAAGTATCTAAAGATTAAACGGTCATAAACAAAAACTGGATAAAATTTAGGTGCAATCATATGATGAAATGCTGTATGTAAATGTTCATGAATATGAATATGTTAATTATTTTCTGTGCTGTGTTTTTGTTTTAATATGTTTTTGTTTGTAATAATTAAAATGTTTAATAAAAAGAATATCTAAAAATATATATAAAAATTAAAAAAAGCTTTTGTAACTTTAATAAAGAACAATCTTTAATTTATAGTCAAATATGCGATGCTGTTTTAAATTTGATTACTTTATTACATTTCTGCACCTAAAAACTAATACTAGACCTCTTTACTTTTGTATTTATTTTTGCTGTTGCTCGTAGTTAGATTTTTTTTAATTATAGTTTCTCCATAAACATAGCACATACCGAACTGTACCGAAATGTGACTCTTGAACCGTGAAACAAACCGAACTGTGAAAATTTGAACTGTGCCACCCCAATAATAGTAATAATTATATATATATACAGGTCCTTCTCAAAAAAATTGCATATTGTGATAAAAGTTCATTATTTTCCATAATGTAATGATAAAAATTAAATTTTCATATATTTTAGATTCATTGCACACCAACTGAAATATTTCAGGTCTTTTATTGTTTTAATACTGATGATTTTGGCATACAGCTCATGAAAACCCAAAATTCCTATCTCAAAAAAATTAGCATAGCATAGCATAGCAAACACACATAGCTGCGCTTGGTCTGTAGTAACTGTTGACTCATCCACCGCAAGTGAAAGGCAGGGTGCATCTTTGATATCATCAGTTAACTGCTTTACTAAGTCATGGGTCAAGTACCTCTGTCCTCCTGGTTGAAGTGTCATTGGACAGTGGAATTTTCTTTAACCTCTCTGACATCTCCTGTCTCTCCTTTCCCTCAAACAAAGCATCTGCTATCTCCACTAAACACTCCTTAACTATCTCTGCATCAGTGTATGGCTTCTTGTTTTTGCCTAGTACCCAGGCCACACGGAAAGATACTTCTGTAGCTCTCTCTTGCTGTGTCACAGCTCTCACAAGCAACTTATTTGTTGATTCTAGGGATGCACCGATTATTCGGCCACCGAAAGACTTTTATCACCAAAACAACACGGCCGAAATGTTGTGATTATGACGCAAACAGAAACCATTACCTGTACGTGCACCTGCATAGCGCAGACCACGAGCTCCCCGCGACATTCACTTCACACCAGTGAGAACATTCTCTCTCTTCTTATTCCTTTATTCGCAGCACTAAAGCGACTCCTAACAAAGATAGATTAAGTACAGTCTTATAGAGTCTGTTAGCACACGTCTCACTGAGATCTTTTCGGATCCTCTGCACTTCATCGCGAATGTGCTTGATCCGCGTTATAAAGATCATTACTTGCGGAAATATGGCAGAGCACACGAGAAATTATCCAGGCCGTGCTGGATGCGGAGAACCCGCGTGGAGACGGAGAAGCGCCAAGCGCAGGAGACAGATCAGAGCGAAGAAAAAAGACTTGTCTCTGGGCATGCACCCTCGTTGTCTGATATTTTCAGTGAACTTCTGCAAGAAAGTGCCTCAAAAGATCTCAGTGAGACGTGTGCTAACAGACTCTATAAGACTGTACTTAATCTATCTTTGTTAGGAGTCGCTTTAGTGCTGCGAATAAAGGAATAAGAAGAGAGAGAATAAATAATAATACATTGGCTATTGTTCTTGTTCTTAGGCTACTATATATGTGACATTTTATTTACAGTATATATACACACACACACACACACACACACTCTCACACACACACACACACACACACACATATATATACATATACATACATAATATCAGATTGTAGCCATATTTCTGCTAGATTTTCTGCTAGATTTCTGCTTTAATTTGATAAAAATGTTTATTTATGCCCTGGCCCTATTTAAACACACTCTCTCAAATGTCAGGCAGATGACAAGCTCAACTGCTCAACAGCTAGATGGTTATCTGTCTGAAGTCCCCATCCCCAGAAGTGATAACAGTCTTGCCTACTGGAGAAGTAATGCACTTCCTAGTCCTACAGAGAAAAATTTCAAATGCACTTGACCTAAATGCACTTTGTTTTTATGTGAGAACAGTTCATTTTAAAACCTTTCTGCAGGTCAGTAGGCCTGTACATTATTATTTAATATTCACATGAGTGGGATACATTTTTAGTTTGAATTTTATTTTATACTGTGCATTGTTGCAATGTGCTTAATAAATATTTGCATAATTTGTAATTATGTATTTTTATGTTTTTTATAATTTATGTAATTGTAATTATCTTTGAAACTTTAATATTAATTTATGCAATTGCAATGTCTTAATTTTAGTAAAGTTAGTACATGGTCATAGCAATAAATGCAATGGAATAATTGGCATAATTTCTTTCGGTGTTTCGGTTTCGGTTTTCGGCCTTGGTTTTCTCTTTTTCGGTTTCGGCCAAGAATTTTAATTTCGGTGCATCACTAGTTGATTCATATGAAGACTTTAGCTGTCGTAGTTTTGCTGTCCGTACCTCTGCATTTTGTGGATATTGCTGTTCAAAATGACCGTGTTTTGTTTCATAATGCCGTTTGACGTTTCCACTCTTCACAACTCCAACTGTCTCGTTAAAAATCAAACAGAATGGCTTCGTGCTGGATTGGGGCAAAATGAACGCGTACCTCTCTGTCCAATCATCTTTGAAAACTCTATTTTCTTGGTCAACTTTTCTTTTCCTGGACAATGACATCCTCCACACCCATTCAAACTCTTACCGAGGTGAAGTGTCGTGTCGCACGACTCGCACCCAATTACGTCAAAAGTTTACACTCACTGGATGTCATGGCAACTGAATCTCGGAGGAAAACTTTCAATATATCGCCTTCGCTTTAATTTCGAAACATCTCCAAAACTACATAAAACACTAAACAAATGATTTTGACATGCATTTATTAAAGTAGCAAATCCAGACTTTTAATCCTTTACACACAATTACTGCTGTTGGATTAATTCCCTCCGGGTCCGGATCCGGATCCGGACCGGAGTCCGGACTTTGAGAAGTGCTGATCTAGGTGATATCTTATGTAATGTGATAAGTAAATCTGAATCAATAAAGCAGCAGCTCTGCCGCTTGCCTACTGTCATCTGGGGGTACTAAATATAGCGGGGATCATATTTTATCATGACCCCGTACTCTGTGAAGGAAGGCCTTTGTTCTGCATGTAGTTTTATGTCTCTCTGTGTGTGTGTGTGTGTGTGTGTTCGTTGTCCTCAATAAAAGCACATGACTGAGTCAAAACACACACAATGTGCTGGGAAGAGAAACACCACGAGAAAAAGAGAGACACTCGGGATGCTTGAAAATACAAGCGATGAAAGAGTTTAAGATAAGATTAAAATAACAAAAGTAACTTAATCATATCTATAAATACAGCGACGTAATTTCATATTCGTAAGGCATCTGTCCTCCATATTCTCAGACAAGAATTACTCTTTTCAAATGTAAATCTGTGAAGGACCTGTTTGTTTGGATTGCATTTTTAAATTCTATTTTATGACAGTTATACAAAAAATATGGTCAAATATTCAATTTCTGTTTATGTTTATTTTATACCCTACCCTAAATGTTTGGGGTCATTGAAATGTTATTATTTATTTATTTTAAAGAATTTAATGCTTTTATTCAGCAAGGGTGTGATGGTAACACTTTAAAGCCTTAAAGCTTTTATGTTTGATGCATTATAAAAGTAGTTTTAATGCATTAATTAGGCTATGCATTGCAGTGGACTTTATAATGAATTGTACAATCTCAAGTATAATTGTAACCATAGTTCATACATTATACCACTTATCAATTCATTGTTACACTATGCATTTTAAATTTGGTTTTAATTATTAACAACAAGATATAATGTATTACAATGTACATTATGATGAAATATACCCTTTAATAACCCTTTATAATGCATTTTTCATAAAGGCTTTAAGTAAAATGTTACTGGTCCATTCATTGAAATAAAAGTGATCTATAATGTTGCAAAAAATATTTTGAAAAAAATATGATTAAAAAAGCAGCACAACTGTTTTCAAAATTGATGGTAATAAAAATCTTGTAATAATCAAGTGTTATTAATAAAGTGTTTGTAATGCAACTGTTTATTTGTGCTCTATGCCATGTTGCATTGCTCTTTTGACCGACTATTGTCTCTGCCAGTGTTGTTCTCCAGCTGTGGACAAACAGCAAGATGAAACATGCGTTTGAATGGGTGGGCATGTTTTTGTGTATAATGACATGGGTATGACACAGGTATTACAAGGAGAGGGTGACTTATGAGGACATAACCCATGTCCCCATTTTTCAAAACGCTTATAGATCATACAGAATGAGGTTTTTTTTGAGAAAGTAAAAATGCACAAAGTTCCCTGTGAGGGTTACTGTGCGTTCACACCGCCGGCATGGAGAACGTCAAAGTGGCCGGAAGTCAGTGTTGCCGGATTGGAAATGCCCAAGTATCGTACCAGAAGTTCAAAATTATCGTATTTGGAAGAAAATTATCGTACACGAGTCAAAAGAGTTATTTATCTATTCTAAACCAACAACATTTCGACACGACCTGCAAATTACCACAATAGATAAGGCGTATTGTTGGACGGAAGCAGTGAGACAAAATACTATCCCATTATTTTCAGTGACTGTCTCGGGCGTGGCGCATATTAAAACATATTTAAATGATTTTAACACTTGCTTTGTCGCATCCAGTTAAGAAGGAATTTAGCTGTTTCTGCGTGGTGCAGTTAACTCCACATCTGAGCCGCTGTCATCGGAATCCTGCGTGTTGCCAGATGTTGAAGGGGTTCTTTCTGTCATGGACCGCAACTAGTGCTCGTTGGCTTTAAAGCAGGGCACCCTCCAACATTCTTAACACACTCTGAGGTGCACACGAATGCATTTAGAGTGTCTGTAATGAGCCGATTTCGTGTATGAGTAAAGAAACCCTATGACTGCAACTACCACCATTTAAATTTTCATAAAATTCTGAAATTATCGTACATTACGGGATTTTTTTCATTATTGATCGTACATCGTACAGAGGTGAAAATTATCGTACAAATACGATAATTATCGTACGTCTGGCAACACTGCCGGAAGTCATTCATTTTCAATGTAAGCCGACGTCGAGCAGCAGCGAGGAGCAGCGCGGCACGACTTGGCCGTTGAGAGCGTCGAGGAGAGTTGAAATCAAGGCAACTTTATGGTAATGAGCTATGACGCGGTTGGGAAGCAACCAATCGGAACATAGAAGCCCACCGCTTGAGAGGATTCCAGAGAACGCAGCTCCGACCACATTAGTTCCCAAGCACAATGGAGGACAGGTTGATTATTGCTGTTTCGCGTTTGCAATAATCTATGATGTGTCCCTGTTTGCGTACAGGGACATAAAAACAATTATTAAAAGTGATACGTGGAACAAGGTGTCTGAGATTGTTCATTTTCCTGGTGAGTTGCTGATGTGCAGTAACGTTATAGGAATAATAATCTAATGATATAATAAATAATAGTACTGTAGTCCCGGTTTACTTTTAAACAAATTTCCCTGATTATACTTACATTAAGTAATGTTTATACATGATTATATTTACTTAAGTAGCATTTTCAATGCAAGACTTTTACTTGCATCAGAGTATTTTTACAGTGCTTTATACATTATTAGGTAAAGGATCTTAATACTTCGTCCAGAACAATATTTAATGAGGTTAACTTATAACGTTACCCTCCTTGTGGTTAATCTGCACGAGATCAACAAGCTTGTTTGCTTTGCGGCCACTTTAAATACAAAATAAGCATTCGATCTACGTAAGAGCGTCTGAGCGCTCACGAATCTTTCTGCAGCGTCGTGAGCAGAGCGGCAAGAGCGATTTTTGACGCTCTCGACGCCGGTGGTGTGAACACACAGTTAAGGTTAGGAGTAGGGTTGGTGAATGGCGATAGAATTAGAGCCCGACCGATATGGATTTTTTGGGGCCGATGCCGATATTAACTCGAAAAGAGAAAAAGATTTATAAGCCGATATTTTGATTTTGAAAATAAACTGGATATTAGACCCATTTCCTATAAACTGCACTTACACAACATTCAATAGCAAAATATCTGCCTGTTCTATGTATGTGGGCTGTATAAACCATTTTCCAGAAGGGATTATGTTAAAAAAAAGCCTTAGATTACAGTCTCAATGAATAAACAATTGCACATCAAAAGTATATATTTTTTTAATGATCAAAAAACAGTCTGGTTTTAAACATTTAACACTTTTACTTTCTTCCAGTTGAAGCTGGTTTTAACAGTCTGTGTGTGTACTGTAAATAAATTATAATACTAAAGTTAAAGTATTTGCAGAAGTAGTCCCACACTTTGCTGCTACAGCATTCACCTTTTTCAGCCATCTGTAGGCAGTAAGAGAGACAGAGAAAGAATAAGCATGTGTATTAATAATATCACTATGTAACATTACTCATGTCATCATTAGAATTATAATAATAATAAACAGGGATCTCCTACATAGGCAAAAATTAGAAATATATATATTTTTTATTTTTCAAGCAATAGGTATGACCTATTACCTACTTATATTTAACAATATTATTACAACATTTTACTGTTATGTCTGTAAAGTTGCTTTGAAACAATATGTAAAAAAGAAAAAAATCGCTTGTTCAGCTCACATTTATTTACATGTCCCCTCTGGTTTAATCATTTCTGACGCAGCTACTGTAGTTACTGTAACTACACTATTTGCTCTCACAGACACATTCACAACGGACCCGTACATCTTCTCTTCTCTTTGTGCAGTCTGAATCAAAACATCGTCATGCGCTGGCGAACGTAAAGTTAGCCTACTGTTACCGGAAGATTACGGAATCAATTCGAAGTTGAATGGTTAACGTTAGTGTCATGAACACACCGCTGTCAATTCCTGTGGCTTGGCTGATAGCTTCCTTCTGTAGTGGATTTCTGGCGCTGTTGTCAACTGGGGAGTTGCAGAGCTCCCTCTGGTGGGCAAACTTACAACACTCATAACATGAGTGAAGCATGAGACTCTGTTTCTCATGTTTCATCGGCCGTTATAAACGCCGATGCCGATTTAAATGCAATTAGCTCATATCGGCCGATAATATCGGCCAGGCGATATATCGGTCGGGCTCTAGATAGAATATATAGTTTGTAAAGTATAAAAACCATTACGCCTATGGGATGTCCCCACTTTTCACAAAAACAAACGTGTGTGTGTGTGTTTGTGTGTGTGTTTGAAAGCTAGGAGAACACCACAGGTCTTTATCCTGGAGAGATCTGCAGCATGTTGCAGCATCAGAAGAGCGTAAATCCACTGTCTCTCTTTGAAGAGGGACTGAAATGAAGCATGTGGAGTCATTTAAGGATAATTAAGTGACATTTGAATTAGTAAAATGCTTGGTTTGTTTATTGACACAGCCATCAAAAGTTGTATGATCTCTATATCACAACTGACCATCACATTATTTTGCTGCATTCGTCATTTCCTAAAGGTGAAATGTATCATATATGTATATATTCTACCTTAGTTTAATGTGTAGAGACAACTTAAAGTAAACCATTGGTAGATTAATATTCAAAAAGTGCAAACAGTATGGCTCTGTGCAGTTCCAACCAGCGATGTAAGTTTGGGACAAGAGTATGTTTTTAGACTTCAGACATTTTATTTTTCCTTCATGGTTTTGCTACGAGCATGAACTCCATAGTAAATGTGTGATATTACTTGAACAAATTGCTTTGAATTATCATATTTTTTGCCTGGTAGATAATAAAACTTAAAAAAACTTATGCAAATCACCTAAAATATTTTATCTGATGGCAGCTGCTAGATTATATGTGAAGAGTCACAGTAAATTCTGCATGGTAGATTTAGGAATTTTGTGGATTTAAAACTCAAGATTTAGCTGTTGTGTGTGTGTATAGGTTTATATGGTTCATGAGGACACAAGTCTGTATAATAACCTATAGGTATGATGACGTGAACATGGTTTACGAGGACACTTCCTGTGATAAAAATAGTTTTTTCAGTATAAAAACCATTACACCTATAGAGAATGCCCGTAAACCAGATATACCAACACATGTGTGTGTTGCTTTCTAGGAAATGAGATGTAAAGTCAGTGCCAGGAAGTGAGAAATCTCAAGCATGGGGTCGTGAGTTAGAGAAGTAGAGCAAAGAATGCGTAAAAGTTGAAATCAACAGTTAAAAAGTTACAGAGAATGATGGAGTTTTCAATTTAAAAAATTGTAATCAGTGTATTTGGAAACAGGATTTTCCAGTGGACCTTTTTGTGTCTTTTTGTTGTAACAGTGGTTTTGGTAATGGCCTGCAATGCCATGTTTTTTTAAACACTCTGTACCGTGGCAATATCATGGCTTTTTGGACATACAGTAGTGACATGGAAATGCCACAATTCCTTTTTGTCACAGTAATTACACATTGATCTCAATACATTTCTAGCAACTAGTTAGAGTTGAATATATGTGTATAAAATAAGCACATTTTTGTTAATTAAAAAAAAAAACAATACTGTTTTTTCAGGGTCTGTGAAGGAATTCTGGATTGCTGCTCAACTACAGGACAAGCAGATATTCAGTGTGTGTTACCACATGTGACAGTTGTAGAGTAACTGTTAATTGCATTTTGTTTAAACTGTCATGGCGTCTCTGCAGCTGTAAAGATTGTGATTGTGTTATGACTGTTGGACTGTTCATTTTAACAGATCTGAGTGTGTGTGGTCACAGGAATAGAAGCTCTCGACTCTAGATGGCCTCTCAACACTTAAAATGAACATAAAGCAGGCAGATGACCAAAGCAAATTCATGCTGTGCCATTTACATAAGAGAAAGTGTTGAATTAATTTTATATCTTTTAACTGAAAAACAAAACAGTGCAGTGCATCTGAATGTTTTTACTCATCTCTTTTTACTTAGTAAAATTAAATGTGCATTACATATGCAGCTTTTATAGTGATTATGATCCGTATTTAGCCCAAAGGATTTTTGTACATGTGTGTTTGTGTGTGTGAGTGTGTCATTCCTGCTGAGAGGCTTATGTATAGTGTTAAAGTGGATGACGCAGGAAGCTTTGAGCCACCTGCTCTCTGTCATTGCAACAATGTCGCCAAACCATTTGGACAACGCCGCAAAAACAGCCTTTTTGACAAAGCGTTAGAACTGTTCGACAGTGGGATAATGGATAAGTGTGTTTTTATCAGCTGAATAACACACTTGGATTGGAATTCGTGCTGATCAGGACGGATACATCTACCATCATTAACTCAACCTGTGAAACATCATTTTTTCGGTGGACTGATTTTGTCTTGTCTAGTTCGCGTAAATGGTTGTATTCATGGACATTCAAACACATGTCAATATGTGATTAAAAACAGGACAGGCATGTCAGAATGTTGCTCCAGGGCTCTGAGATGGTAAAACCAGATGCATTCTTGCTTTTGTTTACCTTTTTTAACCTCATTTCAATGAAACACACCTGTTTCTCTTGATCTCTATCAGGTGCCTGCAGCAGAAGAGCGATTGGGGCCAATGCGCCTGACCCAGGAGCCCATTCAGGTAGAGTCTTGTTTAGTCATTTTGTGTATGTTTGAATTTGTAGCTTCAAAAGTTTGGAGTTGATAACATTTGTAAAGTTTTTTAAAGAATTATCTCATTCTCACCAATGCTGCATTATTTGATCAAAAATACAGTAAACTGTAAAACTGTTAAACATTATTACAATTACAATTATTAACAATGACCGTTTTCTATTTGAATACATCATAAAATGTAATTTATTCCTGTGATGCAAAGCTGATTTTTCTCCAGTCTGCAGTATCGCATGATCTTTCAGAAATCATTCTAATATGCTGATTTGCTGTATACAAAAATGTATATTTATTATCAGTGCTGAAAACAGTTCTACTTAATTTTTAGATGGAAACCATGATACATGTGTATTTAAAACAAATATTTTATTTCAACTATTATAAATGTCTTTACTGTCACTTTTGATCAGTTTAATGTGCACTTGCTGAATAAAAGTATTAATTTATTTTTGAAAAATCCAAACTTTTGAATGGTAGTGTATTCATTGGCTTTTTCAGTGTCTGTCTGGTTAACTTTGATCTGGTTAATGATCAGGGCTGGGTAAACAAAAGGTGCATGTTTAATTGCCTAATTACTGAGATTGTGAACATGTTATCACTGTGCAAGGCAGTAAACCTCAGACTGCAAATTATAATTATTTTATGCAAGTCATTAGTGTGCTATATGCTCCTTTAAATAAAAAAAAGTTATTTAGCAATTTGTTTGCATTAAATGGTTAATTAACTTAAAAAATATTTTAAAGTTGCTTTCTAAATGTCTTTACCATCCATTAAAAACACCAAAGTTTCTAGCAATTTATTTAATTATTCCTGGATTGCATAGTTTTGCAGTGAGGTTTGGATTATTTTAAAGCACAATCTCTTGAGTTTAGGGGCTTTAAAGCATAATTGCAGGTGATTATGAAACCATTTAGTGATGCATTATGACCTCTTATAGTCATTGTGTTAATGAATTGTGGAATGTCATTGTGACATCATAGTGCACCGCTACAGGACTCTTTTTAGTGATTTTTTGATCTCACATAGGCTCTGCAGTGATAGAATATTACTGTGACATCATAATGCATAACTGTCACTGCTGCATTGTCTTGTTTCTCTTAACAAGACCTCTTAACATGGACTCATGACCCCAGGGATAATCTTGAGATGTCTCAAAGGATTGACACGATTATCCTGAGTGCTTGTGTGTGTGTGTGTGTGTGTGTGTGTGTGTGTGTGTGTGTGTGTGTGTGTGTGTGTGTGTGTGTGTGTGTGTGTGTGTGTGTTTGTGTGTGTGTGTGTGTGGTATTAGTGGGAATTATGGTTGGCTAAAAGTGGAATTGTGAAACAGAAAGTGTGCGTAATGTTAACCTAATGACTGACTGTCATTTGTCACTCAGTGTAAATTGAGGCTGTTTATGTAATTTATGACTCATCTCTGAGTCAGTTTTGGCTGATGTAACTGATTAAATCAATCAAGATTGATTTTACAAATTAATCTCCTTTTATCTCTAGGGTTTTCTAAATTTAATTGCCTTTTTAAAAAAAAATCTGGAAACCTGTTATTGTTGGATTTGGTGACCTTGCTATATACCTGCAGTTTTTCACATTTCTGATACTTGTGAAAAAGGCCTGTTCTGTCAATCAGTAGAAATGTGTTAGTGTGTGAGCAGGTGAGGTCACTCTGCCCCCTGTAGGTGGACGTGTGACGCTGCACGGTGGGCCTCCTGAGCGAGGTAGCGGTGACAGAGGCAACCTGAACAACCTGGGCCATGTGGAATTTCACATTGCAGCTCCTTGGTTACACAACGTTGAAGAGGATGAAAGACTGTTGACCTTTCACACGCACCCACCAACAGCACCTCTCTCTCTCTCTCCGTCTCTGTCTCGCTCAGGTGTTACTGGTCTTCGCTAAAGAGGACAGTCAGAGCGATGCGTTCTGGTGGGCGTGTGAGCGGGCGGGGTTCAGGTGTAACATCGCACGAACACCTGAGTCTGCGGTGGAGTGTTTCTTGGACAAACACCATGAGATCGTCATCATTGATGGCCGGCACTCACGGTACTTTGAGGCTGATGCCGTCTGCCGGTGGGTACAAGCAAACCATCCATCATCTGTTGCTAACTTGTTTCTGTTTAGGCAGGATGGGGAATTAACTTTTTTCCTTTTCACTTACAGTAATTTGTAATTTATTTAAAATTAGTAAAATGCTCAGTGTTTTTACTAAGACTAAATTAAATTCCAGATTAAATTCAGTTTGATTCTGAATCCCAAGGTCTTATTTTGATTAAACTTGGTATGTTTCCGTTATAATGTAAATTTTTCTTACACTACCTTTCAAATGTTTGGACACAGTAATCATTTAGAAATTACTTTAGAAATGAATACTTTAATTTAGCAGGCATGCATTAAATTGGTCAAAGGTCACGGTAAATAAATGTATCATTTTACAAAATGATTACCTATTTTGTACCAGGGCTCTGAACCGGTTCAAGGAACGAAAACGAAAACCGGAAACGAATGATATTTTGACAGGAACAGAACCAGAAACAGAAAAGAAATGATTTTTTTTAGTTCCGAACAGAATCGAAAATTTGAAATGGACATTAACCGGTTAATAATGTTATTTTATCGTTCTGTTTAATATTTGAAATTTGTTGTCAACCAATCACGAATTCCAGCAGTACAGCATACGCAAATATGACGCTGAAGCCAGCGAGTGAAATGTCCGCTCAGCTGTGAACTCAGTCAAGTCTCAATAGCAATGCACCGCCTTCAGGGCCGGATTAAGACCAAATTGGGCCTGATGATGCAGCGTTTTTTCTAGGCGTTGGTGCATGTGCATTCGACACTCAATCAGAGACCTTCATTCCCGCGGGAGTACCGCAGGACCCAGCGCAACCGAGTGCGTCGCGGGACAATATTTGATTGGTGAATGCGGACGCGGGCGGCAAGATATTATTGTGTGCGGGTTGCGGGAAAATAAAGTTATTTGAGGGACTCCCGCAAAGTGGAAATATGTAGCAAAATAAAATTACTAAAAACAGATAAACCTTTATTTATAATAGACTAAAATAAAATAAAATAAAATAGACTTTGCGGAATGGGAGTATGCTGATGAAACCATGGACAGCGACGTGTAATTCCATTCCGAAATAGCGAGAGATCCAGCGGTGGAAAAGGCGATATCAAGAATTTCCAAGATTAAGCAAAGTAACACGCCATGTAGGCTACTTTGCATTCCAGCTCCCAGCGCACCATTGGAGAGGGCTTTCAGTAATTGCGGTCGCATAAGTGGGCAGAGACGGATTAATCTGAAGCCCTCATCAATGAACGACATGCTATTCCTGCATGGACTACATTAGTAGTCGTAGTCTACAATTTTTTTTTTTAATTCCGTTTATTTTTAATTATTTATTTATTTTGATAAATATTTAAAATTGGTCTATTTTGTTATTGAGGAAAAATTATTTTTTTGTTTGTTTAATGTTTGAAGAAAAAAAAGGCATTCTTAAGCAGTATAGGCAAATTTTCCTTTGAACATGAAATAAATCCAGGTTTATTATTATTATATAATTCATTAGGCTATACTATAGCCTAATAGGTATATTTTTTTTATTTAAATTTCTTACTTTTTTACTGTATTTACTGTATATAAGTTCCTTGTTCGTTCCTTTCATCCATTTAATTAAACGCAAATAAAACGAAACATTTGTTTCTTTTTTTAAATTTATATTCAACAGGGGAGCAATTGAAAAAATAACAGAGTAGCTGGCAGAATATGCAATGCATTTAAAAAATAAATAAATAATAATAAAAAAACCATATACTTTCCCCGCGGGATTTTGCAGGCGGTAGCGGGACGAAACTTGATCGTTTGCGGGTGGGAGCAGGAGAAAATAACATATATTTTTGCGGGAGCGGGATAAAATCTTGCGGGAGCGGGACGGAAAAATCCATCCCGCGCAGGTCTCTACACTCAAGAGCCAGCATGCTTAGCCTTTCCTGCCCAACCGAGGACCGCAGCTCTCCTTTGATTATTACCAACTTTGAGAAGCTCCGCTCGCCAGAGTAATTGGACCCCATCATGCACAGATAGATGCGCTAACCAATTTCGACATATGGAAACGTCTGTAAAATATTTAACGATGACAAAAGCTCATACAAGCTCTGCTGATTCGTTCACAGTCACCGTTTTCTGAGTGCAGCAAACTCAGATCAGCTGATTTTGACAGATTAATAATCAGTTAAACGGTTTAAAAAGTCATTTATTTATTTTCAGTAAATTATCACAATATTTAAAAATGTTTTCCTGCATGGTTAATTTATATATATATATATATAGCCTAGAGAGAGAGAGATAAACTTGTATGTAAGTTTTTTAGAGAAAAAAAATTATTTCATTCAGAAATAGACATAATGCAGACACAAAATGTTTACAAACATTAGGCTATTTTTTTTATAATCATTTGTTATTCAAATACATCACGAATACGGAAACTTTGATTTTGTGTCGAATGAGAAACCCAACGTTGGTTTCAGTTTCGTTTTAGTCTAAATTAATTAGTTTTGGTTTGTCATTAATATTGCTATAGCTTCTTACATTTATAATTCTTGTTCTTTTCTAAATACTGTTAATTGAAATTATTTTGTTGTGGAGTGAGGGGAACTAAAATAGACTAGCGGAGCTTCACAAATTTCCCAGAAGCTGAACAGTTTTCATTTGCTATTAACCTCAAAATAATTATTGAATGAAATTTGGAGACCGACTGTCGGACGCATATACAGCGTTACTTATTATACATTTACTATTATTCTATATTCTTTATATTAAATAACATTTTAGCATCCAGATACGTCGGGAACATGGAAACATTTGGATTCGTGCCGAATGAGAGAGGTAGGCTATAGGCGTCAGCTTCAGCTTACATTAATTTGTTTTTGGATTGAGGTTTTTATAGCCTAAACTTTAGAGGATTTGATTTGAAGAGAAACTAATAACTGTTTTTATAATGCTTTTAAACATTTTGCTTTAGACTACAGGCATTTTAGCCTTCATTATTTCGGAAAGTAATAGGACTAATAAAATGCCATGTGAGCCGCGACTTAAGTTTTTTTTTTTTTTTTACTCTCAAAACGCAATCTTATACAAGTGTTTTTTTTAACAATGCAGCGAACATTTTGAAATATCTTAAAAATACTTTTAAAGTGTTGATAGATTTTTTTTTTTTTAAGTAGGCCTAGCTTACCTTTGAACAAAATCTGATGCAAGCTGTAAACTGTAAGCGTTAGATCTCTATTTTTACCTTTTTTTGAGTAAGGAAAACGCTATACATTATTATTATTATTAAATTATTATTATTAGGCAAATTATAGGCAAATAATATTGTTTTTAAAAAATAACGTTATTAACCGGTATTTCTTCCTTCCGAACCGGTTTCGGAAAGGTAATAATATCAGAGGAACGCAGAACAGAAACGTTAAAATATCGATTCTGCTCGGAGTGAACCGATTGAATTTTTTTTTTTTTCGTTTTCAAGCCCTGTTTTGTACTGTCTATTCATCAAATAATCCTAAAAAATGGTTTTAAAAAAATATTAAGGGGCCCAACTGTTTTCAACATTAATAATGTTACTTCAGAAGGAAATCAGCATATTAGACTGATTTCTGAAAGATCATGTGACACTGAAGACTGGCATAAAGATGCTGATTATTCATATTTGCATCACGGGAAGCAATTGCATGTTAAAACATTAAAAGAGAAAGCAGTTATTTTAAACTTTAATACAATATCCCAATATTACTGTATTACTGTAGTTTTGACTTTTCCAAAAAATCTTACCAACCCCAGACTATTGAATGGTAGTTTATGAAAAGAATGCACATTATATATGTAAATTATAAAGGGCAGTGTTTCAGACTGATTCAAACCAGTAACTCGTCAATCATTCATTTCAGGATTCGTGGAGCAGTATGCTTTTGATTCACTAAAAATAATCCGTTCATAAGAATCATTTGTATGTGATTCATTAAGTCCAGGTTACCCAAAGTCTCAGCCTCAGATGTCACACCCACGGACCGTTGGCTAAACGTCTGATGCATATGGGAAACAAAAGTGGAAACACTTCAGGAATGTCGAAGTCATCATCAGATTGGTTTAATTACACAGGATTTCCGGGAGACATGTGTGTCGAGTTCTTTAATGTTTCGCCTGGAAACAAAAATACCATGGCGCTAAACCCCGTCACTAAAGAAGAAAGCTGTTGATTTTACAATGAGCGCTTATCAGGATCAACTAAACGCTGGATATATTCAAAAGTATGTCAAATATTTAAAGTTTGTGGCATAGAATCTTTAAAATACATCCCGAGAGTTTTACTCACCGGTCTGTTATTATGGCGACATTTCCACACCCGAAACGTGACAATGAACGTAACGAACTGTGATTGATTGATTGTTTGAAATGTCGGTCAAACGGCCTCATAGGACGGGCCTTGGCCAATGAAAGCTGCCATAGATCCGCCATCAGTCTGAAGGTTTGGCTATACGAGACTAGATTGCCCACCACAGTCACTGACTCTCCACTGTGGAGGAAGTGGCCCACATTTGGCTGGTTGTGGGTGTTAATTTCCCATCCTTCACAGAGGCTTAAATCTATGTGCGCACACACATGCCCAAAGCTGGCAACTCTCTGCCAAAATCTAGTTGCTGCCAAATCACTTATTTCCCAGTAGATGTCTATGTGTGTGAGGAAGAGAGAAATGTGTAGAAGATACTTGATTTCACTGCCATGATGAAAACAGAAAATGTAAAACCTACTTTTTTGTTAATGTATGTGTTTTTAAACAGGATGATTCGAGCGACCAAGCCTTCTGAACACACCGTTATTTCAGCAGTGATGCCACAGATGTAAGGCCTCAGAGAACACTTTTATTTATTATCCATGTGTTACAGACATCCTTCATGTTTCTCCAACTGATCTTTCTTTCTCGCAGTCCCTCAGATCAGGAGGAACCATCTGTTCTTCCTCTTCTCTCTGCTGGCTTCTCCAGAGTGAGTATTTTTACAGTAAAATAGGAATATTTGCTCCACTACATGAGTGTGGGCATGTCCAATTCTAATTAAGATGTACCAAACAATTCTTACAATTTTTATCACTGTCAGATTTTATTGGTGGGATGATTACCACAGAAAATCATTTAGAAAACCAAAACTTAAAAGTAATCCACACACACACTGTTCGATATGTTTTATTTTGATCAGACAAGTTATTTATTGATGCATGGTACTCCCACAAGTAACATTTTATATTTTAATATTTATGCCGTGTCCTATAGACTTCCCAAATTATTTTTTATATAAATATCCATAGCAGATCATTATGTTAACTGAATTCCCTGCATAAAAATCTGGACTCGACTTTAGCTTGCAATACAAACTAGGACAACATGAGAACTGTTGTGATAAATGCAGTGCTGTATTATATGTATCTCTCTCTCTCTCTCTCTCTCAGAGGTACCTGGAGAACAGCAGTGTGTCAGCTTGCTATAATGAGTTAATCCAGTTAGAACACGGAGAGGTTCGAGCTCAGTTCAAACTGAGGTAAGTCTAAAGCCTAAGCTAGCAGGAAGTTCAACGAAGACGCTGCTGTGAGACGGTCACTGAAGGCTGTTTCTGTTGCAGGGCTTGTAACTCTGTGTTTACCGCATTAGAACATTGTCAGGAAGCCGTGGAGATCAGCAGTGAAGATCATGTCATACAAGTGAGTTTTGGGATTCAAGTGGATTGCCCCACTGGAATTTGTTTACATTTAGGAAGAACATTTTCATTCAAAACAACATCCTTAGAAGGACTACTTCCTGGATATAATGCAGTAAAGTTAAGGTGATCGCACACTGGATTAGAAGCACAGTAGGACAACTCACTGTTATAACAAACTGGACACTTTGCATTCAGTTCAAGAAGGCAGTCCAAAACAGTTCATTCAATCAACAAACTGGCAAAATTTCACTTTAAAATGTAACAAATACATTGTAGTTGGGTGCCGCAGACAAATGCTGTGTGGTACCACCATTGTGTACCCTCATAGAAAATAATGTGTTAAAATTTTAAAGGCATCTGCAATGCAGCACTGCACTTTTCATCCAGTGTGCAACTTCCTTAAGAGTCTTAGATTAGAAAACAGTGAATGTCCTAAAATGCAAGTACTCATAAATATTAATTGTCATACAAATAATTGGGATTAATAATAGGCCTTTTTTTATGGAAAATTAATGCTGAAGTACCTTAACAAGGCTTTATCGCCTTAAACATTATTAAAGAGGTCATGTGATGTGAAATGTGGTAAGAGGCATAACATTTCAGTCAAACGCTTGAAGTATTCGGCCAATCAAAACACACTGGATATCTGGCCAATCAGAGCACACCTCGCTTTTCAGAACAATGAGCTTTTTAAAAATCGACATGTTTCATAGAGGCGAGGCAGAGAGGAGCAACAATAATATACAGTATGTGGCAAATAATGTTTATTTAATTTTATTTTTTTACCTTAAACCAACTAAAATACAAAAAATAATGTTATTTTTAGCATCGTCATTTGACCTCTTTAAAATGTATATCTTTGTAAGTAAATATTAACAGGGTAAAAATAAATGTTTATTAATATTCAAAATATTTATTCTTTTTAAAAATATTTTTAATTTGTTAATGTTTTTGTTATTAGTTGTAGTAATATATTCAAGAATATTGTTATGCAATATTAATATATACTTCTACTCTAATTTTCTCACATTGTGTTTATTGCAATAATATTATGACAAGAAAATCATGATATAAGAATACAATATAGGAAAAAATTTGTGTAGAAATCATTTTCACTCAGAAATTGCAAGTAAATTTCACAGTTAACTATAAAATAATGACAAGTAACACACTGGATTAAACTGAGGTAGTATTTTGTTATAAAACATACTCTAGTAATCTTTTCTTTGTGTTTTTAGTATGTAAATCCAGCATTTGAAAAGATGATGGGCTATCATAGAGGTGAACTGATCGGTAAAGAGTTGACCGAACTGCCCAAGAGTGACAAGAACAGCGCCGACCTGCTGGACACCATCAACACCTGCATCAAGAAAGGAAAGGTTAGTGGGCAATAACACCACTACTAGGTCATATAAGATCATGTTTAACTTTACCTGTGCCACTTTTTACAGGCCTAACAATACATATACTTTTCATTGATTCGATTATTAACCAATTTTTTTCCAATATGTGTGTGCTTGTTTGCTTAGGAATGGCAGGGGATCTATTTCTCACGGAGGAAGTCAGGGGACAGTATTCAGCAGTATGTCAGAATCACTCCTGTGATTGGCCAGGGAGGGTGAGTCACATGATTATAAAAATTGAAATGAATTTTCATTTATAATTTGAAATTTTAGAATATCATTTTTTATTATTTAATTAAAAAAATAAAATGTATTCATATTTTTAAATTTTTTTAATATTTAAAATAAACTAAATATATTTCCTATATATTATCTGTAAAATATAAATGATATATTAAATTATGTATTAATATTAAATACTATAAATAATATATCATATATTATTTTTATGTTCTTAATAACTTATGGGTGCCAGAAATAAAAGTTATTTCATTTATATTGCTGCTACCATTGGTGGTTTTATTATAGATACAAATCAGCTAGAATAAAACAGTCAAATCAGACAATTGTTTCCTTACCTTTTAGAAAAATTCGCCATTTTGTGTCCATCAAGAGGCCTTACAGTGACAACCACAGACAGGTACATTTCTTTTTTGCTTCCAAGCTTTATGTGAGACTTTACTTTTAATCAGTGAGTATCCAATAAATGTTGACCAAGTCTGATGTTCACCTATTAATAGAGCTCCCAAATTAGAACCAAAACTTAAAGTGTGCAAGGCTCGTGGGGACAGCAGTGGGCAGAAATGTTAGCTACATTAAAGCATCCATCCTGACAGGCCAGTGTCAGAGAGCCAGGCGGGTGTCGGGGTTATTAATAACCCTCTACAGGCTCAGGTCTAAACCCTGCTGTTAGTTCTAGCATTAGCTGGAGCTGCTGATCAGAAAGGCCTGTGAGAAACAGACACACTGACGCGTGTGTGAAATAGCTGTTGCTTTACTCACCAGTGTAAGTCTTACCGTTCACACACTCGCTGTCTGTTACAAGCCTTACTAAAATATGCCATGCTAACTAACCATAGTTTGTGTCAAAATACAATGGTTACTACGATTAGTGATACTAGATTACATTAAAATGAAATCGTTATTGCTGTCCAGCATCTTTACAGACATGCAACAGTCATATCTGAGGTAGTGTGTGAATCTACAAATGTCTAGGTAATGAAAAACACTTGATCAGTGTTTTTGTCTGCTTATTCAATAAACATTTAACAGCCTTATTACATGATAAATTATTTTAGAAGCAAAAATGGCTTGTTTTCTGAGATTAAAATTTGAATATTTGTTCTTACCTTTAATTTTCTTATTACTTTATTAGCAAATATTTTCTTCTTATTTTAAGTATAAACTACTGTAGTGCTCTCAAACAGTTAATCAGGATTAATCGCATCCAAAATAAAAGTTTTTGTTTACATACTATATGTATGTGTGCTGTGTATATTTATTATGTATATATAAATACAAACACATGCATGTATTTAAGAAAAATATGTTATGTTTATATATTAAATATATTTATATATAATGTAAAATATAAGAATATAAATGTATATGCATGTACATATTTCCAAAATATATACTGTTTGTGTGTGTTTTTTTATATACATAATAAATATGCACAGTACACATATTATGTAAACAAAAACTTTTATTTGGATGCGATTGATCTCAATTAATCGTTTGATAAGAAATTATTTTAATTTTTTTTTATTTTACATTTATTCAAAGCGAGGAAAAACAGTACATGCACCATTTAAAATACATTTATTATTAAGAAATAATTATGAAAAATAATAATAACAAATTGTATAATATAAGAAATTATAATTATTAAATACAATTATTTTTTAGATATGAAAAACAAGGTATTTTATTCTGTAAGGTTGGTTTAAATTGAAAGGTGGCAATAAAGACATTTATAATGTTACAAAAGATCTCTGTTCAGATAAATGCTGTTTTTTTATTTCTGTTCATTAAAGACTTAAAAAAATATGAATCAAAGTTTCCACCAAAATATTAATCAGCAGCACAACTGTTTTGAAAGTTGACAATGATAATAAATGTTTCAGCAAATCAGCATATTAGAATGATTTCTAAAGGATCATGTGACATTGAAGACTGGAGTAATGATGCTGACAATTCAGCTTTACATTACAGAAATAAATTATATTTGAAAATATATTCAGGTAGAGAAGAGTTATTTTAAACTGTGATAATATGCCACAATATTACTGTTTGTATTGCCTTGGTGAATCAATTCATATAAATTCAAATCAATCTTTTCTGTTATGTTAGAAATACTGATTAAGAAATGAACAAATTTAAATGCACTTTACAAATTCTGTTGGATTAAACAAGATAAAAATAACACTAATTATCAGTGGGCTTGTAGTAAATCTTCTCCTGTGGTGCGGTGCGTGTGTTTGTCATGAAATGTGTCGCCTCGCTTAATCGGATTACCTGACCTCATCCTTCAGGACAGTGTAACTAAACTCTTTTATACTTTTGCTTACATGTCATCTGTTTTTGATGTCTGTGTGTCTGTGTGTGTGTGTGTGTGTGTGTGTGTGTGTGTGTGTGTGTGTGTGTGTGTGTGTGTGTGAAAATGTATACAAAGTAACCATATTTGCTTTTTCTGTCTGTACCATGTAACTTTCACTAAAAAGCAAACCTCACACTGCCTAGTTTCATTTTTGGCAGCACTCTTTAATCTCTAACCTAAGACTGAAAATCCTGTTTCACTCATTCTAAACTTGATCGTGTTAAAAGGATTAAATGGATTGCGGCGGGCTGGATTTCCACCTAGGAGAATTCAGTAAACCGTGTTCTGATCAGGAACAGAGCTGACGGAGCCACAAGTGATAAATCCTTTCTATTCAATGTAAATCTAAGACTCTATCCTAACCAGCCACAACAAGCAACAAGACATTTTGTAAGTTGCTTAGTTTTCAGTAATTATACACTTTAAAATTTTATTTATTCCTGTGATGCAAAGCTGAATTTTCAGCATCATTACTTCAGCCTTCAGTGTCACATGATCCTTCAGAAATCATATATATATATTGTAGTATTATAAATGTAGATATATTGAATCAACATTTATATTATATTGTCCTTGTTGAAAAGTACATGTACAAGAAATACATGTAGTTAATTAATATTACTCTGTGCTTAAATGTATAATTAAACTGTAACAAGGATACCTTAAAGAGTTAGTTCACCCAAGAATAAAAATTCATCCATCTTCTACTCACCCTTCAAGCTTCCTAGGTGTATGTGACTTTCTTCTTTCAGAATAATCCAATCTAAGTTATATTAAAAATAGTCCTTGCTCTTCCAAGCCTTTCAATAGGGCTAAGCAGGTGTTTGTTGTCAACAATTCAGAAGACGTGAAATAAAGTGCGTGCATCTGTAATAAAATGTCCCTCACACGGCTCCGGGGGTGAACAAAGGCCCAAGACATCAGCCCGTTACAGATAAGTGAATTGTGTGAAAAACACTGTGTTTTTTTACACGCGAAACATGAACACATGTTATATTGCACACTGTAAACACAATCAAAGCTTCAAAAAACACGAAAAACGGGACCTTTAAATTAATGCATGGATTCGCTACAGGGGGCCTTTATTCACCCCCCGGAGCGTTGTGAGGGACAACAACAAACATTGAAAGGCTTGGAAGAGCAAGGACATTTTTTTTATATAACTTAGATTGGATTATTCTGAAAGAAGAAAGTCACATACACCTAGGATGCTTCGAGGGTGAGTAGAACATGGACAAATTAAAGTTTTGGGGTAAACTAACCCTTTAAAATATTGAACTGTATGAAGTATTGACTTTAATTAGAATGCATATTTTATTTTATAACGTAATATTTATTATAATATAATTTAATGTACTGATATTAATATTTCACATTTTTAAATATTTTCTCCTTTTTCAGAAGGATTTTGTTCAATAGCACTTTTATTTTTGCGATGTACTGACGTTAGGATCAAGTGTTGACGTCTGTTTAAAATGTTTCTATTGTGATAAATTCATGGCATATTGTAGTCTACTGTGTCCAAAAACCACCTACTTAGACAAGAAAGGGACATCTGACTGATATCTCAGCAACCAAGCATGTCAGGACCTGGGACTAGTTAACTCTGTAAATTTATCCGCTGTAATCCACACAAAAAATAATCAACCTTTAAGTCATCTGACACCTGATATCATTTTGCACATTTGTTTTAGTTATATTGTTGCCAGGAAGTCTACAGTGAGATCAGTGAGAGGTTTAAACGCTTAGGAATCAGTGTGTGCGTGTGTGTGTGTGTGTGTGTGAGAGAGAGAGAGAGAGAGAGAGAGAGAGAGCTGATCAGAAATCTGTGTTTGCAGGTTCATAAGTTGAGCAAAGAAGAGAAATGCTGTGGTGAACACTCACAATCAGGTATAACATCAGACTGTCATTAATGGTTTGTTGGTTTACTGTCTGTGTTGCACACTGTAACCCATAATGGCTCTGTATAGATTTGGTTTTTGTAACATTCTGTGAAGCAAACAAAAGCATGAATGAAATTGCACAGGTCAATGCTGCATCGAGAAGTAGAGGGGAAAAATAGAGAGACCGATCGTAGAATAAACAGATGGCTGCAGTGCACCCTGGGACAGTTGAGTGTCAGACTGTTAAAATTAGCCATAATAATTTGCTTGCCAATATATTTGCGTGCGTGTGCTTATGTGACATGACCCAGTAAGTAACAGTGTTTAGCGTTTCACATCATTTGTTCTGCTTTCTAGGGCAAGAATCACTATTGCTATTCTTTATATGACATTAAAAATTTGATCAAATTAAAAACAGAAAATATGTTAAAGAGTGCTCTGATATAACAATTAAATGTGTGTAATTAATAGAAATCAAATTATAAATAAATAATTATTAAAAAGATTATAGTTTAGAATAAATTAAATTGTTTATTTTAATTTATATTTTAATTAAATATCCATCTTTCTATCTGTCTTTCAATATAGACAGAAACTTAGTGCCACTAATTTATTAAAGTTAAATAATAAATAATAATAAATTAAATTAAAGTGACACTTTAATAAAATAATTAAAGTTATTTAAAAAATAAATGTATTAAATGTATTCATTTAAGAGTGCTCCTTATACAATTGGGTTAATTCACAGTTTAAATTGTAATACAATTTAAATGTATAAAATTAATATAACTACATTTATAATTAAATAACTATATAAAACAATAACTACATAAAATAACTAAAAATGAAATTATTTAATTTAATATTATATTAAATTTAATATTATAATATTGAATATATTCATATTTTAAAAAAGTAGCATTAAATATTGACTGAAATTAGTAGAAATATATATACATATATATATATATATATATAATAAAACAATAATTGAATTGCTGTATTGACATTAGATTTAATATTTATTATATTCAGTGTATTAATATTTATATCATTTATTTATATTTATATTAATTATTTTTAATAAAATATTTTTATTTTTAACAAATTAAATAAATGTAATAAAAAATGTATCTAAATGTAAATAATTTAATGTTTAATAAAACTGTAATGTATAACATGAATATAAATCAATTTATAAAATACAATAAGAGATTACAATTAATAATAAATTAAATTGTATTTGTTTTAATTTAACAAATATGACCATTTGGTCTTTTATTATTGTGAAAAAGGAAAGTGTATGATTTTTGTCTTGCTCAATTTTGTCTGCTGCATGAAGCAAGGCTGTGCTTCTGATGATCATAATGATGATAATGATGATGATGATGATGCTGGTTAAAATAGTGGAGCTGGTTTGCTGTGTTCAGATAAGAGATGATGAATGCAGTTATGTCTTTGTGTGTGTGTTCGCACTCGTTGCACTCATCCTTGTTTTGTCCTTATCCAGAATGCAATTCCTTGCGTCACAAGGACCGGAGGAAAGAGTCTGTGGACGTCAGATCCATCAGCTCTCACAGTAGCGATGGTAAGAGAAAGAGAGGATGTGTTTCATCACAACACACCAACAGAAACGAGCGAAAGACAATCCCTTTAAAAGTCCAGAAGTAATTATCCAGAGAAGAGATTTGTGTTCATGTGTGCACTTGAGTGTGTGTTTATAATGTGTTTGTGTTTTATGTGAGTCACTGTGTGTGTGTGTTTATAATGTGTTTGTGTTTTATGTGAGTCACTGTGTGTGTGTGTGTGTGTGTGTGTGTGTGTGTGTGTGTGTGTGTGTGTGTGTGTGTGTGTGTGTGTGTGTGTGTTTGTAAGTGGGGCTTTTTGTGACGTGGGCAGCGTTGATGACATCAGCACACCCACAGTCTCAGTGCACTCTGACGCAGATGGATGTATTAAAAGAGCCCTCCCTCTCTCTCTCTCTCTCTCTCTCTCTCTCTCTCTCTCTCTCTCTCTCTCTCTCAGCTCCCAGTCTACAGAACCGCAGATATTCTTCTATGGCCAGAATCCACTCCATGACTATTGAAGCTCCAATCACTAAGGTACACCTGCATTATTATACACACCTGAAAACAAAAAAAAACATTAAACTGTATGAATAATTATAACCATCTGATTTAGTACAAATCAATACAGAATCAGCTATCTAACTATCTGTCCATCTATCTGTCTCTGTGTTGTTCTATCTATCTATATGTCTATCTGTCTGTCTGTCTATTGTTCTATTTATCTGTCTGCAGGGTTTGTACAAGGTGCTTGAATTGCTTGAAGTACTTGAATTTGACTTTTTGAAGTTTAAGTACTGGAAAACCATTGAAAACAGCCATTTTTTGAGAAGGTACTTGAAAAGTACTTGAATTTTTAAAGGGAAGTATATATATAAAATATGTTGGTGGGGGGGGGGGCTGGGTTCCTCGATAAAACTCAATTTTTATGCAAAATTAAAGATGCAGCGCGTCTGATATAAATACTGAGCCATTTCGCCAGGCTTTTAGCAGCGCACGAGATCTCTGAATATTACTCCTTGAGGTGAAAAGTGGTCTCGCGATGTTAGTATAAGTTGTGTTTGTGGTAAAAATTTTGATAGTGCTTGCGTTATATTGTTATGAATCGCCTTCGATAATGAGCACGATATTGCGTAGCTGGTAAGTGATCTACGGCTTTGTCTATTAAATGCCACTCCAATTATAAGCAGGTGATGGCTATTTACTAGATGCGCATGACTAGATGCTCATGATCATATTGTTAGATATATCTCCCAGCCCTACAACACATATAAAGTCTGACAAGTTTTGTGTTGCACTGTTATCATTTACAAGTGTGGAGCTCATCTCCATCTTACAAACCCTTCCTCTGCATATGCTATGAGTTTGTGTTGCTTAACATAGTAAACTTAAGTTGGTTATGTTCATATTTTGTGTAGGCATATTACATTACGTAGGGCTATTTTATTAGGGTTGTTCAATAAAACTATGTAATTACTTGGTTTTGAAACTTCATTTGAACCAATTATTATTGTCTCATCTTTAGTTTATATATTAATAGTCATACAAAAGCCTGTTTTTCATTTAGCTCAATTTGTATTACAAAAAAAATATCAGATTACTCAATTGTCAAAATAATCAGTAGATTCCTTGATGACCAAAATAATAATTAGTGACAGCCTTAGATTAGTTACAATATTTAAAAATACAACTGCATTGTTTTGATTTGTGTGATTTAAAAGAAAAATAAATAATTAAAGAATAAATAAAAGAAAGCGATAACTTTACCATAATATACTTTCAAATGTTAAAGTTGCCACAGTCATTGCATGCTTTTGTCCTGCACTTTATTTGTGCCATTTGTTTTATTAGTTTATTAGAATTTAAAAGATAATAACAATATTGTTTTATAAGTCCGATTTTAGTCCTTGAAATCCAAAAAAATAGTGTTTGAAAAGTCCTTGAAAGTCCTGGAAATTCATTTAGCAGTTTCTGTACGAACCCTGTGTCTGTCTGTCTGTTTTCTATGTTGTTCTGTCTACCCATTCATCTATCTATCTATCTATCTATATATCTAACTATCTCGTTCTCTCTATTGTTGTCTGTCTGTCCGTCTTTCCATCCTTCTGTCTATCCATCCATCCATCCATCGTTGTATCATTCTGTTGTTCTCTCTACCCATCCATCCATACATACATCTATCATTCTATGAATCTATATGTGTTCTCAATTCCATTCTCAATGGCACACAACCCTGAGACATGCTGAACACCTTTGTGTCTGTGTATTTATGATTACTCTGTCACAACTGTTGATTTGTTGGTGACAATGGAAGCAAAACAGACGTCAGAGGGGAAAATTCTTTACTACAGAGATATTTATGGATGTAAACCTTTGAGTAGTGGTTTGTTGTTTTCTTTCACCTTCTGTTCTTGTTCTACATGTATTTGTTGTCTTTATAGGTGATAAATATCATTAACGCAGCGCAGGAGAGCAGTCCTGTGACAGTAGCGGAAGCTCTGGATCGTGTTCTGGAGATTCTGAGGACCACCGAACTCTACTCACCCCAACTGGCCTCAAAAGAGGACGATCCCCACACCAATGACCTGGTTGGGGGGCTTATGAGTGTAAGTCGAGATTTCACCTTTTATTCTTAAAGGTGCTTATTTGATTTTATTTGATTTTATTATTATTCAATTTGATTTTATTCCTAACCATAATTTTATTAATTTTATTGTATTATTAACCCTATATTTTATTTGATTGCTAACCCTAATCCTATTCATTTAATTTCTAACCATAATTTTATAAATTTTATTATTAATCCTATATTTGAAACATAACTCTATAATTTTTTTATATATATTGTATTTTATTTTATTATTTTTATTTATTTTATTTTAACCATAATTTTATTGATTTGATTTTTAGCATTAACCCTATATTTGATTTGATTTGGTTGTTAAGCCTAACCCTGTTCATTTTATTTTATTGCTTACCCTTTTTATTTTATTTTATTTCATATTTTTATTTAATTTATTAATTAATTTATTTTAATAATTGCTAACCTTAATTCCTTTTTCCTTATTTATTTATTTGTTTAATTTTATTTTATACTTGTTTTCAAAAGAGCGTAATCCATCATATGACTCCTGTTTGGAACTAAAAGACACAAAAGCCTAGAAGTCATCTTACACCCACATGATTCACAGAAATAGCTTAAAAATACTCTTCAAACACATGCAGTCAAAGATATCATAAACAGAACAGATCAATATTAAACAGCCGGGAAATTTCACAAACTGATTTCCTGTACACAAACAAACATAGACCAGATTTTTTCAGAAGAGAATCAACATTACGGGAGAAATTCAGACATGCTTTGCCAGGAAACTGGTCTTATATACAGCGTGTGACTGCATGTCATTGGTAGTCAGTAGATGTGAATGCTCTTGTTTTCGTGGCACAGATACATTGAGCTCCATGCTGCCTGGCACAGGCTGTTTCACAGTTAGCCAGCAGTCTGTGATGACAGTGCCGCACTTGTTTACATAGCAGTCTTGATGTCTGACAGACATCTCCCCATTTAAAAGCAGTCCACTTTTAAACCACATTTTAAAAGTTTTAGACAAGAAAATACTTGCTAGACTAAAAGAGGGTTCACACAGACAGAGATTCGCAGGTACACAGAACAGAAGTCGTTCATTTGAGATTCAATGAGACTTTTGGTGATGCAGCGATGCAGTGGTAACTGAACAGTGAAGCTTAAATGATCTGTTTCCTAATATAGCAGGATACAAATACCAAGAAGTTTTAACAGGGTTTACTTCTTGGCTCCAGACATGAATTTGGAGATTGTTATTTGGCAGAGTTCCCACTGTGCTGAAAGACTTGGGAATATCAGGGATTCTCAAACGTTGTAGGCCAGGAAAAGTCACAGAAATTAATAAAATGTTGACTTGAAAGATAATCTAGTTATTCTCAGTTGCAAAGTACTTCTTACTCATTATGTGAAGAAGAGACCTGATCACAAACACCTGGAGAAGTCATGCAAAATTTTTTGCAAAAATTGCAAAAATCCATTGGTCAAAAGCATGGAAACAGCATGTTGCTAATTCTTTTGTTATTAATATATAGGCATGTTTTATGAAATATTATTTGGTAGGTGATATTGAATATTTTTTCTTTGAATATTTAGCTGAATTTTATATATTAAAGTTTTATTTATTTATTTTATTTTTGTTTTTGATTTGGTTATATCTCTAAAAACAATCATTTTTCTTGTTTAGATAATGAGGGATGATATTTAATATTCATCATAATCAACTACATATGACTCATCAAGATGGTGTACATAGAGCTTAAATTCTGTTTAACCTGGAATAGTTATTTGATGGATTAAATCTTGAATATCAATTATATACTACTCTTCTTTAGAGTCAGCTTTTTTTTTGCCAGTAAGGATGCATTTAAATTGATTAAACATGACAGTAAATACATTTACAACAAATTATTTCTGTTTAATACAAAAATATGGAGCTTTCAGCATTGGTAATAATAGCAAATGTTTCATGGGCAGCAAACTTACAGACTTACAGACTGGTGGTGTAGTTCTGATTAATTAAAATGCAAAATAACTACAAAGCCAGATTCAGGGCGCTTCCTTTCATAATGTCATTTTTCTCTGTTACATAAAGGTCAAGCGGATACGATGCACAAGTCTCAAGAGTTCAAATGACCTTTTTGGTGGGTGACCTTTTGAGGGAGAGGTCAGAGGTCAATCATACAGTGAAATATCTGAGTTGAGATAGTGCAGCTGTGGCCTGTGATCATTACAGACGGGATGTGTGTGTGTCATATTTATACATGTACAGTGCTATTATCCTTCGCCTGCAACATCTCAGACTGAGTTTGTTTTAAGTACTGGAAGAGTCTCTTTGAATCTGGATCTGTTTTCTGTGTGTTTAATATCCTGTAGACCTGATAAATGGCTTTTCTCGTGAGAGCATGGCAAGCAAGCGCAAGTGAATTATGGGTAGCGTGGTAGTGCTGTGCTTAAGTGTGTTGTTATGATTATGTTGACTGGAAGCGATATTTTGACTTCCTCAAGTCTTTTTCTCTTACATTTCAGTCAGATATATTGATGTATATTTTTTTTAAATTTCAGGACGGACTCAGAAGGCTCTCTGGGAATGAGTATGTCTTCTCCAAAAGTGCATTGCACCGTAAGTTCCATCCCTGAAAATGATTATTGATATAATACAGATTGGATGAAATGTTGGATGTTTTAAACCAACTTTGAATAAACGATTTCAGCCTATTTACCATCTTGGGTTATACCTATTAAGTATTATTTAGTATTATAGGATGTAATTTAAAATATAAAAGGCACTTAATTAAATACTTGTAACATAATTATACACATTATGGCAAGAAAATGTGTAACAGAATGAAAATGAAAAGTTACAGCGAGGGATTAAACTCTAGGGAGTTAAAAGGTTTTCATTCAAAGCTGTTTAAAGTAGGGTAATTGTAAATAAAACTACAATTATTATAAATAAAGATTAAATAAAATATAAATATTAGATGAAATAAAATTAACTAAACAAGAATTAAAAATGTTGCCTTAAGTTAAAGCACTAAAATTATTAACTGCAAATAAACTAAAACATAACAATAATTAATTAATAATAATAAATTATATATATATATATATATATATATATACAATAAATTAAACCTAAATAGTATGTCAAATTAAATGAAAATTAAAACGAAAATTGAACTAAAACTGAAATAAAAATTAATGGAAGCAAAATAGAATATAAAAAACACATGACAAAAATACATGGCAAAATGACAATAAATTAAAATGAAAAACTAAAATAAAAATATAAATCCTAAATTATATAAAAATGAAAAAAATATAAATTACAAAAAACAAAATTGCTAAAAATTAAACTAAACCAAAACTTCAACTAAAGCTGAAATACAATAAATGAAACCTAAATTATTAAAAAAGTGATGTGACATTCAGCCAAGTATGGTGACCCATACTCAAAATTCGTGCTCTGCATTTAACCCATCCAAAGTGCACACACAGAGAGCAGTAAACACACACCCGGAGCAGTGGGCAGCCATTTATGCTGCGGCACCCAGGGAGCAGTTGTGGGTTCGGTGCCTAGCTCAAGGGCACCTAAGTCATGGAATTGCCAGCCTGAGATTCGAACCCACAACCCTAGGGGTTAGGAGTCAAACTCTCTAACCACTAGACCACGACTTCCCCACAAAGGGGTCATACGATGCGATGCGAGTGTTACAAGCTGTTTGTGAATAGATAAGATCCCTGAAGTTGCAAAGACCAAAGTCTCGAACCCAAAGAGATATTCTTTATAAAAGTTAAGACTCAACCACGCCCCTAAAAAACACCTCATTTAAACACACCCCCACATGCCTACATCACTGCGTGGGAAGATTTGCATAACGCCACCCAAATGTTCACACAAAGAAAGAAGGTGTAACTTTGATTCTCGCTGTAGTATTTTTGCTGCCGCCGCCATGTTGTGGAAAAGCTGTGTGTTTCGTTGTGAAGGCGAAGCTACTTTGTTTGGCCTTCCAAAAAGAGGACATGACTAGAAAGCAGTGGTTAAGCTGTATTTACAACAGTGTTCCAGAACAGTTCAACCCAAATATTCAAATGTGTGCAGTGCATTTTACGGAGGACTGTTTCCTGATGCAACGTGTAAAAAGACAGTATAAATCATTATAATCAGTATTTATGACCCCACTGGATGCAACAAAAGCCTCATTTGTAATGGGTTTTATTGGTTTTGTCTCATCACTCCAGGACACAACATCACAGTATGATAAGGGGCGTAACTTTCCATCACACGCTTGAGGTAATCGGCCAATCACAACGCCCTGGATAGCTGGCCAATCAGAGCACACCTCGCTTCTCAGAACAATGAGCTTTGTAAAAATCAACTCGTTTCAGAAAGGGCGGGGCATAGAGCAGCAACAATAATGTACATTATGTGGAAACTATTGTGTTTTTTAACCTAAAGATTTAATTACACCAATTACACAAAATAATGTTGTTTTTAGGAACCTCATATGACCCCCTTAAAAAAAAAGAATAAATTGGCAAAGTAATAACAAAATTACTAAAAATTAAACTTGAAACTAAAAACTGAAAATATAGAAATTAAAGCAAAATGAAAACTGAAAATATGCTAAATTAAAAAGGAAAACTGAAAATAAAAAAATTTAAGCTAATTTAAAATATTAATAAAAACGACAATAGTATATAATTAGCACTAGTTTAAAGTATCTGAAATGTTTTTGTGCCTTTCTGCCATGTTTTATCTTGACATTGAATGTTTGGCCATCACCCATTTGACCTTCAGATATGAGTCAGAGTCAGCTGGCAGTGCCTGTCCCATTAAACGACATCCCGTCCTCCATCGCAGAGCTCCTCAATGAGGAGGAATGCTGGGAACTCAATATTCTGGAGCTGGAGGCAGCTACTCACAAGAGGTACCAGAAAGCGAGACTTTTCTTTATGTAAAACCTGTTTTTAATGGGGGAAAATTCTGATTGTTATAGTGTGTGTGTGTGTGTGTGTGTTCGCAGGCCGCTGTCATACCTAGGGCTGAAGATCTTCTCTGCTTTTGGTGTGTGTGAGTTCCTGAACTGCACAGAGGCCACAATGCGCTCGTGGCTGCAGGTGATCGAGGCTAATTACCACGCATCCAACTCCTACCACAACTCAACACACGCCGCAGACGTCCTGCACGCCACAGCCTACTTCCTGCGCAAGGACAGAGTCAAGGTAACCCTGAAATGTCTCAGTTTATACTTTGATCAAAAATGGAAACATCGGCCAAAGGTAAGAACAGCCTTTTTTTAAGGCTTTACTTTTGAAAACTTTTTTTTTCAAAATTGATTTTGTTTACTTGTTTTGACCATTCATCATTACTCAAACATTTATTCAAAAGTATGATTAACATCGTTGTAAATTTCTAAATGTTTTCTTATATTATTAATTATTAATAGTGCTTATATAAAAACCATTAAATTAATGTAAAATGTTATTTAAATTAAATTAAATTAAATTAAAAGCGTAATTATTTTGTAGTTTATAAAGTAATTTTATCAATTAAATATAATAATAAAGTTGTGCCATACATTTACAGTTTACCTCAGCCAAATAAACTGGATTGAATCTGAATTTTATCAAAATGATCCAGAATGAATTATATACAAGACTGATCAGCTTATATGTGTCAGTAACTAATAATACTTTTAATTCTAATATTTTCATATTTATTTAATATTTTATGAACATGCATTTTTATAAATACTGTAAATGTAATATTTATATTAGAATACATTATTTAATATAAAATGAATTTATTAATAATAATATCATATTAAATTCTAATTAAAAATACTTGTGCTAGAATTATAATTATAATTTAAATTTTAATATTTAACAATATTTTAGAGTTATTTTTTAAATAACTAATTAATGTTAATGCAAACAAATTCTTTTGAAAAGCAAAACTGAACAAAAAAAATAAGAACACTCAAAAAGCAAAAAATCTTTATACTATTTTCTTAATATTTGTTCAAAATTCTCTTAAAAATTGTGCATTACCTATTGATAAAGGCAGTTAAGTTGCCAGAGTTTTTGACTGATGCTGTTAATCTCATAAAACAGTCAGTCACTAATATTGCGGTGACATAAACAATTTTGAGTTACTTCTATAACTTACCTACAGTATCTGTGCTGTGTTTGCAGGGCAGTCTTGACCAGTTGGATGAAGTAGCGGCGCTGTTGGCAGCAACCGTCCATGACGTTGATCACCCGGGCCGCACCAATTCATTCCTGTGCAATGCAGGCAGTGAGCTGGCCATTCTGTACAACGACACGGCCGTCCTGGAGAGTCACCATGCCGCTCTAGCGTTCCAGCTTACTGTAAGAGACAGCAAGTGCAACATCTTCAAAAACATGGAAAGGTATCAGTGTCAGCTAAAGCTTCATTTGACTCGCGCTGATCCAGCACTAAACTCTCTCAACCTCTACCTATTCAGGACTCAGTTTCGAACCCTACGGCAGGCCATAATAGACATGGTGCTGGCAACAGAAATGACACGACACTTTGAACACGTCAACAAGTTCGTAAACAGCATCAACAAACCCATGAGTGCCATTGAGGAGACAAGCTCCAGTGTAAGATGCACAATATTGTTTTTCATACTGTATGAGTACAGTCTGACAAATGCAGATCTGCATGTGTTACAGAGTGAAGGCAGTGATTGTGAGGGTCAGGCCAGTATTCGCAACTCTCCTGAGAATCGTCTGTTAATTAAACGGATGTTGATTAAATGTGCTGATGTGGCCAATCCCTGCAGACCTCTGGAGCTCTGCATCGAATGGGCTGGTCGCATTTCAGAGGAGTACTTTGCTCAGGTAAAAACACTCAGTCACTATTGCACTTACAGTACATGCTTGCAATGAAATACATTTTTTTATTGTCATTTAACTTTAAAAAAATATTGTATTTCCCAGTGAAATATAGTTTCTGAAGTATAGTATAAAGTATAGCACTTGATTATCGCAACTGGACCACAAGAAATTAGTTTAAATTATTTTATTTTATAATTGTATTGGGTAATTGATGAAAAGATTGATGAAAAATAATTATTATATGTGTATTTATTTATTTATTACATTACATGTGACTTAATATAAACAAATTAATTAACTATTTAAATTCAAAATGCATATGCTGAAATTAAATTTCAAATTTTTATATTAATATTTTCTTTATAATATCTCAAATATTTACTTCAAAAAAGTTTGAAGCAGAAATGATTTATTGCACACAGTATTTGTTGAAAAGGCCAGTTTTAGTTTCTTGATTAAAAAAAAATAGATTTATTATGTGTATACATTTATTTATTAAAATATATTTGACATAATATACAAAAAGTAATAATCGGCAACTATTTAAATTCAAAATACATGTGCTGAATTTAAAATTATAATTTTAATATCTTAATAATTTGCTCAAAATTGCTTGAAACGGTAACATTGCATGCATTATCTCTTGAAAAAGCACAGTTAAGATGCCACAGTTATTGACTAATGCTGATCATCTCAAAATGGCCAAATAATGGCAGATATATATACAATGATTTGTCTTTGCTTTCTGTATTTGCAATCTCCTTATTTCCTTAGACTGACGAGGAGAAGAGACAAGGTTTGCCGGTTGTCATGCCAGTGTTTGACCGGAATACCTGCAGCATTCCTAAATCCCAGATCTCATTTATTGACTATTTCATCACGGACATGTTTGATGCCTGGGATGGTAAATATACACACACTCACACACACACTACATAATAATCAGGGCTGCACCATTCAAAATGTGATATCTCAGTATTTATGTTTTGACATTTGCTTTCAGCCTCATAGCTGTGTTATTTTAGCATCATTAAGTTAGTCTTATGGGTTTTTTTTTTTTTATTAAATCATTTAGATTTTAAAAGGTTTTAGTAATTTTGTTGTGTATGTTCTTTCTTTTTTTAAAATATGTATATATAGTTATTTTTAATTCAGTTTTTTTATTTCAGTTATAGTTATTTTAATACATCAAGTAAAACTAAATAATAAATGTGTCCTTGGCAACTAGCTGATAATAATAATAATATATATATATATATATATATATATATATATATATCGTATGTTTATGAAAAGTCCTCACATCCAACTAAAAAAGGACAGGCAATGAAAAAAAGGCGGACAAAAGGTTTATTTGCAAATCATACATTGCTCTCATGTCAATAATCTTGAACTGGTTTATTAGATCTTGTCTTAAGATTGCTGTAATATTCATGATGATCTTTATTTTGCAACAAAATCATTTGTGAATATAACAAAAATATGAAATATTTCACTCTACAACAAATCCATAAAAAATAATTATCAAGTAAAAAATTATTCTAATACACAATAATGAGGAAGTATTTTGTGTGTGTGTTTGGGAGAGAGACAGAGAGAAAGAGAATACTTTCCCAGGCATCTTTTTGACTCATCTGGTTCTCCTAAAAGAGATGAAATGGTCCATTAGCAACAGTAGATGTTGGACTGGAGGGGTTGAGAACGGGGGTTGTGTTAGATGGTTGCTGAGAGGTTGTGATAATGTTTTCCAGAGGTTGAGCTGACTGTGGCGAGCTTTGGAAACTTTAGGTTCTGTTTCCCACTGAGCCGAACCCCAGAGAATTAACCTGCTTACTGTCAACACACAACAGCCGTGATGTCACGGAAAATTTAAAATTGCTGGAAAGGGGAAGGGGTAAGCGTGTGTGTGTATGTGAGAGAGAGAAAGAATGTGCATCTGTGTGTGTGTCTTTGATTTTCGTAGTCTGGGGTCAGGATGCAGTGAAGCAGAATCTCTTGAGCTCTCCGCAGATTTAGTTCCCAAGGTCACGATCAGGTCAGTTTATCATAGAAGAGCTGCTTTCGTGTGTGTGTGTGTGTGTGTGTGTGCGTGTGTGCGTGCGTGTGTCTGTGTGTGTGTGTGTCTGTGTGTGTGTGTGACAGATTCAGCAGGGGGCACTGAAAACATCCTCGAGAGGATGTACCAGAAATCTGAGAGTGTGTGCATATGTGTGAACATTCAAATATATTTACACTCATGCAAACAACACATACACTCACACGTCTGCAGTCCGTCTGCCAGAAACCAGTGCAGCCGAACAGATGGTGAGCTGGGAAAGAAAAACATTAGAATTATCAACACTTGCTTACTGTTACATATTCGATAGATAGATAGATAGATAGATAGATAGATAGATAGATAGATAGATAGATAGATAGAAAAACACACACCCATAAAATATATAAACATTTATTTAAGATTTTAGTATTATTATTAGTGCTAGGCAACGATTACAATTTTTAATCATGATTAATTGCAATTAATCGCATTGTTATGCACAAATCTAATAATGCATTCAAAAGTAGTGTATTGTGCATTTTTTTCATTTACAAGTTCTGCTATATGAACAAAAGTGCAATAACATTTGGTTTGCAAAACTTTAAACAAAAAAGATGCTTTTTTACAGCAGTATTCCTTTTACATAGTAGCAGGTAAAATATTTTTTGTAAATCTTAACTTTTAACATTAATGTAATTAAATTAAATATAAAACAAGGTATTTGTCACTACCAGGACATTAACATTTTTATAGAAAATATTTTATAGTTTGTTATAGAAAACAATTCATGCTCCGAGTCCAGAGCCTCGATCATAACATTATAACAGGCATCTTCCTATTAGACACCTGCACGATCACGGGACCCATCGCAGTAGAGTGCGGCGCGGGACAACACTTGATGGGCGGGTAAAGACTCGTGTGTGTGGGATGCGGGAGAATAATTAGGGTGTGCTCACACTAGGCAATCTTAACCCCCAAAGCCTGGTTTGTTTGACTAGTGTGATCGCTCCATTCAGCAGTCCCTGGCTCGGTTGGAAGAGTTGGACAAGAGCGCAGTTCAGTTATATATAGATCAGTCAGTGTGAGCCCTAAACGTGCCCGAGTGCAGATCTTCTGATACGTGCTGCATGATTGCGTGAATATTTCTGAGCTGCAAAAGCAATAGATATGTAAAGCAATATATTGTGAGAGGGCCATGTGTTACCGTGCCCATACGACTCAAAATAATAAACCACAAAGTTAAAAAAACAATGCACTCCACTGTGTTGAGCAAGCGCTTCTCTGCTTTTTTCCTGTGCTATCGGAAACTTCCTATTTCCCATTTATGAAGTCATGATTATGAGCTCAGTGCTTTATTTTCTGTTGATGTTTAGCATAAATAATCTGATCGGGAGCATTCCCTCCTGTGACCCATGATTTGTCAGTATGTGTATTCAGAGCCAGTAAGCAACAGACTTTCATAATAATAATTATCGGCGTTAATCAATTAATGCATTAATGCAGCACTAATTATTATTAATATTTTTTTATTATCAAGGTTCAAGGTATCTTTATTAGTACCCTAAGGTAAATTTGTTGTGCAGACAAGAGATTCAGCAATCCTAAAAACAATTCTCTCTCTTTCTCTCCCTATTTTAGCCTAATTTTTATTATATATATATATATATATATATATATATATATATATATATATATATATATATATATATATATATATATATATATAACAATTGTTTATTTCCTAGAGCTAATTTCTATCTCTCTTTCTCTCTTTCTCTCTCTCAGCCTTTGCCAGTTTGCCAGGTCTTATGGAGAATTTGGCAGAGAACTACAAATACTGGAAGAACTTGGATGAGATGAAATGTAAAAGCTTACGGCCTCCGCCTTCTCAGTGACCCTCATAACTCTTTTACTGTCGAGGTCAAAGGTCAGAGGTTATGCCGTGAATGTAGCATCTCTGCCCGGCCTCCAGGTTTCCGTCCATTGAACATAGATCAGCAGCCCTGTTTCCCTGACGACGCTCCACCCCTAGTGACAATCGTCCGGTAAAAGGGTAAAACAGACAAATGACAAAACGAATGCACTTTATCAGCATGCAGTCCTCTTCCAGCATCTTTTCACTTTCTTATCTTCTCTTTTAAAATCCATCTGTTCTACCAGCTGTTTTTAATGATTTCTGGACAGTGATTTTTTTGTAATGTCTGACACAAGAAAACAAAGACTGATCTTAGTCCAGTACCCTTACGAAAGGAAAATATATTTACCAATATATTTTAAGAAATATATTGTGATATATTGTAATATATTAATTTCCCTTTTTATTTTCTAAAATATTATATATTTGAATACATTTAATAATATATTGATGATACATATATTACATAATATATTGCAAAATATACAAATGATTGCCGCTTTCAATATATTGCAATATATTGGAAAAAATAAATATATATAAGAATATATGCCTAATATATTACATGATATTTTACAATATACTGCAATATATTTTTGTTTCATAAGGGTAGAGGACTGTATATACTATATTCGCTCAAATATGGAACTGAAACGTGAATGATCAGAGAGGTCTAGCTCAGTAGCTGAGTCTCACTGACACTCTGCTTCAAAATATAGCCCTTTTGGCATTTGGATCTATGATTCCACTTGTTTGTTAATGTTACATGTGCACATTTACAGACAAGTGGAATCATAGATCCAAATGCCAAAAGGGCTTTATTTGGAAGCAGAGTGTCAGTGAGACTGAGCTACTTAGGAAACCAGAAAGGACCCAGTAGCGAGCCCTGAGGCATGCCTCATTTTCCCCACTATTGATTTGTTTAAATGCAGCACAGATATTTTGACACAATATTGTTGACACAAGCAAATGTCAGCTTGCCAAAACAGAAGAAATGAAGACGCGCTTTTATTCGGATGATGAAACTGTATTGACCAGCACTGAACACGATTCAGTGTGCGAAAATGTAAAAACTGTGACGGATCAGCCCATTGTGGGCCGTCATTATTCCGGCACTTTCTGTATCAGAACGACTCAAGCCTTTCTCAGATAATTTTGATATAAATAGCCAATAATAACAAAGAATATATTTCTCAGAAACACTGTATATCCAGACACATACTGTAATAATATGAAGCTTTATGATGCGTGTGAGCAAAAGTGTGTTTTTGTTACAATGTGCTTAGTGATGAATGTATTAGCATAATTTTTACATTTTACACATGACAGTTATCATTCCTACTTCCCGCAACAGTCCGTATAGATGCAACATTCCCTAATCTTCAGAGTTATACTGTGTGTAAATCTGAAGTGCAGCACAGCCTCATTATAAGACCACCAACACGGTGACATTTGCTCATGCTGATAGGTGGGTTCGCACATAGTTTAAGTGTTACACCATTTTTACATATTCCCCCGGTTTCACAGACAAGGCTTAAGCCTAGTCCTGGACTAAAATGTAAATCTGAGCTGTTTTATCGAAAAGAAACTTGCACCGACTGATCTTAAAACATGTCAGTGCTTTTATTTTGCCTTAAGATGCACACCAGTAATACTTTTTTCGAAGGAATGTTTATAAAAATTACTTAAATGTCCTAATTGAACTATGGCCTAATCCTGGTTTAGGCTAAGCCCCGTCTATGAAACCGGGCCATTATTTATTTACAAATGAGCTCGTCTGTATATCACTGTTAGAATCTTTTACCGTAGACACGCATCGCAGACGAGCTTCAAACGCTCAACTTTTGTAGGCCAAAAACCAGCGCCACAGTTTCTTTTATAATCAAACACAATGATGTGTTTTAAACAGATGTTTGGCTAAATCCATTTCAACTGGAAAAAAAAACTAGTTTAGATTTCTTTAAATCTGTCACACAAGACATTTTTTTAAAACTCAAATGTTTTTATTAAACGTAGCTATTGGTGTCATTTGTTATTTGCGCACCTCATTTTTACAGGGTTACATTTGGACAAGTAGCTGAATTGCATTGGATCACCAAAACAGGCTTACTCGGAATTTATTAAATGTTTATATTCGGTCGACATTCGGCCTTTTACCCTTTATGCATTGTCGGAAAGGAGCTCTTGAGAACTTCATCTTCACAGCAAGTGTTCTAGAACACCAGCACGACACCACAGAGAGTTCTAGCACGTTCTGCACGTGTTCTAAATGCGATGACAAACTGTTCCTGCACGCATCACAAAGGCAGATGATTCCACAATGCCGTTGTAAGATGGCAGCGGTTGTTTTTGTTGTTCTTGGGTTGGCAGTGCATCACAGCGAGTGTTTTTAGGTGCTCCAGACAGCATTGTGTGGTTAAAGGTATGCGGTGCACATTCAGCAGCTCACAGGGTTTCGATTTTTCCTCTTTCCTGTTTTCACATCATTCCTGATTCTATCTGTTTCCCTCCCTTTTTTCTTTTTTTCTTTAATGTGGTCACAAGGGTAGAACAGTGGTTTTGGTAGCCTGTATATGTGATGTATTCCACATACAGGGTTCAAAAGTATATGTAATGTATTATATAAAGCATTCTTAATGCATTATAAAATTAGGATCAGTGGGTATCATCTAAAATAAAGAAATCATCAGTATTGGTCTAAATCAGACAATATTTGTAGCAAATAATATCAGGGATTCCTTTGTGAATTTTTTTATATGATATAAATATTCCTGTGTAACCATTATGGTTTAACACATGAAACTGGTTTATGATTAAGGCGTTATGCTATTTAATAATTATATAATTAATTAATTAAAAATCACTGTAATGTATTTTCAAAATATGGTACGTAAAACGGATGTACCATAATGTATGCAAGTACATAAAACTGATTAATAATATAAATGCATTAAGAATTTCTTTATAATATATATATATATATATATGCTTAATAAAAATTATACTGCTTCTTTGTGACCCATTTTTGCCATTTATTTGGAGCTCTACAGCAGTACAAATTATGGCAGATGCTCAAGTCGCCCTCTAGTGGTAAATCTAGAGATCCACACACATGATTGAACTGATGCCGTTACATAGTTGTTTTACATAACTATGAAATAACAAGTATCAAAGAGCTTGTGTTTGTTTGTTTCTTATGATCATTTTTTAGAGCAGTATAACCATGTTACCTAAAGTAATCAAGAAAAGTTCAACAAACAAATCCTTAGACACACTTATATGTATAATTTATTTCACAATATTACTTATTTTATTATATTTTTATCAAATAAATGCAGCCTTGCTGAGCATAAGACATATTAAAAGTATTTGAAAAAATCATAAACATAATTTTTTTTTAAACCTTTTAAAAATAATGTATTTCTAAATGTCTTTACAAACAGAATTTTTTTTGTTGATTTGATTTATTTTTACACATATATTATGTTGAAAAGTTTTAACGACTACAATTATTATAAAATATGAAAAATAGTGATAATAAAGAATAAGTAGGTGTGTCCAAACGTTTGACTGGTAGAAAACACAAATGTGCCCTTCATGGAGAGGATGTGCTCTCATTTAGCTCTCATTGTAGTGGTTCGCTGTACATCACTGCCAGTTTTGACATCCTGTAGAGCAAAATGAAATGAATTTCCATTCTACATTCCAGTCCATCGCGTGACTGTATTGACTGAACAAAGGTACAGTAACCTGTAACGATGAACAAACGCCAGTGGAGATTCAACTCCTCTCAGACGAGTCTGGATTTTGTCTGATTCTGGCTTTGGAGCCGACTGAGATAAAGCCATAGATCATTCTAGAACTAATCATGGAAGTGCAGGTCAGAAGATGATGTATCTATTCTCTCTTTTCCTGTCCTCCACCCTGCTCATCCTCTTTCTTCCTGTCTTTCTGTGTTGAAAAAGCTCCTGCATTATCCTGCTTCACAAGCAAACATTATATACTTCATATTGCATTCTGACACACAGGGTTTCTAGGTCATTTACAGTACAATGTAATCAGGCAAAATCCTTTTTAAGCTCAGTTGTTTTGATTATGAATTTACGTGGACTCTTTTACAGATATATATATAGAGAGAGAATATTCAGGTTCATGCCTTAATCTCTATTATAAAATGCTCCTCGTTCACTTGTCAACACTGATGATGAGATTCATCATAAACCTGATTTGAAGTACAGAGTGACTGTACAGTGTGAGTGTTTTATTCCAAAGGCCCACAGTAATATTGACATGCTGATTAGTAGTTGTTCTGGTGCTCGTTGGTTTTGTTTGTTGTTGAATGTTTTGAATGTGTTGGCTTCGAAGTATTTGGAGAATGATGTTGATTACCATAGAAAAGCATTTTGACTCATCCCTCTTTTGTTTTTATTTAGAAATCATTAATATATATACATATATATATATATATATATATATATATATATATATATATATATATATATATATATATATTTAAATAAAGTAGCTACAGTAGTTCACTTAAAAGTTCCAAATCACTTAAAAATCAGAAATGTAAAGCTTATATTTATATAAAACATGTATAATGAGTAATTGAAGGATAAAGAATTAGTACTATCGCATAATAGCAATGTCAAGGACAGTTTTCACATTTACACATTTGATTATTTGTGTGGACTTTTAAGTGGATTTAAGCATTACTGACGTTATGCTTGCATTTAATGTCTGGTCTCATATTTTGCTTTCAAAAAAACATTTTTCTTTTTTTTTTTACAGTAATAAAAAAAGAGAGATGAATCATTTATTTGGAAAAGTTATTTTATGATTTTTGATTTGAAGTCAATATGTTGCCATAAATGCTGTCGAGAGCCAGAACATTTAATTGGAGATGTTTTGTGTATCTTATAGTTTCACCCATTAGGTGGGTGAAACTATTTTAATTTCAGCTGCATCTTATTTCAGATTTAAATTGACTTGCTATCTTCAGTGTAACGGTGACAGAATCGCTCAGGCTCATGGGAAGCGCTCATGCTCCATCCATTATCTGTACATTATTTGTTTATGAAACAACTTTTCAACTACCTAAAGTATTAACAATCCTTTGTGTAATAACTCAATACTGATCAGCCCATAGTCAAATTTGAACATTTTTTAATCTTTTTGAAGTGTCATCCATCACCATCATGATCAAAGGGCTCTCTATTAGCATACCATGTTGACCTCACAATGACATCACAACCAGGGGCGGGGCTTGAGACAGCCTGTTCTATTAGCGAGCGTGAACTGAACCGCCGAGTGCAGGATTTGTGCCAATTACTGTATTTCTAAAGTACGGGGAATGAACACTAGCATCATCCCTTCACAAATGTATATAAACTATTTTTTATTAAACAAATACATCACTGAAAGAAAAATTGGTCACCTGCCATTTAACAGGTTTGTTTCTTCGAAGGATTTTATTTTATTGTATTGTCAGTTGTACAAAAAAATAGATTCTATGTTGCATAAAATGTCTGTTTGCTTCGTTCACTTCTGTTTGATTCTGTCTCTGCGTCTGCTGTCGTTTGGCGACGCCTCTCCAACTCTGAAACCATTGTGTTTGTGAGACACTAGTAAAAAAATAAAAATTTGCAATAAAGTGGTCTTGATTGAATTTACAGACACAACAAGCTTTAATCCTTTTTGTCAGTTAAAAGATATACACAAGAATCACACCGATAACATTTTACAATCTTGGTTTCATTTGTTAACATTTGTTGAATCACCAACAAAAAAATTACTATACTTAACATTAATTAAGCAGTTATTACTATATAAGTCATTCATTTTTATTTGAGTTTTAATAATTTTAGTATATCCAATTAAATGAAAATGAAAATAAGAAATGTTGTGACAACTTGCTGAAATAAAATACTTTTAAAAATATATTTAAATATTGTTTTTTTTTTAATTCAATTTTAGTTTTAGTTAGTGATAATAATAATAATAACCATACACTGTGATCTAACGGACAACTGTATTTATAACAAATGAGACTTAATTGTAAAGTGTTATCATTGAACTTTTAAAAAAATATATATAAAATGACATAAAAACACAATCACAATATGTACATGCTTACAAACATTTACTCTAAGACACTGATTTCATAAAACCAACAAATTAAAATCACGACATCATAAGCATTTTATCATACCGACACAATGTGAAGTTAAAACCCTGATGTGACAAAGCTTTGCAGATGGTTAGTAAGGCAAAGAAAGGTGTTCGTATTTAAAACACAGCCTGAACCCCGGGTCATGAGAGAGACTTGGAGCTTCAGAGATGATGATGATGATGATGGGGAAATCCATTGAAGATCGGATCACAGTTCCTGGTTTTCCTCGAGTTTCTGGAAGACGGCAAGACTGCGGAGCTGAGACTGTAGCTCTCCATCCTTCCAGATGATGAGCAGGTGATCGGTAGAGCAGGTGACCAAACCCTTCTCCTTAAAACTCACAAACATCTGAAACACAAGACACACTTCTTTACTTACACTGTGTTGACTCAAACTTGATAAAGCAGACTAACCCAAACCACCCAAAAAAATAATGCACTAAACTAGCATGTAAAATATAATAATAATAATAATGAATTGACACTTCAGATACTGAATTGAAATCTAAACAAAACTAGCTAAACATAGCTGAAGTGTCTGCATTCTTTTGCTGCCTCAGTAGACCGAAGGCAATGGTTTTATCAGTAGTCATATGTGGCTCTCTGTGACCTTGGCATTACTGGAGCCAGTCTCTAGCAGCGACAGGAACTACAGCATTCTTACACTTTAAACACACAACTAATAATAGAAGTGTAGGTCATTAGATGATGTCTTTATTCCCCTCTTTTCCTGTCCTCCACCCCTCTCATCCCCTCTCTTCCTGTCTTGTAGAGTTAAAAAAGCTACTGTGGCTCCTGTTTGCAGGCACTGATTTGTCATAACTATTTTATTGTAAGAAAAGGGATTAATATTTTATACATGTGTAGAAAGTTAGATATTTGTGGAAAAAAAACAGAGGGGGGAGATACTTTTGAAAAGGTTTATGATTTATTTTAATATGACGGACACTGTATTTAGTGTGATCTCAGTTTAATAAAAACATTGTATTAATTGTAATAATTACAAAGCATGTATCGCATATCATTCAGATCGGGACGTCAGATCTGGTTTTGCGGGATGTTTTTGTCAAAATGCCATCTTTACAAGTATCCTCATGAACACAGAAGGTCTTAAGTGAAAGCAAACAGCTGAGAAAGAAAACACTTGTAACAGTATATTGGATCTGGGCAGCTCTTAAAGTGACAGCAGTCTATTCCCGCTGTGTCATTCATGGTTAATCAAACAACAAAAGAGAGAAAACTTCTTAGTGCTCTTGACTTAATCAACCTATTTTTAAATCTTATTTAAAACAAAAATAACTTGTGATGTATATCATTACTGTGAGATAAAATGACTCATATTGTGACATTAGATTTTGGTCATATCCCTTATCCCTTGGTCATATGTATAATAAGTGTAGAAACTGTACATGCTTTAAAATAGCAGTTCACCTAACACATTTTGTTCATCATTTATTCACCTTCCTTTCTTTACAGGTTTAAAACTGAAGTAAATGATGACAGAAGTCACTGTTTTTATATGCATGTCTAAATCAAAATGAGACAATCCATAATAAAACTTATACAACTAAAACTTATGATAATGATCAGATAATGCTAATGTGATGGGTGTGCTGGTGAGACATAGAGCACATGTCAGAGTATCAATGTGTAAGTTGAGTTGTATTTAGATCACATCCTTCACTCTGTCAGAAACTTTGCAGGTCAGAACGATTCTCTGCTTCATCCAGGATCAATGTGTCCTAACAGCACACTGCTCCTACACACTAAATCCAAAGCTTCTAAAACTAAAACCAGTTCTTGAAACTTAAGTTGAGAAAAACACTTAATAGCACTAGCTGAAAAAAATCTAAATTGTCTGCATCGTTGGGTTTATGTCACATGATGCCATACCTGCACAGCCCCAGAGTGACCAATCAGATCACCGATCAGTTCCAGAGAACGCAGACCAGGGACTTTCTTGGCAGGAGGGCCTGTCTGCTTACTGGACCTGCCAAAAGTGCCAAACATCCCAAAAAACCCTGAAAGAGGACAAAAACAATGCATTAAACTCATGCTTTTGAGTCACACACACATATATCCTCTACACAGGAAGGCAAAATAAATGATGATGTGGCAACATCTGGATCAGTTTCAGAACGAGGGCAAGAATGAGGGTAGGAAGGATGTGGGTTGTGATGGAAAGAGGAAAGTGTTGAGAAGAAGGTATTTCAGAGATAAAAGGGATGGATGGATGGATGGATGGATGGAAAGAACAGAGGTGTTTGTGTCCTGCTCACCTGAGGAGGCGGGTTCGGCGGGCAGGGGGAGGTCCTGTAACTCCCACAACCTCACACTACCGTCCTCAGAGCACGACATCAGGCGCCTACAACACAAACAGAGAACACCTGGCTTTACTCCGATGCTTCACGGGGATGTTATGGAGGAGTTCTTCTGATGCGTATCATACCCGTCCTCCTGCAGCATGGTGTGTAAGACATTGGAATCGTGGGCCATCTTCCTGTACACCACCACACTCTTCACTAGCACACTAAAAACATACAGACCACTGCCTACAGCCGCCACTATAAACTGAGACAGAGATATAACTGTGTAAGGAAAACATGCAAGATATAATTATCATAGATTATTTATTTGATATAGACTAGAAGTCAGTTTCTTACCTCTCCGTCTGAGCTCATGTGTTGAATGGATCTCTCGATCTGTTTTAGTTTGACCTCTGATTGGCTGTCTCCTGCCGGCTCCTCCCACAGAATGTGCTCATACGCCTGGATCGTCCAATCCACTGAATCCCAGATGATGAGCTCACCAATATGAGAGCCGCTCGCAAACAAGCTGTCTGAGATCAACAATAACCAGCTCTAAACACAACGAAACGATCTCAGTGTGTACGTGAGGACCGACTGTCGTCAAGTGTCTCACCGCTGATGCTGATGAGAGAGTGGATGGTGTCCTGATGGTCAGCTAGATGACGCATGGCCATGACCGCAATGTCTGATCCAGACAGGCTCAGCTTAAATATCACTGGAACATTTCAAATCATTCATTTACCTACAAGCACACTTATAAAAAATAGCTTTAATAACATGAAAGTTAACTCAACAGAGCTTTGAAATTAAGACTTTACGAGGACCATGTCAGCTTTTACTAGACCGGTAAGTGTAATCTTTTCATATTTGTTGAAAATACCATTCCTTTTTTTTATATACATTTAATGTAAAAATTATTCTTCAGTTACCAATCTCTTTATCCATGGCAGCTGCAATGAAGTTCTTCGGTAACTCCACCATGGCTGAGATGCCTTGAGAAATAAAGCAGATGATTTATGAAAATACACCTCTGTTCAAAAACATGAGTACATTTATTCAGCAAGGATGCATTAAACAATGTTATAAAATATTTCTATTTCAAAGAAATGCTTTCCATTCTTTGCATAACCCTGAAAAAAAATTGTACCACAGTTTCGACAAAAATATTAAGCAGCACGGCTGTTTTTAGCATAATATTAATAAACATTTCTTGTGCAGCCAATCAGCATATTAGAATGATTTCTGAAGGATCAAGTGACACTGGAGTAATGATGCTAATGTAAAAAATGTATCTTTGATCAAAGGAATATATTACATTTGAAAATATATCATCATTTATATATGTTATTTCAAATTGTAAAAATATTTCACAATATTACATTTTTTTTACTGTACTTCTGATCAAATAAACGCAGCCTTGATGAGCAGAAGAGAGAAAAAATGTTGTATAAATGATACACTGCCACTTGAAGTTTTTAAAACTATTGGCAGCATGTTGTAGAGATGTTCTTGTGTTTCTAGTTTTTCTTTGTTGTGTGTGTGTGTGTGTGTGTGTGTGTGTGTGTGTGTGTGTGTGTGTGTGTGTGTGTGTGTGTGTGTGTGTGTGTGTGTGTGTGTGTGTACCTGCATCGCTGTGATGAACCGTTTTACACTGCAGCTCAAAGTCTCTGTTCCAAACACACAGTTCATTTCCACCTGAGAGCCACACGTCCAAACGAACCAACACCAGCAAACACTGAAAAACAGACACCTCCATCAGCGCACAAACACACACTGAAAGAGGAGCAGAACTGTCCACAAACACAGTCCAAAGTCCACATCTTCATCACACACCTTCACTGAGGATTGGAGATCAGATATGTTCTGCACTCGGTGTCCTGAATCTGGATCCCATAACTGCTGCAGAATTAAGGACAAGCACTGACACTAAACACACACACACACACACACACACTTCAGCAGAAGCTTGTGTAAAGGATACACTGAGTGTGCGGTCTGATGATGCAGTAATGAGCGCGGCGTGTGCGTTTCTTCCTCTGATGATGGAGTATGATGTCATTGCAGTGATCTGCTGTGTGTGACCGCGCAGCTCCAACAAACAATCTCCCGTCTGAAACACACATGCAAACACACACACGAATGCTGCTTTTGCATTTCTATTGAGTTTTGGGGTCACACACAGTAAATGTAATACAGTTGTATTGCAGGGGACAGTTTAAACTAAAAATGTTTTGTTTTTAATTTAATTAAGAACATAACACAGTCTGTTTCAAAACATAAAATAAATGAAATCAAGCATAGAGTATTTTACATTATGAATGATATTTTGTATATATTTTGTGGCACTGCCCCTCCAAAATACCTGATTAAAAAAAAACATACACACAAACATAAAAATGTAAACCTTCACGTGTGTATTTAATCATGTACATATATAAATGTGTGCATATAAAAATACAAAATAAAAAAAATATTAAAATATTTTACAAGAAAATTGTATATACACATTTTTATACAATTATAAAATAGCATAAAAAATTAAATCAAACAAATAAAATTATACACATTCAATCGTATATACATTATAAAACAAAAATGTATATATTAACTATATATTTTTTTGTGTTTCCATATTTATAACGCAGTGTAAATACAATTCTAAAAAGTATTGTGTAAATAAAAAAAATTATAATATATTTTAATATTTATCATAAAGAAGATATATATTATTAGTAGTGCCGGGCAACAATTAATTGTGAATAATCACATTCAAAATAAATGTTTTGTGTGCATAAAATATCTGTGTGTACTGTGTATATTTATTGTGTATATATAAATACACATACACATGCATGTATATATTTAAGAAAGATCTTATGTTTATATATTCAATATATTTACATACAATATAAATTATATGAACATAAATATATACATGTAAATATTTTCTAATTATATACTGTATGTGTGTTCCTTTACATATACATAATAAATATACACTGTACACACACATATACTATGATATATAATATGATTTTGGATGCCATTAATTGTGATTAATTGTTGCCCAGCACTAATTATTAGAAATATGATGTTACACCATATTACAAATAATTAGTGGTCAGAATTGTGACCACTGACTGTTCATTGCATTAGTGTGTTACACTGTATTATTATTATGTTTATTTTACCAATGCATTGTTTGATTTTATGTAAAGGCCCATTAGGGACGAACATTGAGAATTAGCTTCGGCTAAAATGTTGTAGTATGTAACATGAGTTTATGTAACATACTTGTCCCTATTCAAATAAACTTAAATGAATGAAAATGAAAATTACCATCACAGGAGGCTTATGAGAACTGAGTCCCGATGCAAAAAAAGTTCCTGAATTTACTTCATTTTATTAATAATAAAAATAATATTAAATAATAATGTTAATATTATTTATGCGGAAAGACTATCAACTATATCTTTAACTTGAAATTAGCATATTCATAAAGTTTTGTTCTGTTCACCTCAACATTCCATATAAGCACCTGGCCGTCGTCACCTGCCGACGCAAACCTGCCAAACACAAAATACACAGATGCTGAGGAGAGCCTGGCATCATGCAACCATGAAGTGCAAAGTATAACATCGCCTGCACATTGAACAATCTCATGATTCTGAAGTGACCTTTGACCTCTCGAGCTCAGAAACGAATGGTGCTCAGGAAGAACAGGAGAATGAAACTATGATAAAGGGATGAGGTACAGGAAGTTCGGAAGGGATCGGAGATGAGAAACAGGACTCTAGACTCTAAAAGCAATCAGCGATGTTCTGCACACTGACCTCACCTCAAACTCATCAGGAGCAGCCAGCCATAACACACAAACACACACTCTTCCAAAAGCGCTTCTCCATCACTTCAATAAAAATAAGCCCTGCACTGTGTGTTTGTATATACATGAGCTTTTTAAAGGCCTCATGCAGACGCGGTTAGAGCTGATGGACACTGTCAAGTGCACACACACGCCAGACTCGCCCAAGCTGTGATGATTAAGCTCTTGTCACGCTCTGTAAGTTTGCTTTTGGAGAGGATCTGGCTCGGTCTTAGCTGTCAATCACTGGTCAGAGGCAGAAGAGGTGGAGAAGAGGATTGCTTACCTTAAGTCATCAATCTGCACCAGAAATCGAACAATGTCAAAGTGTCCTTTCAGCACCTGCATCTCCGTGAAACAGTTTTTGGGCTGTTCCTCCCCAATGAACAGCGCCGCGCCCTTCTGCCCACAGAGAAAAAAAAAGACAAACGAATCATTGCTTCAATCTAGCTCAGAATGTGCTGAAATGACTGCTGTTTGCTGGACTGCGTCGACCTGTCTCTCTGATACATGTACTGCAGCTAGAAGAGCAGTCTTTAGGAGAACTGGACACTGAAAACAGCTTCTCGTCTTTTGTTTATTAGTAAATAACGGCAATAACCTGAACATACAGGTCATGCCACAAAACTGGAGTTTTTGTGACTTTTAAAATGCATGGCTGATAATAGCTTTTAACTGGGTGTTATTACAGTCTTTTTTCTGAACACATCAACAAAAATCTAATTGCTTTACGTTTAAATGCTGCAGTGTTTTTTTTCTTTGTCTTATTTCTAACCCTAAAACCAGCCAACCAACTAAAATCGTTTAAAAAAAAAAAAATTCATTAGCATTAATGTTTCCCTAAAATAAACATTTCTGTACAGTATAATATTTTATATACAAAAGCTTTAAATAAATCACAAAAAAATATAAAAATTATAATTCAAAATATTAACAAAAACTATATTATAGTATATAACACACACACATGGATGGATGGATGGATGGATGGATGGATGGATGGATGGATGGATGGATGGATGGATGGATGGATGGATGGATAGATAGATAGATAGATAGATAGATAGATAGATAGATAGATAGATAGATAGATGACACAGAGAGCAGTTTCATAGAGTTCCCCACTAACACTGGTGCCGGTTTTTTTTTTTTTTTTGCGGCTTGTACTCACCTCCACTGTTCCCTGCGCCTCTCGACCTCCCAGAATCCACCGCAGCATGTTGGTCTTTTAAAAACCACCTGACTTTACATGCAAATGACTGGATTTTGGGTGCTAAATACACAAGACAAATCAGTGTAGCTGCATGTTGCGAAACCGTCTGGCAGAGACGTTCTGTTGATACTCCTGATGTGAAGAGTCTTTATTAAAACACAAATTCATCAGTCATCTGAATCTATATTGGAATATATTTACATCTGTGACACATCGAAACATTGTAGCCAGATTTGACTGACAGGACACGTCACGCGTCGCGAATGATACAACGTATCAGTTCCGCGCCGGTTCTACTTTAGATCCAAAAACACTTCCGTTAGACCAAATAAACGAGTCAATTGACCTTCGATGATCGGAAATGTTTACATTAAATCATTCTGAGAGAATTTCCAGACAAATTCGTCAATGATCTATGACAGCCTCAAATCAGCTGCTCACTGCAAACAATCTACAATCTCACGTGACCAGCTACGGAAGCTTCTGGGGGACATACATGACCCACAGTGTTTCCGAAGTGAAGAACACCAAAGATCTACAGTTTATCTTTTATTGCATGTTGGTTTCTAGAGGTACCGTACCCCCCCCCCCCTCCAAATTTAAACAAAATAAGCGGCATATAACACAAAACTTTATGTTTTTTTTTCTGTAAGCAAATTCTTGTTCTATATTATTATATTTTTAACTGTATTGATTTTATTGTGATTCATTATATATATATACAGTACAGACCAAAAGTTCGGACACACCTTCTCATTCAAAGAGTTTTCTTTATTTTCATGACTATGAAAATTGTAGGCATCAAGGGCTATTTGACCAAGAAGGAGAGTGATGGGGTGCTGCGCCAGATGACCTGGCCTCCACAGTCACCGGACCTGAACCCAATCGAGATGGTTTAGGGGTGAGCTGGACTGCAGACAGAAGGCGAAAGGGTCAACAAGTGCTAAGCATCTCTCGGAGAACTCCTTCAAGACTGTTGGAAGACCATCTCAGGTGACTACCTCTTGAAGCTCATCAAGAGAATGCCAAGAGTGTGCAAAGCAATAATCAAAGCAAAAGGTGGCTACTTTGATGAACCTAGAATATGACATATTTTCAGTTGTTTCACACTTTTTTGTTATGTATATGATTCCATATATAATTCCACATAATATACATATATATATATATAAACGAAACAATCTGTGATATTATGAAATCTTGTAGATCATTTTTATATTTTAGTTTTTTATTTTATATATATACATATATATATATAATTTATTCTGTTGTTGTTCTTGTAATAATAATATATAACAACAAAATAATTCTACCATGTATCTTTTTTCTGTAAAAAATATTATTAGCAGTAATAATCTTTTTTTGTATTGCCATCATGCCGCCGCTAGGTGTCAGTATACACCAACTCGAAAACCACGTAGAGGTCGGACATGACTGAAATACTGAAACACTAACGAGGTTATCCACAGCTTTAGGGATTCACTTCAGTATATTCACTCACTTATGACTGTGATCTCCTCCCAAATGTGTTATTCACACACATAAAGGCAACGGTATAATATAAAGGTCACCGTGTGTCATGGCATCTACTGAATAATCAAGTAAACAGATTGAAGTAATACTTTAAAGCCCTTATCTGGCTACATTCTCCCTTAGGTCTTCAAAAGAGTGAGAGTGATGGACTCTGTGTGTGAATGCGGAGTAATTATTTGAGGATTACCATCACCTCACCTTACAGAGATGTGGCCCCTCTCAAAATCCCACAGGGCCCCTGTGACCCAAACACACACACACACACACACACACACACACACACGTGTTCTCAGATAGAGACGAGTGTGTGAGCTAGTGTGACCTTCATGCTGAGCTCTAGCGTTGATTTCTGATTTAGTGTCAATCCGCTGCGCTTGTCACGCCAGGCGAGGTGCTTTCCACAAGGTAATAGAAAAACTCAAGGGCAGGGAGAGAGAGGAGAGAGAGGGAGATGTAACTATCTGAACAACGTGCAAAGAAACAACAGAACAGTCCAAATGCAAGAGAACTTAAAGTAAGAATGAAGAAAAATGTTACCAATAAAAGTTAATTTACATTTCCTGAGGAAAATACAAATGTTGCCAGACAGAAAAAAAATCGTTACAGTTTTAAGAAAAAATAAATATTATTATTATTATCATTATCATCACCATTATTATAAAACTCAGCAGTATACTATAATAATAGATAAATGTAAAAACAGAAAGAGCAATCATAATTCAGTATGCATAAAGAATAATAAAGGAGATCAACTAAGGACGATAACTATAACGAAAAATATAGCTAAGTTTGAATTACTTCCTAATTATAATTGATAAGTCCACACCTATCAGGATTAACACACATGCAACAATATCTTTTATATCACTTCTGAACTTAAAGACAACAAAAATAACGACTTTATTCAACAATTTCTTCTCCTCTGTGTTCAATCAGGAGCGCACCATGACGCATGCGTGAAGCGCTGATGACGCAGGAGCCGCGTTCTGACGTAGAACCCGGATGTGCTGTGCCTAGTTTTCAGCATAGACAGTAAAAGAAATGGACACAGCGACCCCATTGGAACTCAATTGAGACAAGTCTGACAGATGTAAATCTTCTAGTAGCTGTGCGTGCAAACTGCCATCGTTAATCTTGCAGAGACGGCGAGCTTGAGCGGGGAGTTCTTTGGCGTGAGTGAGCAGGAGTAAGTATTCTGATTAATTATTTTGTATAGTATTTTAAAATGTAATGCCAGTACGCCATATTAAGTTAATTGCCTGCGAGCTTCTCCTCCTGTCTGTACGGTAATGCGACAGAGAGTCGAGTGGTTATGATGCAATCTTTAGCCTATTTTTACAAAAACTGTTTCTATGGGGCCATAATGTAACATAGAAGGTAATGGAGCCCTTTATACATTGCCGTGTATCTTTAGAAATAAATAATGGACAAACGGAGTCTTTAAACGCCTTAGATGTAAAGTTATTCGCTGTCAAAGTGACGCCAAAATGAATGGGAGTCAATGGGAATGCTAACGCAAGTAAAGGCAGCTCGCGGCTGACTTCAACTTCCGGTCAACTTCCTTGCCGCCTGGTTTTCAGTCAGAGGAATGTGCAAGTGGTACTCTCGCGAACTCCGGGTGGAGACTGACATGGAAGAGAGGACTTGTTGAATAAAGTCGTTATTTTTGTTTTCATTGCGCACAAAAAGTATTCTTGTGGCTTCATAATGTTATAGTTGAAGCACAAGTCACATGGAATATTTTGACCTTTCTAGGCCTTAAAGTTTCTGTTGTGTTGCTGTCTATGGAGGGTCAGAAAAGACCCTCAGATTTTATCAAAAATAACTTAATTTGTGTTCCAAAGATAAAATATGGTCTTAACTGGTTTGAAGCGACATAAGGGTAATTAACTACAGAATTTTCATTTTTGCGTGAACTATCCAATGCCTTGGTGTAGACATTAATATATTTATCTTTATAGTTATTGTTTCTGGTGTGAATGGGCCTTCAAGATGCCCTCAGTCACCATTATTATAACACACAGAGGAATCATATAGCTGTAGTCACTTTCAGGACATTTTCTGTTGTTCAAGTTGATGAAAGATTAAAAAACGCTGACAGCCAATCAGAATCCACCTGAATTTAAAGAGACATAATTTAAAGGACAGAGCATAAACATTTTTGAATAAATAATAAGTCATGGTTGGTTGGTATGACCTAGTGTAGCCACGCCCCCTTTCAGCAGTGCGAAAATTGTTCTTCCTACTTCTGGTTTGTATTTAGATCTTAGCGATTTATTAATGGCTCCTTTTACACTCTTCCAGGTTTACTGACATTTGTTATGATACCTGCTTCAAACACAATGCTCATGATAACTATCGTTAACTCTACATAAATAAATCCACTTCCCCGGCTAATTACTCCTTGACAGCAATGCCATGGAAATAGCTTTACAGAGCTACTTCAAAAACAAAGATCAAAGACAGCATTCTAAAGATGGTTGCACACTTGTTTCTCTGGCTCATAAGGTCTATAGTTATACCCTTATAGTTATGCTTCTTGGTTTGAACAGGTCTTTATTCAATATGCAAATATCACAATTACTTTTTATGTTCACAAATATATAAAACACACACCATCTGGTCATTATAGTGGCATCATGTTAGACATGAACAGTGAAATACCCTCTGTTTTCTGATTCATGATATTCCCTGTCTTCAGTTCAGAGAGAGAACAGGACAGATCATCCTACTCTCTCTCTCTCTCTCTCTCTCTCTCTCTCTCTCTCTCTCTCTCTCTCTCTCATATCCTCTCCTCTCCTCTCTGCTTCTGTCCATCTGGCAAGAGCAGAATAGATGGTTATTCTAAAAGGTGCTGATTTCAGCTATAAACTGTTGGGGGAATGCGTGTGATGTTCAATTAGGCTTTCCCATACAGAGACGGAGTAGAGAAGACAAACTCGTTTATGAGCAACACACAACCCTGTCCTCCTGTATTACTCACACACTAAATTCTGCTTTACACACACACAACCTATAGCAACACTTCAGGGGATTTGTGTGTTGGTGTGTTTTTCGCCTACCAAGCAAATGCAGGTGCAAATCTAGACTTTAAATCAATGTTGCACGTGCATTTTTTAAAATGGCATGAGCTCATCTTAAACCAAAAGGCAGTTCTCTAGCAACCTTGAACACAATAGCAATTGTATAGCAACACCCTGGCAACCACCTACAACGATCACTTTGGTTTGGGCAAATGCATTTTGCAACCATTAAAAAAGTATGCTCTATACGGCATGAATATAGGTTGTATGAATGAAATTTGAACGTAGTACATACATCCTCCGTGTTGTTATTATCAAGTGATCTAACAGCATGAATCAGCATTCATAAATTCTCTACCATGTCCTCATTGGATAATAAAGTGTCAATCGAATGCATACTTCAGAATTTGGGTGGAAGTACTATGTCATTGTTTTGCCTGCTGTTTTTTTAATACTATGAATCTTTTTGACATACTATATAGTAGGGAAGCATTCAATTTTGCATTTAGCAATCATATAAAAAAAAAAAAAACACTAGGCAAAAAAGTACCTGTATGACCTACTACTTTGGCCGAAATTCTGGAGTGTCCACTTCGATGGACACTTTACAGAGTCATGCAACTTTGCAGAAGTATGTTCGAATTATAGTCATAGGGCCTATATTCATAAGGTGCATCACTAATCATGTGCTAATTGCACTATTCTAGGTGTTTTGTAGTATAAATTGTGGGAGTAGTGTTTGAAAATCATACTGAAAATCATACTTTAAATACCTGGATGCTACACTTGAATAACCAAAAAAATAATAATAATAAAAGTGTGGAATGTTGAACACTTAATTCACTCAACTGTCGCAGCTTTAATTACGTTGCAAAAGTTAGTAAATGTATAGAAAGGGTAATAGAAATGTATAGAAAGTCTTATGTAGAACAGTGTTTGAACTGAAACGTGTTGGCCATTAGCCTACATGAAATGCATCAATGCAATGATAATTCACCACATTTATGACTGATAAATCAGTTATATAAATGGGAGAGACGAACTCAGTTGTATACTTGCAGCAGGTGCACAATAACTTTTCGTACATGACATCACTGCTGGTGGGAGGGGCCCCATCTCGTTCTTTGCTGGGGTCTTTAAGATGTGCTGTACGCCACTGGATGGACTGGAGGTCAGCAGGCGGCCTCCGCGCCCCATTCTCCGCCCGGCTCTTTCGCGCAATGCATTGTGGAGAGTCAGCGTGCGCCTCTCTCGTCAGCGTGTGACAAATTAGCTAACGAGGAACGGCCTTCGCATTTCCACAAACTAATTAACCCGGCAGGTACTGAGACAAATTATAATATTTATGTAATATCATCTCGCATCTGTTTGCCAGAAGCACATCCGTATATCACCCGATCTCTCTTTTAGACGTGCGCGCTCACGAATACAACCTGCTTCCTCACTTATTACACGTTCAAACAAGCAGTAGAACCACTTCTATTTTCTAAATATGATTCTTGATTTTTAAACAATGACAGGATTATTGCATAGCTCAGGCAGTGTTGATAATGGTCCATTATGTGCCTCATGTCTTAGCTTTTAACCTCAACCTAATTTTTTCAATGTATAACAGAAGATTAGATTTTTCATAACTATAAACGTATATAACAACGCTCTTGAATTGTGATTTATTAACCAAATTTAATTAAATTCATGCAGATCATTCCAAGCCATATGCGTCTGGGAACTAAATCGATCCCTTTTATTCTATTCTATTCTATTCTATTCTATTCTATTCTATTCTATTCTATTCTATTCTTGTTATAAGCTAAAAATACATTTAAGTTAGCATATAATCATAGGCTAAGTAAAATGGCCCAATAAAAAACCCCTGATTTTATTATGGATGTATGAATTATAAATTATTTCATCCAACAGTTATTGCGCCATATATATGCATGATTGTAGCAGTGATCTGAAAGACAGACAGTGATGGCGCGCTCTTGATATTGTATTTGGCTAAGCCCTGATTTTTCCTCTATGATGTCATAATTCAAAAGCCCGAGAGCCAATCAGAGAGCGAGTTGATGTAGTCCCCTGCAACATCTCCAAACCAGAAGAAAAATGTGGTGTTGGGAGAGATAATGACTCGATTTGATAACCGTTAATAAAGTTCAATAACAAGCCATTAGCAGACATTATAATGCAGATCAGTAGTTCGTATGCATTCCAAAATAATTATAAATATATGAAAATTGAGGTTTTGCTTAGTTTCCAACTAATTTAATAGGCCCGTTAAACATTAGACTATAACTTAAAATAAAGTGTTACTTATTTATCAATCATCAAATAAATAAAGTTCTGTTTTCCCCACAGAATTCCCAAGAACAACAAGAAGACGCGACGTGTCAATAATGACATATTGAAAATGATTTTATTCGTTAATTTACATTCAATCGTTATAAACATGTCCAGGAAACAAAACAGCCTTTAAGAATAAGATCAAACATTTAAGAAAGTTATATTGGTATAAGCACATACATGAACTGAGAACATATCACAAACTGACCGAATGAGAACAAGTTAAGAATGCGTTATCTACACAAAACATCTTATATAACAGCATATAACAAAGTCATACTTTTCTTTTAAATGACAGTTCCCCGTTGTTGTGTTGTTCTTTACCTTGGTCGGCACATGCAGTTTCTTAATTCTTTGTGAGACATTTTCCTTTCTTTCGTCCACCGATTCATAAAACAGTCCTAAAATGTGAACGATTTCTTCCATAATAATAATGATGATGATGATGATGATAATAATAATAATAACTAGTGCACCCTCTCTGGCCTTTTTTCTCAAATGCAAATGTGCAGGATTTTTCTGTCCAGGTTGTTGACATTTTTGAATTTGTAAAACGAAAGTGCTAATAAATAAATTAATAAATAAATAGATAGATAAATAAATAAATAAATAAATAAATAAATAAATAAATAAATAAATAAATAAATAAATAGGACATCATAAATAAATACATTTCGCGTTTTCAGCCTATGATGCTTTAGGTTTTATTCCCATCAGGTGCGCACAGTTCATGTTTACTACAGGACAGTCGTTGGCCTATCCTTAGACTTCCTTGTGCGTCACTGGGCCAGAAATGACGGGTGGACGAGAAACACGTTCAAAGTATTAGGTGAAACTCATGGACACTGTGTGCTCCAGCGCTTTGCGGCGCAGGGACGCGATGCTCGTCCCTCTCCAGACGTCAGTGTCCGGGGAGCTACACAGCTGAGGCGAGCCGGTCACGTTGGTGGGGCCAGAGAGCGACGCGGGCACCATGCCGGGGAAGGTGGGTTGGTAGAGGTGGGACTGGAGGCCGGAGCCGTTGGAGGACATGTTGGACAGGCTCATGGAGTTGGGCGGTGGTCCGGCGCCCAAGCTGCACTGGGATAGAGACTGTGCCATGGCTTGTTGGCGGCCTAGGGCGGGCGGTAACTGCAGCTGGGAGACTCCCGGCATCCCGGCCGCCGCCCATCGGGTGTCATTAGCATGGAAAGAGCACAAGCTGTCGCCCATGGCTGCCGCGGCCGCCGCGGCGGACCCGAACTGCGCTAGGCCGTGGTGAGTGGGCAGCAAAGTGCCAGGAGCGCGAAACACGTTGGTGGTCTTCTTGCGCTTCTTCCATTTGGCGCGTCGGTTCTGAAACCAAACCTGCGAGCAGAGGGAACAAAAAAGCTGTCAGAAATGCTTACATTGCGCTAGAATGGATGTAGAAGTGGGCATTTAATAATAGTTAGTTTAATAAAACAGCAATGTTACATAGAATATTGCTCATTGGGACATCTTGTGTGACTACTACAATGTATTTGTGTTTTTGGTATATTTTACGTTCACTAAAATAAATCAAACAGACAATAAAAAAATAAATGCTCATTCTAAAATAAACACTATATTGTGTGTGTGTTTTTAAACCATGAACCTCAAGTTCTTGATGTCACATTATAGTTAAGAATCAATCAATGTTTTGGTTTCTTGGTTCTACAACGAATGGTTCTAAGGATGCTAAAGAAATAGGCTATTGATGCACAAACATGTACTTTGCACAAAAGAAAAATGCAGATGAACATATGAGCAGAAATAGCATACACTTAACACAATGGAAACATTATTGAAGCAATGCTTATTCGTTTGTTTGCATGCTATCATGTGACATTAAAATAATATAAACAACACATTGAATAACATCTCAATTAAATAGTTCTGAATCAACATTAATATATCAATTAACACTGTAGGGTTAGAAATTATTATTGGAGCAAGTGAAAATGCTATTTTAGATTTTCTATTTAAAAAAATGTCTTGTTTAATTCAATATGTTAATTACCGTTTCTTTGTAATTAATTGTGAAATTTACTGAACTACAAACAAAGTATTTTATGGGATACATTAGGTCGAAATAGCTACCGCAAGTTGTCACTTCAGACTGTATAGCCAACATTTTTTATTTTAGTTAGTTTCCATTTTGCTTCTTTCCTTGATAATGTCTCGACATCAGAAAATTGTGCTATTAATGCTGCTTTAAATGATAAGGCATCATAATATTTAGACTCTCCAGCATGTGTTCGATTTTACAACACCAGGGCGTAAAAAGGCCTACCCTGGGCCGCAAAAGACGAACAGGGTGTTTATTTCCCGAGGTCCTTCAGGTTATAGAGATCTCAGGCACGCTCACAATGATTAACGAGCAGATTTTGACCCAACGAAAAGGGGAGACAAAATATGGAGGGGTTCATATTATATCCCCGAATCCCACTCCACGCAGCCAGCCGTGAAATCCGGCCTCAAATGCATTACACTTCAGAGGATAAAAGAAAATGCAATTTCTCATACCATTAAAAAAAGACAGAGCACCATCCGCGCGCCCGTCATTAAGACGTGCACGCTGACAGACCTATTTCACGAGAGCGCGAAAAATTCGTGCAAAATTTTAGGAGATCACCGCGCGGTCAGCATGCCACTCTTTTATTTTTTATGTAAATAAAATAGTTGGGGCAGAGTCTCAGTCCTGCTAATTATGATGGTTATAATTTTACGCAGAGTAGTCTTACGCATTGAGCTTAATAAGCCTGTTAGGTTATAAATAATTCTGAAATTGGTTAATAATAATGGTCTTGGTTTTATTGCACTATCAACTCGGAAAGCTATACATATATAATGAGCCTCTATAGATCACGGACAGAGCGCTGGAATGCACACTTGTCTCGCGGGTTCATTTACCGCTGCATTCGCAGCTGACCACCAATCACGGCAGCAGCACGAGTCATAATCTTATAAAAGTGATTAAGATATCGGTCTGCTCCGATGGCTGAGATAACAATAATGGTATTGTAAAAGGAAGATGACCTGAACAATAAAATAATCATAAGAAGCGCGCCGCGTTTTAAATGGGCGCATTTTCAAGAGCCATGAAAATGTTTGCTAGCCTATATAAACATAACCTGAATCAAATACAAATAGGCCTATAGAAACAGCAATAACTATATATCATTATAATACATAAATAAAATAAATAAAACCTATATGATGGTAGTGCGTAAAGGTTTACGGAGGCGTTGTATAAACACGATTTTAGAATCAAGGGGCAAATTCGTTAGATTGGGATTAATATAATGTTTGTCTTATTTTTAACACAAAAACAAAAATAAAAAATGCTAGAAATAATAAAAAATAAAACACAGGACATGCGTTTTCGTTTTAAACAACATGGATGTTTACACCTAATATTAATATGAATTTAAGAGTTTCGTAGTCTTTATTTATAATTGATTTTTTTTATCGACGATAGAATTCGTTCGGATATGTTTTCAATATTTAAAAGCGTTTTAATAATCAGTTGTATTATTATTGCAATTATTTTGTGCTCATGTAGGCTAGTATCAACAAAAACTTTACCTTTCGGCTCATCATGTAAGAAAACAGAAATGCAAATACTCATTACTTCATAATAAAAATAGGCTGGTCTTCTTAAAATTAAATGACAACGCGTTTTCATTTCGTTATCTCTTAGACTTCTTATTTCTAATAATAAACATTAAGTATTCGATAAAGCTTTTTAACAAATATCTAGCCAATTTATCTACCTAACTATTAATTTGGAATGCCCTTTATAGAAAATATAATCTGAATAATAATAATAATAATAATATTGCTTTAAATGTATCGATTAACTCTTTTTTTATTTCAAACATCATGATTGAAGACCATAATAACGCTTCATTTTTATGAAAATATCCCATATATATTGCACAGGATTAATACAATGTTAACGTCGATTTAACAATAATAATGTGAATAAAATAATTCGAGACCTGTGCTGCTGATCTGTCTCCACCGGACTCACCTGCACGCGTGATTCCGTCAGGCCGATCCGCAGCGCGAGCTCCTCGCGCATGAAGATGTCCGGATAGTGGGTTTTGGCGAAGCTGCGTTCAAGCTCGTTAAGCTGAGCCGGAGTAAAGCGAGTCCGGTGCCGTTTCTGTTTCTGACTCTGCTGGCCGCTGGACTGGGTGGGGTTCTGTTGCTGCTGCTGCTGTTGCTTCTCCTGTTCCTTACTGTTCACCGCTACACCCGGCGGATTGGATCCAGCACTGTTGATATCGTCTCCGGGGAGAAGGGTGGCCCCTTCCACTGCGTCGGAGACCGGGTCGAGTTCTCCGGGGTGGCCCGGGTCAGTTCCGCCGCCGCCCAGCCTGCATTTCAATGCCTCCCTGTGACCCAGAAGCTCGGCCGCGGCATCCTTCATCCCTGAAGCAGATAAAACAGGTCGAAACTGAGTGAGCTCATAATCTGCACCGAGCATTGCTGGAAAAAGAGAGAAGTGTTAGTGCAAGAAAAAAAAATCACATTTCTAGACAGTCACAGCAAGCACTTGTTTCATGCAAAAACTACCATTTGCTATTTGTCATTACAGCCACAAAGAGCAAATAATGATGAAAAATTATCCCACAACGATGTCATCTTTTAAAATACCTAATTCCATTTGATACTCCCTCAATATCTTGGAAAACGTCTAAATCAAATTACTGCGTAATATAATAATAATGATTACTTTTCCAATGAATTAGTTCGCTTAAATCGAATTAAGATAAAATAAGAGACAAATTGTCAATTTTCTCTGCTTGATTTAGATGAGAAGAGTCCTCCAGCTTACAGTAGAGTTGCAGACCGGAGTTTGGCGTTGACAACTCACCGAGGCGAGCATCCAGCAGGTCGGCGTGCGAAAGCATCGCGCACCGCTCCAGGGCGAAATGCTTTTCCAAAAAAATCTCTATGACTTTAAACTATTTAAAAAATATATATGGCCTAAATGAAAGCAAATTCGGTTTGTGGTTAAAAAGGAGGTTCCTTGCATTATAATGTCCTTTAGAGAAACTGGGAGGCGCTTAATAGTTGAATGAACCCATGAGCCCCTTCAAATGAGAGCCAATCAGCGTTGAAGGCTGGAGGTGTCAGATGCGCGCGATGCCTCTCTTGCTGCCCTCCCAAGTTCATTTCTCCTCGTTTTTGATCCCGACTCCCAAATTATAACCTATACAATGACCTCTTTCAGAAAGCTCTTCGAGAAACTCCCTCAGAATTTGTTTAATTGAGCGTGATGCCAGAACCGTTGATGGGGGCCCTGATTATTTGAGGAGAAACAGCGAATTAAACTATTGTTATAAAGCCTAAACGTGTCATCCTTATCAAAGCCATATGGTTTAGTAATGGCTTCCCGAAGTTTATTACTGGACTGAACGATTAAACCGCGAATGATACGAACTCATTTGATTTGCTTGGGTTTTACGCGTGTGCATTAGATCCCCCCCCCCCCAACCCCCAACCCCCCCCCCCCCCCCAAAAAAAAAAAACAATCTCCAGCGGGTTTTGCGGTTTAATTAAAAAGTTCCCCGAGATTTTCCACTATTGTCACTTAATCGTTAGTGATAATTTCGCGTTTCCTTGTGTAAAAAAAACGCGGCCTTCTCGCCTTTTGGAGACGAACTGAACCTCTTCTAATGTTTCTAGTAGCCCGGGGCAGCCAACAACAAAGTTTAGATTAGCCATACATCTCAAACCAGGGTAATTTTCAACATCATTAGGCTTTTATGTAATTAGTGCCAAATCTATAAGCTTTTTATTGCGATTATTAACGAGATCAGTGTAAATTAGGGCTGATTTAGTAGTGTTTAGGTCCGACTGTCACGGCGGGAGGAATTTAAGAGTAAATGATATGTAAGCAAATTATGTGCATAATTCGGTGGAAAGTCAGAGTCAGAAATAGGCTTCCAGGGCTGATGCGCGCAGACACAGGGAAACCCCGCCGAAGCAAGGGGGAGTGCGAGGACTTTCACACCAAAATAGATACATTTAGACTTTAAACACTCTACACTGACAAATTGTATTCGTTGCATTGATTTTTCATCCAATTGCCCCAAATTAACTTGATTTATTTCATGCAAAGACCACTCGAGTGCCAGTGCAGCCCGTCTAACCACCAATAAACGAACCTGCATTTACACCAATTAACACAATAGCTTTTGTCACACGCGGAGCCGATGAAAAATATCAGACAACCAGCGCAAACAGACTCTAAGCAGATGTCAGTGGGATGGTTTAAAGAACTCCTTTATTTGCAAGAGTGAATGGTATCTTTTCAGCGCGCACAAAGGACGCGTCCGAGCGAGAAACTTTCCACTCTTTTTTGACAAGCCACCAATCTGCTGGTGAGAACAAGAGCGCTCGCTTCCAGACGCCGGGTCAGATGCGACTCTTGACTCGCCGGGGAAATGTATATGCCTCGCTGAAAATGAGGAAAGGAAGAGAGTGCAGATTCAATTTGGCAACAATTGTTCTTGCGCTGCGTTTTGATATCCGAAATGTCAGAGAAGGCGAACGAGGCACCGGGCGCGTAATGGAAGATCTCGGGTTTGTGTTCATCTCACACTTCGCTTTTGGCCAGGAAATAGACTGAGGCTTTCTGAATTGGGATGTGGATGTGGCTTTATAAGAGAGACGTAAATATAAATCGAACGAGGTTGTGTTGTTTTATCTAGCTGGAGTTGTAATAATTTGATCTCCTTTTTCGTTTACAGACTACAAAATAAAAGTTCTTGAAAAGCACCTTCTCCAACGATAAGTTCTGGTTCTAAATGGAACCATTATTTTATTACGATTTGTACGATTTGATATTATTCACATGCATGGACGCTTTTATCGCTGCTCACATTTGTTTTTGCCCGCGTATCGCAGCTAGAAAATCAACTGCATTACCTCAACAATAACGATCATGTGAAATCATTACATTGTTTGTTCTGAACAGTTGCCGCGTGATTGATAGCGCGCTTCATTTTTACGACTTTTCAATAGCTCGATCCTTTTATAGCTGCACAAACCAGAAATGAATCACTCTTCTGGAGACACACGGTCATATTTAACGGACTAAAAGTGCGACAGACGCCTAACGATGCTTTCAAGGGGACATACGAATGAAGGGCTGCCCTGCACTTCATAAAATATGAACAAATATAGCGTGCAAGCTGTGACCTTCAATTAAAACTCTTATATCGTCTTACTGCTTGCTTTTGTCTCTATTCGGCTGAAAGAGCATTTTTTTATTTTGCGCCTCGGATCAAGTGGTTTTCCCCTAATAAATAAGTTTTAGATTGTTGCACACAAACGGAGCAAGGGCTGAAAACTGGCTGGCTGGAAATACATTGGCTTGCTCTAATGCAATTCATTTCGTCTGTTTACCTCGTACAAAATGTACAGATTGAATTTCTGTACACCAATACCCGGCCTGCAGCCAGCATGGGGATTACAAGCTTTATTTGTGAAACGCGAAGCGAAGCAAAACATTTTATTAAATGCATTTGAGGGGGATACACAACTGTTTACTGACCTCACCAGTAATGAAAAAAAATCTCTAGGTCCTCTGAGCTGCAGCAAAAGGTGGTGATCACAACTAAAGTTCAGGAATCAACACAATAAAAAGCTACAAATCAAAACGCATAATACGACCAGCACACTACCTTAGTAACTTTGCTATTAACAAAACGAGTAATAGGCTAATTTAAATAATAATATGTATTATATATTTACACTATTGTGTATACAACATGCACACGAAAAACAGCTAATAATGTAAATATGTAATATATAACCACTAATAATATTTGTTATTGTATCACCAAACAATCAGCCCAAAAACAGAATCAGAGAATTTTCCAAAAAAAAAATTAAAATATTTTTTCCACGTTTTCCTTCAAAAAACGGATTTAATGCACTAAAAACGATAAAATCAAATTATAAATTCAAAGACGTTCAAAACATCTGGCTA